>NC_133391.1:143334905-143959905 GCF_047511655.1 Castor canadensis | reverse complement strand
ATTTGGTCTGTGGACCATAGTTGGTTGATTTTAATTCTAAGAGTCTCCAGCAAATTTTGGAGAGTCCCTTTTGGTAGCAATTTTGTCAAGCTTGGAAGGAATCAATTAGTGCATAAAAATGAAATTGTTCCCTTGGTAGAGTTCTCGGAGATTTAATTTTCACATGAATATTCTTAAATAAGAGACTTGGAAAGCTCGCAACACAGCTCTATTGGGACAGAGAAAGCAAGGAAGGGATGAGGTTGCTTTGCTGTGCATTAAGTCAGTGCTTGGGATAGGCCTATAAACCCATGAACTGCAGGGATTTGTAAATCTTTAGAATGTAAGACTGAAAAGGGGACTGGAAGAGGAACAAATCATTTGCTTCACTCATAAGCTAGACAAACCTGCATTTTAAGTATGCATTCATGCATAAACCCAACTGCAAATGTGATTTTCCATTCTAGGTGCCCTCCACAGTAATCATGCTATTGATTTGCTAATGCCTCGATGCATGTAAATCTGAGTAACATTCATTTGCACAACTTTATTGGCTCTAAAGGGAATGATTCACTTTGCTGTTTAAATACCTGCTACCTATTAATTGCTCTTCTGAGGCCTTTGTACATGTTACCATACATTTACTTATAATCAGCACACCGATAGACATTTTACCCACTCTGGCTAGATAGAGAAGGGATGACTACAGCAAATGATAAAATATAATTTTCCAAAGAAAAGGACTTCACCATGTTCTAGTTTAACTGCAGTAATGCTTCTGTCTCCTCTATTTTAGTGGCTGCATTATAAGCAGTCATGTTTAAGTTATTCCACATTAATATATTGAGGTGATATGAACACACATATATAAACATGCAAATGAATTCACTATTTGATATCCTTTTTAGTCTACTTTGTTCTCTTTTCTTTATACTCATCATTTCCTGGCTACTCTGTGCTCTTCCTTTGGAATACTTCTTGCTTTTACACAATTTTCCATTAGAATCATCCTTTCTAAGCATCTGAATTTCTGAGTCACTTAGGTTCTTTGATGAGTGAGTAGGGCCACAGTTGTGGTTTAGCCCAAAGACATGTATGCATAGGATGAGTTTTACATGGTGACAGACATGTAGGAGGGGCCCAGTGGGTGCCAGCTGAGTCTGATGGCTCTCATTTGAGATTATCTAAGTAAATATGAATCACTGGCAGCTGCCATTGGAAAGGTGACTTTTCTGGTGATCTTAGGTGTCCTCAATCTCCTAAGCAGGAAATTGAGGCACATGTAGTTGGGTAATTAGCAGCAAGTTTAATGAAGGGACTGTTTGTGGAAGTTTAGAAAGGTATAAGGAATCCAAGAGGATGCAATCATCAGCATGTGGACAGACAGGGAGGATCAACAGCCAAGAGCTGTGACCTTCAGATATGACTCAGGAACCTTCTCTGTAGAAGACAGGGGAATAAATAGCCTGACTCCTTTTCCCTCCTCCTCCTGGCCTGCCAGACAGAGAAGGGCAGACGGTGGGTATGGGGGAACAGAGGTGAGGAAGCACCACAAGAAGAAGAACACAAGAATGGTGCCTACTATATGGATTCCAAAAATGCAGATTTTTTTTTTTTTTTGGTCTTTCACTCTTATAAATTTAGGGCACAGACATCTCATCTATCCTTTTGTAGTTAGGATATTATCTTGAACACGGCAGTTATAAGGTTTTACATTCAATCTTTGTGGTCCAGGGTTTATAAACCCCAGAAAGGGGTTGCCTCCTTGTTTTTCGCATGCGGAAACTAAGGCCCAAAATGACTCAGCAGCCTTTTCAAGGTCACTTATTGGAAGATCCATGATTACCTTTTTGCATTTGATTTCTGAAGTTGGTGGGATACCAGAATCAGTTCCCAGGGGTGTTCAGAGAAGAGGAAGAAGGCAAGTGTGGCCAAGAAAGGGCTGCTGAGGAAGAAGAATGGGAGGTGAGGGGGCCAGAGAGGGTAAGTGCAGTTGGCAGAGCCTGGTTAGGGCCTTAAGTCTGCTGGAAGCTATTGGACTTGGCTGTCTGAGAGGCTGGATCAGAGAAATGCGAAGTTCTTACTTAGGTTTTTACAAAATCATTCTTAGTAGGTATGGAGGGGTGAGGGCAAGAGCAAAGAATCTAAGGAAACCTTCACAATAATCCTAACATAGAAATATCTTTCTTGTCTTTAGACAGAAAAAATTTATTGTGCTCTATAATTCTTATTATTGGGGAAAAATTAGACAACATAAAAATATTTTTTAAATACTGAAATGAAAATTATCTCTAATCTTAGCATCTGGACATAACCACTATTAACATTTTGGTAATATTATCTTCCAGAACTTATTATGTCTCTGATGAGATCATATTACATATGATTTTTCTGTGCCACAAAAAATACTGTATACAACTTTAAATATAAATAATATAGTCCTACCTCATTAATTTTTAAAAATAACAGTGTGTATTCCACATGTATCTTGACTAATTCCTCACTAGTGAATATTTAGATTGTTTCATGACTATAACAAAGCTGGGCTTCTCTTTTAGTTTGTCCAAATTCCCATTTTCCCATTTGATATCTCTCTGAAGCAGAGTATGTCAGCACTGTTATTTCTAATGTTTGTTGATGGATGAATTAAGGTGTCAAGCCAATCAGGAAAGTGCATGATATTGTAACCCAGAGTCCCTTACATGGTTCACTAATTTAATAACTAGTCCATGCTGCAATAAAACTTTTTTCAATGCATAATATTCCCATATACTTTTTCAGATGCAAATCATTTTTTAAAGAAAAAATAAGTAACCTGCTACAAGGATTTACCTTTAAGTTCACATTTCCTGTTGGCATTTTTGGGCCCCAGCTTCTCATTCCACTGCTGTGGAGAGCCAGAGGCTTATCTTCATAGTGTGAATTAGTGAACATCAACACCAACACTTACTGTGCTTAAAATTATAACCGTATCTCCATTTTGGCCAAGTGAGATGCTTCTCCATCAAAGGTGTGACCACGTGGTCATAAAGGGATCCCAGAGGCCAGCAGAGGATTCTGAGATTCACAAGCGTGAGCATGCAGAGGGAGTCATCCAGCCGATGGTGGTACTTTGCAAGTCATCCAGCAGGTGGCGATAGTTGATGGATTTACAGAGCAGGAAGAGCCTCTAACTTCATTCTGGAGTCTCCTGAGTGGAGATAAGAAGTTCCATTATTGTCTCCCTATGGTGGACTGCTTCCATGATTAACTTGTCACAGTCAAAACAGGAGAAGGCAACCAGTTTTTTAAGTTTTAGTTTTGTGACAAGCAAAAAAAATTTTTTTCTTTAGTGATCTAAAGCCTTTATGATATCTTATAATCAGTACTGTGTCATAATAACACACAGAACTGATAAAGTGAATCTCTTTTCCTTTTAAAATGAAATGAAGGGTTATCCAGTTCTGAAAAAAATAGAAAAATCAAAATAAGAGATGAAAACAACTACAAACAACTAACATTAAGTGAAAAGCCCCACTTTTTTTCTTTTATATATAGTCCTACTGGATAAATTCATTGGAAAATTGCTTGAGTAATTCTCAAGAAAGTGAAGAATCTAGTTTTTTGGGTCAATGGTGATTTCTTTACTTTTTTGAGTACTTTAATCACGCAATTCTAAAGCTTTATATTAAATGTTAATTTTACCAGGCAGTTTCTGGGTATTGGGGTGTTTGGGGTAAACAAGACAAGCTGTGTCCCTGCTTTCATGGAGCATACATGTCTAGGTCAGGAGGTAAACAATAAAATTAATATGTGTCATGTTACCTTACATTACATAAGTAATATAATGTCTGTAATGGCAAGAGCTAGGGAAAAAAGTGAAGGGGAAGATGGTAAGAGCTATGGTTTTGTACAGAGCAGAGTCTCTCCATGTGAAGGGAGCAGCAAGTGCAAAGGTCCTGGGATAAGAGCAGGCTTGTGATATTTTAGGAACAGTAAAGAGGCTCATGAGGCAGGAATATGGTAAATGGGAGAGTTAGTAAAGGGAACATCGACCAAATCATGTCAAGCCTTGCAGGTCCTGGTGAGGGCTTGGGATTTTATTGTAGGTTAGAGGCCAAACAGCTGAAGGACACGCAGTGACCCCATCTGAAACAGGATCACTGTGGCTGAGGTATGGAATCAGTGATGAAGAGGGGAGACCATGAGGGAGGCAATTTTCTACTGCTTTGAGGAGATATGGAGAGGTAGAGACCAAACCGAAATCATAGTACTTGGGGACTAGGTAGCTTAGGGACCTTGCCAAACTTCTGAAGGCTTCAGATGAGGAACCAAGACACTACCATATTATGTGATCGACTCTAGGTCACCTGGTCACCAGGAGTATTCAACAATCTGGCCAGTGCTCCTCACATGTCATGTACCCCTCTTTGTCACAGATATACATTTACCTGCATAGTTGGACCTCCCCAAGCAAAAGTATGTCACTTCTTGCCCCCGATCAGCTTTGGTGAAAGTTTGTGAGACCCTAAACTCTTCACATCCATCTCCTGTTGGCTTTTTTTTTTTTTTCATGAGCAATGTGACTATTACTTCCACGGTCCCAAGCTAGGAATTTCTCTATCAGTTTTCTGAGATGCTTCTTTACTAGCAAGATTCTACTTCCTTCAGGCAGAAGCCCTGGGGTTCCCTTTCCCTTCTTGGTGAGTTGAAGAACATTTTTTGACCCTGAGCACTTGCTGGGACCTCTACACACCCAGCCACGTCAGTGGGAATCCTGCCTTTAGACTGAAAACAGCCTAGGCAGTTTCACAGTGGTCCATAGGCAGCTGATCATAAACCCAAGAGAGGTTGAGAACCACGGACATCAGTAGCTTTCAGATGCTGATTTTATTGAAGTGCTCCAACAGGGTCTTTGCTTTACACCTGTCATCTCTTTGTCTTAAAGGTTGCCTGAAAGTTCCCACATTATTTTGGGCAAAGTAGTATGATAATTCTCGACTGGGTGTGTGATTTTTGGTCCTCCCCCAGGGTACAATGGCAACAGCTAGAGCCATTTTTGGTTGTCATAACTAGGGAGAAGGTGCTACTGGTGCACATTGGGGTAAAGGCCAGAGATACTACTAAACATCCTGCACTACCCTGGACACCCCCACATCACAGAGTTACCCATCCCCAACAATTCTGAAATCAAGAAAGGACACAAATAAAATTAGAAATCTATCTTGTGCTTGAAATAAAATAGCAGTTGGGCTGGAAAATTAATGGACATTCTAAAAAAAAGCAATTGGAGTGAAGTATTTGTCAAACGTTTTTGGGTTGCAGTGTATAAAATGTATACTGTGCTTCAGTGCATTCAAACACATAGAAATATGCATGCATGCAAGTGGCTCACAGAACAATACCCACCCTTGTAGAATGCAGAATTTTATATTTTTATATGTTCTGCTCCATTTTTGAAAAATGAATTATTTTTGCAATCCTTTAATGGATTGAAATCTGTGCTATGAATAATACGGGATCAAGAATACAAGGAAATTGAATATAATTTTGAACAATCTATGCATTATCACTGAAAGGCATAAAGTAAGGAAGTATGGGTTATGGAAGTCACCCAAAGGATTAACATCACACCTATTTATTTTTTCCAAATGACTTTTGAGGAGAACTGAAGTATCCCTTTCCCAAAGGGATCATGGTCAAGTCCAGTGATCAGACACACCGATGGCCACCTGTACTTGTACCATGTCCAGTAGAATCAAAGTGTTCTGTTGCACAGAGACAGTGGTTGATTTTGTGGGTGAGAAGACTAAGAGTGGGTTTGGCGAAGGTTTTACAGTGAAGTGACATTAGGGATGACTGGTAAAAGTTGAGTGGTAACTGGGTATGGTGGTGCACATCTGTAATCTCAGTAATTTGGGAGGAAGAGGCAGGAGGATCTCAAGTTGGAAGTCAGCCTGGGCAAAAAAGTTAGCAAGACCCTATCTCAAAATTAAAAGGTCTGAGGTGTAATTCAAGTTATAGAGTGCTTGCCAACCAGATGCAAAGCCCTGGGTTCAATTATGAGTACCTCAAGGGGAAAAAAAAATGTCGAGAGGGATTTTCCCAATGGGACAGGGATGAGGGGTGGAAAATTCAGGCAGGAGATTTTTCTGGGTCCATCGTTGAGAGAGGTGTTAGAGAACATGCCCAGGCATTGTTCAGAGGCGACAAGAGCAGGAGCATAGAGGCAGAGGGTGGACCACCCTGCACCCTGCTGTTGGGCTAATGTGAAGCTACATCCTCTAGCCCTTGCAGTCCTCCTTACTCACAGGATAAAGGCCACCTCTTATCCCTCATGTTCTAAATCTTCCACACTCCAGCCTCAGCCCCAGACAACCCTTCTGGCTATATTGGTCCTGGTTTCACAGCATAAGCTGCCAACAGATGGTAGACCAGTTATCCAACTGTCTCCAGCTATCTACCTGCCTTCCACCTCTTCACTTCTTTTTGCTCAGTAAATTCCATCTGAGTGGTATTTTTCTCAAGGTGTCAGTTTTAAACAACTGCAGAAATAGTTCCATTAGGAAGCAACCTGTGGTGAACCCACCACGCAATTCCATTTGTTATTCAGACAGTGAATTCTCAGTCTTAGCAAACCATGATTTTCTTTCTGATAGAGAATGGTTTTGTGACTCTTTATGCTTAGAAACTTTGACTATACCCTTTGTTCTCCCTCTGGCTCAGTCTTGCTTTAATCAATATGCCAATATTTATTTGAACACAAAACAAATTACTTTTGTTTCTATTTCTTTTGAAAAGGTTTCTTGAGCACAAATTAATCTCGTGACCCAGAGAGAGGATGACTTAGCTCCTGTCACAGAATGGGGTTTACTATTACTACTTTGCATGATATGGATAAAAGTGAAGACTTAGGCCAGTCTTACTGTCCAGATGTAAGACTGACTATCTTTGCATGATGACATACACAGAGAAGAGTGGCTTTCCTCACTGTGGGCTCTCCCTAGCTTTGTTACCCTTGATCTGCTCTGCCTTCAGTGAGGCTACTTATCTGTTACAGTCATGCAGGCTTTTAGAATGTGAGTTTATTCCAGATGTTTGAATATTCAGTAGACCCTTAGTATCTGCCCATATATGGTTCCAAGGGAACCACTATTGAGGAAACCATGCATGCTCAGTGCTGAAATGTGCATGCTTAATTCATTTTTCCCATAATGCCACCCAACTTGTACTGAAGATATACTACATTTCCACACATCTAAACTTTTTACTTTAATTACTTAAATTAAGCACATTGGCTTAATTTTCAGTGGCCCTTTTGACTGGGGAAGATTATTACAACTTTTACTTTGCTTATTGGGGCACTGTATGTTTTGGAGGAGAAATATTTTCACAAAATTACAGTTGCTCAAAACCTCATGTAATAAGGTTTTGAATAAGAGGGCTTACTGCACAGTGGGTCCTTTGGATCTGTCTGGTCCATCCATTGATTCAACCAGACACAGAATGAAAATATTCAGAAGAAATTGGGTCTGTACTGAGCCTGTAAAGACTCTTCTCTTGTCATTATTCTCTAAACAATACAGCATGACAACTGTTTATGTAGTGTTTACATTGTATTAGGTATTATGAGCAATCTAGAGATGATTTATAGTATAGGAGAGGTTGCATAGGTTTCATGCAAATACTATACCATTTTAATTAAGGAACCTGAACATCCACGGATATCAAAATCTGAGGGTTCTAGAACCAATCCCTGGTAGACACCACGGGACTACTGTATTTTAGATAACTGATATTTAACCCATGTGAAAAACGATTTGAGGTTTATACAGCCACACCTTAATTAAAAGAAGTGTGATAATATGATAATAAACCACATAGGTCTTCATATGCCTATATGAAATAGAACAAAGAAACCTCTTGCAATAGTTTTAAGTGGAGTGGGGAGGGGGCAGAGGGGAAGAGACGGTGGGGGTGATCTAACCAATGAACAATATAAGCCTATTTGGAATTGTCACAGTGAATCCTCCCATACAACAGTCTTATCCTAATTTTAAAATTTAAAGGGGAAAAAAAAGAAACCTCATAGTGGCAGAAGACACAGTTATGTCAAGACTAGAGAGGAGGTAGTAACTTAAATCCTGGATATCACTAAACTTGGAGCTTCCTTTTGGCAAAGACAAAAAGGAAATCAGGAAAATATTGTTTTCTGGATACATTTATAAGAAGAAGTTACCAAATGAATTGATAGATGTATTAGGAATATAGAGCATTGTAATGACTAGATTTTTCCTGCTTCTCATTAAAAATTAAAAAGTGTCAACTTGAATTGTAGTTGACTAATGGCATTTCTACAGAGATTAAACTTGACAGAGGAAACCACAGGAAATGAGAAGGATTGATAATTAACATGTTCCTTAGAACTATTCAGCAAATTTCTCCTGTGCATTTTAGAGATTACCACCTAATATATATTGTGCTATTGAATATCAGAGGTTTTCCCTAAAAAACACAGTTCAAAATGATATTTCTACATGATCTTAATTCTTTTTAATTCAGACCCTCTGAAGGTAGAACTTCTTTGCCTTTTGAATTTGCTATACTAAGCCAGATACAATCTGGATAAGTCTCTTCCTGGCCTGTGCATTTCAGCACCAGGTGTTTCTTTACTTGCCCAATTTCTTGTCTACAAAGACTCTCGAGTCCTAAAGTTTGTTTCTTTATACTGTCAAACTTTTGTCAGTTTATATCTAAGCATATATCTCTTATTTTTAACCTATCCTCAGGGTTTTTTTCCCAGCTCAGACTAAGGTGTTTAAAAAAGTTATTATTTAGGCTGCATATCTTTCTACTTATTTATTTAATTGGCATGTAATACTAGTACATATTTATGAGGTACAGTGTGATAATTTGATATATGTCTACCATGTACACTGATCAACTCAGAGCAATCAGCATTTCTACTTCCTTCATTAATTCTGTGTTCTGAAACTTTTAAATTCCTCATTTTAATATAATACATAACAATTGTTGTAAACTGTTCTATTGTGCTATAGAACACAAGAACTTAGTTTTATGTTATTGATCTGTCTTTCTGTTCCCATTATTCTGGTAAATATCAAGGAAATGTCCATAATCCCTTAGTTTGGATCTAGTTCTGCAGATCCCACCATAGTAGAAACATAGCCCTATATTGGTTCACTTCATTCAGACTGGAAGGAAATGGTTCAGGCAGGATGTTTGGAGGAGAAGGAGGAGAAAGGGAAGCTGTGGAGGATCCTTGCATGCCCTCTGGGTCCTGCACTGCTAAGGCTGCTCTTTGGCCTTCCTCATGTGACCTTCTGGAGGTCATGTAGCTGGTCTGTCATGATACATCCTCCCAGCATGCACTCGGTCACAGTATTTCCCCAGAGAAGATCCTGTTCATTGAGTTCTTTGATGACCATCTATGTCACTTAGAAGTGCATTAGCTTCTGCAGTTCCAGCCTTCACAGCCGCGTTCATTGCCCAAGACCAGGTCACAGGAATGGGAGTTCCAATGGACTTCCCCTTGCAGCTCAGAGGCCCAAACTTTCATAACTCCCCCAGAAACCAGTATTTAACTTCCATAGTGGAAACAATGGAGTCAGATGAAGGAGTTGATATTGGAATATCTACCATCCCAAAGTCAGGCAGAGATTATCACACTGAGGCCCTCAGCCATGGTTGAACCAGTTCAGTCGTTTTTAGACAGAATAACAGGGCTGACTTCCCTTGAACAGATGGCCCAAGCCAAAGTGACTTCATGTAAAGGAGACACTTGGAACCCTGGCTCCAGCAAGAGCTCTGGGTTTGGATTCTTGTCTAGGAACATTCTGCAGAATGATTTCCTCAAGATCCAGAAAAGGATTATCCGAAGGCTTGAAGCTCTGTGTGGTATGCTTACACCTGACCTTCTTGCTCAGAATGAAAGGCTGCTGGTGTGTACTTGCATTGTGTTTGAACTGTCATTTTTCCTATTTCCCAAACATTTTGTAAGCTCCTACAGTATTCCATGAGTGAGTGAGGTTTTCTTGGTCCAATGGAAACCAAAATAGGTGGTGTTACTTCCTTCAAGTGTTTTGCAATCCCGGGGAAAGTCTTATGTATGAAGTCATCACACAAATAAACAAGTGTTTGCAGCTCATAATGCTCTAAAGCAGAGATCCATGAAAACATACAAAAAGGACCTAGCCTTAGAAAGCAATTTTGAAGCTGGGCATCAGTGACTCACACCTAATCCTAGCAATTTGGCAGGCTGAGATCAGGAGGATCAAAATTTGAAGCCAGCTTGGGAAAATAGTTCACGAGACCCTATCTCAAAAATACCTAACACAAAAAAGGACTGGAGGAGTAGCTCAAGTGGTAAAGTGCCTGCCTAACAAGTATGAGGCTCTGAGTTCAAACCCCAGTACCCCATTTAATCAACCAATTCTTGAACAAAATCACTGAGGAGATGACCCAGTTTCTGTCTCTGACTTATCTCATGGGGAGCTCCTTCTCTCCAACCATTCTTACTCTGATGGCTGTTGGCATTTGGTGGAGACTCAATTAGCATCACTTTCCTTCTTCGTCCACTTTCAGAATCATATGAGAGATAAAACAACACAATTAGCAGACAGGGAATCAAATGCCATTCTTATTTCTTATTTTTTTAATTGGTGGATATTAATTGTATTAAGGGGTTTCATCGTGACATTTCCGTAGACAATGTACTTTGATCATATTCACCTCTCCATTACTCCCTCTTATCCCACTTCCCCTTCCCCTCTTCTCTTTCTCTTCCACTTCCCTAGTAGTCCCCTCTCTGTTTTCATGACTTTTTGTTTTTGTCCCCCCCCACCACAACTTCAACAAATGAGAGAAAACAAGTGATACTTGCATTTTTATGGGACTGGCTTCACTTAACATGATGATCTCCCATTCCGTCTGTTTTCCAGCAATGACAAAATTTCATTCCTCTTAATGGTCAAGTAAAGCTCCATTGTGTGTATATGTACCACATTTAAAAATCCATTCATCCATTGATGGCCACCTAGGCTAATACCATAGTATGGCTTTGTGTATAGTGCCATGATAAGCATAGGTGTGCAGGTGTCTCTATTGTAATCCATTTAATAAATGGGCAAGTTAACTGAACAGACACTTCTCAAATGAAAAAGTACAAATGGCTAATAAACACATAAGCTAACATCCTTAGCCATCAGGGAAATGTAAATCAAAATTACATTGAGAGTCCATCTTACCCCAGTCAGAATGACTATCATCAAGAAAATAAATCATAACAAATGCTGGTGATGATGTGAGAGAAAAAAGAGCTTCTAATCACTGCTGGTGGGACTATAAATTAATGTGATACTGTGGAAATCAGTATGGAGGCTCCTCAAAAAGCTAAATATAAAACTACCATATTATCCAGCCATACTGCTCCTACATATATGCCCAAAAGAATCAAAGCCATCCTTACTTCTGCTAAAGACTGGGTAGAAGGCCTGGCTTACTCTAAGAGCCAAGAACAAGCTTGCAAATATCCCTCTCCTTAGTGTAGACTCTGGGACAACACACATGAGGGGTGGCCTGGGTTTGTTTGCACAGATGTCACACCTGCCCAGACCACTGCTTTCCTTTACTTCCAGTGGAAATGGAAAGGCAGGAGGGACCACATTTGCTCCCAATTGCTCCCCCTCCCCGAGGTCCTTTGGTAGATTAGCTTATCTCAGTTCAGAAACATGACCTAATGCTTCCAACCCAGCAGCTTGGACCCTGCCTCTATCTCTGTAGTAAAGGGAAAGGTTGCACAAGAATCCACCAGAACTTGGAGAGACTCTCTCATCATGATGGGAACGCTGAGTGGGAATAACTATTCTCTCCCTCATTGTTGCCAAGAGCTGTTAAGAGAAGGTACAACTTGAGCCTGTCAGATGAAGATGGATTCCGATCAGAGACAACAGATTGCATCTTCTAGACGACTTAGAAACGCAAAGCTCCAACCCCTATATGAAACTAAGTCCTTTCACTTTTTCATCCAAGTACCTTGTTTCTAGTTGTTTCTTTTTCAACCTTGCCTGATGTGATAGATGTGATGTTATAGATGTCTGAGTCAACAGTGTGAATTCTAGGGTCATAAATGTTAGTCCCAGAAAGGATCTTATAGGTCATGATATCTAATCCTGGTCCTTACATTTTTTGGAAAACATGAGACCCAGAAAGTGTAAGTGATTTACGTAAGATCGCAGAACAGTTAGTGCTCCTCTCTCAACTGTTTGGGCCTGTGGCCAGAGATATTTCCAAATATAATATGTTTATAAATCAGAGAAATTCACAGTTTATAGAAACCCATAATTCTTTATAAAAACAAATATATATATAGACTTTTTAAATAAAAGTTGTCCTTCTATCTACTAACAAAAATTTGTATTTTGTTATCATTTTCTCTCATAATGGAATAGCCTCTGAATTTGTTTTGCATTCAGTCTGTGGTTTGACTATTCTGGTTCTAATAAATGTCTCCTTTTTAATGTTCTCTTTTCTTAATTAACAAAGTGCCAAGTAGAAAGAGATAAGTTATGCACTTTAATTACAATAACCCCAGGCTACTGGGAGAATTCTTATCACTGGCTTGGACTGTACATTCTGTGCTCACTTAAAATATAGTGTTGGTTTAAAAAAAAAGAAAGAAGAAAAACTTCCTGTAAATACAGGTTTGAGATTCAAGGTGGAGGGGCTATCACCCAGCACCATCAGGAAATAAGATCTGTGGGCTTCAGTTCCAAGCTTCTTGGAGTCCTGCTCTGCCTGGTCCTCTTTATGCTCATTTTCTTCCTAGTAAAAATGGGAAGACTATTAGTCTGGGTCATGACGAGGGACAGGGAGTTTGGGATGCTGCAAAGGGACTCAGGTGCAACATCCAGAGTCCAGTGTTCTACATCCGCTCTGCCCCAGATGCGCTGTCTCTCTGAGCCTCAGTTTACTCCTCTGTAAAGTAGACTGGCCATGGAGGCTGATCTCTAAGATCTTCCTGTGAAAGTGACACATTTCCTTGGCTCTGAGTCCTTGTAATTCCATGTTCCTTTCCACACCCTCATTTCATATCCATTATTTTCCCAAACTGAAAAACCTCTAGTTTCAACGTGTCTAAACAGAAACAATTCTTGAGGGTACCCATTGGATAACTTATTTTACTTGTCAAAATGAGCAGAGAAGATAGAATTATTTCCATTCACATCATAGCTATGGCAATACATTCATGGTCTTTTTCTGTAAGGAGTTTCATTCAGGATAGACAAGTTCCTAGGGCAGATGAACAGGCAGCCAGAGACCTTGGCTACCTACACTCCTCCCCAGCTTCTCTATAGTCTAGGTCTTTCTGAAAACAGGCTCTAGCTTGGCTCAGATACTTGATGCCAAAACATATTTATGATCAGGTATTATGGGTATTGAAGTAAGGGCCATATGATCTAGTTCAAGTCTGGGATGTATGACCTTAGTTTTAAGTGAGATGTATGACCTTAGTGTTAAGTCAGTTGTCCTCTAGGACCTCAATTTCCACATTGGTGAAATGAGAAGTTTGGACCAGATGGAGTCTAAGGTCTCTTCTATCCCCAAACTTCTAGTTCTGAGTTAGAAAAAGAGGCATGATTAGAGGCAGTTTGGAGAGAGTGTCTTTGGTCTTGGGGTCAGACTCCTACAATGTAAAGCTCCCTCTCCAGTTAGTTCTTCACTTAAATAGGGATGGCCAACTGAGCCAGGACATGGTAGAGATAGTCTCTATCATATGCAGCATTGTAGGGACTGTCCTCTTTGCCTGAGAGAGGTCTAGGCCTTTGATGAGTACACCATCACATACATGGAAAAAGGGAAGGCATATCAAGAAGTCTAAAATAAGGCTTCTGCCCTTACAGGATTCACAGTTGATTTGGTAAACACAAGAGTAGTATTCTAAGCCTGGGCATCCAGAAGCTATAAATACTACCCTAGACATCCACTGATGTCATCAAGCATATTCTGAGCTCAAGATAAGGTAAGATCAGAAAAGGGAGGAGGTTAGGTCTATTCAAGGAGAATATGATGAAATGGCCAATGGATCTTTGTTTCTCCATATTCTGTGGAGTTATCTTTTTTTTTCCCCCAGAAGAGTCTGATGTTCTGTTTTTAAAATGTCACTTGATTTGGGTCTTTATGTTACACATTCAGCTCTGTCTGCAAAGAATGAAGAGCAACTGGAGGGATGGACAGGCTATATATAAGGAAATAGGAGAAGGAACAAAGTGGCATTGTGGAGAAGAACATTAACCAAATCCTTGAGATAAGAAAATACAAGATATGGGCTAGACAGAAAACAGAAGGTATGTTAAGGAGACAACTGGTAGACCAATTTGGCCATAAATATGGCTTTTAGAGAAGAAAAAAAAGAAACACAATTTGGAGTCATTATAAGTCAAAAGAGAGACCAAAGACAAACGTAACCCTGTTGTTTACTACCTGCTTACCTTTGAGCAAGTTACTTTATTTCTCTGTCTATCTCCATCTGGTAAAATAGGAGTAATAATACCAATTTCATGAGATTTTGTGAGTGTTAATAGAAACAATGGATGAAAAGTTTCTGGCCCACTGAAAATGATCAATATATTTCAATGTTTCAAATCCCAGAACAACTTTTACAGTGACTTCTTGTACTACAGGAAACTAGAATTTAAGCAACTGGATAGACTTTGGATCTGAACTAAGCTGTGTCAGTCACAAAGTCTTCAATTTTAGGCAAATTACTTACCTTCTCTTAGCTTCTTTAGCTATTTTAATATTCTTTTCTGCAAAATTTTAGTATTTCTTTAGCTATTTTTTAGTATTCTTTTCAGCAAAATTGAATTAATCATACTTACTTTGCAGGATTATTGAAAGGCTTAGAAATATATTTTGTTAAGTTGGGGAGAGACATTAGGATTCAATAAAAAATGATGATGGGGAAAGAAGGAGGAAAAAAAGAGGAATTTTTATAGTGGTGATCCTTGAATTCTTGTCCAAGGAGTCTAGAATTTATCTTGCAGGCAATAGACACTGGAGATACTTTTGCAGATAGGATACCATAAGATGAAGATGAAGAGAAACTTAACATTGATTCAAATATGTTCGAGAGTGTCAAGACTATGTACAGGACAAGGGAGAACACCCAAACCAACTTTCTTTATGTATGTTATATAATTCTTTTACTACCAAATAGATGCTTTCTTCTGAAATCCATCAACTATGAACACATGAGAGATAGAAATGGAGAGTGGGGAAGGGACAGAGAAAAGAAAGAGAGGCCAGGAGATGGCTAAAAAGAAACGAGAGGAGGGAGCTCTTTCCAAGGGTCTCTTTGCTTTCTGTGTGAAGACATCTGGCATACAGCTGTGCTGCATGCAGATTTCTTGAGAGAACACACATCTGTGCAGAAATCAGGCATCATTTGAAGGTTTGAATTTTCAGCTGATGAATGGGCTATTTTCAGTGCAGTTGTGGTGGGGGTCAGAGCATTACCTCCCCTGTGTTATTGCTTCTCCAGTAAGACATGCCTGGACACCCGAGAATGGCTCATTCCTCCCTACGTCCGAATCATCTGTAGACAACATTTCTTGTCTCTTTCTGGTCCAGTAGGAGTTGGATGGTCAACAGCATCCCCTTGACTACAATGACATTCTGGCTTGTCCTCCAGTCCATCTTCAGTCTGCTTGATGGTTTGCTGAGAATAGTGCTATGGTCCAAATGTCTCCACATTTGTAACCCCTTATGTGATAGTTTTAAGAGCTGAGGCCTCTGGGAAGTGATTAGGTCATGTGGATGAAGCCCTCATGATTGGGGTTTGTGCTTTCATGTCTGAGGCTTGAGGTCTGTGCCATGTGAGGACACAGACCAGGCACTGTCTGTGAAGGACACTGACTCAGTCTGCTGTGCCTTGTTCTGGGGCTTCTGAGACTCCAGAGCTGGAAGGGAAAAGTGTTAGTGTTGTTGATATGCCACCCAATTTATGCTATTTTTGTTTTAGTAGTCCAAACCAACTAAGACAAGGTGAGTGGTTTTATTTTTGTGAGAAAGGTGTTTGGTGTAGCTGATTTTAAAAGTGGACTATCTTTATGAAGTTTAGTTCATAGGTTTTGTGTTTATTTTTGAGACAGGGTGTCACTATGTAGTCCAGGCTGACTTCAAACTCGGGACCACCTCTGCCTCAACCTCCCTAGTGCTGGAATTACCGTTATCTGCCATCATGCCCGACTGTTTATGTTTTTAATGTCATCTTCCTTTTTTCGCCAGTTGTCCAAACACTGAATATCTAATAATTAATGGGCGTTAGCAACTGCCAAAGTCTGTCTCTGGTTGACAGAGTTGTTTCTGCCCCAGAATCTGGTGCCTGGTGTACTCAGCTCCCAGTTAGTCCCTGTGCCCACACAAACCCCAAGCCCACTGTGAGGAAGTGGGGCACGCTTTTCAAGGATGCAGCTCCTGGTGGTGTGATGTGTACTTTGTGAATGACAACTCAGTAAGAATGCTGATCTGTCAACCCTCCCAGAGGACAATGGCTCGTATTGTCCCCTAGGAGTTTTGCTGAACATAGTTCTGATTATTGTCCTCCTAAGATGGACAGGAATGGTTGATCCCCAAGATGCCACATAGTGCTAGTTCTTTATGGATGTGAAGTGTTTTTTATAACTGCTTTTCCTTGTTTTAAGGAACTTTTAATGAAATACTTCATATATATAAATATATATTTTTTACATTTATAAAACATATATGTTATATAACATTATATAAATATGTAATATTCATATATAATATGAGCATAAGGCCCCTGCCTGTCACACCTCATTCACATCTCTCTTTTGTGATTGTCATTGTCTTACTTTTCTTAAAAGAGTTTAAATTACATATATAATATCCCTACATAATACATGAAATTTTACTTGCTGCTGACTTTTATTATATACATGGCATCAAAGTGGGTGACTTTTTTTGCAAACTTGCATCTTATGCATTAAGTCACATGAGATGAAACGTTTGTGCATTAAATGCTCATTTATGCATTCCTAGAATGGCGTGTAGCGTGCACTCCATTCTATAATTTATCCATTTTCTATGATGAACATTCAGGGTATTCTTATAAATAATGAATTTGGGTATTTTTGCTATTACAAATTCTGATGTTATGAACTTGTTTTTCATATCTGTAAGTACACACATGAATGAGTTCTGTCAGTTCTGTAGGTTGGGTTGGGACTTCTAGGTCAAAGTATAAACATTTTTGACTTAATTTTAACTATTTCCAAGTGTCCAGCAAAGTGGTTGCTCCCATTTACAGGACCAATGTCAGGGTGAGAGAGTCCCTGCAGAGCCCATTCCTTGTAATATTTTTTACTACCTAACTCACAGTTTTGCCAGTCCTTTTTTTTTTTTTTGCAGTAGTAGGAATTGAACTCAGGGCCTTGTGCTTGCTAGGCAAGTGCTATATCACCTAAGCCATGTCCTCAGCCCTTTTGCTTTTAGTTTGTTTTGCAGATAGGGTCTTATACTAAGTTTGCCTGGGCTGGCCTCCCACTGTGGTCTTCCTATTTCTGGCTCCAGAGTAGTTGGGATTACAAGTGTGTACCACCATGCCAGGCCTGTTTTTCCAGTCTTGTCAGTATAAAATGGCAGTTTTTTCTGTTAGTGATTGGCATTTTCTTGGATACTAGTGAAAAGAAACATTTTCCCTATTCCTTCATTGATGCTTTCTTTCTCCTCTGTGTTGAATTCCTTTGATGTTTCCAACACAAGCCGGCATTCAGCAAGCTCTGTATGTGGCTGAGTTAGGATGGAAAATGGAGCCATGTCCTAAGTTGACGGAAAATGTGCTGCTTTTCTTTGTGAAGGTCCTGAGGAGGTAGGAAGCGGCCGCTATGGACCTCGTTACATCACCGACGTTGGAGTCAGTGAGGATGACGATGGATTTGAAGACGACCTAGATCTGGATATCTCCTTTGAGGAGGTAGCTCTTCTCTTAAACCCAGGGGCTCCTGTTTTCTTCCTGAACAAGACGATTACATTGACACCTAATTTGGCCCATTTGCTTCCCCTCTGAGGCTGCAGGGGAGAGGCAGTCATAAACTAGTAGTAGGGAGGCATGAAGGCTGAGGTGTAGAGACACCTGCCCCCTGCCCTCTGCCCTCTATTCCTGCCCCCTGCCCCCTGCCCCTCTAGCAAAAACACATGCAGGTTTCCCACCAGCGAAATTTAATAAAATCAGGCATTCTAAGGAAATGAACAATTTCTTGATAAAGTAATGAATCTTTGTAATAATGTAACGAGACTAAGTCATATAATATCAACTTTGCCACTGATTTCCTGAGTAATACAGGCAAGGTACTCATGGATTCTCAGGTACTTCATCCATCAATTGGGGTCAGTGCTTCTACCTCACCTGTATCCCAGGAGTTTTCAAACTATTAACAGTGGCCACATTTTCAGATGTGAAAATTAGGTAAGAACCACAAATGAAACAGTCTCATTACCACACTCTGTGTTTATGCTAAACCCTTTTCCTTCCCTGGCTTTAGGTTAAACCACTTCCTGCTACCAAAGAAGGGAATAAGAAATTCTTGGTAGAATCCAAGATGACGTCTCTGTCCAACCCAAAGACCTTTTCCCAGCATGCTCCACCTACCTCAGCATCTGTCCCTGTGACCATGGTGGCTGTCCCTCCCACTCCTGTCAAACGAGAAGGGAAGAGCAGTGTGGCCATGGTGTCCAGGCTCTTTGACATGTCCTGTGATGAAGCCCTCTGCTCTGCGGACAGCTTTTGTGTCAATGACTACACCTGGGGGGGCTCCCGGTGTCATTGCAACTTGGGCAAAGGTGGCGAGGGCTGCTCAGAAGGTAGGCCCCCTCAAGAAGGGAAGAACATGGTGGTGGGTTGGCCCTATGGAGAGCCAGAGGGCAGTGTTTTGATGCAAGTATAGTTTTCTTTTAGTCCCTTTTGTAGGGTAGGCCCTTTAATGTTGGTCATTAAATCAGCTGTACAAGGCAAAGTGAGAAGCAACATCCATTGCTCCTAGTGAGAGAACTGTCCTATGTCTATGCGTGTCAAACATGTCATCTTAGCACTCATTAAATTATCTATAGGGCACCTGGGGAGGTGATCTGTACCATTGTCACATCCCTACCAAAAAGGCAGGCTAGACATGGGCAGCAGGGCTAAGAAGGATAATAGTTGGGCCTGCTTATTTTACACAAATGTGTAGCTGGCAAGTGAGTGGTGGTGGTCTCATGGGCATTGATTTCTTTTTAGGGAAGTCAGTACCAATCTCTGAAAAATTCACATTTTTCCAAAGAATTTCTGAAGTTCCAAGTCCCCACGAGTGAGAATAGCAGGTGTAAAAAGCAGAGAAAGGAAAGTTAAGTTTAACAGATTAGCAAAGTTTTCACTGTGTGACATCAGGCAATGATTCGTATTGATTTTTGCTTCTGAAGAAATGAGGAAATGGCTTTCTATCTTGTCATTTTTCTTTTCAGATGTTGTTATACAGTATCCTCAGTTCTTTGGTCACTCCTATGTGACCTTTGAGCCGCTGAAAAACTCCTATCAGGCATTTCAAATCACTCTGGAATTCAGGGTAAGAGGGATTAGGCATTGACGAGTGCTTATTGGACACCTTGACACATCAAAAATAAGGGGAGAGGACACAAGAGGCAGGGGGAGCCATCAAAGGTTCGATATAACACGGAGTCTGTCTTTAAACTAGTTCACAAGATCTAGCAGGAACAGTGGGCACATTGAAAACAATCAGGTGTACACAGAGAGCGGGGAGTGTTGTATATTACCAACCATGCATGACCCAAAGGTTCCCAGTGAGAATGTTGGCATCCAACGCATTAGTGACTCCTCCCTGGTCAGGATTTCAGAAGTAGCTATGCATTCCCCATTCCAAAATCCCTTTTACAGGGATGTCTTTGTTCATTGTGATGGCTATCACTGAAACTCTAGAAAACTGTACTCTACACATCCCCAGCATATTGTGAGAGCCCAGTGAAGGCTGTGTTCAGAATCAACTGCAAATAAGAATTCAGTTAGTGGCCAGCTTAATGTGATTCATTTCAGTATCTTCTAAGAAGCAAAAGGTTTGGAGGTCTGGAAACAAGTCCCTCTTGAGGTCACAGACACAGAGTTGAGTGTCCAAAAGACTGCACATCCTTATCTGTACCCAGCCAGTGTGGTTCTCAGCTAGGTTGTTTGTAGTATCCTGATGGAAGGAAAGAAACAAATTTGCATACCTCCCAGAGGGAAGGATGAATAGCAGAAGAAAAAAAAAAAAGAAGGGAAAAAAATAGAATGCTGTTTGGTGACAATAGAAATTGGTGGGCACAAGCAATGTGCTCTCTGTGACCATGGGCTTTGCACACATGGATTTTGGGAGGCTCTGCAGGTGCATGCATAAGGCCAAGTAAAGAACAGGTCAGAGATTGGACCCTTCTCTCACTTACTGCCTCTATTTAATGAAAACGATCTGGGACTGGGATCTGAGAATTAACTAGAGTCGACATGCTTGCTGCTTTATAAATAGGGCCATACAGGGGGATGCTCAGGTTGGGTATTCATGAGTGCTTCCAGATGGTGCTTTGTGGCAGAGGAGGTGGTCATTGTTCATGTGGCTTTTGTTTGTGTACTCACAGGCAGAGGCAGAAGATGGCTTGCTGCTCTACTGTGGGGAGAATGAACATGGAAGAGGGGATTTCATGTCTCTGGCTGTCATCCGACGTTCCCTCCAGTTCAGGTAACTCCTGTCAAAAGCCCTTCTGTTTTTTAAAAATTCTACTTGATATTATATTTACCCTTTATTGTGTGAATATGATAGATGCAGGCAGATTCCAGTAGATACAGAAATAATGTGTAGAAGATGAGTGTGGACCAGCTTCCTAAATGCTGGAGTGTCAGGATTGAAGGGTAACCTCTGAAACTTGAGTTTTGGAACCCTGTCACCATTCCTTCATTCAATAGCAAATATATCTGGAGCACCCATGGTGGGGATGCAGCAGTGAGTCAGAGGTCAAACCCCTTCTCTCCTGGAATTCTAGTGGATGTGATAGAAATAAGGCTGGAATCTTTTCCTAGGCTCCTTTGTGGCAATTAGGACTGGTGGCTGGCCATCGTGGGCAGAGAGGAGCCTACAACTTCCTAAGGGTTCACAAAGGCTTAAAACCTATCCATACCTTCCCCAAGGGCTGTGGTAAACCTTTGGCTTGCATCTTCTGCCCAGATCATTTCTTCCCCAGCACACTTTGGAAGCCACCTTTAGATAATGTTAAGAGTTGTATGGAGGAGTGTGTTTGTGAGTAACCAATAGGCATCAGCCTTTACTTTCTCCATTGTGCACTGGCTAAGATCCTAATGGTGCCAATTTTCCTGTTGCCTGACCTTCTGCAAAGGGTGTGAGCTCTCCAATCCAGCATTTCCTCATAGGGATATGAAGGGGACTAAACGAGTTCGTCCATACCCCTGTTTGGAGCTGTGCCTCCCCACAGCAAGCACTCAAAAACATCAACTGTCATTGTCTCTTTAAATTACTTCATCACAAAAAATATTTTAGCTAACTTGAAGACTTTTCAGGATCCCATTCGGGCTACAGAATGGGCCCCCATCCTTGGCTAGATGATTTGGAAGTTTGATGGTGACCCCAGGATCAGAAGGGACAGATGCACTGGCATGTATTGGCTGGTAGCAGCACTTAGGCTCCACAGTTCTTACTGAGCGATGCTGACATCCAACTTCATGAAGCCTGTCCACCTCATCCCACCCTAGTAAGGGTCTGAGAGAAAAGGAGGCCATGAGAAGTGGGCTGCAGATGATACAAATCTTAATACTGACAACTCCCATCATGCCTCCTTTACAAGAAGCAACTTCAGGATCCATGTGGAAGTGGCATAGTGGCTGTTTAGAAGTTGACTAGAAAGGACTAAAATTCTACCTGTCAGATGTAGTGACCATTAAGGAGGGCATGGAGAAGGTGGGGGAAAAAACAATAATGTAGCCATCAGAGCATACTTCTCTGTCCCCCTCCTGGCCCCAACCCAGAGCCTCCTATGGAAACCCTACCTTTATGTGAGCCTGGCAGAACACAGATGGCAGGCTAGCCTGCTTGCCAAAATGGGTGTAAAGACTGGGATTTCTACAGTTTATTAATATCACAGAGCCTGTCATTTGAGAGCTAGGAGAGTCCCCAGAGAAATCCCTGGAAGCAGAGGGGATCACGCTCCAGTTTTCCCAGTCTCAAATCTGCTTTCAGCATCTGGCAATCTCTGGATAAGAGTGGGCCTTAGCTTCCCACCATCTTCTGAGCAGCAGAGATGATGAGGTTACAAAGACCCTCCATTGAATGCCTCCATGGCAGATTAAGGATAAGTGGGCAGATGCATACAGGGCAGATGCATCTGTTTTTTCCGTGCATGGAGTTAAATGACTTTTGATATCAGAGACATAACTGAACAGATCAATGATAGTGTCAGGAACTGTGATGTTCATGGTGTCTGAAAACATGTTGACCTGGTTGATCCTAGCATCTTCCTTCCCTTTTCCTCTTCCCACAGGTTTAATTGTGGAACTGGGGTTGCTATCATCCTAAGTAAGACCAAAATCAAACTGGGGGCATGGCATACAGTCACACTCTATAGAGATGGGCTAAATGGGCTGTTGCAACTGAACAATGGCACCCCGGTGACAGGCCAGTCCCAGGTGAGTGTGAGCTTACACCCTCCCCACCCCAACTAGCACCCACCTTTAGTATCCTGAGAGGGTCTCACTGAAGAGACCCGAGGCAGAATGGCAGGATGCAAGTTCTGGTCGGGCTCCAGGAAGCCCATTTTTCATAGAAATCTCACACAACTGATCTCTGATGGACTCCTGCTTGGCCTTATCATCCGCCCCACACCTACTGAGGAGAAGCCTTGAACATGGGGCCTCATTGCTGCTGGGTGCACAGGTACATATCTTATACGCAAGGACATGTTCTTTCTACAAGGGCATCAAAGACAGAGGTTGAGAAAGGCCCATGTGGGAAGCACAGAACCCATCCTTAGTGTCAACACAAAGCTTGCTTTAAAGGCAGGAGTGCTGCAACATGGTGACATTAGAAGGTAGCTGTGGAAGATGCACTTGGAGTACTCTGCTTTTCTGCCTTATTTGGAACCAGCAATGCAGGAATTGGTCAAATAATTTAACTCTGAGTCACTCAGCAAATCACTGAGGTAGTCACATATTTGTTATACTCTTGGTAATTTGAGGACTGTGTTTAGAATAAACAGTTTGAATTAGCAGCCTGCCAAGGAACCACACCTATAATTATAAGCAGGCAGGTATCTATATTCTTTGAGGGAAAATGTAGCAAGACAGCCTTTGTTATGTGCAAGCTTCCTCCCTGCCTGGGCTCTCCACTATTCTTTGCTGGCAAGACATGTTATATAAAGGACAATCTATACCTTTCTCATCCCCCCCCAAAATAAGGAAAAGATAATTTTCCTTAAGGAACAGAAATTATTAATTTGGATCCCAATGGTTTCAAAACAATAAGAATTCAAATCTAGTGAATGCCAACTCAGGGGTGATCACTGATCCCCATATTGCTAGGGAGGAAAAAGACAGGGTCATATAAAACCCAGAATGATAGTAGCAACATGACAAAATGAAGTTTGATAGAAATAAAGAAACTTTAAACTTAGATCCAAAGTGTTAACATAAAGACAGGGTGGTGGGCTATAATAGAAATAGCACATATGAAAATGACTTATAGAAGGAAGTTCAATAAAGATGAACAAACAGGGCCATGCAGTAACAACAGTAAGCTACAGAAAGCACGGACTGCGCTGATAGAGGTGAAGCATCTAGGAAGGGTGAATGACTTCTTTTTCTAGATGCTCATAGTGACTTCTAGTCCTCTAAAAGGCTTACATTCATATCTGTGATGACATTCTAAGAGGACCACAGACAAATTGGAGCATGTTCAAGGAGCAGTCATCCAAATAAGAGGATGACTTGGAATCCCTTTGATGATTTACTGAAGGAGCTTTGTTTAGTTTAGAGCAGGGAAAAAGAAGGCATGGATGGTGGCTTTTTGTCATAGAGTCAAAGGAAGAGTCTTGGAGAGGAAGGATTTGCTTTGTGGTCCCCTAAGGCTAAAGACTAGGGATCCTAACCACATAAAAGTGTACAGAGGTGTGGCAGACTATCTCAAGGGGACGGTTCCCTGTCCTTAGGGGTGTTCAAGAAGTAACTCACCTAAATCATTGATAGAGATGTACAAAGAATTCAACAACCAATAGCAGCTTTGATTGGAGGAGTTTTCATATCTTTTCTAATCCCAATATTCTACTCCATCATTAGATAGAAGATTTATTTGCAAGAAGCATATAATGTTATTGGTTTGCAGAGTGAAGTTTGCCTCTGTACTACTGGGACTTGCTGAGAAAGTCACATAGGCAGGCCCACAGATGCAGAAGATTTAATAAACTCTCTTGGGAGACAGTAATTCTATTTTAAGTTGGTTCCCCAGAAACAGGCCTGAGGTGAGGAGTCTTGTGCATAGGATGTACTTGGAAAGTGCTCCCTGGGGAGACTAGTAAGGGAGAGAAGTTGGGCAGGCAAGAGGAGGAAATCAGCAAGAGTGAAATCTTAGGAGCAGTTCTTCAGAGTATGGATTCAACCTGGTCCCACAGGGAAGCGCTGGAGTGTAAATTATGTCTCAGAGCTATCCCAAACTGTTAAGGGCTATCCTTGGGGAATGCAAACTCCAGATCACTTCCATTACTCTTCATAGGCAGGCAAAGCAGGCTCTAGGGACTTGAAAGCAACCTCATCAGAGAAAGATAAAGGCCAGCCTCCAGGGCACCTCAAAAAAAGCCACTCACTCCTACAATACACTTAATGTTCTAGAAAGGGATTGAGCTATAGGTGCCTTGCTGTGGTTTGGGATTAGGGAACAAGACCAGAAGGGTGAAGATGGGATCCAGAAGAAGCAAATTCTAAGACTCTTGATGAAATAAAGCCAAGAAAGCATTTCATTCATCTCATGAAAGCCGATGTCCAGTGGCTGGCAGACAATGAATCCTTAAAACCCACTGCAAGTACTATATGTGCTGTTCAAGCTACTGTTTACAAATGGTTCTTATCTGTTCATTAGAAAAGATAACATAATACAGGGTTTATACTTGCTAGAAACAGTTGCTGAAAGGATACATGTTTGTTTACATTCTGGAGATTTTATAAGTGTTGACAATGTGCCTTTCCCTAACTTCCGTTTTTATTCTGTAACCGGAATGAATGAGATATTTCTGCAATAAAAAAAGGAATGACCAAGGTTGCCTTAATTTTGTCCTACCTAATGTTCAACCCTGTGTTTTGTAACCTCCATGCTTACAATCCAGACTGTGGCTTGCTCTAAGATTGGAAATTTCCCTACCTCACTGTAATCACACTAAAAAAAAAAAAAAAAAGTCATACCCATAAGTGAGTTTCAAAATATTTGGCTACACAATCTGTAGGGTAATTATCCTCTCCCCCAGAGTTCCTTGCAGCCTGGAGTGTAAAGGTGGCTCAGAGAGTAAAAAGGGAGATGCTAGCCCACATAGATACAAAATTAGTATTGTCACCTTTGGGGGCACAGAACAGCCCTATGACCCATCCAAGGTACAATAACTTGATGTCAGAACTGGAAAGAGAAAAGTTGTTTTTGAATGCTGGTAACCCAGTACCTGCTGGGTAGGTCTTGGCTCTGACCTTCTTCATCCCTTTTCAGGCATTCCAAAGTCCCCTTCTAGAAACTCAGCCCTTCAGTCCATCACTGTAACTTCTTAACCTCTTAACCATGGCCATCAAATTCTGTTGTGTTTCGACTTTTGATTATGTTAGTGAGATAGTGTTTATCTTTCTCAAAGGGCCAGTACAGTAAAATTACCTTCCGAACACCTCTCTATCTTGGTGGGGCTCCCAGTGCTTACTGGCTGATAAGAGCAACAGGGACAAACCGTGGCTTCCAAGGCTGTGTGCAGTCACTTGCTGTTAATGGGAAGAAGATTGACATGAGACCCTGGCCGCTGGGAAAAGCCCTCAGTGGGGCCGACGTGGGTAAGTGATTACAAAGAGACCTGGGAGGGACTTGTGGGGCTGCCTTGTGGTTTGGGCCAGGTTGATGAACAGCAACCCAGCTGTAGTTCTAGGAAGCTGATTAATGCAATACTTCAGGGAAGAAATGGGCCCACGTTGGTGCTATGCAGACATATGGATCCTAAGGCCAAGCACCAGGGGATGGAAGCAGTATGGTGCACCAAGCCCTTGGTTGTGTCCTGCTGCCAGCTTGACCTCTTCCGAAACTTAACCTGGGCTCATTGGGCAAACCAACACACAATTTCTTGTCTGCCTTTTCATCTATACATCACACTAGAAGGTAAAAATTATTATTATACCTATTTTACAGATGAAAAAACCAGGACCTACAAATGTTAAATAACCAATCCAAAATAGGCAGACAACTAGGATTGTTTTTAAAGCAATGAGGACATTCATTCAATCACTGAAGGCAGTAGGTAGATAATTCTAAGGATGGTTATTTATTCAGTGACTGTGATAATTTGCTAGGAATGTCACCGCAATGAAGCACTACAGACTGTGTGGGTTAAACATCAGAAATGTATTTGCTGAGGTTCTGCTGAGGCTGGAAGTTCGAGGTCAGGATTTCTCCCAAGGCCTTTCTCCTTGGCTTGCAGATGTCTAGCTGCTGTGTCCTCATATGGTCTTTCCCCTGTGTGTGCATGCCCACTGTGTCTCTGTGTGTCCACTCTCTTCTTCTTCTAAGGACATAAATCAGATTGGATTAGGGCCCCACTCTTGTGATCTCATGTAATGTTAATTACCTCCTTAAGGCTCTTATTTCCAAATACCAACACATTGGGGGTTAGGGCTTCAACCTGCATTGGGGGGGTGCAATTTATGGGTCTTGCTTTAGCTTATTAAATCTGACTCATTCCTTCACTCAATACATACTTATTTGAGCATCTGCTTAGTGTTAGTTGCAATGCCGCTGCTGGAGATAAAGTAATGATTAAGTCAGGCAAAATCCCAGCCCAGTCCGTACAAGTCAATGCAAAATGACAATTGGGGATAAACATTACAAAGAAGTATATGATAGGGAGCGCTTATGCTCTGGGACAGGGAAAGTGTTTCTGAGGAAGTTAAAACAAAGCAAAAGTAAGTTCGAAGACGGAGGAGAGGAGCAAGGACATTCCAGGCTTTTTCCAATGGGAGTTGGATAGGTACATAATCTAGTTTGTGTCTGAAGAAAGATCCTCTAGCTGTATATAGCCACAAGTGTTGAGTGGTCCTTGTAGATGAGCTGGGATCACAATAGTCCTAGTGACAGGTGATGATGGTCGGTCCAGGAGGTAGTGGTGGTAGAGACATGGACAGATTTGACAGATTGTAGGGGCAAAAATAGGCCTGAGTTTTGGATCTGGGGTGGGGGAATAGGGAGGTGACTCAGTGTCATGGCCTCCTTAATATGCCTCACCCAGTGGTGTCTGCTTTCTTTCTCTTCTTTAGGCGTCTGATTCTCTTCTGGTCCTCGCCATCTTCTAACCCAAACCTACACAACAGCCACTATATAGCAGGTAGCCATAAAAGCCATTGGATATATTGACAATGACTTCTGCCAGCTATGTGTCTGCATGACCTGGCCATCACTCCTTTTGCTCCCATGCTCAGAGTTGAAAGCTTTTTTCTGCAGAACTAACCTTTTCTTCACTTTGTACCAACCTTCCGTACTCTCTGGGACTATATCACTAAGATTCTCTTCTCAGTT
Source organism: Castor canadensis (assembly GCF_047511655.1). Lineage (NCBI taxonomy): Eukaryota > Metazoa > Chordata > Mammalia > Rodentia > Castoridae > Castor > Castor canadensis. The sequence goes on along the minus strand of NC_133391.1, from coordinate 143,932,081 downwards.
GACCAAGAATTCTTACTTGTTTGTGCCATGGACCCCTTGTAGTCTGATTAAACCTATGGACCTTGGAATGTTGTTTTGTCAAGCACAAAATAATACACACTGCATTATAATGGGAAACAATTCTATTGACATATAGCTCTAAAACATTTTTAAAGTTTTGACATTATAATAATATATTGCTTCTTTATAAAGCATGAAAGCCAGGATTATTTAATGGTGGGTGAAATAACTACATTATTTCAAAGTAGTGATGAGCAGAAATGATATTTTAGGATATCTGCAGCAAATGGAATGTGACAATTGTGAGATTTGTTGGTCACAAGTCATGAGAACTGCTGATATAGAAGTATGCTCCCTGCCTCATTAGTTGAAGAATGGGCTGAGGGTGTCGCTCAGTGGTAGAGTGTGTGCTTAGCAAGGCTCTGGGTTTGAACCTCAGCACCAAGACAACAATAAGGAGTTAAAAAAAAAGTTGAAGGAAACACTGAATTTCGGTTAGTGGCAGGGAAAATAAAGGTGTCATATTTTTCCCATCTCAGTTCATAGATTCCCTGTATTTGTATTGTTCTTTCCTACTTAAGGGTTGGGAACTTGGAGAACCTCTCTCCTTTCTGTTAAGGCCATGGACATTTCCAGCAGTAGACTGCACAGTCACCTTATGCTTAAATTGAGTCAAAGCAAACTCCTCCTCTGCTCCCATTCATGGTCCCTCATTTCTTTACTGTTCGTGGGACGCATCTTAACATCATGCTGGTGCCACCATCCACCTTCAGCCTTTAGAATGAGGCGCGTCTGATTCTCTGTCTCTCGGATGCTTCACAATCTTTCTGTTTCCTCTGCTGTCACCCTGTCTGGTCTCTGTTTACCTCCAAGTAGGATTTCTTTTCCTCATCAGTGGACCTCAAATGCCATTGCTAGGAAACTTTTGGCTGGCTTTCATGATCTTCTCCCCCAACCCCTCTTTAAAAATAGTTACAATGCAGATTTGGGAAATGATTTCTTCCACATGTATCTAAAAACAACCTAAGAACCCCACTCTTCCTGTGAGACCAACAGAAATGTGGGATGTGGGGCCGTGTGAGATTTTGGCTCTCGGATCAAAGCCTGTGTCTTTGTGGAGGTTGTGCAAGCTAGGGCCATGCTCTCAGAGCTGTGGCTGAAGAGAGACCATAGTCATTTCTGTCTGAACTTCCGGTGGCCACCAGCTATAATTCACAGAGAACAGGTTGGCACAGAATCCAGAAGACTTTAATTAAATTCTCTAGCAGTCTCTGAAGTGAGTCTTCTGCCCAGTCAGAGACAATGCCCCCTTCTCTTCCATTCCTGGAGAAAGTGTTTTTATTCACCTAATAGCTCTGGGCCAGATTATGGTGATTATGGTTCATTTGTCTTTTTCTTATATAGAAGTTCAGAGAAGCCAAAAAAAAAAAAAAAACCCAAAAAACAGCAGCCCAGGACAAGTTAATTTGTTTTTACCTCATCTTTGTTATTGTTGTTTTATTTTTAGTTTGTGATACTGGGGATTGAACTCAGAGCCTCACTCTTACTAGTCAAGTGCTCCACCACTTGAACCATTAGTTCTCATCTGATGATCTTGAAAATGACAAAATATGACCTTCAGGGAGCTCTGTGATACCTGTGGTAGAGGATGAGCCAATGCAGTGTTGAACTGCTCAGCACTGTTCACAATGGGCCATGGTCCTGTCTTTCATAAAACTCCTGTGACAGAAGAAACAGGATTCTCGAATCCACATGCTAAGGCACTGAGGAGCCCCTCCCTGTCTTCCTGCCCCAGACAGGAGCCCCAGGGCAGGAGTTAATGAGCTTAGGCAGCTGCTTAACTCTTTCAGTGCTTATCTTGCTTGTCTAGGCTTTGAACCAACAAGACAGTCGCACTTAAGCTAATTGGGGTCACACACATTAGAATACTTTTAACATAAACACTTTGTTGACGTTGGAGGAATTGAAATCCACTCTTGCGGGAACAACATAAAGATGGATTAAAGCAGGAACAGTTCAGTCATCCCCACCCATGGTCATAAAATTGCCCACCAGTTTATCACTTGATTTATTGCCTCCATCATGTTTTTAAAGTCTCTTTGGCTATTCATAAGGGACAAGCCAAAATCAAATTAAAGTGAGGAGCAGGTTCCCCTTATCCTGAAAGCTGGTCTACTGGTGCCCGCAGGGGCGAATCAGTGGGAATGGTGGTCTGCTCTACTCATCTAGAACCATGAGTGGTTGGCATGGCCAGAGAGTGGCTGGTATGGCTGTCAGTGGCATCTTGTGCCATGGGCACACCTGGTAACCTGACTTTGTGCTTCCTGCTCTGTATTTAGGGGAATGCAGCAGTGGAGTCTGTGATGAAGCCTCCTGCATCAACGGTGGCACCTGTGCAGCTATCAAAGCCGACTCCTACATTTGCCTGTGTCCTCTGGGGTTCAAAGGTCGACACTGTGAAGCTGGTGAGAAAGAAGCAAGTTGATTGCAGTCTCTAGCTGCCTATTAATTCATGTGCATGTAACTTGGCATCAGTGTACTTTTAAACAAAGCTCCATATAGTTTTATGGGATTGAGGTTGCTTTGTTGGGAGGGATGGAAGTGTCTCAGAGCACCAAAGTTTCAACCAACCAAAGATGTTATTTTAAATGCTGATATGGGTAGACTCCTCTTTGTGCTCAAGTAACTTTTAAAAACCCTACATTACTTGGTTTGTACAAGACTGAATTTAAAGCATTTACGCTTATGGTCTTTATAATATCTGATAGTTTCAGAGAAGAGATTGAGAAGATGTGCACAGAAGTTAACATTGTCACTTACTAAGACAAAAAGTGCTCTCATTTTTCCTTCTTTGTATCATTCTGCTGAATTATCCAACCCCTCAACATATATTAGGTAAATATATATATATATATGTATATATATATGTGTGTAGACATGTGACATGCACACACAAAAACACACATGAATAATAAATGAAAGTTTTATAGATTTTGCACAACCATGCAGGCTTGAGCACACTTTAATGTCTTTTTTAAGAATTCAAAACTTAAAAGCAAACAAAACTGGGGCTAATATCACAGAAGTAATCAGATTCCTCTATGAATGGTTCAGGTTTGGACCTGAAGGTGCCACATTGGGGAATTTTCTTTTAACACTATAGTCTCAAACCTCATGTCCCTAGAGGAGTACACATGAGTTGGGGTAAGCCCATGCAGCAGTGGCTGTATGTGCAGTAGCTTTCCAGAATAAAGGCTGATTCTTCCTCATATTGTAAATCACCGCAGGTCAGTGGTGCTGGTGTGGCAGTCCTGCTCCATAGCATTCAGGGACAAAGATCTCCACCATCTAAGTGGCTCTTCTAGGATCTTACAGTCATCTCCTATGTCCTACATTCAGTCAGCATGGGAGAAAAGAGAGAACAGGGAGGGTGGAGGGAAGTCTTGGGGTCAGGCCTGGGATACTTTCATTCCATTCCACTGGCCAGAACTTGGCCACATCTCCCACCTGACTGCAGGGCAGCTGGGAAATGTAGTGTAGGTCTGTGCCCAGGAGAGAGAGGACACAGCTCTGGGCACACAGCTTGCCAGTCTTGGGTATACAGGAATTTCTAACATCCTGCTTGTTTCTTTAGCCTTCACCTTGACCATTCCTCGCTTCAGCGCGTCTCTGAGGTCCTACGCTGCCACGCCCTGGCCCCTGGAGCCTCAGCATTACCTTTCTTTCACTGAGTTTGAGATCACCTTTCGGCCAGACTCGGAGGATGGAATCCTCCTGTACAGCTATGACACAGGCAGCAAGGACTTCTTGTCCATCAACATGGCAGGGGGACATGTGGAGTTCCGCTTTGACTGTGGTTCTGGGACTGGTATTCTCAGGTGAGGGCTGAGACTTTCTGAAACCTCCTCTCTGCAAAAGCCAAGGTACCACTTTGGAAAAAAAGTCAATTGCTACCAAAACACCTTACCCTTCTCCTGTCTTCCCTATGTGGTTACCTTTGGAAGCCTGTCCTGCTTTCTAATGATAATTGGACTTCCATTAGGTAGTGCTCTCCTGCATGCAAGGTTTCCTTTCCCCGAATAACTACCTAGCTTGTAGCAATTCTTTAAACTGTGGACCATAGGCTTTCTTCCCATGGGGGTAGACTGCTTCTGTTTCTACCTGAGGTTGTGAAATGCTAACCTCAGGCACTTGATGAATTGTAACCAATCAGCACCTTACACAGAGCATCACAAGATGGGTACTCAACAAACCATCTAGTAAAAAAATATATCAACAAATATTTAATGAACAAGAATGTTCAAGGTGACTTCACTTTAAAATTTAACTTTCCTCTTGAGCTAGTTCTTTGATGGCAAGTAGTTTAGCAAATACCTTACTGTTTATCCTATAAAGGAACTTTACAATGACCTATTCAATGCGAAGACTTATTCCCTGACCAGTACACTCAGGGAAGGTATGTGATGAGTGGTTTTAATAGCATAGCAGTACATGGGTACTTCTGACAGATTTGATGAGATTTATAAAATTGGTTTGCACAGCCAAAACTTTCCTTGTGTTATTTAGTTTGTACTATTACATTACTTCACAGATAGGTTGTTCCTGTACGGTGAGTCAGTATTTTTTTTTTAACCCCTTGAAGTCTGTGGTTGGTAGGAGAAGATGTTTTTCTTATTTGTTTGTCTCCCTCTTACTGTGTTTCTTTCGTGGTAACTTTAATATTCAAGCCGAAGGGCCACCAATCTTCTGCAGGTGTTCTTATTCCTACATTTGTCTACTACTTCTTTTTGAAACTCAGTAGGATGTTTTACTATCAGATAGTCCATTGATGTTTTAAAGGAAATTGTGGGTTGTGTTCAATACTGTTCAGATTGCTAGCCTGTCATTTTTAGGACTGTGTGGATAAGATGCTATTGCCACTACACTGTCCTTAACTGCTCATCATTTTTCATGGTTGATGGGAAATTCTCTCTGCATTGTTTCAACAATTCTTAAAAAGGATGGTTTGTTTTTTGCCCTTGTGACTAAATTCCTACACATTAGTGACACCTCCCACTTTGGGGAATGGACAGACATTTTTGTACCTCTGGTTATGCAGAAATGCCCCATATCTCAAGACAACCTTTCTGGGTATTTAATTGATTCAATTTACATATGATTATGCAAAATAGCCTAAGCAGCTCACTTAAAACTGTATGTCGAGTATAGAAGGAAGACATCTTGATGATCACCTTGTACTCTGAGTAGTTTCTTCTAGGTAAGAAGTGACCAGAAAGAGCTCAGGGAGGGCAGGGCCTCATCAACCCCCACCTGGACGTGTTGCCATCTCCACCCTGCTTCTCTGCAGTGGCAACTCCAGCTGTGGGGTCACAGTCACTTGCACCCTTAGAAGTCCAGCATTTCTCTTTCATAGCTCTATGCCCGTTTTGACAAGAAGTATTTTTAACTTTTCTAAATGTAAATTATTGTTTTCTTACCTGCCACAAAAGGTGATTAGAGACATTCTTGAATCTTAAATGAAAATAAGCCAAGAGTTTCCATGGAATGAACCACGATCTACCCCCTTCTCCCCTCCCATGCCTGGGATGAACTGACAACAGTGATCACTATAGGGGTTTCAGATGCCTCTTTGGAAAATGGGCTTAGAGGTTGTTTATTTTGAAAATCATTTCAAGGACTTCCCACTTAATTAAGGAAATGCAGTGAAAGCCTGAACTATAGGAAGTTGTGGAATTGGCCAAACCATTTAACTTTAGGAAAAGGATAAGGTGGTCAAAATCATTATGAACTTGATTCAAAGATCAAGACAATTGGAATGAGCTCTTGATAACTGTGATTGATATGACTGCGTGGAGGAAGGGAGTGTATTGACAGCCAATGACCTCTGCAGGACAAGAACATGACAACCATGCTGTTAGTTATTATGGAAATAGACCTCTTAAAAAAGACTGCTGTGTCTTTATTGCATATTGATTTAACCAAGGTGATTAAATTCTAATTGCTAAGGACAAATCACAAAAGCATTTGCCTGAGCAAAAGAATCAAATGAGGGGGTGGTGACCCTTCAATAATTGTGCCTATTGGTATTCCTCACAGTTTTCTAAAGATGATCCAAGACCAAAAAAATAATGGGGAAATTCAGCAAAGGCCAAGAACTAGACATTGTAAGAAATACAAATGCAATAATTATATTCCTTCTGCACACCTCACTATAAAAATAATGTGTAAAACTCCTATAAACATCATTTAAGCTTCAAGTGCTTCTACCTCAATGTAAAAACTGAATTTTAAAAGTAATTTTAATCCTTTCACAATATCTGAGAACATAGAATCTGCTTTCCTGTCTTAGTCCATTTTGTGCTACCATAACAGAACGCCTACAACAGGGTAATTTACAAACAGCAGAGATTTATTTCTCAGTTCTGGAGAGTGAGACGCTCAAGGTCAAGGGGCAGGGGCATCCTGCCAGGGCATCCTGTGTCATCCCCAGGACAGAAGGCAGAAGGGCAAGAGAGCCCACAGGCATAGGAGGGGAGCTGAATCTATCCTTTCACTAGATTTTGTTGTTGCTTTTGGTGGCAGTGGGGTTTGAACTTAGGGCCTTGCACTCTACTGTTTGAGCCACACCTCCAGTCCTACCCGTTTATTAGAAACCTAGTCCTACAATCACTAACCCACTCCTGTGAGGGTGACATACATGCATTCATGAAAGTTGAGAGGTTCCATCTCTCAACTCTGTTGCATTGGGGATTAAGTTTCCAACACGTGACCTTCGAGGGATAAATTCAAACCATGGCATCTCCTGCAACATTACGTTATGAAAAATTTCAAAATATAGAAAAGTTGAAAGAATTTTAAACATCCTCATACCCACCACTTGTAGTCTGTAATTAATGTCTTGCTGTATTTGCTTTATCATGAATCTGTCCGTCCTTACGTCCATCCACCCATCCATCAAAGGATGTTGCAGACATCCAGTATACCAAGGACTCTGTTCTTGACACCTAGCCCATATAATAGGTGGGGTTTTTTTTGTTTGTTTGTTTTTCTTTTCTTCAAAACTTGTACACAATTATTATCAAATTTTGCCTTCATGTCACCCCTCATGTCAGACTCACTATATGCACATTTCAGGATTTTTAGGGAATAAATAAAATGATAAATGCAATGTTCAAACCATGAAAAGGCTCGATAAATGGTATCTAGTACTGCTGTTACTGCTAAGCTGGAATTGTTTTCTTTTTGTTGAATGGATTGAGGTGCCTAAAGTTGGTATCACTTTCCCCAAAGATGGGTTGATGAAAATTATCCGTAACATGCTAATTCACGTTTAGTTTGCATCTTTGCTAGTTAAGATTCTCCAGAGAAACAGAAAAAATAGGTTGCACATAGATATGTAGAAAGATTTATCTTGTAGGGTTGTCTCACAAAATTATGGAGACAGAAGTCCCATGGTCTGCCATCTGCAAGTTGGAGGCCCAGACAAGTTCACGGTGTAGTTCTATACAAGCCCACAGGCCTGAGAATCAGAGGAGCCCATGAAGTAAGTCCCTATCTGAGTCCCCAGGGTCAAGAACCAGGGGGCTGATAGTATTAGTTCTTATCCCTCTCAGAACACTCAAAAACCAGGAGCGCCAATGTCTAAGGACAGGAAAAGATGGATGTCTCATCTCAAGTAGACAGAGAAAATTCATGCTTTTTCCATCTTTTTTATTCTATTCAGGCCCACAATAGGTCAGATGATCCCTCTACATTGGTGAGAGCCATCTTTACTTATTCTGCTCTTCCAGAAACACTCTTACAGACATACCCAGGAAAAAAAAAATGCCTTACCAGTTAGCTAGGCATTCCTTAGCCCAGTCAAGAGGACATATAAAATTACCATCACCTCTTTCTTGACAGGAGTGAAGATCCCCTCACCCTAAGACAGTGGCATGAGCTGCGTGTTTCTCGCACAGCAAAGAATGGTATCTTACAGGTGGATAAACAGAAGGTAGTGGAGGGAATGGCAGAGGTAAGAGCACACCTTTTCTCTTAATGGTTAGTGTGGACCAGGTCACTGTTTTCTGCTGATCTTGGTAGAAAAGCATCATGGTGTACTGTTCAACCATATAGATTCTACTGCTGGGATTAAAATCTCAGCTCCCCAATGGCAATTACTTTTTTATCCTGTAACTATAAATGGGAATTATAATAATAATATTGACCTTAGAGGGTTGTAAGAGTTAAGTGAATTAATACTTAATGAGCACAGCACTTCAGAAATTGCCTTCTGCCCTCTTCCCCCCTTATCTCCATCCTTGTTCTTATCAGTATATGATGTAGTAGGTATGGACACAGATCCTGAGTCAGAGCCAGCAGTGCATAGGTGACATGTCTGACAAGAACACACTGCAAAACCAGACTTCTGAGGTTCAGCGTCCAGCTCCACTACTTACCAGTGGTGTGAGCTCATATTGCTTACTTGACTTCCCTAGTTTGTATTTTTCTCATCTCACTACTATTCTCATATCAATAGAGACAGTGTTGATGACAGGAGCACCTACTTACAGAGTTCTGAGAATTATAAGAATTGTGTATGAAAAACACAACAGTACCTGACTCATGGTCAGTACTATCTAGCTTTATTTATTATTATTATTAGCACTATTATGAACTCACGGCACAGAATTTCTTTTGGAGTTTGTAACTTTCCATGATTTTATTTCCAAGGTCATGTCCAAAGAAAAACATTTTTAAGAGATAATAAGGGAGATTTGGATTAAAATATAACTTTGTAGGACTCTAGACATATGTAAAAAATTATAGCCCCTACAAAACAGAGAGACCCTTTGATTTGCTAATATCTTGGTTCCAAAGGTCTTCGTTCTGTGAAAAGCAAGATTAAAAGAGCGTATTGAAAAATTTGGGTACACTGATAAGCAAACAGGTGGATAGAAAAGAGACTTTTACTGGGGAAAGAGGTATTTGGTTGAAGAGAGAAGAAAAGACACAAGTGAACAGAAGCCAGCCAGCCACAAGGGCCACAGTGCAAGGATGGCTGGTCAGAACCAAGGGCCTCTCTGAAATTAGAACCCCAAAGTGGGGTTTCCAGGTGTGAAGGTGAGAACCCTTCACACCTGGAAAATACTTCATGTGTATTTGTAAGTGGGAGAGAGGAGAGAAGGGAGGGAGCTAGAGAAGGAAGAAAGATAATGAAATGGACTTTAAAGGAGGAAGTGGAGTAACTTCTAGTACAGTCCAGAGTATTCTAACATTATGGCCCTGGCTGTCTATTGGCATAATCATTGAATTTTTTTTAATATGTTGTATCTCTCCAGGCCTTACAATCTTCTGGAAAACAGGAAGAAAAACTCAGGGTGGGGGTGTTTGTAAGTAGCAAGGTTAAGGTCTTTGATTCCAAAAAAGGAACTCTTCAGGACACAGTATTTGGCATTAGGATCTGAGAGACAGCACAATGGTAAAAACCACACTTCAGAGTTCCTGTTGCCACCACAGTAGTGAATGACAATTAAATCAACATGATAGAAGCAAGGCCCTTCTTCCTGGCTTTCTGAACTGTGGGAAGTTGTGTTTAGGTCGCTCTGTAACCAGGCACGGGAAGTATGAAGCTTGACCCCAGCAAGATGAAACTTAGTTGAGTCCCAGGCACTCTGCTCCCCAGCTGTCCACACCACGTTGAGGCATGGCCAACAGTGGCAGTGGCTTTAGAATCTAGAGACAGCTGGCAAGGGTTGGAGTGTATCTTGAGGAGCTCAGGCAATGAGCAGGCACCTGAGAGCCTGTGTCATACTAAAGCTGACCCCAGGTTGCTCAAGAGATAGCTCTGAGAAAACCAAGAACCCAGAATTGAGTCAATATACAGACCTGGAAGAATGGCCATGTTTATGAGGACTTCAGAACGCCCATCAGAGATCTGCTGGCCTTTCTAAACCGTGCCCACCAAGCAGAAGCCCAGATCCAGACCTAAGCACCTCACTTGGTAGGTCTCATTGGTTTGCTCCTGCTGTTCCCGTGGGTATGGCAGCTGCAGCCCTGCCTGTTGAGCAGCCAGAAGGAACTGGCTTTCAGCCCACTCGCTGGACACCACAACTCAAAGTCCCTTAAGAATAGCCTGCTGCTCTGAAACTCCCTTGTCTTGCAGCCTTCCTCCTTCCTCTTACTAGTAAGAGCAAAGGTGAGGGAGAGATGTCTGTAGGTTTGTGGCAACAGTTCCTGCCTAGATCAGTCTTCTGTTGGGCCACAAGGATTCTTAAAAGCTCTTATGCTTCTTTAATAATTTCCTAGACAAATAAGAACCCTCAAGTGTTCTCAGCCTGGGGAGGTTTTGGGGTGTAGCTCAGTGATAGAGCGCTTGCCTAGCATGCATCAGCCTCCAGGTTCCATCCCCAGCATGGCAAACAGAAACAACAAAATGAACCCACAGAGCTGCCTGAATGTTACTGAATTGAAGTCAATCTAGTCTATAATCGTTCAATATTTCCCTGGGCCACTTGACTGCATCCAGACCCCGTGAATACTCCCTGCAACATACAGAGCTCCTCTGAGCTCTGTCTCCTCTTCTCTACCTGTGACCTAACCCCAAACTCCATTCTCCTCCTTCTAGTCAGGGGAAACAAATGGTAGGTTCTTGGCCTTGTGCAGAAATTCAGAGACAGATGCACAGAGGAGTTTTAACAGAGCAAGTTTTATCAAAGCAAAAGCAAAAGTTCACTCTTGCAGGAGACTGAGTGTAGGCAACCTGACCATGCAGTTGAGTGCCCCGAACACCCAGGTCTTAGGCAGTTTTATGGTGGTTATGCTAACGATATGTACATAATTGTGAGATTTCTGAGAAAGTGGAGGGCATTTCCACGAACTGAGGGTCCAGGAATGGCTTTACCTAAAGTGCATTCGGCCCAGTGATCTCAAATTTTTACTTATCTCTGTGTGTGTTTTTTTGATGGTTTAACATTTTGCTTATGGCTCATGTTAGACCTTGTTATCTAGGTCACCCATTGGAATTTGGGCAGTTAAAGCCACTAGAAGGAGGAAGAGCCAATGGGGAGTTCTCCAAGAATTGGAAAAACTGAGGAATCTCTGCCCTTTACATTTTATCACAAGGACTACCTCCCACATACCATGCTTTGCCTTTCTTTTGAGATATCAGAGATGTCATCTTTATCATTCCTGAAGACAACAGCCACTTTTCAATGTTGAAAAACTGGTGAGGCACATGACTCTGGATCAAGTGCTAACTAAATAGTATCCCAACTGCCAGGATAGGCTAGCCTGTGCTACACTAAGTCACAAACAACCTTAGACTATCAACAGCTAATAACAACAGTGTAGTTCTTGTTCATATCACTTGTGCTCCAGTGGTTAGTTGCAGTTTTCATCTGAAACCCAGGCTGAAGGAACAGGGAGGAGGAAGAGAGCGTGGCAAAAGCTTCTGCCCACAAGGAATTCATTTTTCTTCTGCCATGTCTTATTGGCTAAAGCAAGTTACATGACCGTCTTTGAGCTTCACAGGTTGTAGGTGATCTTCTTGCAAGGAGAGATACTAAGGCTATCTCTGCCATTTGGTTCCCCAACAGGAAACTGAAAGCACATTTGGTAGTCTTAACAGTTGTCCTAAGGATATATTGTGATTTGTTGTTTTAATTTATTGGCAGGGAGGCTTCACCCAGATTAAGTGCAACACGGACATTTTTATTGGCGGAGTCCCCAACTACGATGATGTGAAGAAGAACTCAGGCATCTTGAAGCCATTTAGTGGCAGCATCCAGAAGGTACAGATTCATTTTCTTTTCTCATCTTAGGCTGTGGCTCTGATTATACCCATGGAATTAAGGATTGTAATCAGTGTAATCTGCTGTACCCAAGAAGGAAGTTTTGGGAAATTTCTAAAATTCTTATAATTTTGTTTTTAATGCTTATGTTTACAGTGCTCATGTCTTCCCTTCACAGGCCTTACCCCTGCTTTCCCCAGCACACATAGTAACTTCCCTCCCAGTGGCTGAGTCCTTGGCTGTGCCACAGTCAGCCATGGATGGTGCCAGTCTTGGCTTGTCTTGAGCATGCTCGACTCAGTTTCATGTCCTTCACCTGCAGCATGAAAAAGGGAGAATGTAGAAGGAGTCAGGCTCCTCCGATTTAGGACTGGGGAGAAGTGTTTTCCCAACACTTTCAGTGCTCTCCAGGGGTGAGGCAAGCCTTTGGAAACATGGGATCATGGCAGGAAATGCCACCGCTAACCTCTTATAATTCCCGGGCCATTGGGAGCTATTTTGTATGTCTCTGAGTTCTACAAAGCCAGCAACAACTCAAATAAAGGTATACCTGGGGTCAAGGGCTGAAAAAGTTAGGAACACAGTAACCCCTTCCTATAATCCATGAGTTAAGCAGGAAAGAGTAGAGGAGCTCTCCAGCCCTGGGCAGTATACGCACAGCAGTGCTAAGGGGGCCTGGTTCACTGCTTGCTTTTTAGTGCTGAGGAAGGGGATGCTGTAAGGAAAGGAATTCAGAAATGTTGGGAAAGGGGAATGACAGAGTGAGTGGGACACTCAAGGGGCTCAGTTGATGGAGTTTTTGGGCACATTAGATAGCATATTAGCACACATCAAGGAAGTTCACAAGGAAGCCTCTCTGGACTCCACAGATCCCAAAGTGATTGTTCCTTTGATTCCTAGATCTGTGCTGCTTTTTTTTGTTGTTGTTGTCCTCTCCCTACTTGGCTTTATAGCAGAACTCTCAGCCATGGCTGCAGCTTTCCAGGTGACTAGAAGCTGTTCAAAGTCACTGACAACCAGATCTCACCTTCAGAGGCTCTGGTTCTATTGGTCTGGGTGGGCAGTGGCAGTAGCATTTCTTTAAAACTCCCAGGTGATTCTACTGTGTGGCCAGGCTGAGGAGCTGCTGAACGTTGTAATTCTCAGGACTTCTTCCCAATCTTCTCAAGTGGCCAGTCTTGTACAATCAAAGGAGATTTTCTCTGCAGTTACTCCTAAGAACAAATTCAATTTCTCATTCCTATTCCCTTACAGAATTGCCAAAGCAGACTGCACTTTCTTCTTTTTCTCAACCTCCCACACTATGTGTAGTCCAGGTTGGTGTGCTCAGAGAAACTTTAGAAGACTGTAACAGTGCTTCCCAATTCCTGAATTTCTTTACATTTTTCTCTCCCAAGATCATCCTGAATGACCGGACCATCCACATGAAGCATGACTTCACGTCTGGTGTGAACGTGGAGAATGCAGCCCACCCCTGCGTGGGGGCCCCCTGTGTGCACGGGGGCACCTGCCGGCCCAGGAAGGAGGGCTATGAGTGTGACTGCCCCTTGGGCTTTGAGGGCCTGCACTGCCAGAAAGGTACACATGGAATCCAAGCATAGAGGCAGTGGAGGTCATGGACAGAATATTGGGACTTGCACTCTAAAAGGGAAAGTTGGCAGTAATGGTTGGCCATACTGGTTATTTTGATCAAGGACTTTAATAATGTATTAGGTGGCCGATTCCATATAAGTTATTCTAATTATTTAATTAGAATTAAATGCTGGGCTGGGAGCATAGCTCAAGTGATAAAGTACCTTCCTAGCAACTTCTAGGCAGTACCTAGTCAAATCCCAGTACCACATAAAAAAAAAAAAATGAAATACTGAAATGTTTCCCTAAGAGGCGGTAAATATCTCCTTGGCTCTTTCTGAGACTTCATCCCTGCCCCAGAGACTCTTTACCAAAAGTTTAACCCATAACATAGCAGATGTTTCCAGGACTGAAGCATTTGAGCCACTCCCACAAGGGGAATGCCTTTATGGGATGATAAACATTTTCACAGTTTTGACCCCTTTCTTGAGTGCTGTAAAGAGAAGCCTTGCCCAAGTACAGGGGAAAAGATGAATTTTGCAATAGTTGCTCCAAACTAAAGTATGTAAAACCTTCTGCAGAGTGCTATTTTGCATGCTATCAAACCGCTCTGTGCCTCAGTGTTTTCAATTGTAAAATGAGAATAATAGTAGCAGTAGTGTCTACTACCAGAGGTTGTGGTGCAGACCCAATGAGGCAATGCGAACAAAGCTTTTAGGATGTGCATGATAAGCACTTAACCTATGCTAGCCATTATTATTACAATTGGAGGGAAAAGTAAAATCTTTAGCAGGTGCTATGAGCTCCTCACTTTCCATCTTGCCCTTGTCTGGAAGTTAGGGATGGTCAAAGGCCATGAGTCTCTGCTCAGCTCTCCTTCTGCACCCACTTAAAGAAGCAGACGCTGTGGCCCTGGCATCTAGATGGACCTCCCACGTATGTCTATCAGGTTGACCCATGTGGACCTTCTTGTTCCAAATGCCGGTATGGCTTCACCTGAGCAGGAAGTAGTATAAGGAACAAGCAAAAGCAAAACCAAGCCTGCAAGAAATAAGGCAGTGAGCCTATGAAGGAATGCGCTTTCTCAATATCCTATTTGTTTCCAGGTTCCTGATTTTTACCAAAATTATCGGTTAGAGGAAAACTATAAATCACGGGTAGATATTTTGGTGCATGGGGTGGTAGAAGATGTTTTGCAGTAGTCTTGGAAAATCTGAAAGATACCAATTTGCCAATAAAAAGACTTAATAGTATTTCTTATATTTAAATGAATTCTGAAACCCACATGGCAAATTATGAAATGCATTTTTTAACAAGGAAGAGTAATTGATGTGTTTATGAATCATTCAAATTATACTTCTAAGAAGCATATTGTTGTTGTTGTTGAGCTAATAGGTGGTACTTATTGAGATTTAGCTCAGGAATGTCCTGCTCATTCAGAAAATTGCGCTTGGATTTCACTCATCAGTGAATTTCCTGTCTCGTCTTACTGCAGACATTTCAAGCTTGCTTCTAACGCTAGTGGTCAATATATAAAGTCTAGGCTTAAATGAACACTTAAATGAAAGGAAGAGGGAAAGGATAACTTGAGATCTTGTTAGCCCTTGTTGCCTGCTTTAAAGCTTTGGCTACAGCAGATGTAACCTGCTTGCGGCATGTCTCTGTGGCTAGGTTCAGGTGCAATGAGAAACAGTTCTTACCGGAACAATGGCCAGATTCTGTGAGGGCTCCCGGCAAGATCTGAGGGAGTGGGCAGTGGCTGGGCATTGACCGGTTTTCCTGCAGAGCAGGCTAGAAGCAAGATTAAAACCTAGACAAACCATCAGCTGCTCTGCATGCTGCATCAGTGTCTCCTCAAGCCTGAAAATCAAGATACTAGTTCTGGAGAAATGGAAGCCTTTGCAAATCCTAGGAAGGTTCATATATCGGAGGTACTGCCTACATCACATAATTTCCTTTTCTGTGATACTGACTAGGAGGATTAAGGAGGTCTCAGACAATTTTTCCAGGCTCCAGAAGGTATGTATCTATGGGTAGTTAGCATACAGACTGCTGTAATACTGGGCTTCTCAAACCTTGGAAGGATTAGAACGAGATGGACAATTACCTTGTCCCTGAAAGACAGAAGAGAACACACTGAAAGTTTGGACATATTCATAGCTTGGAGTCATCTTTAGTTGTTAGAGCAAATCCTCTCATTCATCAAAGTCGTTATTGTATATTTAGCAGTTAGGAGGTTTTTGTTTTTCTGCCTGATAATCAAATCATGCTTCAAAAGCAAGAACCTAGTATCGTCTCCAACATTAAACCAATTTGTGTGTTTTAAATGTGTAGCAAAATGTAGAAATACCCTTACCCAATCCATGCCGAGGAACACTTTCTGCACTAGGAAGGTGGTTTTCTAGCTCCTTAGCAAGTCTGGTTTCCTCACAGCTATAGTCAGGTTACTTGACACTTGTTTTCACCAGGCACTGGAGAGCAGGGCTAGAAACAGACAAATCTTAGAATGGGGCCCAAGGGCCTGCAGACCACCCTGCTGATTTAAGATTCTTCTTTGTCCTTGGGAGGTTGGAGGCAGGAGTAGAGCCTGAGCCCAGACAGAGGTGACATCAGCTCCCATCTGGCTTCTGAAATATTCTGGAGCCACAGTTTCTATATAGCATCAACAGCTACTGGCCCCAACCTCATAACCTGTTGCAGGGACAGGAAGAGCCAAAAGTTCTTTTAATTCCCAGTCACAACTTTGAGTGCTAACAAAACTATGAGGTTTGACTTGGTGGTCTCCTGGCCTCCCAGGTGGGAGGCCAAACCTAGGCACTCTGTGCACTACCTCAGGAGTAAAGCCCTGGCTCCTCACGCAGGGTGCCAGCAAGACCTCCCCCTCAGAACACCGCTCCCACCTCGAGACATTGTTTCATGCTTTCTCTGTTCTCACAGCCATTTGTCCATCTTGGAGCCCAGTTCCTCAGAACTCTTGTATCTAAGTAAGTTTCTAATTCCTTAAAGCAGTTGCACAAAGGCTAAGTTCTGAGGAATATTAATGACACACCCTCCCCCAATACATTCAGACAGACACATTCTCATACAGAAAAATGTCACATAGATCCTGTGGTCAAATAAATTCGAGTAATCCTAGGTAAACAATTAAATGGCTCTCTTCTGCAGGACTTATCAGAGATTTTGCTATGTTTTGAGTGTCCAAGAAGGGAGTACAGGATCAGCTGTTTTTCCTAGGCTTCTCCCAGCCCATAGTGGACAGGTCACTCCGGAAAGAACATCTGAGCCCTGGTCCTCTTCTCTTCATTGAAGAAGCCAGCCTGCTCGGTGCAGAATCTCACAGGCCACTAGATGGCGGTGCTTCCCCGTCTCAGGCAGGCTGCTACCATACCGCAGATTGAGCAGCCTTGGGCAAAGCCGGGCGCATGTTCCCAGGGATGCACAGTCCTCAAAAATCAGTTCTTGCCTGATCACAGGGGGGCTTTTAGGAAATTTCATGCTGTGTTTAATAGATTCACATTGCGTGACTGGGGCTGATTCAGGCGATTTAAAAATTTTTTGGTCTCGTATAAGAATACAGGCTGTGCTTTTAAAAGACTATATAAAAACACAAGTTAGTAAAACATAAATTATGCATAGTTCAAGGAATTTATTTTCTTAGGGTGATGTGTTACTAAGCAGTGGAAAATTTGGGGTGTTTGGGCTAGGTACTAGTCTTTAGCTATACTTATAGGACTAGTTCTATAGAAAAACTGTGTTTACTTTGTGGGTTTGAATCAACTCAATACAGGCTGAGTACCCTTTATCCAAAGCACTTGTGAGTAAAAGTGTTTTGGATTTTCTGTTTTTTAAAGATTTTGGAGTATTTGCATATACATGAAGAGATTTCTTGGGGAGGGGACCCAAGTCTAAACATGAGATTCATTTGTGTTTCATATGAAGGCAATTTGATACAGTATTTTTAGTGGGCCTGCTTTTTGACTGTGGCATCCCATGAGGTCAGGTGTGGAATTTTCTACCTGTACTGTAATGCCAGTATTCAAAAAGTTTCAGATTTTGGAGCATTCGAGTTTGGGGAGTTTTTGAATAGAGGTGTTCAACCTGTATGATAAAGAAATCTGTAGCACAGTAAATTGTCCAAAAAGGACATGTGCTGTCCATGGGGCAGAGAGCTGCCTGTAGGGCAGGATGTGTAGCCATCAGGAATGCTGCTTATGGTCACCTGGTTGCTGGGAAAGCTAGACTATGATACCTCTGGATCCTTTCCTCCTGAGGTCCTATGTGTGTATGGAAGAGTCAGCTGTTTCTCTGCTCTGTATTGGGAATTTTAAGTCCCTCCATTGGGAAATTTGTTTGTCTAGGATGTAGAATTTCTGGCTTGGCTGCTGCTGTTCATTGAGGGCACTTTTGTACCACCCATGGCGCATGCTTTAACATACAAATAGGAGGGGATCAAAAACATTTAGATTAGTACATCACCAAGGCCATTGCCACAGACAAAAGAATACAAAAAAAAAAAAGCATAAAGTTTAGGTTAAAGCATAATCATGATTACCGTAATAGCATTTAAAGAGACCAGAAAGAGCCAGAAAGGATTAGATGGCCTTACATAGCTCCCCTATGTAGTGGCGTCATTTCTGGAGTGCCCTTGCTCTTTGTTAATCACAAAAATAGCCAGGTCTCTAGAATCTTGCCAAGGACGATGGGGTGGGAAGAAGGGTGATGTTTTCCACTGAGGAGGAAAAGAGATAGCAGCTGCTTATCATTCCTTACCCATGAAGCCTAGAGCCAAGAAAAGCCAAAACAATGACCAGGTGAGGAGCTCTTTAGTAAGGAGCTGTTTTTCCAGGTTAGAAGAAATATGGATTGTCAGTTAAAGGTGAGGGGGCGTCAGAGACCTTGGGCAACTTATTATGAATATCTTGTCACCGCCACCCTCGCTCCCAGTAAGCCACAATGGGGGAGGGGAAGTAGTGAGTTGATAGCAATCCTGCCTGGGAAATTTCCAGGGGTTTCTGCTGTGTCTCCTATTCAAATTCCGTTCTGGACCCTTGCAATGCTTTGTGAGGGAAGCAAGGCTGGTTCCAAGTGACCTGTGACCAAAGCAGTTGAGACTGTACAATGACTGTGAGAGCCGATTCTCCCTTTCTCTTTCATGCTGGCACTGGCAGAGTGTGGGAACTACTGCCTCAATAGTAAGTATAGTAAGTCCTGTGAGAGTCCCAAGTGCTGGGCCCTTGCCAGAGTCTGCCTGGGGAGCTCTGGCCAGGCTGTGGGCCCAGTGCAGCCAACCACACACTGAGGGGAGCTGGGGTGAGTGGTGTGAGGTTTAGATATTCCCACTAGGGTGGTGGAAATCTCCATCAAGAACATGAGCCCTGGGAGCAGGCCTATCTCCCAGCTGGACCTCAGTGGGTGCCCGTGCTGGGGGTCTAGCAGGCAGTTAGACATGGCTCCCACAGATAGGCACCTCCTGAGGCTCTGTGTGCAGAGCTGACGTGTGACAAGCACATCCTGACTATAAAATGGAGTCCTGAGCTGTGATGGCTGTTGGCCACAGGCTTATAGACCAAACAGCAGGGTTGGGCCCTGGCTGTACCTCTCATCCAGGGGTGAGCCAAGCCCACTGGGGGCTCCTTGGTTCTGTTTAGCCCCAGGATGGACTCCTCTGTCAGTCACCTTGGAACTCTTTGCTTCTTTCCCAGCATTAGTTTCCCTTAGTGAGGGGTCGCCACCCCAGCAAGAGCTCCCATCTGCCTCATCTGGTTTTGCACTGTGACTCCCTCCCTGTGCTCCCTTCTTCCTTTCTCCTTTGTACTTCCCTCCCTCTGGCCTCATTCCCTCCCTCTGGTCTCTTCCTCTCCTTCCCTTTTCCCAGTTTTTCTTCCTCTCCTTTCCTTGCCCAGAGACTGCCTGTCTACCTGTCTTTTTTTTCTTTTCATTCCTCTTCCTCCTTTTCCCACTTTCTTTTCTCCTTTTCTTGTTTCAACTTTCTCTTCATTTTCACTCTTCCTTTTGTCTTCCTACTAAGCTCCTTTCCTGTCCCCTGGCCATTTTGCATCCCAATAATTTCTCTCTACTTCCTTCCTTTCCCCCCTTTCCTTCTACTTGGATTAACCACCTAGCTGGTGTTTTTTTCTGTCTCTAATATGTCCTCACTCTGGCAGGTCCTTGTCCGAGGCCACAGTGCTTCAGAAAACAAAGCAATTTCTTAAATAGTTTAAATTTTTATTTTTCTTTGCTTTTCATGTTTTCATTCATCTTTCTTTCCTCTCTTCCTCCCTTCTTTCTTTCATCTTTTCTTTTTTTAGAAAAAGTTTTGGGAACATGACATAGTACATAGGAGCTTGTTCCTAGAGGCTCACTGTCATGGAGTTTTCTCCCCCTTCCTCTGCTCTGTTAAGTTTAAGAGCTGGGATCCTGACTCAAGTGGCAGAGCACTTGCCTAGCAAGCACAAGCCCTGAGTCCAAACCCCGGTAACTGCCAAAATAAAAAATAAATAGACAAGCAAATAAAAGTTAAGTTTAAACTCTCTAGAGTCCTCAGGGTGGTGCCTTCTTTGCATCAACCATATTTTCTCTTGAAGCTAGTTTTTTCATAAACTGGTTTATTCTCATTTTGCAAAAATGAGATTTATTCTACCTTGGTTTCTTTAAGCTATTATTTCTGTATCTTTCCAGAAAGGAAAGAGATATTGCTGTTATCTCTCTAGTAGAAATCCCCTCACCCATCCTAATTTGTGACACTGAACACTTTGCTTACCATGTTCTTTAGTTGCATGTAAAAGGGCCATTCCCTGGAAAAATGAAGTGATAAGAAATTGTGGGGAAGGAAATTCATTTCTAAAATGCTGGAAAGCAAAGAGGGGGCCAGGAATGAGCGTTAAGGAAAGCCAATCTGGTCCATAGTCTATTGCTCTTTGAGCTGATGGTCTTGGGCAAATCCTTGATGCTTCCCGGGCCCTATTTTCTGTTCTGTAAAATGGGGGTGCTCAGGCCTCCCTTTCCTTGCTTTCCCTGTTACTTCATCAGGTCATGGTGAAGAACTTGTGAAATCTCACACTGGAAGGTAATTTATAAACTCAAGAATTGAAGTCTCATTCACTGTACTTCTCCAGTCTCTCAAGGTCATAGCTGAAGGGGTTTGGAAGATTATCCTTAAATAAAGAAATCCTACTGGGCCTTGTTTAGAGATTGTCCTCTCTGCCTACCTTGGCAAAGATCTGGGGTTATCCCCAGCTGCTCCCCGTATGGCCCACACCATACTCTTTTGCTTCCAAGAATCACTGGGAACAGTTCAAGTTTCGGCACATGGCAAGGTCTACTTAGTAGTGCTGAGGCCACTGACAGTGACTGCCAGCCCCCAAGGAGGGGAAATTGGGAGAAACCAATGCCAGGCCATGAGGCCAGGCCACCCTGAACCCAGCCAAGTATATGTACAGCCAAGAGGAAGGGGTTGACAAGTTGTTAAATGTCTCAATTCCAGGGGTTGACTTTCTTGGTATGTTCCTGCCACATGTGTGAATACAGAGGTCAAGAGAGTCACATGCCATGTAACCTCCATTTTCTGTTCTGTCCTAGCCATCACAGAAGCCATCGAGATCCCTCAGTTTATTGGCCGCAGTTACCTGACATATGACAATCCAAATATCCTCAAGAGGTAATGAGCTTTAGGGGTACCTTCCTTATCTGTCTGGGTATAAATTTCTTGATATCTTTCCAGGCATTTTCCTTATCTTTCAGGTCAGATGATAATTTTCTAATAAGGCCATAGCCTCAGGGGGAAAAACACAAAATAAACATAGAAACTAGAACAAACAAAATAAAAACCCAACTAAATTTGAAAACATCAGCCTTTCAAGCAACCCTGTTAGGAGCCTCTGATCCAAACCCTTTCTGGTCAAAGGGCCTGGAAAAGTAACATGATCCATCCCTTGGGTTTGTAGCATTCAGGCGTGAGAAGCAGAGAGAATCTGTGGCTCATGCATCCAGGGTCCCCACTCTGGCTCCCTGCTGAGCAGGGCAGTTAGCGCTGTGTTGTTCTGGGGCCAGCTGTGGAAGGGCTCTGCTGCTCCCCAACCAGACAAGCAGCCCCAATCCACTTCCTGCCAGGTCAGTACCTACCATACATCTTGACCAACAAAGGTTTAATGTCTTCTTCAGGCTTTGGTTAGTTCAGTGAGGAGGGGTACTTAGCTTCATGTGACTTCATATGGACACAAGCCTGGTATGCGGTGATGCCCAAGTCATAGCTGCAGCTTTTAGTCTCTGGAGGCAGAGGCTCCAGGGCTGGGCTGCAGTCACAGATCTTGGTCTGGAGCAGTCTGCATGTGTGGCAAGGGGCAAGTCTGGCCCTTGAAAAACTCCTTCATGTCTTTTGACACCTTTTCCCTCCCCTGTGCCATCCCCTTTCCAACCCTTAGCACAATCATTCTAGAACTTTCCTTCCTCTTTAGGTTGCCTGCATCTGAACTAGATGCAGACTAGGGCAAATCGTTGAGCTAAAGACATCTAATCTTAAGACAGAACTTGGTGGTGATTGAGATCAAATGTTCTAGGGCATTGGATGTCTCCAGTTAACTCTGAACACACACACCAGACAGACATTGCTTCATTTCTCTAATCCCAGCTCATGTTTATCTGTGTTGTCTGGCCACAGGACTTAGGTAAAATGCATGTCCAGAGAGGAGAGACCCTCTTCCTTCTTTAACCCTTTTCCTCTGAAGATGGAAGGTCATTCAGTACCCAGGAAGCAGTCACAATGTGAAAGAGGCCCAAGTCCTCAGCCTCTGGTGCTTAGTGAGAGGCTACCAGGTGGCTAGAGAGAGGGGAGTTGAGGGGTTTGGTGAGAGTACAAGATGGGGAAGCCCCAAATCAGAGCTGGTATGTGTGCGTGCATGCTTACGCATGTGTATATCAGTACATATGCATGTGTGTGAACCTGTAGGTCTATTTCAGCCTTCGGTGTGAAGTAGCAGAAAACTCAGCTTAAAATGTCTTAAACAGAAGAGTATGCATTATTTCATGTAACAAGGAGTTCAGACTTAGACTAGATGCTGGGCTGATTAACTCAGAGAATCAACTGTATCATCCAAGACTCAAATCTCATCCATATGTTTGTCTTATTGTCCTCAGCTCATTCCCCAGCTGCCCCTAGGATAATTATTAGATGATTATAAAACAGGGCAATATCCATTGAAAGTAAAAAAAGGCTTGCATTTCTCATATGACTCATTCAAAAGAAGAGTCTTTCCACAATGCTCCTGTAAATGTTCTCTGTTTCATTGAATAACAGTGGGCTGCATGCCCATTCCTGACCCAATCACTGGCAGAGAAATTGAAATATCTTGATTGTCTTATACCATTCAAGATAGCCAAAGCATCTAAGTGTGGGAAGGACCCTGGAATAAAGGTGAAGAAGTTGAGGAAATATTCTAGCACACTAGCAGGTTTCTAGGCAGTGACCAAGGTTGGATTGCTCTGCACCTGACTTGGGGGCCTTCCTCACCACCCTGAGACTTGCATGGGAAAGCAAACTTGGTCTTTTGTAGTCTCTGGCCAGGCCCTGGGAAGCCTAGACAAAAGCCTATCCATGTGCACTATTGAAAGCACTCTGTAGTTCCAGACAGAAGGATGGTACAAGTGATGGGAGTACAGAAAGAGAAACTTTTCTAATACTGCCATATTAGTAACAATATGAAATTATGTTTACTCCTATCTTACCTTTGATTCTCTTCCTGATATAAGATGAAATACTGATCACTATAGTCAGAGTGAATTTCTGAATTAGTTTGTTCTCAAGAACTGATAAAAGCACAGAAGCATGTGGCCCTAATCCCAGTCATGCTGTATAACCAGAGCCCAGCATTCTGCCTGAATACCCTGTTGTCCTTGGCTTCTGTACTTTCCTTGGGGCTCTGGCCCATCACCCTTCTAGACCATTATCTTATCAAGCCATCTTCTCTGACACCCTACTCCTGTCTAGTCACCTTGTCCACATGTGCCCCTAAAGACAGCTATTGCCTGAGCTGACCTTCCACCACCATGATCACTGCCCAGAGCAACTGCTGAGATGAGCCTCTTGGTAATTAGGAAGCCCACTTTCTGTTGGAGAGTGGGGAGCAGTTTCCAAGGGCCTTGAGTAATAGGACAGGAAAGGAGGAAAACTGGGGATGTACCCTGGGATTGTGGCATTAACCACAATCTTGCTAATCTGTGACTCCACAAGTACAGGGACCTGGCGGTCACCATACCTGGGGGTATCCTGCTGCCAAGTGAGCAGTCAGCTCTTTAGATTGGTGGTGTGACTCTGGTGGTGGTATTTCTATCCCCTGGAAGTACATATGTGTCAGAAAGGTCAGATTATCCCCACAGCTGCTTGCTTGGGGCTGGCAGGCCAAACTAGGATTACTCGGAAACAGATGTTGGTAGTTGACTTCATAGACTTGTTTGTGTATTTCCTCCAGGGTGTCAGGATCAAGATCAAATGTGTTTATGAGGTTTAAGACGACTGCCAGGGATGGCCTGCTGATGTGGAGGGGAGACGGCCCTATGAGACCCAATAGTGACTTCATTTCTCTCGGCCTCCGGGATGGAGCCCTGGTGTTCAGGTAATCTTTTCCGGCTTTAGCAGCACTTTGAGATTTTTCTTAGACAGCATAGATCATGCCAAACAGAGCAATTCTGAAGTCAGCCAAAACACACTGTCCTGGAATTGGCTGTAGCCAGAAGCCCCAGTCTTTTTTGAGGCCTCTGGTCTATCTTTCCAACATCTGTCTTTTAGGGCAATGGTTGGAGCCTGCAGGACAAATTTGGCCCGCTGCCCATTTTTATAAATAAACTTTTATTGGGATACTGCCAATCCTCATTCATTTATATAATGTCTAGAATATGTCCATGCAATGATGACACATTTTTGTAGCTTCAGTAGGAATTATATAGTAAAGTCTAAGGTATTTACTATATTTCCCTTCACAGAACAATTCTTTGACCCCTGTTTTAGTGCATTGCTAATGTATGCTTCCTACTTTCAAATTAAGAAGGTGTGGAAAAAGGACTTTCATATTTGGTGATATATGAAAAGCAAGCATGGAAGTTATACTCACCATCTTCAGAAGAGCTGAAGATCTAAACTCACAGAGCCCTGGCTTTAAATTCTGTTCTGCTTCCCCTTAGCCCTATAGCCTTGGGAGGAAGGCAACTTTCTAGTCTTCCTCTGTGAGATCAAGGCAAAGAGTTATATCTGCATAGATCAACCCAAAGTCAGGAACCTTGTGAATACTTCTTGGGTGATGCTGTTAAGGTGGTCCGGAAATTCTTACCTCTTTTAAGTGAATTTACATTGCTCTTACATTTGTCAAATGGGTGGCTGTGGACAGTTTCACCCTACCCATCTCCCTACCAGTCTCTAAGGTGCTGAGACTGTCTTGTGTAATATGAGAAAACTTCTCTGGAGGCTGTAGTGCATCCTCACGCAAGGTTGGAAGTTGCTCATTTAGACCAATGATTTTTCAAAGTGGAGGACTTGTTAGATGTGCAAATCTCAGGCACCACCTACGATTGACCTTCTTGACCCACCCAGCAAGCTGTGTTGTGACCATTTCCCCAGGTGATTCAGATGCCTGCAAAGTGTGTGAGGACCCCTTCTGAGTCTCTGGGCCATCTACCCCATATGGCAGGCATTTCTCTAGCTTTTACGCCTTTAATACCCACCCCTCATGGTGATGAGCATAGTCCAAGTGTTCATTACATGATAGAAAATGAATTAGAATTGAAACAAAGAGGAGAGACCTGAACTACAGAGCTGATGAAGACTTAATTCTGGGACTTTTGTCAGTTGGGTGCTGGGATCACTGATAGCTAGAGGAGAATAATATGAATCTTCAATTTGAAGAAAAGGCATTTTGAGAAGAAATGTCACTTGTCCAACATGGTGCCTGCCCCTATACAGCAGAGCTTGCTAAATGATTCTGTACTATGATTATGGAGTGGAGTGTGATTGAAAACCAGAGGCTGGTAGGAGAGGGGCAGCTTCTTGCAATCTCCATCCTCTCTCCTGACCTGTATCCCTTGCCCCTCGTTAGCCCTGAGGTCAGAAGACTGCACTTCTTCCCACCCGGGCCAGGCTGGCTGCCTTGAAGCCACTTTCCTGTGGTTTTCCTGTGGTTAACCTCATCAAGGCCTCAAGTACTTGATTGTGCCCAGAAAAGGGAACTGAAACAGCAGCTGAATCATGGGTGGGATGGCCCTACTTCCCCCATAACCTGCCAGCCTGACAGGGAAACCAGAGAACCTCAGGGCTGTCCCTAGTTCTCACAAGCCCAGCTCAGCTGTCACCCAGGCCCTGGAGAGGACCCCTATCCCTCTCTTGCTCCTAGCCTTTGTTGCTCTTCTAAGAGCGTTCTCCATCCTGAACATATTTCTTAAGTTACCATTTCCTTCTTAGGTTTTTGAAAAGTGTCTTTGTGCTTTTTTTTTTTTTTCTTCTTCTTCAAATCTTGACGCTCTGGTTGTGTCCTATGTAAGACACACTGCTAAGTCCAAGCCTAGCTAGACATTTGTGTGTATAGTGCCTAGGCCTGGAGCTACCTGGTCACTGCCTGCACCTGGGCAGTTACCCCACCACATCCATCCATCCTCCCAATACAGACATGTAGAAGTACTGGGCTGGGCTGGGCACAGAGAGGAGTTATAGTGGAGGCTGCTGGCTTGAAAATGCCAATGTCCAGTGAGTCACCATGGAGCTTGTTTCAGAGGTAGATTCCTGGGCCTGCTACCTGATGTGATGGAGTAGGTGTACATTGCCACTAAGATCTTTTGGAAATAAGTACCTCAAATGGCTTCAGCAACCACACCCTGAGAAACACAGTCTGAAGTGGCTTTGGGGGGCCACACGTGCCTGATGCCTATGTCTATGTGATCTCATGCAAATCACCTAACCTGTCCCTGCCTCTGCCCCCTTGTCTGTAAAAGGAAAGGGCTGGTTGTGAGAATTAAATGAATCATTCCTCCAAAGGGTTCGTGCACAGTCAAGCATAGCTAGTTAGTGATCATGATAATAAAAATTATTAAAGTTGGTCATGTTTTCTGGGTTCTAGAAGCTCTAGTTCACAGAGAAAATATATGTGAGGAAGTTAGCACAATATGACTACTTCACAAATATTGGTTATTATCACTGTTATTGTTATTTTTCATAAAACTCCAGGCTTGAGGCACTTACATGAGTGGGGCCTGGAGAGTAAACCATTCTCTGGACAGGCACTGCTGCTGGGGTTTCAGTGTTTGACCCACCTCCAAAGCAAATGGGGAACCCTAAAACAACAAACGTACTCTAACTTTCTATGCTGTCCTCCTCACCTAAATGCTAGTCATGGCTAATTTAGTGTCCAAAGCCTTCTTCCAAAGATAAGGGGAGAGCAGCAAACTCTGAAAAGAATTATTCATAGTTTGGATGTGGGGTTAAAGAGAAAAAGGAATCCAAGTGCTCACCTAGAATGAGCGTGGCTTTCTTTTTTGTTTCTGTTTTGTTTCATGATTATGTATGGAACATAAAACTCACTGGGTGGGTTTATGAACATCACTTGACTGACATTCTTTCCGACTAATTTTGACCTTGGAACATGTTCTTGCAACAGAGAAAGGGAAGAAATGTGACATTAATAAAATGCCCTGAGGCAGTTTGGGAGACATGTCTAAAAGTATCTCCACATAAAGACATGAAAGTGGCCAACTGATCTCTAAGGGCCTTGCCTGGTGGCTCACCTTGGTGCTCAGCCTGGCAGCCTTTGGTGCCCACCAAGATGAGTGGCTCAGGATAACCCATTCATAGTAGCTAGAGTCACAGGATGTTGGCAAAGAAACTAGACGAGCATCCATTTGATTTTGCACTTTGCTATTGAGGTATAATTTATGTGCAATGTCCACATGCTCAGTGCACAGCTTGAAAATATGTAAAATAAGTACACCGCATTGCCACCACCCACAAGAAGCCGTGGGACATTTCTATCACAGGCAACCCATCCCTCCCCAGGTGAAGGGCAACCACTGTTCCTGACCATTTATTATTGGGTAGAAAGGAGAACTATTCCAGGGTGAGTACAAGCATGTTTTGGGAAGCACATGGTTATTGAAATTGTAGGTGAGGGTTGGAAAGTCAGGCTATGAAGAAGCCAACTGAGTTACCCCCACCCATGGTGATGGCTAAATTCTGTCTGCTGGATTCCATGTTGACTCCCTTGAGTATATTTTATCCACTTGTGTGAACAGGACAGCTATCAGGCTAGAGAAGAGAAGGAAGCCCACGATTGGTCCACATGGGATCTGATGCAACTGCAAAGGTTCTAGTCACTGGCACATGAGCATGTTCCCATTCAGCCTCCCTGTGATCATACCCAGGTCACCTTGATTCTGAGATCTGGGTGATCCTAACCACTTTGGTTACATATTTACAGCCTGTGGAGTCACTCTCACACAGCCACTCTCACACATGGCTAGTCTCCTAGAAGAGACCTGATGAATTAACTCTTAGCTTTCTCCTCCTAGGTCTTCAGGGTGCATTGTGAACCTTGCATACAAGCTACACTAAGTACCACATGTATTTGGGGTGGTGGCATTATTTGTTGTATTCCTATTATGTGCTGTTCTCTCTATCTATGTTATCTTACCTAACCTCCCCTACAATCCTGCAGGTATTCCCACCTGCCTTTAACACAGGAAGAAATTTAGGCTTAGGGACGTAAAGCAAATTGCCCAAGGTCACAGAGCCAGTAAATTGGCAAGACTGATAATCCATGTAGGTTTGGAAATCCATGTAGTGCCTGTGCTTTGTCGCCCTGTGTTGCTCTCAGAGAAGCCACAGATTATAATTCAGCTGAGTTTCTGCCAGCCAGCTCCTAGCACTGCTTTATATTCACTCATTTCCTCAGCAAGCATTTGGCTACCACATAATGAAGTCTGAAAATCCCACTGGTTTATCCAAGGAGACACTTGGTGTGGGAAAAAGCACCAGCAAACAGTAGAGTTTTCAGGGTTAGAGTGGCAGCTTTGTCCTGGATTGTTGAGTCATTACAAGGGCCATAGTTTGATTCTTTGTTAAATGTCCATGGCTGTGTGATTTCTTTGAGCTATGTTATGAAAGGAAAAACCTACGGAGCTTTCTCTGCTCTCAGAACAAGGGCAAGTGAGTGCTCCAGACAAATCCAGGTTTCTTCCCGACATTTCTGTTTCTTGGACAATGAGGTAGAGATACCTCCCCTTACAAGATGAGTGGAAAGCTGTCTAGGTGGAACACGCTCCCTTCAGAGGCATGCTTACATGGGCCGTGTTACATTATCCAGGGAAGGTCAAGGCAGTTGGCCCAATGCCCAGGCTGGAGTAGTCACTCACTAAATATTTGTTGAATTGAATTAAATTAGAATAATTGAATGAACACTGGATTGAGAGAGAGCTATTTCTCTCTAGTAAACAACTTGTTCAGGTCTTCTGATATCTTTTGGGTTTCAGAGTATCTGGGAACTGAAATAGAAAAGTGGAAACTACTAGATGAACCTGATATCAGAGTAAAATGGGATATGGAACAGATAATACATTAAAGTTAAGTTCTGGCTTTGTGATTTTTAGGCAAATTTCCTCAATTTCTTTGGGGCTCAACCTACTCTGCAATGTTGTATCAAAAAAAAAAAAAAAGGTAAAAGCACATGTATAGTTTTCTAGGACTGACATAACAAATTGCCACAGATTACATGTTATAAAACAATAAAAACTCACAGTTCTGGAGACTAGAAATCCAAAACACTTGATGCTACAAGCATTGCTTCCTTCCCAGGGCCTAAGAGATTCTGCTCCATGCCTCTTTTTGGTTACTTGGGTTTACTGAGCAATCCTAAGGGTCACTTAGCTTATAGATATATCATTCCAGGGTCTGCCATCATGTTTACAAGGCATTCTCCTCCATATGTCTCTGTCTCTGTGTCCAAATCTCCTCTTCTTATAAGAATACCAGCTACCCTGGATTTATGGCCACCCTAACCAGTATGACCC
Organism: Castor canadensis; assembly: GCF_047511655.1. NCBI lineage: Eukaryota > Metazoa > Chordata > Mammalia > Rodentia > Castoridae > Castor > Castor canadensis. The sequence continues at coordinate 143,902,703 of NC_133391.1, read as the reverse complement.
TCATCTTAGCTAATTACATCAGACCCTATTTCCAAATAAAGTTGTATTTTTAGGTTCTGGGTGGATGTGAATTTTAGGGGAACACTACTTAACCCAGAGTGACACATTACAAATGATAAAAATCCTTCTTGTTGTTCATAATTTTATACTGATGCTTCCAAACATGGGCTTTAAATGAAAAAAATCAGCCTTGATGATATTCTGCTAAGTGAGTAAGCCAGTCACAAAAAGACAAATACTTTATGATCTCCCTTAGATGAAGAGTAGTCGCACCCATAGATACTGCAAGTGAAAGGGTGGTTGTCAGGAGTCTGAGGGTTGGAGAAATAAGGAGTATTGTTTAATGGGTACAGTATGTTTCATATTACAAGATGGAATGAGTTTTTGAGGTTGGTTAGACAACAATGTGCATTCACTTAACCACTGAACTGTACACTTAAAATGGTTAAGATGGTGAATGTTAAAAAAAAAAGGTAGTAAGTAGTATGTATATCGTACTATAATTGAAAAATTAAAAAACAAATCATGCATGAGCCCACCTGGAAACTGACCATTTGTGTCATTGTTTTGTTAGTGGCTAATGAACTGCATTCTGCATTCCAAAGAACCTTTACAATGAGAATCCTTTGTAAATAGATGTCTGCCTGTGTTTCAGTGTTTTATTGTGATTTTCATCTTATTCTTCTCCAATGGCCTTAGTTACAACCTGGGCAGTGGTGTTGCATCCATCATGGTGAATGGCTCTTTCAACGATGGCCGGTGGCACCGGGTCAAGGCTGTTAGGTGAGTGCTGAACACTGCAGGAGACAGAACCAGGCTAGGAGAGTGGGATGTGGTGATCAAGTCCCTTTCAATCTCACTGTCCTATTCCCAACCCTCATCTGGCATCCTCATATTCCTGTCCCAGGACAGTCAGGGTATTTTTGCCACTAAGTCCCACCTTGCTCTCCACTGAAACTAACAGGCCAGAGACTGACCCTCCACATCTGGACTGAACAGTGGGTGACCTTCTGGAGAATAAACTTTTTGATGGCTACATTGGGAGAAGACCTCAAAATCTAGTCAGATGAGATTTGGGGGCATCCTCATGCCCCCAAGTTCATTCTTTGAAGAATGCTCCAAGCCTCATTGCACAGGCAATTGCCACTTTCTTTTGTTTAGCATTGCCTGAACTTCAGAAGCCATGTGAGGTTTACTCAGCCCCAATTCTGTATCTCCCCCCCCAGCAATAATCATCACCCTGACTTCTGATTAGCCTTGGCAAATCAATCTTTTGTTCTCCTTTATAGTTTTATCACTTGTGTTCTTATTCTTAACCATGTAGTTTCAGATGCCAAATAGCAGGTCTAAACTTAGAACCAACGATAGTTCATGTTAGATGAAAGTCCAAAGAGAAGATCCCTAGGAATTACTATAACCCTTTCTGGGCAAGACAGACGGTGAAGTCAAGAGTGATGTCTGGGACATGTGGACCCAGTGTGGTCAACTTCCTCCCTAGCTCCCATATGGCTGTGGTGGGAGGAGCATTGTGCCTTCCTTAGATACCTATGAGGAGGTATGAGGAGGCCGAGGCAGATCTGTACCTTTGTGCTGCCACATGACCTTGAAAGCCCAAACATGTAGTAATTTTGATGAGGCCTCCCACTCTAACTTGTTGAAAAAAGAAAAATTTTTCCATAATGAATGCCAGCAGGCTTCAATCTCACATTTATTCTAGAGTAAAGTCCAACCTCGCTCCAAAATACTCCAAACTCTTTAGCTTCTAAATCCCTCTTCTCTCTCTCTCTCTCTCTCATTCACCTGTAAAAGAGCTTGTGCAGAATCATCCAAAGGAATATGAAATGCTTCAGTTCTTAATGCCAACCACAGTTGATCCCTAAAGTCCCTGCCTTGGGAACATCAGGGAACTTCCTGCTCTCAGTTTCATTGGGTAGGGCTGGTGGGTAGAATAGTCACACATTGTGGAAGGATTTTAAAATGTTCACAGTTACTGTGGTTTGGTTATGTTTGTGAAGATACACAATGGTGAGGAATGTCAGGCCCTTCCTAGACATTCAAGGAAACTGATTTTAAATGATTTTCCCAAGACAATACACTGTTGTGGGCAAAGATTAGATCAAAACCTTTCTGTTCCAACCCATGATGTAGCCCACACATGACTAGATGTCAGATGTCTGGGAGGAATGTCTCCCAGAAGAACTTCAGGTGTCAAGTTTTGTACATGTAGGTGGCTCAGCAGACAGGGATCTTCTTATTGGTAGACTCGATCTCATTCCTCGTGTGTCTTAGGTTATGGAGAGGGCTGAACAGAAGGCACTGAGCCTAGGAACTAGACAGGTGGGAGGATTCAAGCAGATGTGAGTTATGAGCAGAAAGGACCCAAAGAGATGTTGCAATAGATCTAACTGGGAACTGGGTGAAGGTCGCAGCTGTGGAATATGGTAAGAAAAGTTGGATGAATACCTTAATTCTCTTGGGATTAGAGAGAGAGGAGAATTGATAGAGAGGAAACCCTAAAAGGGTCTTGCTTTGAATACTGTCTTGCTCTGGGTAATCCCAGTCTTGCAAGTATTGCTTCTAGCAAAATAGAGAACATTTCTCACTTATTAAATATCTCATACCAGATGCTTTACATACTGTACTTTATTTCAGTTAATATTCATAGCAATTTTAGTTCTATAATCTTCATTTTAAGTATAAAAATGATTATATGATGATGTTGGTAACAATAGCAGCACACTCCTTTACCAGTCTTTACAGAACAAGATAAGCATCAGGTACCATGCTCTGTGCTTTTCATGTGTAATCCCTGGATCTCTGATCTCCATCTTTGGAAGATGAATATGGTTAGTCCCATTTCAGACAAGAATGCCAAAACTCCACAAATTCACTTGTTCATTCATCAGCTATTATGAGTCATATGCTATTCAAGCCACATGAGACACATTTCTGAGTTAAACCAACATCCTTGTCTTGATGGTCTTACATTCTGCTGGGAGGCAGGCGACAGACAGTAAGTAATAAACTTATGAAGATGTACGTATGTATGATGTGAGAAGGTGAGACCACAGTTTTTCAAATCTAAGACACTAACTAGAAGACACATCTTCAGAATGCAAAAGAGGAAATATGCTCTTCATTGATGAAATAAAGTCTGTGGGAAAAATACAGTATTTTAGAATAATGAACTGAAGCATTTCATAGTCCTTTGGATGTTTCTGCACAAGCTCTTTTGCAGATGGATGAGAGAGAGAGAGAGAGAGAGAGAGAGAGAGGAGAGATTTAGGAGCTGTATAGTTTGGAGTGTTTGGGAGTGCCTTGCAGAGCAGAGAAGGCAGGCTGTTGGGGGCACTGCTCATTAAAGCATCCAGGTGTGAGATTCTAATGCAGCAGTGTGTGGTCTCAAAGGAGAATGTTCTCTGAAGTTCAGCACTAGAAGAGTTGCTATCAAGAAGTGAGGCCAGGGTCGCCCTCCACACGCAGTGTCAAGAAGCTGCTGTTCAGTTTTGGGTTTTACAGCCCATCATTTAGCACAGAACCTGGAATATAGCAGGTGCTCCCATACGTTTTTATTGAAATAATGAATTATCTCCAAAAAATGGCAGTTTCATTTGTTTGTTTGATTTTACTTTATAGGGATGGTCAGTCAGGGAAGATTACTGTGGATGACTATGGAGCCAGAACAGGCAAGTCACCTGGCAGGATGAGACAACTCAATATCAATGGACCTCTGTATGTGGGTAAGTGACCTTGACGAAATCTAAACTGGGCTGTGGCTTTTCCTTTTTAGCTCTCTCTTTGTTGTGTCAGGGCTGCATACTTTACTGGATCAAATACCTGGAAGTCAGGAAGCTGTCCAGATACTCCATTCTTCCATTTTTTGAGCTTCTGACTCATGGCCGAGGGAGCAGGAAAGGACTCACTCACATGCTTTTGTGCTTTGAACTGATCCACCAGGAAAGTCATGCTTTTCTATTTTATAGAACAGGAACCTTCTAAACATAGCCTCCATGAATTCTCTTTGAGGAAGGAAGATCTGTCTTTCTAGCCCCTCTCAGAACAGAATGAGTAGTATGTCTATAAATGGCTTGTAATCTACTAATGAATACAGACACATAAACATTAAAATATACCACCTTTCTATATTTTCCAAGAGTGAACTTATTTGAAAGCATTCAACATGAGTATATTTCTTTTGGTTTAAGATGACGTCAGCTTTAATGGCAGTACATTTTGTTGATATTATATAATATTTCAAAATCTACTAGATACTATTTGGTTTTGAGGTGGTCAGTTGGGCCAGAAATTACAATGAGGTGTGTGCTTTTGTAGCCTTTTGCTGTGTCAAATTGATCCAAATTAATCTATTCCTTCAGGATAATTATAAAATAGATGTGATGCTTTGAGCAGTTTGTTCTTTCAGCCAAGGGATGCCTTGGTGGTAGATACTCAAGTGGCCAGTAGAGAAGCCCCAGTTGAGGGCTGGCGGAATGACTGCAGTGTAGAGTGCCTGCCTGGCAAGCACTAGTTCAAGCCCCAGGACTGCAAAAGCAAAATAAAAAGAAGAAGATCCAAATGCTTCTTTGGCTCACCCAATCTCCCTTTTGCTTCTTGGCAGGTGGAATGAAGGAAATTGCTCTGCACACAAATAGGCAGTACATACGAGGCCTTGTGGGCTGCATCTCCCACTTCACCCTGTCCACCGATTACCACATCTCCCTCGTGGAAGATGCAGTGGATGGGAAAAACATCAATACTTGTGGAGCCAAGTAACACCAGCTGGTCTTGCCCAAGGGACGGAGCCTCTATCCTGAGCGTCCTGGGGGTCCCTGAGATCTGCCGGATGCCACACACAGAGGCCCAGGGACCAGGTGTGTTTCCTCTCATCAAGGAAGAGTTCATCCTGATGGGAACTGAGAACCAAGACAGGAGGCCCTGTCCTGGGTGACCTTTCCTGCTGACGCTCTGTGGGCCAAACCCAAAGAATAGTTTGTGTAGGAAGCATCAGACTTTGTCCATTCAATGTGTAGAGTCTGCCAGAGATCACACATTAATGCGAACTCCAGAGCCCGTCTGCTATAGTTCAATGACTGTGTTGTGATTCATAGTGCATATGAGAGAGAGAGAGAGAGAGAGAGAGAGAGAGAAAGAGAGAGAGAAAGAGAATACCCTACAGAGCAGTATTAAGTTACTTCTCTCCTTCCCTGACTCATGACACTATTACTGACAGCAGAATGACTGTATGTGACCTTGAGCATCAAATTTCCCACCTTGGCCCATGGATTATTCAAATTAGCCCTTTCTACTCCTCACTGGCTGGCTCAATGTGCAGCACCTTTACAAAAATAAATGTTGAGGAGATTAAACATAGACTCAAAATCATAATGTGACCCCTTCCCAGAAACTTACATTTAATGCAAAATCTCTACTTTTTATAATGCAAATCTAAGAAAATGGGCCCCGTGATTTTGTAGCTGTACTTTTGTATGTGTATATTTTTTATAGCTGCAGACTGTCTGCACAGTATACTTTTGGAAATTAGTGTGGACAACCCTAATTCTTGCACACTTTCCTAAAAATTTTCTCCCAAAGGAGACTTGTTTTGGCCATTTGTGGTAGAAGTGACATGGGTGGGACACTGAGGGAGCGGACCATTCTCTTTCAGTGCATGTTGGTGGCTCAAGGGGACAAATATGAAGCTTTCCAAAATAAGCAGATTAAAAGGAATGTATTACGGAAGTGGGCCACTGTCATTTTAAGAGATGGGGAATATCTGTAATAAACTTGAATAAAGGGGATAAAGAAGAATTCATTCACTCATTCATTCCTGAAGAGGTTACTGATTCTGTAGATGTTGCATCTACAAATGGACACTTCTGAGGATGCGCGGGGAAGGGCTGGGGGGTGTGGGCTCTCAGCATGTGGACAAGAATCAGAGAAAGGGAGCTTCTTTCTTCTGCCCCATCAGCTGTGCCCCTTTGCTATGCATGCATGTGACTCTGCCGGCAGCTGGTATACTGGCAGACCCCCATGACCGGACTTGCTAAGGGAAAGGTGAGATGAATGCTGCCCTCAAAGAGGAGGGAGATATGATCCAACTCACATATGAGCCTATAATTAGTCCCAGTCATGATTCTACTCATGCTTGTGCAGCATTCGTTCAGCAAAGGCTTTAAAACATTGTGCAAAGCAAAGTTCTAGCCTATGAGGACTTCTAAGAGATGAATAAGTAGAGTGCTCTGCCTTGTGCCTCAACCTTCTGCCTCCTGTCTTTGGGAACATTTGATGACTAGGATCCTTCCTATCAGAGGAATAATGGTGATAACAACCATGGTAATAATAATCTTCCCACTTTGTACACGTCACCTGGCCAATGCCATCTGAAGAGAAGACATGGTAGAAAGTGGGCCCCACCACTCCCAGCCACTCTCAACTCAACACCTTTTCCTTGGAGACCGCTGGGGCCAGTGCTTCCTGAGATATGATGGAGTTACTTTCATGTGATGGATTGCTTCCAGCCAAACAAAATTCATTGTGATTTTAGCTAAATATCCGGCGGAGTTGAGGCCAAAGATTTGTCTTACAGAAGAATTGTTGTTCCATGCAAGTGTTATCCAAAGAAAAATGCAATGACCCAGAGATGAGGGCCTGGGAGTGGGTGTTGGAGCTAGGGGGATTGGGATCCACTTATTTTCCTAGGTGGGAAGCAGATGGGGCTAAGAGATAGGAGTGACATAGTGATGGAGCCTATAGTGAGAGGGCAACAGTGTAGAGGGACCCAAGAGAACAGGAAGGCTCAGCCATTGGAGTACAGGGTAAGAGACAGGATAGCCCAAGCTTGAATTGTGGCTCTTTCACCTTCTCTGTGGACAAAACCCAGGATAATGGGATGAGTTTATAGTGGAAGTGGTTAATGAGGATAAATCATTTAACATTAAGCCTCAGAACTGATGGACAGGAGAGCTGGGGAGAGCTCAGCCTGGGCTTGTAGGTATCCCAGTTTTCTGAGTGTATCTGTTATTTTTTGCCACAATAATACTGCCACACAAACACCCACAAACCCTCAGCGACACACAGCAGGAAATATTTGTTGTTACTATGCCTGGAGTGGCAGCTTGGCAGCTCTGCTGTTTTGGTGGGCTTGACTAGGGAGTTCTTCTGGTCTCAGCTGGACTTGCTCACATGTGGAGGGATTGCTGATTTAGGAGGGCCTCAGCTGACATGGTAAGGTGACTTGGGTTTGCTCCATGTGTCTCTCATCCTCCTCCTGGGAGGAGCTGGCTAGACTGAACCTGCCCATCTTATGACAGGGAAGAAGGCCAGTCAGGTAGAAGACCTTTTACAGCCCAGGTTTGGAACTGCCATGTAACACTTCAGTCACATCCTACTAGTCAAAATAGACAGAGTTGAGAGATGAAGGAACAGACTCCATCTCCTGGCTGACATAGGGACCTCTCTCCATAGTGAGAGGACCATTTAGCATGAACATAAGGAAAGGCAAAAATCAGGCCATTTATACAAGCAGTCTTCCTCAGCAAGTCACATCGTTGGAACACAGCAGGGAAGGGACAGCTTGTGATCACAGCTCATTGCACCTTGCCTTGGGGCATGCTCTTTGAAGATCTCAGTGACTGGCCAGGTGCAGTGGTAGGGTATTGACCCCTCCCCCAGTTCTGTCCACTTGCTTCCATCTGTCCTTCCACCTGTTGCCTGCACCTTGGCAGCCATGTTGTTCAGAGGAGGAGAAAGCAGAGGGGATCTGTGCCTTGGCTTTTTGGTAGCTGCTGTGTGTGGTGAGAGGCAGGTTGGAGAAGGCTGGCTGGGCTCTTAGCTGGGGAGAAAGGTTTGGGGAGTAGCCAGGGAGCTCAGAGGTTAATGCAATTCCCATCCTGTGTGGGAAGGATAGCTGAGATTTGGGTTCCTGAAAAGCTGTTGTCCTGCAATCGGGATCTGAGGAAATTCCCCAGAATGTCCCACAAGTTCTAAACAAGGGCAGTGGGCGTGGGATGCAGGAAGGTAATATTCATGTTTTTCCTATTAAAATGGACATTCACAACCCTGTATGTTCCTCTAAGCCCATCTGTGAGATTTCCCTCAGGCAGGTCTGTGGGGATCTCATTGTCCCCAAACTGCCCCCAGAAGCTTGTCATGTCTGTCCTCCACCACTCTGAATGGCTGCCCAATCTCCCGCCCTCTTATTTGCCTTTCATTTCCTGACCAGTCCAGTTCCAGTCTAGGCTGCTCCAACACAAACAGGCTTGCTGGTTTCCACACCATCTGCCTGGCACTTTCCTCCTCTCCTTCCCCTCACCACCCACCTCCTCCCTGCTCCCCCTTGCAGGGATCTGCCTTCTCCCTGAGTGGGAGGAAGGCTCTAGGAAGTGTGCCCGGTGCTGGCAGGCCCAGTGCTTTCCACTTGGAGGAAATGCTGCATTTTTCACCTTTAACCCAAAAATATGGTTCTCAGAAAGCTTGTTTTTAGCACTGCAAGTTCCCAAAGGAAGACAAATAGGGATTAGGAGGGGCCTCCAGACCCTGCAGCAGCCTGGCCCCAGCTCCCACCCCAGCAGGCTGCTTTTCCTGGGAGAGAATTGCCAAGGGCAACCTATGGAGGTCCAGCTGTCCAGGGAAATAAAGGCAGACAATTCCAGTTCCAAGTGGAAAGGCTTTGGGAGAGGCATTAGATGCTTCCTATTCCCTTTCCTGCCTTTTTCAACTTCTGCCCAACTCAGGAGTGCACAGTAGCTGCCCATGGAGATGGAGGGCTGTAAAGGTGTAAACCTAACAGACCCTCTATTGAGAGAGGCACAGGAAAGTTCTCCAGGACTTTCACCCTGAGGGAGCCCAGCAGAGTACAGAGCCACCAGCATGAATCAAAACTAGAATCCCAAATAAGGGACGTGTGCTGCTTCAGCCCACTCCCATAGTTATTTCTCAACCTGAAGAATGTGTGTATAAAAACAAAAACAAAAACAAAAAGAGAATTTGTGTCCTTCATGGGAAACTGGAGGCACACCTTACATGTACTAATCAAAGAGAGTATAAGCCACCCTGCCTCGGCCATCAAGAAGCCATAAAATGCCAAGTCTAGAGGCATTTAAGTTGATAGGCCTTGGTGGAGGTCTTAGGAAGTTCCAGAATACAGGTGGTGACCACATTCCAGATTATAGAAAAGTAAAATGATTAATCCAATTCAACAGCATGATCTGGCTTCTAGGCTAGGCCGTCTGAATTATCACAACCCAGCCTCACATTCAAGATGCTCACATATTTGATTTTAATAACAGTCCTCCTCCTGTGATGGCCGGAGCAGGTGGGCAGGGCCTGGTGGACTTGGGAAGACAGCTGTGACATGCCCATGGTCTCATCATGGGGATGCAAACATAATGCTGCATTAAGTTGCTGCACCAGGGAACTTTCTTACTCTTACCCGGACCTTCAGTCAGCTGTGGCGTGCCCAAGGACCCTAGGATTACTGCATTCTAGGGCTTCCTCTGGTCAGCTGTCCTGGCAGTGTAGTCATGTGGGTGAAGAGGATTTGGGCAAAGGTCAGCCCCCGCCAAGGATCTGCTTGTCAGTCTGTTGTCATAGCTGTGATGAGAGAGACTTCTTGCAAAGTTCTTCTATTATAAGAACACTGGGTTGAGCAAATCTGAAAGTACAACCCCGGCCTATTCCAGAGTGGGATTCAGGCTGGGAGTGTGGCTCAAGTGATAGAGTGCTTGCTCAGCAAGCACAAGCCCCTGAGTCCAAAGTCCAGTTACTTAAAAAAAATGCAGAGTGGGATTCAGGCCCTTCTAGAGGCACATACACCTAAACTGAGTTCTTTTCCCTTTTCTCCTTTGCCTTGTCTCCACAAATAACCTCCATCACTCAGGGGTTATTGCAAACTATTTCTGGCCAGCAGTGTGCTCCCTGGGTCCCTGCCGAGCTCTGGCCAAACCACAAGCTAAAAGAGCAGGGAAGACAGCAGGCAAAACCTCCCATGCTTCTCCTCCCTTCCCTGCCTGTTCTTGCCCAGACATCTTTGTCCTAGAAAGTGTGTGGCTCCCAGGAGTGCTTGCCCTTTCCTGGAAAGACAAGAGAGGAATGTTGTCTTAGCGTTTGGAGGAAGTCTCTTCTATGCATCTTTTTGTCTTCCTGCTTTGAGATGCAAATTATGCACAAAGGCACAGAGATTTCCCAACATGAGGCATGGCTGGCCATGATGTCACGCTGCTCACCTCCAAGTGGAGGGGCCCAGCCTGAGGCTGTGGCCACCTTGGACAGTCTGGTACCTAGGGACTGCAGCTCTGACTTGGCTACAAGAGGACTCTGAGAAAGAAGGCCAGGGAGGCTCTAGGAATTTGCTGTTTATACTCATTTAATAACAAAAGTCAGAGGTGCCAGGCCAGGGGATTGGCTGAGGAAAAGCCCTGTTAGGAAGTTGGCTGAAAAGTAGAGGCAGAGAAAATGGACTGTCACATGGAGAGAGCCCTGGAGGAATTCTCCTGGGTCATATAACCCTTGCGTGGTGATCTCAGCACCCATGCCAGACAGTCCATGTCTGCCTGAACTTGAACTTGGGGGTCAAAGGGCAACTGTAGGGGTGAGGTATGAAATGGAGGCACTGTCAAATAGAGTGGACCATGGAAAATGTGCCTACGTGTTGTCTTGGCCACATTCACAAGGCCTCTGAAATGAAAGGAATCTGAATGACCCTGAGCTCCAGCCCCTCAGATGGGGTTGGGAAGTTAATGCCACTTGCTCAGGACTGGAACCTCACCTACTGGAAACTGCCCAAGTCTGGTCCAGAATCCTGGAGCCTCCTGGGAGTTTGTTCAGAGGCCTTGGGTTGCTGGGAGGTGTCAATGACCTGCTGGATCCTTAGGAACATTACTGTCACCCTCCCTTCCACAGACACTCCCTAACACATGTGTGTGTAACACACGCTTGTTTCACAAACATTTACCAAGGACTTATTTGAAAACCAGCTCCAGGACAAGAAGTGGATGGGAACATAAACATAGAGAAGACATGTGTCAGGGCTGTGTGGTCTCCCCTGAGGCTCAGAACCCCCTTCAAGTTCATTAGCCATTTGTTCCTTCAAAGCCAGGCAGAGGCTTTCTCTTTGGGGTGGGACCCAAATTTTTGGTAAGAGCTTCCTGATATGGTCAGGCCCATTCATTATCATCTCCCTTTGTTAACTACTAGTTAACTGATTAGTAACTCATCATGGGAATGATATCCCATGATGTTCACATTTTGGGACAAGAACCCACCAAACCCCTTCGTCTGAATCTGACAAGAATCTTGAGGGGGACTTCTTTGAATCCTGCCTGCCACAACCTTCATCGATTCTACCTTCCAGCCTCTCCCACTTTTTTCTTAAAATGCACCTTTATGTTTTGTGCTAAGAATACGCTGCCAACTAAAGAATATGCCACGGTCTGCTGCTTCCCTAAACAATGAGTCAAGCAGACTCAGAGGATGGGGGTGGATTTCTACACCCAGAGTGTAAAACTATTTTAAAATTCCTATTTATAGTTCCTGAAAATCCTGCTCTCCTTAAGTCCAAAGGACTCTTTGCCAACAACTAAGTGCCCAGAATGGAGTACAGTTGGTGGGAGAGCCCTGGGGACTGAGGAAACGAAGTCAGGCAGCTGCTCTTTCCAGTGACCACTCAGCATGAGTCCTGGGCAGACTCTGCTCCCAGATCCTGTTGGCCACATCTTAGAGGAAATGGCACGTGAGCAGAACTCTGCATTAAGTCCAAATCTTCATTATTCAAGTTAGTTGTAAAAGACCACATTTTATGGCAAAGAAAAGTTGCATTGAGAGTTCTCATATATAATGTGCCAAAGGCTTTCTACTATGAAATTCAGGTATTGTTCCTTAGTTCTAACCAAACTCATGCCTGACTTTCAGAGTATCCACTATTTTGTGAAAAATATGTGCAATATAAACAGAGTCCATAATACAGAATTAAAGAACTCATCTGTGCTTTGGAATTTTATATATTCATAAAAGAACAGTGCCTTAGAAATATTCCATTGATACAAAAAGCATTTCAAAATATATTAAAAGAATAAATTCCAAGATAGAATATACAATATCACTTTTATACATGTGCACATATATGCTTAAAAATGAGCACATGTGTACATATCACAGACATGTTCATATAGGAGAAGTATGTATAAGGATAAAAAGCAAAATGTTGAAAGGAGATAATGCTGTCCAAAAAGATTGTGTGATTTTTCTGTTTTCCCTGTTTCCTAGTTTTTCTTGACTTTGCCTCCAAGTCTAAAATGTTTTTCTGTAGGACTTCTGCCCAGTCATGTTTGACCCTGAATGGACATGTGAGAATCCAGGCTAGTCACTGTCAGTGTCCTCATTGGGAGCTGGCACAGAAGAGGTCTCTCTCTCTCTCTCTCTCTCCTGACTATAAGCTTGAAAACACCTAGACCCACGGGCTAAGAGAAGAATTCTGTATATGGAGAGGAGATATACATTACTTGTGGGTAAAGTAGGACTCTGCAGCAGTCTTGTCTGAGGAAGAAATCAGGGTTTATCTAACTTGAAAGCAGATGTTTGAGATGTGGGCAACCTCAAGATCGCCTTTCTGAGATGCAGCTTTGTAACTAGGAGAAGAGAGGTGAGGCAGAAATGGGTCCCCTGGTGAAGCAAGTTGTCCTTGTTAAGTTGGAAGGCCAGATAGAACTGGACCCAAAGCGAATGAAGATGAAGTTCCAACTTGGGAGGAGATGGGCTGGGGTGGGGGCAGAAGACAGGGAGTAGAGGAGTTCCAACCTACTGTCACTTCTAAAGCCCAGTTATGCCCCATGGGTGTTGTCAAAGAGGTAAAAGGGTGTGAAGACAAATTTCTTTCTAGGAAGAAAAAATAATTGCATTCAGCGCATTCTTGAACACCTGTCACAGAGCCACCCAGTGCCTCCAGTCCTATTCCAAGGACAGAAGTTCATCGAAGACTCGTCTTTCCATGGTTGGAGACTATTCCACAGGGGAGATCACTCTGTGTAAAATAACGCATTTCTAACAACCAGGAAAATCATTAAGCAAGTCAGTTTATTCCATGGCACTTTTGGAGATGTGGTGGATACTGAGTCAAGCTCTGTGAATGTCAGTGACTAAGACACTGTTCTAACCTGGTTTCCAAAGCAAGTCTCAGAATGTGCACAATAGGGGCTGTGCTAGGACAGAGGACCTGACAACTCTGGCAAAGGTTTCTCTGAGCCAATGATGCTCAACCTGACCTGGGGATGGAAGAAGCTACCTGAAACAGGGAAAGGGGAGCTCCAGCCTGCATCCCCTGGGAGTCACCTAGAAGGCCTTTTGCTGTGTGCTGTCAATTCCTGTGTAACTGATGGATGGAATGAATCTAAGACATGTCTGGAGTGGTTGCAAGCATTGTGTCTCTGAGACAGAAGAAGGACAGAAGCACCTGTCACAGTCAAACATTTATCCTGTAGAGAGAGTTGTGGACACCGCCTGCAATCCAACAGTCTTGCAAAAGCAGGTAGGTACTTAGACCCACGTTTTAGGGAGGAGATAGGGAGCAAGGGAGAAATCATGTCCTTTTCCAAGAATGGCCCAGGTAAGAAGTGGTAAGATAGGATCCCGGCCAGGCCTATGCGGTCTCATACTTGGCAGCAGTTAAAGTAGCAATCTCTGAAACCCAGTGAACCCCAACACCAACCAACAGAAGAAAGGAGACCATGCTAACTGAAAAAATGAGACTCTAGGTTTGTTTCTGAAGGGGGTGTACTGTCTGCACTGGTCACTGGGTGATTGGGGACTAGGAGGGCCCGTCTGTTCTCAACACTCCTTCCTCAGGCTTCCCTATTCTGGCAAGCATCAACTCTGAGGCAAGTGTGAGGGGAGTGTAGTGCAAGGGCCTCTGGAGAGAAGAAGGGAAAGAGGCTATTCTGCTTCCTGAGGCTGTCTCCAGCAGTTGGCTGGGGACAGGAGGAGGAAAGATTTAGAGCTGGAACTTGACATTCCTTCTCACCTTTCAAGCATTTAGAGACCTAAGTATGAGAGGGTAATACACTGGGGTTGCTTTCATTTTAACACTATTTCCATGTAACAGCCTTTATTACAATCCTCAAATGCTTTTCTTGTCCCCACAATCTGAGCTTAATCAACCAGGGCTAAAAGTCATCTCCAATTTCATTCAAAATCAGTTCAAGACATCGCTTGTTACCTCCACTTCCCTGGATGGGAAGGTGGAATGTTTTTAATCAGTTTTACTATTGGTCACTTCAGGGGAAGGGAAATGGGTCAAATTTATAGGTCATTCAAAATGAATGCTGTAGCTCTTTTATGAGAACTTCAGTCTGCAAGCTAATGTGTTAGTGCAGTGTTAACACTGCATTAAAAATTATTCATACATCTCTATTTTTCTTTCTCCTAATAACCACATCATTCTCCTCAACGTTCCTGAGGTTGATGATGGGACATTTTGGCTCAAGAATTCACATCTGGGAAACAAGTTATACATTGAGAAGTCCCCAAAGGACAGACCACATGTATGAGCTCTTCGAGCACTTAAATACTAACATGTGTTCCACGATTAATTCATAACTTGTCTGCACTTTCTGCAGGTTAAGTTCGGGCCCATTCATGTGTTACTTGTTACTCTGAGCTACATATGACAAAGGACTTCATTTCTCCCTCTATGAACTATTTAAGATCATTTTATGCTTTAAAATGAGCCTTTGCTAAATCAATTACCATATTTCCAAATTCAATACTCTGAAGTGAAAGTTTGACATATTCCCAGAAACTCCAGAAATGTTTAGGCTCTCTTTGGGGAAAATAAATTAAAAACCATACTTTAAAGGACCAGAATTCATTATTTATTTGCTAGCGTTTTGTTGGATTTCCACTACTCAAATATTGTTATGCCAACTCCCCTAGTAAACAGAATGCCAATTTAACAGAGCAGAGGGAAGGTTTTACTAAATACTGAAATAGCCTAGCAGCTGTTATGCTAGGTGACTGCTTTAGAACCACTATAATTCTTATGGGATAGAATAAAAAAAATGCATTGACAAAGCAGAAATTGCTTTTCCTAAGTATTTAAAACAAGAACAACATCAAAAACCCCCAAACTAATCATGCCCAAATCTGTCAGGTAAGATGTAAGAAAATATATTTATTTTTTTTCATGACAATACTATGATAAAATTGTTAAATACATGCATGTTTTAAAAACAGACATAAGTAACATCTTTAGAGTTAACAGCCAAGCATACTAGTTTTATATTTACGGTGTCTTAGTAATAGGTTACTTATATTCTATGTTCTTTGTCACATTTTCCAAAAGATATGGAAACTAAATTCTGAAATTATATAGGATATAAACATTTTCCATTCTAACAGAAACATAATATCCAAACTTTCACAAGGCAAGAATACTTCAGTTGTCATCTCTGTAAGTGGAGTTGTTTTATTCCACACTGAACTCAGAATACTGTGAATAACACAGATACACTTCAATCAACACTTCACTTCCTGTATGTGCATATTTAAATGATTCCTAGTATGATTAAACATGGTTTTAGGTATAGTACATCATAACTGATCATTCCTGTTAACAAAAAAATGCTTGTAGTGGTAACATTTGAAGAAATGAAAAAGGGGTATGGTTTGGGATCTGTAGTTTCTCCTTATCTTCTTTCAGCTACATTTACACAACATACCTGACCAACAAGAGTTAGTAACAGTCACTAGGATTTATTAAAAAAACTAAAAATATGCAACGCAACACCACCTTAAAAAAAAAAAACACCCAGTATACAAACCTTATAAAAGACAAAAACTTGTATCTGCTCACAGTATGTGTATTTTGTAAACAGTAATTCACTATAATGCAATTTTGAAAGTAAAAAAATGGTAATTTCTTAGTGTAATAAGGATGGTGACTTATGAACAGCTGATGAAAGAAATGGTTAAGAAAAAATTTTACTAGGAATGGAAGTATTTTTAAATGACTTATTTTACCTTTGAACATATCTTTAAGGTAGTAATATCTCAAATTTAGAATGTGTGTCCAGAACAATCTTCAAGCAATTGAGTTGAAATGTATTTAAGAAAAAGTCATGCTCCTTTTAAAGAATGTAATAGAGTAAAATAAATCCCATGCTATCACATTATGGCAATAATGGATTGAGTAAGGTTTCATCTTCAACTATTCAACAATGCTATTCAGATTTTTCCTAAATACTATGTTGGAGGAAAAATTAAAGAGCAGAAGCAACTATCTTATGACATGTTAGAAAAAAATGGGGGAAAACATTAGAAAACAAATTTATGTATTATTTTCTATGATTAATTGCAAAATAACTAACTAATGTTAAACCTAATGGCTAACTTGTCCATGATTTAATGAAAATTGTATTACCACTTAGAAACCTTTTGATCTTTCATAATATACCACTGGAATGCTTAGGAAAATAAGTTCAGATGTTGAAAACTGTCCATTTAAAATGGAATAATTCTAAAGGAAAGTACATTTTAAATGGGTAAGAAAATTCAATAAATTTAAGTGAGCCATTAAATCAGGTATACAAGGTATTTTAAGCTTAAGTGCAGCATAAAGGCCTTTTTTTTTTTTTAAAGATCTGATTGGCTACTGCAAAGGCAATCTTAGAAGACATATGCAATAATAATCAATTTCCTTATCAATTAAGACTTTTTTTTCTCTTTCACATCTTTTAAAATACTCAGTTACAGCAACTAAAAGTAATGTCAGTTATTACTGCTTTGTATTTGGTTAGTGTTCAATCAGTTATGGTTTACTTCTGTAAATGCTAGTGGATTTATTTAGATTTATGGTTTCTAGGGTACTCCAGCTAGGCACTTACACATAAAAATATCCAGAGGGTTTCCCTCTTAAAACATTGCTTTTAATTTTTATAAAAGTGTAGCACAATTAGAATTTGACTTGCTTAAATTCTATTTATAACTTGCACACTTACAATTCAAAATATTAACATTCCTAGTATGAGAGAAACAAGCATTATTCATTGTTATAACAGAATCCTGCCATAATCCAGTCTCATAGTTATAAGCCTGTGGATATATTTTAGACCAAATGATAACCCCTGAAACTCTACTATGTTCAATAAAGCCTGACGTTAGTCAATTAACTGTTATTCTCAATCCTCTATATGGGCATTTAAAAATAGTTCATCTGTATAATAGTTAGCATGATCATGTAATAGTGAAAAATCTAACCATCCTAATGAAATAAGAGGCTTAAATGTTATTTGTAGTCCTGGAACATAATTCATGAAGATATGAGTAAGCCAAATTTAAACCAAGTGAATTTCAATGATATTTAAGGCTATGTCTAAAAGATGGAATGTCCTGTAAGTTTGGCCACCAGTACTTTTCTTCTGGATACAAAAGTTAAGGTGGGTATGACACTATGAAACTCTTTCAGCAGAAAACATCAGTTCAAAAGAAATACTCTAAAGAAATATTTTATCAAGAGGATGAGTTCTAATATTAATCAATTAGGTTCACACATACAGTATTGTTTGCCAGAACATATGCTGGTTTGGTACAAACAGGTCCCAAAACTGAGTATGCATCAAATAAAAACAAATCATAGTGAAAATTATGAAGACATCTAGTGACATGTATGCGTGAGTCTTTTCTATGTTTACATGTGAAGCCACTTCTACAGTAGATTTGAATCATACCACCAGTCAGGAAAATCCTGTTAATTTGCAACAGAATGAGAAAGGACTCAGTCAATACGAAATCAGTTACTGGACTTTCACTATGTGCCAGGTCTTGGTAGTGAATGGTCCTCCCACCCCATTTTACTTAAGATGCCCAATTTTACAATTTCAAAATTAGAAAAAAAGGCACTTAAAAAAAGGTATACAAATTTTAACATAGTTCAAAACAGAAAACAGCAAAAATTACCTTAATGCAGACAAACAAAACAGTTTTATGAGATTATGTATCTGAGTGGTAGAAAACTTTGAGATAACATTTTTTTAATATTGACACATTAAGGGGTACTGCAATTTTAAAATACCATAAAATTGATTTCAAATTCCCTTTGGGAGAAAATATTCTCTAATCCCTTCCACTAAAGTACATTTAATTATCCAGAAGTAGAAAGAAGTGTAACATTCTTAAAATATGGACAGTATAAAGACAATTAAGAAATCACTGGACTGATTTTCAATAAGAGTTTGCATGAAGTTTTGAGAATGTGACTTTTTACGTTTCTGAGTGCACTAGCACTAGATGTTCTAAATGCAATCCTTCAGCTCCATGAGCCGTGAAAGTAATGCTGGTATGGAAAACGAGGCTTACACTTCCTCTCTCAAGCTTTTCAGTGAATGGCTGCTTCTGTTTCCAGCTCCAAGGACAAAGTACCTCTATCACATGGCAAAGAAACACACACCCAACTCTCCAGATACTCAGGGCCAGAGTCTCAACTCCAGGGCTCCACAGGTTAACTGGACTGATGACAGGGACTGCATACTTGTGCTAACTAATCCATGCAGTACATAATTCACAAGGTCTAGCAAATGTCAAAGCCTAGTTATGTAGTTAAGAATGTTTTGTATTTCACAAAAGAAACTCACAAATGTTATAATGACCCTAGGAATTTCCATTGCTCATAAGGGAAGCTTGACTTGAAATTGGCTTACAAAAGAGGTGACAATATAATTCTATTTAATTGACATAACAGAATATAATTCTTGTCTAGACATTTAGAATTTTTTAACCAATGATTAGGCTTTTGTCAGGAAAGAGGTATTTCCCATTTTTTTCCCAGTTAGGAAGGGCTAGAGGGAACACATGCCGTCTCTCCCTCTAACTAATATTAACCCTCCCAGGAGAAGCAGCTATGCTGACTGGACAGACCATGACCACTGTCAGACCATCTTGCACACATGGGCACAGCCCCTGCATTGACAAAACAGTGGACACTTACGGAATTCCCACACAACAGGGTATGTAACGAAGGGTGTTCTCTCCCTTTTCCTTCCCGCTCCTTGTCCTGTTTTAAAGTTCCCTCTATATCCACAGGTGGAGGGGGGATGGTGGGGTAACAACCCTGCAAAGGGTCTGGCTGTCTTCAATTCAATGAGGAAAAACAAGGAAACTGCTCTGGTCTCAGAGCAAGTTACAACGAGCTTGCCCAGACTAATAGAGGGTTACTCTGCTTCTCACTAACCCAGCGAACCTTGGGTACCTCAGAGGGTAGGGGAGGTGAGCAGAGCTAGGAACCTGCTTCACACATTGAAATCCTGGAGTCAGGAGCCCCAGGGATATTTATCACTACCCAAACACATCATTACATAGGCTAGAAAGGGCACAGTGGAGATGATGACAGGGATCAGACAGTTTCTTCTGATCTCTTCCTGTGTTCTCAGGTTTAGTAGTTTAAACTAGTATGCTATTACTTTAGCCAGTGCTTGCCATGACCTAAAGAGATGAAATACAGGATCAGTAAGTTTCAGGGGGAACATGGTAATGACAAATTGTGACAGGAACAGGAGACAGCCCCAGGTCAGTGTTTGGGGTTGGAAAGGGGCTGAGGGAAGGAGCCAAAGAGGATACAGAGGAAGACAAGAGAAAACTCTGTTTAGGGATTGGTCTGGTATGATATATTTTTCATTACTGAACATTTCTATGAGCTATTATATAGTTTAATATACTATTTATGTGCATTGTTAATTATATTTAATTCAATATATCTGTATCATATCATGAAGTTCAGAGTTACTTGAATCCTAGCAGTTAAAAATCAGGATTCATACACTGAGTACCTAATAGATTTTGTCCCTTGTCATGTTTTTTTTCCCCCATAACATGGTCTTTAAAAAGATACATTATGAGCTCAAAAATAATCAAACAAGTCTATCTTATCAGATGTTTCAAAATTTCAAGTACTTTTGTTTTAACTATCAAGACAAAATATATAGACAACCTGAGGGCAGGAAAAATACACAACACATTTTTTAGGTTTTCATTCTGCTTTTCCAAGGACCACATTCACTTCAGACATCCAGGAAGAGAAGCTGGGGCGGGTGCAGGGCGCTGTGCTGAGGATGTGTGGCTCTGCACAGATCATCTCCAACCACATACAAGTATGTCCAATGATTTGACTCGACTCGGTTTTAAGAACTCTAATATGAAATAGCCCTTAAGTAACTGTTACTGAAAAAGCATTCTCATTTTAGTTTTATGCTTAGAATTTGAGTACTGTATCTGAGTCTGGACAAAAGATCACTTAAGAGGGAGAAAGTACTATGACTCATGAGCAGGAGGAAAACCTGCCAGGAGGCATCAAGGATCATCACCAGTTGGTGACTGGGTTTGATGGCACAGTCTTCTCAGGCAGAACTAAAGGCAACAAGGCTACATAACCAGCTAATGCTGCTCGATGTTGCTTAGTAGTCATCTCACATAGTAAATCACTGGATTTATATCCTTATGAACACCATTGAATTTGCTCACATAAAGCTGACACTGTATCACAAAATAAAATGGATTAAAAGAACCTTCAATCTGTAGTTCTAGAAATTTAAATTTCAAATATTAGGGCAACCAACTGCAATGAGGGAAGCTAGCATAAAAGCTAAAAAATAATGAAAAGGTTTGAAAAACCTAGCAATGCGAGCAAGTGTGATTCTGATTTGGGCTGGTCAGTGTCATGCTCACTGTCCAAGTTTGCACCCCTGAGACAAATGTTTGATAACCATTATACAGTAGGCACAGAAATCTGCATACTTTATCAAACAGAACACTAAACAACTGCTGCTACTTTAACAATTATATTAACTCTTGTAAACTGCTGAGGATTGAGAAGAATCATCTTCAAAGTTTGCAAATCTGTGCTTGGTTTTCCCCTAGACTGGAGTAAAGGCAGGCAAATAAACATTGTATGACTTGACATTTTTTTTTCCTTGCCTGCAAATCTGCTTGTAATCCTCTAATGTATACACATGAGAAAACCATTAACAACAGAAAACAGTTATGGAATTTGTTTGCACACATGTAGACAGAATTAGCCTTAAAATGCTTCTTGAAGGAGAATTCTTTGGCTTGATCACGAACAGCTCCAAATCTTGAGTTTTGAGTGCTGAGGATTCTGAGTCACTGTACTTTGGCTTTTCGACTACATTAAAAGCACATTAACACTTGCAGCGTAACTCACATGTTGTGAAGTTTCCTGGCCACCAGTACTTCACAGGTCTCTCCAGGAATGCCCCAGGCTGTGCAGCAATACCAGCAATGAGAGCTTACTGAGATGGCACACTGAAGTGACAAGAGTGACACTGCTAATCGTTCGGTTTGTTCTGAAAAAAGTTTGTAAAGGACCACCCTCCTCCGCTAGACTTAGGAGAGTCTTCATCTTTGGGAGGAATCAAAAACTGCCGGGAATTGATGGAGCAAGGACTTCCAAACGACACAGTTTCACTGTTGCTGTCTGTGGATCTAGGGGAGTCTGGAGAGACCAAATTCCAAGTATTTACATTGGCCTGAGGTCTGTAACCTGCAGTTTTATCTGTGTCATCTTCTGTAGCTGTCTCTTCTAAAGTAGAGTTAATGGGGAGGTGCATTTGTGGCTTATAGCCTGCCCCCACAACAGGGTCAATGTCTTGTTCTTCCTCTGGTTTGGCCTGAGGCTGATACATGGACTGAACATCAATGTAAATGACTTGTGAAGTCCCTCCTGCTTCATCCACTACGGGGTTTGGTATTTCTTCCTCAATGATCGGTGGGCAATAGGAAACAACCACATGGTTCTCAGGTTCTGCATCAGTGCTATCTTCAGGGCGCTCGGCTACTGGGGAGATTATCTCTGTATCTTCTATTTTAGGAACTGTTCGAGTTTCCAGAACCTCAACATTATTTGGGGTACAAGGATTCATTTCCAATGTTTTAAGAGCATTGCTTCCCTAGAAAAAAATTTAGAAATAATGGTCAATATAGCACTAAATGCTACTGCAATGTTCCTCCTACCAAAAGGTCATAGTTTACTTATTTTTTTCACATCTGCTTATAAACATTTATCTTTGTTATTCTGTAATGAACACCAGAGCAAAGTCACTTTTTTCTCTCCACATCAATATTTTCCTTGCTATTAATAGTAGTGGAAAAAAGAACACGGTATAAACAATTTAAGATTAATAACTTTTGAAATACAGCAGATAGTAAAGCATGCTATTTTCCTAATACTTTTTTCTTAGGGTAACAGCTGCATGTTACAAACTTCACAAAAAATGAAAGAAACCAGTACTTTAAAGACAAATGAAAGAAAATAAAAGATTACCTCACAGACATTCTTCTGAAATTGTAATGCTTTACAATTTTCTGGATTTGGGATATCTGGGTAGAAAGTTTCTTTAATCCTTTAAATAAAGAATGATTAAGTAAGTTTAATAGCTGTTATTAACCAGATAACAAAGCTAGTAAGCCATCTGGTTTATTTTGATTTATGTTCATATAAATATTTTAATGAACATCAGAGATAAAAATAGAGTACCTTTAGCGTGTGCTCATTCACTAGAGTTTTCTATACCAGGTTCCAATTTGAAAACAGTAATTCTATTTCTAGAGCTACAATAACTTATTCACCTCATGAAAAGGAAAGCAGTAATTACAGTGGTGACTGTGCTATCATATCCCACATAAAATACAGACATTGTTTATACAACCAAAGTTTTCAGACTGCAAACTGGATTAAGCAGGACCAATTACTTAGGAAACATGGGAACATGTTTGCATATATAGTTCTCTCCTGCTCACCACAGAGTCTGGGTTAGAAAACAGCTGTGGTGCTGTGTATGTGCTTTACCACAGTGAGGAAAAACAGCAAAGGTGCTTAAAGGTGACAGTCATGTGTTGCAAGGATGTTGCTTGTTAAGAAAAAGAAAGACTATCAACCTTGAGCAAAAACTAAACACAAAAATGAGACCTATCTGTTCAGTGTCATATTTTTATACTTAGAGCTATTAATAATAATTTTATTATTTAAAAATCCTGTGAAATTAAGAGTTAACTTTGTTAATGTGAGTCTACCATGTGTAACTTTTAAATGTCCTTTTAAAAAATAACTCCATTTCTGGTAAACGGAGTTATGGTTACCAAATCGGTTATGCTGTAATTCTACAACTATTACTGCCTTGACTTAGAAGCCAGAATTGCTGGAATTCATTCTCCTCTGTCATGAACAATGGCACATTTAAGAAAGTGAGGCCCTTTCTTGTGCATGAACGAAGCCATTTGACCCACACCCAGCCCAGGGCAGCACACTACAGCTAAGTGCACAGTGCTCTCTTCTCTGAGCCCCTGACAGACAACCTTGCTTCACCTTAACTCCTGATCCTCTCCCCCACTTCACTCGGCCACACAACTCCTTCAATTTCAGAGACACAGAAGCCATTCTCTCTGTCTGGAATGTTCTTTCCCCTTTCCTCACCCTTTGGGACTCTCACAGAGCAGCCTTCCTGTTATCTTCCTCATGGCACAGGTTCGGTTCCCCTCCTTCCTGGTACTCACCCATCCTTTGGCAGGCACATGCTTACCAGATGCTTCTGGTTTACTATTCCTTGTCCTCACCTACTGTGCTGTAAGTCTGAAAGGACCACCTTTGCTTTTGCTTGCCATTATAACTGCCTTCATGTGGAAGGGGGCATTCAAACTTGATGGATAAATGAGTAAAAAACTAAAAAGACCAGATTTTCTAAACCAGTCACCTGGACAAGTGAGATCTTAATCATCTAATTACACGTAATCTTGTAGATATCTATTGTCATATTTTTGCTTATGTATGTGTATGTATGTGTGGATATATATATCTATACACACATGTATCTATTACAACTGCCATTACTTCAAATTATTAGTAAAATAGTGAAGGAAAATGTTTACTTCTACTCCTTATTAGCTTTAAAGACTTTAAATAAAATACATACCCTTGCCTAATATTAAAGTCAACATCTATATATATATTTACTAACTTGTACAACTGAAAAGACAAACTTACTTCCCAACACATAACTAAATAATCAAGCCCAAAAAACAAAACCATGCAGTACACACTGGTGTCATTACCATTCTCGCTTCCGATAGCAAAGGATACTTGTCACCACTCCAGCAATGACAGCTGCAGCCACTGGGATAAGGATGGCAATAATCAACCCCACAGCTGAAAAGAGAATGTGCCCAATACTAAAAATCATCATTTTAGTATTATGTATAGAATAAACTTAGATTAGAAGATATTTAAGTCATTATTTGAAGAAAAACATCTAACTACTCCAGGGACACTAAAAAACTATTAAAAACATAACCATCAAAGTAGCGTAATAATTTTATTCTAATACTTAAATTCTTCATAGATCCTCAATCTTGCCATGACTCACAGATAGGCCAGCTGTCTCTCTGTGTGTGAGAGAGTATGTGTAGTGTGTATGAGTGGGAGGAGTGTGTGAGTGTGATTATGTGTGTGGTGTGTGTGTTTGAGTGTGAGTGTGTGTGAGCGTGTCGAGTGTGTGTGGAGTGTGTGTGTGTGGAGTGAGTGTGTGTGTGTAGCGTGAGTGTGTACATGGATTGAGTGTGTGTGTGGAGGGGGGCATCCTGTGCATTACAGACGTTTAGCAGCACCCCTGGCCTGTAACAATTAGATTCCAGCAGCATCCCACAATTCTGCCACTCAAAGTTGTCACTAGACATTGTCAATGTCTCGGAGGGGGCAAAATCATCCTCATGGTTGTATACTTCAGAGCTATACATGAACTCCAACTCCCAAGGAGAGGATAAGCCAGTAATTTAAACAAAGGTTCTTAGATGCTGAAAGATAGTTTAGGCCATATTATTCTCTACTTCCATTTCAAATTTATAAATGTTACGCTTTACAAAATATTTAAAACGATAACTTCTTTCACTTTCCCCTAGACATAGTATAAATTACAGAACAGCTGTAAAATGAATTTAGAAAAATTCGCCATGCATTTAGACCTTTATATTTTGGGTGTACCCCTCAGTCATTAACTTCTTAGGCACTCATTTGGAAATAGTTTCAAATAACAGACAAGAACAAACATGAAACCATCTCATGGTCTTTTAGCACTGCCCTCTATCTGACATAAAAATGCAACAGAATGTAAAAATTTTTTTAAAAGGAGGGAAGGGTTCCTAAATAAACTAAAAGTCACAAGAAACACAATGCATGTAAGTGTGGAAGCATCTCAACAGCAGTAACAAACTTACAGTTTTCTTTTGTCACCACAAACATGCTCTTCTCTGGGCCCAGGCCACCATCTGTATAAGCTCTCAGGACCAAATGGTAACTTGTTTTACCTTGAAGATCAGCAATTCTCAGTGTCTTCTGGGATACGTCAGTAATATTCTTTACCTTGATGTCAGAACGACCTAGTTTTAAAATGAAGAATATCCTAACTCATCTTGACAGCCTTTTAAACACATGGCTATACATACCTGCCTATCATACCAACTGCCCTTTTAAGTGAGTCTGGCTTCTGATCAGCCCCAAACCAAAGATCTGGAGCCAGTCAGAGCCATGTTCAAGTTCTACCTCTGCCAGTCAGGAGCTATGTTTAAACTACCCAGAACTCCAGTTTCTCTAACTCTGAAAGAGAATATCACACTTGCTTCCTAGTGCTATGTGAAAATTTCAAACACATCCTGAAGAGTAATGCCTGGCATACAGAAGATTTTATTTTACTGATTAATAAAAATCACTTCCCTATCTATAATTAAGAGCAACCCAAATGCATTTGGGTAGATGCTACCTATGAGTTGGAAGCAAAGGCTGGATGGGGCAAGAGTGCAAATCAATATGAAGACTTCAAAACCGCTTAGCAAAAGGATCTGTGTTATGGAGATCTCAAATGAGAGACAACAGGGGAGTCTTTGAATCACTTTAAAAAGAAGTGTGAAGAATTGTTTAATTAAAAAAAAACTCTCAACCCAAATAATGCAAGGTAATAGTTTAAAGAATAGTATTAATTGGCTAGTAACAGAATGTAGTAGTTCCCTACCAGCCCCTCCCTCACCCCCTACAACTACTTCAAAGTTATGTTATCAAATTCTTTGGGTGTTTTCCTCCATATTTTTTAATTTTTTAATTAAAAAAAATGGAAGCTTATTTGGCTTATGACTCTGGAGGCTGGGAAGTTCTATCTCCGTATTTTGAAATAACAAACTTGGACTGCTGGTTTTCAGCTTTCCAATTTTAGACATTATCTACTGATGTCTAAAAAGGCTAGGTGAAGACTTAGCTCTTTTAAAGCCCTCGCCATACTGCTTATATAGAAACATCACAACACTGGTGAACTCAGTGTTCACATTAGGATCACGTAAATATGTGTTAGTGGTAAGAAAAAGTGCTTTGTATACCCCCCATCCCTTTTTTCTTCTTGTTATAATTGTTTTATCACCCATTTGCTTGATTTTCTATGAACCAATTCCTAATTCTTCCCACATCCTCCAATGAATACTTAGCACAATTTTCTATGTGGTCAAACAGAAGGAAATCCTAGTTCTGTACCTGTCCAGGTACCTCCCTGTGGTGGCCTCCTTCCCTGCCTCCTGCACTCATCAGGAACCTGTTCAGGCTGCTGCCCTGGAGGTCCCATTGCTCCTTTCTCTCCTGCTGCTTCCTGGGTCTTCCCCACTACTTCCCTCATTTCGAGGTACTCTTTCAGCAGCTTACTGAGAAAGGCAGCATGGCTCCAAGGAAGCAAACACTTGCAGCCTTCCATGTCTAGAAATTTCTCCATTCTACTCTCATACTGGTTGGTAGACTGACAGAGTGCAAAATTTTAGGTCCAAAAATCTTTCCTCACTATTTTGAAGTCACTGTTGGGGTATCTTCTAATATCCAAGTATTGCAGGGAAGTCTTTCACTATGCTTCCTCCTGATCTCTTGCATGTGACCACTTTTTCTCAGATTGTTTCTTATATATTAGGTATATGAAAATTCATGATGGCAAACCTTAGCATAGATCTTTTTCTAGTTATTTTACTGTGCACCTAATAGATCCATTTACCCAGGTCCCTCTGTTCTGGGACATTTCTTTCAATAAGCCCCCTCCATCCAACCCAGATTCACCATGCTGGAGGCCACTGGTCTCCAACATCTGATCTTGTAAGATGAATAGAACTACTTTTCAGTGATACCCACCTGCTCACTTAAGATTTCATCTTTCCCCTACTCTGCTGAGTCATTAACCTATGTCCATCTCAAAAGTTCTGAATTATTTTTTTGGGTATTGTCTTGCCTCTTGCGTTCTCCTTCTCCTTGTGGCGTTATGAATTTTTTTTTTTCCAACTTGGGTTACTAATCCATCACGTCTAACTGGAAATCCAGATGCTAGAATTTTAATCGGTTCAAGTGCAAAATTGCTCAGCATTTGAGGAAAATTATACTAAATTCTGCAGAATTTGGTATTTAGGATTTCCCTCTTCCACAGGCAACCCTGAAGGTTTGGAAACTGCAGAAGTCGGCAACCCGAGGAAGCTCAAAGTCCATGCAATGCTCTCAGAAGCCACTTGAACAATGCTCAGTAAGCATTGTTTTTCTTTATTCATCAGACAGGCATTAAATAATTAAAACGGCTTCTTTCCAAAGAGAGGTCACCAATGGAAACGAAAACCCTCCAAGTGAAAAGATGATCCACTTGTGTCAAATGTCTACCATCAAGAAACATCTGATTCCCAACAGAAATAAAATTTGTGGAAAACTCAGAAATCTCCCCAAATATTTCTGTAAATTGGAGAATTCTCTAAGGTCTTTAGTAATATACTCAACAACTGATGAGGACTGACTGTACTTTTTTAAATTTAATGAATAATCATATCCCGCTCAAACCAATTAAGTTCCCTAGCTCATTATGGCCATGGCTAAGGATGACACTGACCACGCTGTTGGCTTTTTGTCAGATTAGAATGATTTTGAAGCCATCCATTGGATTCTTGGGTTTTTCTCTTCATTATAAATACTAAAGAACTTTTTTTTAAAAGGTAAATTTTGTAATATTCTGTGTAATAGACCTAAAAGATTGCTATTACTCTATGGGACTTAAAATCAAAGGCTTCAAAATAAATGACAAATAATTTCTGAAAAAAAATCTTAAAAATCTCATATTTATAAAATGACCACATTTTCATTTCCCTACTTTTCAGACAGTTTTAGAAACCAGTATTAAATGACTCCGCAGCATTTTCTTCTTTTTTATGCTGTGGGTAATGAGAGCTTTATTTATTTATTTATTTATTTTTATTATTCATATGTGCATACAAGGCTTGGGTCATTTCTCCCCCTTGCCCCCACCCCCTCCCTTACCACCCACTCCGCCCCCTCCCTCTCCCCCCCACCCCCTTAATACCCAGCAGAAACTATTTTGCCCTTATTTCTAATTTTGTTGTAGAGAGAGTATAGACAACACTGTACTCATGCTAGGATTTACTCACCTGAGTCTAAACCCTGCATCTTAGTTGTGTCTCTCTCTCCTTTCTGAAAGTAAAATAAATACCCTCTTAAAAAGCCTCTGAGCTCTTCTACAGGAATATCTTCCCATTTTACTAATATTGAATCTGCAGATGTGTCTTCAACAGTAAAATTTGGTGCAACAATTGGAGCTGTAAAAAGAAGAAGTCAATTAACAAAGCTAAGTTTACCAATACAGAGCAAGACAGTAATGGCTTGTGAGATCTCTGGCTTGAGAAAAGCTAAACCTGGAATTAACTCTGTACTCTCCATTTAGTTATAAACACTCAGCGATAGTATCACAATGCTTATATACTAACAACCTTAGAGAGAAGTATTTCAGAAGGTAAGGTAGAACTTCCAACATAACTTTACACAAACACAAACTTGTACACACAAAAACTGGGCAAAATCTTTAAGAAAAGACTTATTCAAGTGGACTTCCTTTTTATTTCTCGTCTTTATTACTAGTCTTAAGTTTTTTAAACTGTATAAATGCAAAAGCAAAGATTTTTGACATCCTAGTTAAGATTAAATTTTCTCAATGACAATAATTAAACTGTAAAAGAACTAGATTAATCAAATAATTTTAAGTTTACCAAGCCAATTAGTTTATCTTCCTTGAAATAAACATCATAATTCACTCTATTTTCAAAATTCAATCTACTGTTTGTCAATTTACACTTTTTCCTGTTACTCAAACTCTAAAAAAATTTTTACCCATTTAACTTACCCAGTTCTTCTACATATCCAATTATGGAACGCAGTAATTGATAGCCTTGATTTCTGCACCCATACAGGAAAAAATTGTATCTTACACCAGGTCGAAACTGATCTATAGGAAGAACAAATTACTAAATTTTATATACATAAAACTAAGAATATCTACTTTAGAAATTTAAAATTTATAGCTTATTTTGAAATTTCCAAAGCTAATTTTGAACAGATGTTTTCTTATTACAAAAATACATTTCAAAATTGCTAAGTATTTAGAGTGAAAACTGACCAAAGATTGAACTTTCACTTCTATCATAATGAGAAGTTTAGCATTATGACATTGCTTTGAAGAGAAAATGGTGACCAAGGCTTGTGTTTTGTTGCATAAAATCAAGCAATGATGACTTCTTTCTCGATTCCATCAGTTAGTTCACTAACCCACACCAGGTCCACATCATGCCTCTCTAAACCCTTTTTCTTCCCTAGATGGTGTTGGAAAGAAGCCTTGTCTCCCCCTGCCCCAAGAAGAAGAATACTAAGAGCTCCACTCTACCTTGAAGCTTCAATGTTGAAGGAACTGGGCCTTCAAGTCTGTTCCTCTTTACAACACTGTCACTAAGTGTCCCTAAGTAAGTCACCTCCAAAAGACATGCAAGTATCTTAACTTCAACTTGTAAATGCCTTAAACGCCTTTGCAATGTGCAAAATGTGAGGGAAACAGAAATGTACCAATGTCTCTGACATGGAAAAGTTGGCAGACTTGTGGGAAGACACACAAACAATGCGAACTATAACACAGTGTGTTATACTGTACTAGAGGTGCATTTCAGATGCTATAAGACCTTAAATGATAGTCCACAGGCATCTGAGAGGATCAGAAAAAGATACCTACGTGGGCTTTGAAAAGGGAGTTGAAGAGTCAACTGGGAGCTCATCAGGAATGGTCCAGGAGAAGACAGTGCTTAAGGGGAAAATGGCATTTCATGTGCAGAATGCAATTTTTCTAGTGTGGTTAATACATTAGTTCTCCAATTGTGTGTCCATAGAATGACAGTGGTTCAAAGGCTCAAAACCTCTAAAAATCATATAACCCAAAGAGAAAGTGAATTGGCTCATCTCAAATGAAGCATTTTTCCCTAGGTGCTGTCTGTATGCTGGCAAATACTAGGTAAAAATATTAATGGAAAACTCAACTCAGCCAAATTTGTTTCGCTTTGTAACTTTTTTCTTTGGGGAAAGGCATGCATGAGGTTATGATTTGATTTTCCATTAGTAAATCTGCACTTTCATTTTATGTTAAAATTATGTGTTTTCAACATTCTATAGGGTTTTGCCACTTAAAATAAAAGCACCTGAGTGGGTGAGAGCATTAGGAACATGTGCTGAGGTCATAAAAGAAGATGGCTGGATGAGAAATGAGTAAGAGAAGCACCCACTGCACGCTGTGCTATTTCAGAAGCTCAGCAGTAAACAGACACACTTCCCAGTCTCTTGAAAGTTCGAGTGACCTTGCATTTGAATCCTGATGTCATTACCTACTAACCTTGTGGTCTCAGGCATGTTGCCTAGGCTCTCTGAGCCCTCATCTCCACAACCACTGTAGGGCCTCTGCCCATGCACATTGACATAGGCAGTTACCACAGCTGGCTCTTCCCTACCCTGTAAGTCTAGTCCTCCCAGATATTCTATCTGCATCCACATGCTCCATGCTACTGATTTTCATTATTATTCTGAAAAATAATAACTTTTTAAAAGCCTGATTATTCTGAAAGCCTGGGTAAGACCGAAGGGACTAGAACTGTATGGCGCTCAGGAAGACCCTCAAGTTTTCAGTTCTTCACAATTACCAATAATGTTGAACATGCATTCTTAGATGTAATCCATGTTGCTCTCTGATTACGTCTCAGAATATATTCCTCGACAAGAAATTCCCAGATTAAAGGATTTGAATCTTTTCATGTATATACTGTCACAAAGAACCCTCCAGAAAAGTTAAACCAATTCATACCTGACCAGTGCTAAAAGAGAATGATCACTCTGCTGCAGCCAGCCACACTTGTGTTGCCTTTAGAAAATATTTCTTAAGAACCCTGAGAGCAACAAGTTCATCTTACCAGATTCTATTATAGTCTCAGTGCTGTCTGAAGGGACTTTTTTCCAGTCCATGAGGCAGGGCTTAGGCCGAGATGAGTTACACCACTTAATCACATAGTCACAAGTCATGTTGGGATCATGATGCCAGGTGAGGAGGATCTTCTTTCCCATTCCAACAGCCTGCTCTACTTTGAGGTCATCTTTAACAGGAAAGGGGGATATGTTATTGGCATTAGAAACAGTAGTCTAAGGCACAAGATTCAAGAAAATGAACAGGAGTTATAAAAATTACTTTAATACATACCAATTATAAAACAGTGATCAAAAAGGTACATAAATGTGTAGCAAAGATTAGAAGTGTTGCTCTGCTTATTTTTATTGGAACAACTATAATAGCATTTATATGGACCCAGAAATTTACAAAGCAGCTCAAAATACAAAGGAAAAGCATCTAGGATCAGGTATTGGGACTGGCAGAGGGAGATCAAGAGCCAGAAAAAATGGGGCTGACGGAAAAAGCATGGCCCTGTGGGGTGAGGAACAGAGGAAGGAAGGAGGCTAGTAAACAACACAGGGGACAGTCTCAGCTCTTCCTCTCACCATCCACTCTGAACACAAACTCTATGAGAGCAGGCTAGCCTGCACAGAGTGTGCAGAATGGGCACACAACAAATATGAGGACAGAACAGATGAGTAGCCCCTTTTTCCTTCCAGGAAGCCTGCTACTCTATCACTGTGATGACCAGGGGGAATCTGCAGGGAAGCTGTGAGGTAGGAAGGCTAGTATGGGCAGAAGGGTCAGATCCACAGAGACCCATGAGATACTGAGGAGCAGGGACAAAGTCCAGGGCTGGAGGCAGGAATGGGCTGTGAAAGTTTGGTTTCCTATCCTTTCAGATCTGGGCCTAGGTGAGAAAGGGGGGGATGGGGCTGAAATGGCATGAGGAATCGGCCTGGGGCAGGGCAGTGTGGTCCAAAGAAAGAGAGATGTTTCCCACGGTAACAGGAGAAAAGAGTAATTTCTAAGACTGATTTATACTTAAGGGTTCAGTAAAAACCACAGAAACAGTTTCTGAGCAAATCTGCATTAATAAGGCAGCTACTACTGAACACAAGGCAACAGTCTGGCTTAGAATACTTTGGACATAAAACAGCTTTTTGGCTCAGTGTGATTACAAACCCACAATGTAAACCTAAGCAGAGGCTGCAGAGCCTCCAACTTGGGAAATTCCCAAGCTATGAGTGTTCTGGGGCTGTAGTCACTGTTTGAGCACCATAACCAGAGTAAGGTTAGCTCTGTAAATCACCTCCTTCTTAATGACAGGTAGAACAGGCAGAACTAGGGTCCTTGAGTAAAAGGACCCTAGTCCTTTGTGACAGCAGGCTCACACATCTTTCTTTTCTTGGCCAGCCCAAACGAAGAGCCATCAGCCTGCATATTCCCTACATCTGCCACACCACAGCCCTGGGTCCTTGCACTGCTATCTGGGCTCATGCTAGTGTTCTGTGAAACCGATTGTGTCTTTCCCATTCCTTCTTCTTAATTCTCCCATGGCCACTTCCTTGACAGAACAACAACAGCAACAACAATAAAAAAAACAGTTCAGTAATAAGAAATTAAGAACCTGTCCCGAGCAAAAGCTGAGAAGACACTGAGAGGATCCTAACTAAACCACTTTTCTTCCTCTTTAAGAGTGAATGTGTAAGAAGGTGCTCACACATTACAGCTGGACAGCATAAGAAGGGACA
Source organism: Castor canadensis (assembly GCF_047511655.1). Lineage (NCBI taxonomy): Eukaryota > Metazoa > Chordata > Mammalia > Rodentia > Castoridae > Castor > Castor canadensis. The sequence goes on along the minus strand of NC_133391.1, from coordinate 143,869,642 downwards.
GGAAATGACTAAGAAGAAGAGTTAACTGGAAGAAGTAGAAGTGGCCATTTAAAATGCACGACTCAAAAACTAGTCCAGCTATTAGGGAAAAAGACCGGGAAGACTGGGAGGAGGGCAAGGGGAGGTAATAGAGGATAAAATGTGATCAAAGAATGTTATATGCACTATGAAAATGAAACCTGTTATATTGTACAATTAACAGATGCTAATAAAAAGCTGTGGTAGAAGCTAAAAAGGAATGCAATAGTCACTAGCAATAGGTAAAATTTAACGGAAAGCACTAATAGTTTTTAAATTATACCAGTTTTTTTCCCAAAGCCCATATTAAAGGTCTAATTTAGACTTTATGAAGACTTTATTATTTAAGAATTTCTTATTTTAAAAAGCCTGCCAACTAAAACAAGTACTATTTTCTGCCTGTTTGCAAAATAGCCTACCTGACAGCATAAACTTTAATAGTCTTGGGGTGATATCTGAAAATAGTATTTGACTAAACAGTTAAAATATTTCTTCCTAGTGGTACTGTCCTCAACAATAATCAACCATAACCATTATGTAACAGAGTAATTGGATAAGGCAATTACTTTATCAGTGCACATGCTTCAAGTCAATCCTAATGCCTGCTCTCTCTCAATGACTAGTAGACATTAATGTGCTCATTCCTCTCACTATACATAATGTAACATAACATCAACAGTTTTTACTTTAACTGCCCATCCATACATACGATTGTTTTTTTCCTCCTTCCTTCTTTCTTTCTTTTATTAGTGTATATTCTAAGTTGTCTTAAGTACTCACCATTTGGGATTTCCATACTAGCTATTTTAGAAGGTGGTGATGAGCCAACTGAATTTTTCGCCACCACACTGATAATGTAGTCATTTTTATCAAGTTGTATCTCTGCTTTGTGTTGAGGATCAAAGATCTCAGAAAGGGACTGTGTTTCTTCATCTGATGAACAGGATACATTATAGGAAAGTATTTTTCCATTAGCTTCATTAATGGGTAAAGGCTATGAAAAAACAGAAAAACAAATTCTGCTATTAAAAACTTGCAAAAAGCAGGGGGGAGAAATAAACCAAGCCTTGTATGCACATATGAATAATAAAAGAAAAATGAAAAAAAAAAAAAAACTTGCAAAAAGTAACTATGACTAGGCAAGGTCATAAATCTAAACTGGAGGCTTTGTTCACAATAACAAATTAACATCAGAAAAGGTGAAGCTGTCAACAATCTGAAATACAGAATTGAAATCCACTGAGACATGGACAGATCACAAAAGAGATACTGAAGAAAACTTGCTGTTAAATATTAAGAATAAGTAGACAGAAATTAAAAAATTAGCCAGGTGGCAGTGGCTATTTCCTGTAATCCTAGCTCCTCACAAAGCACAGATTAGGAAGATCGAGATTTGAAGCAAACGGTTCACAAGACCCAATCTTGAAAGAGCCCATCACAAACAAACAAACACACACACACACACACACACACACACACACACACACACACACACACACACACACAAGAAACCAAGGGCTGGTGGAGTGGCTCGAGGTGCAGGCTGTCAGTCCAAGCCCCATTACTGCAAAAAACAACAACAAAATTAAGTGTATACCAGTATCTATCGTCACAATTTCTAGAAACAAAATTTTAAGAAGTGGTTAAAAGCATTGCTCTACTTACCAATAAGCAAAAGAAAATATTAAAAATTACTGCACTGCTTTTTTTAAAAAAAAAATCATGTACTGTTTTCTCACTTTCAAGTAATACATGCCCATCACACAAAAAAATTAGAAAATACACAAATTGAAAGGAAACAAGCAAAACTCTCCCGTATTTTTAAAAATACTTTTGCATTTTGATGTCTCTTTCAAGTTGTTTTTCTAGGTGCAGGTTTTTTTTGTTTTTTAATTAATGGCACCAACATGACTTCGTTTTTCAAGACATATACCTAATCGTGTTAACACAATTATATAGGATTTAGTAGCTTTATATTTCATGATGCATTTTATCAGTAAACTTGATTATTCCTTAAACAAATGAAAATTAAGTTACTCAGACTTTTTCACAATACTAAAATAATATTTTGGCAAACATTAATGTGCCACATTTTTGTCTTTTTCAGTTAGGATTAATTCTTTAACATCAATTCCAAAAAGTGAACTTACTATATGAAAGAATTTTGAACTGCCAAACTTTTTTGTGTATACAGTAAAACTCCTTTTCAAAACAGCTGCCCCAATTTATATGGTGCTGTGTGAGACTTGATCCATTCATAGAAGAAAAATGTTGCCAACACTTGAGATTCTAACGTGTAGAATCCCAGTTTCTTATGAAAGTGAGGGAGAGGGAATTCATGAAACCTTCTAGTCCTTAGGACTTTACTCTTTACTCATAAATTCCAAGAAAAGAGTCTGAAAGCTGAGACAAGAGATTTTTGCTACAGTGACTGTGGTGAGAGGAGTGATGAGGAAACTGGGGTTTAGGAGCCAGATTAGGTTCTCAGCAATACTCAAGACTTAGCCAGTCTGGGATGGCTTGGCCCTGTGATAACCAAACACCACGTGTATGTGAAGCACTTGAGTGTAATAAAGTCATTTAAATATCTAAGGAAAAATCAGGTACTTACCTTCCAATAGATTATTAAATTTTTTCCATCAGAACTCCACTCTCTCCATGTATCTGGTCCTTTTGAAGGAACTAGGAAGGAGATTTACAAGTTAGAGTCTGAGGAGGCACACTGTATATTAGTGATAGAATACTGAGAGGGTGGCGCTTGGAATTTGGACTCTCAGTAAAATGTGAAGCAGTGCACTGGCTTCCATTTAGAAAATGAAGCAACAGAAAAGCTAAGCTTTGTATAAACAAAACACAAGGCCCCAGAAAGGAGGTGGAAATGACTCTCAAAGCCACCCGTGAGTATCCTTGGGACTTCTGTCCAACACCTCCCATCTCTCACTAGTAATGACAGGCCACAAACACTGGCTGGCTTACTGGCTTCTGTGGTCAGATGTGGCTTTTTATTGCTCCATTTGCTCCATTTCCAGGAAGGTTCAGTGGAACAACGAATCCTAAAAGTATATACAGTATATGGATTTAATTTGTCCACAGCAACGAGATAACTTGAATTTTCTACGCCTTTGATTGTGGCATTCCGCTATTTGGAAAATAAAATAAATGTAAATAGGAAAAAAAATACAAGAATTGAAAGAACACAAGCAAATATCACCCACATTTTTACCTTTAAAATACAACTGCATTCCGATACCTCTTTTCAAGTTGTAAGCGTATGTATGTGTAGAAGCCATGTGTACGTGAACACGTATGTGCGCCCTCCCCCCAGTTCTTGTAAGAAACCCTCCTATAATTGTAACTAAAGTCAGCCAAGTGCCCATGTGAGTTCGCATTTATGATACCAGAGCTCATCCACTACTGTATTTTAATTCTTACGCAAGTGCCAAGTCAATGCAATTATACTTTGGAATAGCAATATAATACTGGGATGTGTTTTTAATCCAAGTAAGAAGTAGTGGTTTTAATTAGTAAGGGCCAAATTATGCAGAGGATGATACACTTTTGATAATCAGCCAATGGCTAGTGATTATGTAATAAACTTTAACGTAACTTGGTTACTGGAGATGACCTTGAGGAGTAAGTGTGTTACTCAAATAGAATCTTCCCAGAGGCACCTACTGTTTTTGTGCATCTTTGTTACTATGTCACTTGGAACCTCTAGTGTGGTGCTACGCATGTAATAAGTAGCCCACAAATAACTAAACATTAAAATGAATAACACTAAAATGAAACAACTTTAAATCTGTCTCAGGAAAGGCTCTGAGCTCCCAACTGCTGCTGCTGCTTTGTGTGTGTGTGTGTGTGTGTGTGATATTGATGTCTGAACTTAGTGCCTACCACTTAAGCCACATTCCAGTCTATTTTTTGTGTTACTTTTTTTGATAGGGTCTCCTATTTTTGTCCAGGACAGCCTGGGACTGTGATCCTTCTATCTATGTCTTCTGCATAGCTGGAATTATAGATATGCATTGCTATGACTGACATGTTTATTAAGATGAGATCATGCTAACTTTCCAAGCTGAACTCAAACTGTGATCTTTTCCACCTCCTGAATAGCTGGGATTAGAAGCATGGGCCACTGTGCCCAACACATGCCCCCCCACCAAATGCTTTTTATGAAGAACTTTTTCAGGTTACATTTTGCACTTTTGACTGATTAGAAATCAGTAAATTCCAAATAAATATTTAAATTCAATATTATTTTAACCTTACTATAAATTATAAGATGATGTGTATATATCTACCTAAATATTTAAAATGTATTACTAACTCATGTTCTGACTTACAATTACCAATTAAAACTTACTTCTACTGTTGCACTTTGTAATTTACAAAATCACTTCTGCTACTGGTGCCAATTAGTGCATTAGCTGATGCTAAAGTTTACAGGAGAAACGATCTTCCATCACAGACCCACTGAGCACCAGCTATGCGCCAGATGCCATAAACTAGGTCTGGCACATCCTGAATCTCAACCGTTGAACTCACATGCTATAGCATCCACCTTTGTAACTGCGCTCAAATGCTAGACACAGTGATAGGGAATGCCTTTGTTGCTTCTTAGTAATCTCTGTAATTAATTACTTGAAAGCTTACACATATCAATTTACTTAATTTTTCCCCCAAACTAAGCATTTTATCCCAAATAATCAATAGGTTTATAGAAAAATTTTACTTACCAATTCTTGTTTTGAATTAGCTTTAATAATTTCAATTTGACACACAAGATTAATCTTTGCAAAATCGCCTGGCAAATGCCAAGAAAGAGCAATGGCTGATGAATTAATGTCCTTCACTTTCAATGAAGTAGGAGTATGGGGAGAAACTGTAAGCAGAATTATAAAGATTACTTCCTTTAAACACTTATTTAAAGGTGAAAAGCTGTCTCCTAATATGACAGATGTGAATTAGAAACAAACAGGAGATGATACCATTTCATTAATGTGATAAAGAATGTTCTGCCCCGGATATGTGGAATCCACAAAGCTCACTTTTGCTGCTGACAGCATGACAACAATTTTTAAGAATCAATCGCACAGAAGGTTCTTCATCTGGTGTTGGGAACAGCAAACGGTGGTGACATCACAGCCTCTATCTTTAAGGGACTCCTAACTTACATGGGAGTGACAGCGGAGAGGAGCCCATGTGCTAGATTCTAGCACAGATGTCAGCTGCCACAGGATCTAAGTGTGGCAGCTAAGGGAAGTCTTTAGTGGAGCTGGAAGTGAAGACAGGCTTCAATGCAAGAGTCAGACTAAGACTGGCCAAAAAGATGTAGAAGAGGAGATCAGGGTGGGGCTGTGGTAAGAACAAAGAAAGGTACAGTGTAGGGCACTGCCTGTCACACAGCTGATCCATTTGAATGGAGGGAACACTACAAGAATGGGGTGAAGACAAGTGTGAGCACTGCCGCTCAACTATAAAATGTAGCCTTTCTTTTTTTTGTTGTGCTGTATGGGGGTACATTGTGGTATTTACAAGAGTTCTTACAATATATTGAGTATATCATACTTAAGTTCACCCCCTCCATCATTCTCCATCATTCTCCTTTATCCCCTCTCCCCTTTGACCCTAGGAGAAATCAGAAAATAAAGATGACAGGAAGGAATAATGGATAAAAGTGACATTGCAAATACGGCAACAGGGCCGGGCACAGTGGTACACACTGTATCCCAGCTACTCAGGAGGCAAAGATCAAGAAGGTCCAGTATTAGACCAGCCTGGGCAAAGTAAGACTCCATCTCAACAAACAAGCCAGGTGTGGTGTTATACACCTGTAATCACAGCTACATAGGAGATAAAGGTAGGAAGATCATGGTCCCAGGCTGGGCCAGGCAAAAATGTGAGACCCTAGCTGAAAAATAACTAAAACAAAAAGAGTGAGAGATATGGTTCACTTGACAGAATGCTTGCCTAGTACGTATAAGGCCCTGGGTTCAAAGCCTTGTATAATCAATCAATCAATCAATCAATCAATAAACAAACAAATAAGGCAACAGGACCATAAGCCACTCACTTGCCAGGCAGAATGATAACATACCTGGTTTAAGCTCTCTCTCCCCTAACTATGGGTCTCTAAGATAACGTCTCTGTGCCATTAATCACTACTCACTGAGCCTAGCATGGAGTTAATGGATATGTACCAACCATGGGAAAAAATACCAAACAGATCCGTTGTATTTCATTTCTACTTTGAGCTATCAATTAATAAGGTTAGTAAAAATTCAGAAATCATCAGTATTAAAAAAAATGAAAATTTGGATGGCTCTCCAGGATATAGTTCCAAATGTCAACCTCAAAGTGTTACACACTGTATGATTTCATTTATCTAACACTCTCAATATGACAAGATGAAGAACAGTTAGCTGTTGCTATGGGACAGGGATGTGACAGAGAGAGACTGAAAAAGCAACAGGAGGAAGCTCTTCTGTAGTGTCAGCAGTTCCGTATCTTGATTGGGATGGTGGTTCCCTGAATCTTCATATGGATAAATTGCATAGAAACACACACACAAACAAATGCACATGAAACTGACCAAGATGAGTAGTCTAGTTCAGTTAGCTCAGTAGTGAGCTAACGGTATTATACCAGTGTCAATTTCCTGGTTGTGATGTTGTATAATTGTGTAAGGTGGAAAGCCAGAAGTGTTTGCAAAACTGTAATTCATTATTTTTGCAACAACCTGTGGGTAAAAATTTTAAAAAAATGAATGACACTTGTTGAAACTATTCTAGGAATGGGGAGGGGGAATAAAGGAGAATGAAGGAGGGAGTGAATTCAACTATGACATATTGTAAGAAATTTTGTAAATGCTACAATGAACTTCAGTACAACAACAATAATATAGTAAAAAATTGCCCAATAAATAAATAGAAGTTTTTAAGAACTGGGCAAAACATTCTTCAGAAATCAAGAACCATTAGATAAAGACACTGATATTTTATCTAAATAACTCATTCAAATTTTTGCTTAAATTCAGTTAAATGGTAAAACTCGAAATTATTTAGGGCAGCAAACACTACTTCACAGAAGCACTCTTGATGAACCACAAGGCACGTCACACTTCCATGGTTCTTTTAAAGACATCGGGGACCCCACAGCTCACCTCTCTCGGTCACATTGATGGACACTGTTGACTCTGATTGCCCCAGAGGATTTCGAGCATTCAGGGTAAAATTGTAAATGTCTTGACTTGGAAGAATTTGGAAGAGTAACTGGTAGCTTTCATTTGCAAATGTTTCAAGTCTTTTAAATGTAACGTACTTCCTTGAAAAACTGTGAATCAAAGACAAATAATTTCAAAATAGCAAGGATACACATTGCAGGAAAATGGGCAAATTTCTAATAATTATTTTTATGTGTTTGGTACTGAAGATTGAACCCAAGGCCTCTCCTTGCTAAGCAAGCACTCTACCACAACAATTGATCTTTATAAAAAGTTTGTATTTCTCATTGCAGACATATTAGATTATCAGAGAAGAAAACATATATGCTACAGAAAATAACAAGCCACCACCCAGAAACAGAGTGTTCCCATGTGAGGGTTCATTCCCCTCGTTTTTAAAAGAGGAGACACGAATGACATTGGATTTACCAGAAGCTGAAGTTTTTAAAGAATATACAACTTTCTGCAGCATATCCAGTTCCATGTGGAGTCAATAACAGGAATGAAACAGAACATTTCTCTAAGTCATTTAGCACGTCCTTCCAAAGTATTCACATTTGACATTCTTTCCTAGTAGCCATTACCTTTCAAATAAAGTGTAATTTGTGTTTCGTGGACCCACCAATCCTGTTGGCCTTCCTGGATTCCACGTACACACAATTTCCTTTAAATCGCGTGTCTCACAATTCAGTTTTTGGGGAATATCAGGTGGATCTAATGGAAAACAGAAAAAATGTGGTTATTTATAAAACTACATCTGAAAGATGTAGCTTTATAAAACATTGATAATGTTTTGTATAATTTTCTTAAAAAGAAATGATTTACTATTTTCACTTTACTTTTGACCAATGTAGAATTATTCTTTCTATAGCACGTTTTACCAGAGTTCATATCACATTAGAAATGATGGGTTAGCATATACAGAAAAGGGACTCTCTGCTTATTTGGAAATTCCCAAGAGCAGTCTGGCAAATCAATTATCATTTTTCTTAAACTCTATTTCAGAGTTTACCAAATCTCTCAAAGAAAACTGCTACAGGTAAAAGTATTCTCATCTATACATTGTGATTTGAAAAAAAAAAGTGCCAAACATATTAAAAATGAAAACTGTTCTGTCTTTGTTTGGGCAGGGCTCAAAAAAAAAAAAAAAAGGTTGGTGTGTGTGTGTGAAACCGTTACTGTGATAAATGAAAATGCTGCAATCTGACACTGATTATTACAAAGACTGATTTTTGTATAGTCACATTTAACCAAACATACAGAAACTGGTGTTTCCCAGTGTTTACACTTATCCAAACATCTTTCACTTCAATATCTTTCACTTCAGGTAGAAGTATTTTTTTAAAAAACGATTACATACTTTTTAAAAATGTTCTCCCATCCAAGCACTTAACAGGCCCGACCCTCCTTACTTTTGAGATCAGTCAAGATCAGATGTGTTCAGGGTGGTATGGCTGTAGACTTAAAAATATTCTAAAATAACTTTTTTCAAAAAAGCTGAATTTTTAAAACACTACTTAGTTTATTAACCAAAATAGGAAATTTTACATGCCCTCTCCAGAGATAAAAATAACAAAACATCATTCTTCAATGACATTTTAGGTAATATTTGAGAATGAATGAGGGTTTTTATCAAAGCTTAACAGTCGGATAATTAAAGGAACATTGACATACTTATTTCAAAAACTGTTTTAAACCTGTGGCTTAATTCCAACATTTTATTAAAAGTACGTACCAAAAATTTAGAATATAGTTATAATAATGATTATTTTAGGATTAAGATACTTAGAATCCAAATAATAATAATAAACCAAAAGAAACAGGAGTGATGGAAGAGGAAAAATTATGAGAGGACATTTGAAATGTACTGATTTTTTTTTTCAAAATTAACTTACTAGATAAGTAAGTTAGGTAAAAGCTAGAAACATATCATCTGTGTTTTTATACACCAGCAAATAGAAAATGCAAATTTAAAAACAAAGTTTAAAAAATTTTAAAAACCAGAAAACAATAAGCACTTGGGAATAAATTCATCAAAAGATATACAAGACCTCACCTCATTAAAATAACTGACTAAATGGAGGGCTACCATATTCATGGCTTGCAAGACACAATGGTGAAAGAGTGGAATTTCCTCAGTTCACCTACAGAGTTAATGTAATCCTAATGAAAACTGCAGGGGTTCTGATTGTGTATGTGAGTTTAGGAGGAAACTGACAAGATGATTCTAAAATTCTTTTCAATAATTGATGGGGTAATTAGATATCCATAAAGAAAAAAGAACTGAATCTCAATTCTTAGTTCACATCAAAAGCTGCTCTTGGAAGTTTCTCAAGAGCTCCTTTTTTTTTTTTTTGTGGTACTGGGGCTTGAACTCAGGGCCTGCACCTTGAGCCACTCCACCAGCTCTTTTTTGGTGATGGGTGTTTTCGAGAAAGGGTCTCGTGAACCATTTGCCCTGGCTGCCTTTGAACCACAATCCTCCTGATTGCTGCCTCCTGAGTCACTAGGATAACAGGGGTGAGCAATCAATACCAGGCCCCTGAAGAGCTCCTTCTGAAGAGAAATGCCACTGCTGTCCTGAACTGACAAATACCAAATGACATTTCAACTTCCATATGCTATAAATGAAGGTAAAATTATGAATTAAAGACTCAATCTAGTGCTATAATAAAAGATTAGAGCGCTGTCTGAAATAACAGAAATTCTCATTTTTTAAGTGTTCACTTTCTTTCATGCTCCTCAGCACACAGCATGCAACTTCTCTGCATACACCGCTGGCACTCACTTCCACCCCAGGATCATTTGTGACAAATGTGGCAAACGAATAAGATTCCATTAGGAAAGAAAATATAATTTTCTAAGCCTTGTATTTGTACTTAACGTAACTTTCACTTGAATTCCCAAATGAATTACAAGGAAGAGAAAAAGAGAATAATGTTACAGCTATCAAGCCAAGAAGTGCACCTACTCCTGGTCATTCCCTTGGGAGTGTATCAGCATCAGAATGTGATTCATCACAAGAACCATAAAAGAGTAAAAGAAAAACCACTAAGCAAGCAATCCAAAGAAATACCACAAAATCCACTCATTTTCCACACTTTATGCATGAAACCCTTAGAACAAACTCAGAGCCTTTGAATCCAGAATGCAGGGAGAAAGGAAGCCTGGCTGGATGAACCCATGAGAGGAGGCAGGAAAACTAAAATCAAAACTAACAACTCTAAACACGTAATTGTTTACGTGTTTACATCAAAACAAGCTGTACTAGCAGGGTGGTCCACCACAACTCTTAGAAACGTGGAATGTTAGGCTGCAGGAGTGGTCAGTTAATAGAGGTGCCTATGAATGGTAGAGCACAAGTTACATAGTGTGAGACCTCTCACCTATGCCCTCCTGTGCTCCTCAAGTTATTTAAAGTCAGAGAAGATGTATTATGCTATAGAAAGATTTTTGTGTAAAAGTCATGATAGGTAAATTTAGGTACTTAAAGAGGGTATAATTATGTGGGAAATTATGTAACTCCTAAGCAATGCAGAATTAAGAAATATTATATACTACAGACCCTTGAATCAATGAAGCTGTTAACTAAGAATTTAAACTACATTATCAGCCAGTAGATGTCTCAATCTAATTATAAAACCTACAAGTCATACAGACAGAGGAAACTAGGAAAGAAGCTTAGCACTCATTTTGAAACACACAAGAATTCTAGGGCCTTTGTGTATCAGTGGTATTAAACAACACAGAAATAAGAAACAGAATCACCTGAAGAAAAGAATCTAGGCTTTCAAGGATAACCAGGTTCAGAGAGGTTCTCTCTTAACCCTGTATACTTACATCCTGCAAAAACGACTGTCCCATACACGTTATCATCTGTCGTGAAAACCACGTTTGTTCCACTGTTTTCAGAAACAGAAATATTCTGGATCTTGATTGCAACGTTTTCCCCATCGAGGTGGATAAGGGGACAAACTGTTCTGCCAATCTGTGCTAGTATCACTTTGTCTCGACTTACACAGCAAAATGTTATGTCTGAGCCTGCAAGTATCACTTTATCCTGAGGAAAAGCCTTGGTCTGAGTACCAGGATTCCCTAGAAAGAACAAAAGGAATTATAAACACTTTAAAAAACTTTTCATAAAGCAGTCTCCATAATAAGATGTTTTCCTAACATGATTTTTAAAATAGCTCAGTAGAACCAAAACATATTGTTAGGTTTTTGGAATAATGCTGACCCAAATATAAATAAAGTATGCATATGAGGTTTCAAAAGAGCAAGTCACACTTCAGAAATAAAACTGTGTGTGGTTTCGTGTACTTAGGAAAGAGCTATGGTGGGGGATGGAACTGGATCAGAGGCCAATATCTAAGGTCACAGATTTATGTTTAAGTATTCTAAAGGCACATGGTGGTGCACACCTGTAATCCTAGCACTCAGGAGGCAGAGGTAGGAGAATCATGAGTTCGAGATCAGTTTTGGGTTACACAGAGAGACCATGCTTCAAAAAAACAAAAAGAAGCCTAAAGGCTGAAATTCAGCGGGTTTGTATATAAATGCACACCAAATACACCAGTCATTAAATAACTCCATTCCTTTGAAATTATTCTATGTATTTAGGGCAGATTTCTTACTTTCCATAGCCTAAATATATAGAAAGTAAGATTAAAAAGCAATCTTTCCTTAATCCCAACTCTGCAGACTAAAGCCATAACTTACCCCATACCCTCAAATAGTTTCTATCCCCCTATTCTTCAATGCTGTCTGACTTTAACCCCATTCTACTAAAACAGCTCACTGGCCTCATGCTCAAAAATTCAGTAATCTCTCTCTTTGATTTCCACAGCATCTGATATGTTGACTAAAGTCCTCCTTTTCAACTTCCTCCTCCTTTCCTGGGTACCATTAGTTCTAAGGCTACTGACCTTCCTTCAGTCCTACCCTTAGATACATGAGCATTTAAGGGACGTGTCTTTGGTCCCTATTCCTTTTCCCTAAGTCATGCTGACCTTCAGCATTTAACTACTTCACATTACATATATATTGATGATTCACCAACAGGTATCTCTAGCTGTAACTATTTACCTGGGTGCTAAACTGATATTTCCTACTGCCTTGGGGGTGCCCTGCTACTCAGACAGTTCACTGCCTCAAGCTCAACATGTTAAAAATGAAATTTTTCTTTCCTACCTACCTTGTTCACACATTTTGTCTCTGATCCCCAGCCACCCATCTGCCCAAACTAACAAGCTCTTTGACGCTGTGTCTCTCTTACCAAAGGCACCCAGTCACCAATTCTAATTCTGCCTCTCCAGTGTTTTCATACCTTTCCCCCCTTTCAGGTCTAAACCCAAGTCCCCAGATTATGTTTCCATAGTGTTTTGCTCAACTGCCACAGATTCTCCTTATTTTCTACCTGTTTCCAGCCCTTCCTTGCTCTGATCTAGTTCTCCATACTGTTACTAGAGTGTCTACCTACAATGATTACCAGATATTTTCAGGACCTCATTTTATAGTCAACAATTTCTTAGCCTCATCACCCTGCCAACATGCTACCTGCACTTGAGTTTTAGTTAATGGATAGCTGACTTGTGGCATGCTTGCAGATCCCTGTATTCTGTGAAGTAACTATGCAGCCTCCAGAAACGGGAAGCCACTTAAAAATATATAGAGATTTGGTCACATTTCCACCAACATACAACTTATACTTATTCTTCAATGGCTATTATAGTGAGTTTTATTTATCTAGTTTAAACCTCACTCTTAAGCAATGTAATTCATTCAAAACAAAAATTCTTTAAATATAAGCTTACAAGAAATGTTCTTCATTGGGCTCCAGTCACTCCACTCTCTGTGACCAGAGAAATGAAGGTACTCAATGTAGCACCTAATCCCCACATAGTGAGTGGCACACTCCAAGGGCATGTCTGAGGCCCAACTCCAGTGATGTACTGTATCTTTACCATTCAGAGTTGTGTTGTATGTCACCTAAAAATAAACACAAAACTTATTTCCAAGTAGTGACATGTTCTGCTTTCCTTTAAGATAAAAAGAAAAGTACAATAGACTGCACGTAATTATCCACTAAGTAAATGGCTGAAACTTTTTGTAAAAGTACCTTGGTTTTCTAAAAAGCCTAACAGAAAAAGCAGAGTGAGAATGATCATTATTCAATTATGTTCATCTATCAACATTAGGCCCTACTGTATTACTAAATAAGATGCAGACAGTCATCAAAAAATCCAATATAATACCTAAGAAAATATACTGCTGTCTAAATGATCTCCATTTAGACAAAAAATACTGGGTTTGTGTCTCTCAGAGGTGAAGTTAAAGGAGAGGGGTAGCATTTCATCAAAATAAATATTTTTAGATTACATTTGAGTTCATTACTACCTATGTACATTTTTAATATAAACATTCTATATTACACATTTTCTTTTAAAAAGAAAGTATTTACTTAAGTTTAATTTAAATGAAACCTAATAGTACTATAGAGTATTAATAATCTCAACTTTGAGGAATTTCAATCAAATTTTTATGATCTACTGAAAAATATCTTGGGAGTTCCAGTTAAAAGACAATAAATAAATGTATTTCCTTTTCTCTTACTCTTGAAATCCTTCTAAAACAAGAGGAAAAAGATTTTGTGGATTGGTGGTACTGGAGTTTGAACTCAGGGCCTCATGCTTGCTAGGCAGGCACTCTATCATATGAACCCCTCCACTAGTCTTAAACAAAACTTTTTAAAGACAGTGATATACAAGGACAAAGCAAAACAAACAAACAAAAAACACTACTAAAATTTTGGAAGTTGGAAAGCTGATGGATGATAACAATTGACTTATAACACCTAAGAAAACTGCATCTTAAGCCTCCGGTAAAAAAACCAGGCAACTACCTGGCTTCTATCATAGAACTGCCAAAGGGCTCAGGGAGTGCTTCACCACCTTCCCTTGGAAATGCAGGGAGAAAGTGGGCTCAAAACAAGAAGATGGCTAAAAGGTTGTTTCAAGACAATATTAGATGCCAGATCACCTGCCACACACTCCGCTACCGCAGGACTAGTCTTCTAGCAGAATACAGATTTGTGTTCTGGAAAAATAAAACAGAATACTTCTGGGTTGAGGGAACTCAGGGAAGAGTTAAGAATGGGAAATACCACACCAAAAATAGGGAGTGCTAAACTGGATCCTCTTCCCCTAGACTGTTCTCAGGATACTGGTGGCCAGATTTATACCCACCAGGCAGAAGTCTAAAGAACATGCCTGGGGCTTATGAACAGATCAAGACAAAATACTTAAAATAACTCCAACAAGGAGTTTGCCAACAAGACAGCCCATGCTAGTGATCCAATAAGGAAGCCTGCAGGCAACCTGCCCCTCCAAGCAGACCGAAGTTCTAATCAGATTTTGTCTTAAGAGCTTCTCACTTAAATATGAGCAGCAACCAGGGCAACCAGGAAACATAGAAAAAAAATCTGATATGAAAGCCAAAATCCAAAATAAAGAAAAAAGATTAAGATGAAGAAACAGGGTAGGTAGAAAGGAAAAAAAAAATATATATATATATATATATTATATTTTCAGAGATAAGATACTGCATGCATGAAACAAGAACAGAATTCACTAAAAAAAACCAGATTCTTTTTTAAAATATCTCTTAAAAATTAAAAAAATACATTAATAGAAATTTAATAGCAGGACTGTAAGACAAGGTTTAGGAAAAGTTTCTCAGAAAATAGAGTAAAAGGCAGATGAAAAACAGGAAAGATAAGAAATTAAAAGACCAGTCTGGAAGGTCCAACTTCTAAAGAACAGAAGTTCTAAAAGAAAAGGAGAAAACAGAGAGGAGGAAATCAAAGAAATAAAACAAGGAAAGCACCCGAGGTGACAGATTAGACTAAAAGAGGCCCAATGTGTCTGGCAGAATAAAGACAGATATATCTCACAAGAAGAAACAATGGGACATCTTGATCAATGTTTCCAACCTGAAGTTCTGTGTCCGGTTAAGCTAGTAATCACACGTGAGTACATAAAAAGAGATTTTAAAAGATGCTGTCTCATGTTTTCATCTGGTAGCGTTTTATATTCCCAATGGTGATGTATGAAAGTTCTAATTATTCTTCATATTCTCAATAGTAGTTGACAGACTTAAATTTTTTGACAATACATTTAAAAAATAAATTACATTTGCCACCTAGCTATTATAGGTAGCAGAGAGCTGTTTTCACCAAAATGCAGAAATAAGAGGAAGACAGGAGATTTAGGAAAGAGAGGTTCTGTTACAAGAAAAAGCTGTAAGGAGTACCGTGGATGATGATGTTGATCCCTCAACAGCTTCCCAGCAAGTGAGCTGACAGACACTGTCATCTGTCTTGAGTGGGCTACAGGCGTACCCATGTACTAATCCTTTCAAACCTAGGGTGGCGTGTAGGAGCTGAAGCTGCTGGAGCCCCTGTGACACCTCTGGCCACCAGCGGCCTCAGCTAGCCACCACACTGTGCTATACCAACACTGGCAGCGTACACACAAGCCCTTAGGTGAGAAAGGTTGGGCAGCCAGCCAGAGGTCCTTCAGAGAGATTTATGTGCAAAGATAAACTGGCAAAATACGTAATACACTTGAAAATTTAAAAATAAATTTATGTAATTTATGATTGAATTCATCAGAGAAATAAAACTTTACAAAGGACAAAAAAGGAAAAGTTGTGAGCAGTATTTACATAACCATAAGATAATGATACTGCTGTACCAAAAACTGTAAGAACTATATTGGAGAAGCAGGAAATTGGAGGGAGGGTAACGAGAGAGCAGGAAGGAGGGAGATGAGAGCATGAGTAAACTGGGAGGTGAAGGATGACTAAATTCTCATCTTCCACTGTGGAAGTTAATAAAACATTGCTCAAAACTAAAAATAAATAAATAAATAATAAAAAAAAATAGTAGCACAAGCATGTTATTTGGGTAAATGAAGATAAATAATGAAAGAGACAGCTGAAAGAGTTGAACTAATATGTTCCTAGGGAAAAACATCTAGCAGTGTTGGGGAGGGAGGTGCTGGACAGCTCCGGGGCCTTCTGCACATCCCGTTCTGTGCCCTGTGTGGGGCACAGCTTCCATGGCTGAACACAGAGACTTGGACAGACAATGCCTTAAATAAAACACTAATGCCTAGTATTTTTGATGATTAAGCTATAACAAAACGATAGCATTCATGTTGTTATAGCTTGTGATGTGATCATTTCATAGTAACACTTCTGGCTTAAATAATAATGTTAATAACATAGTAAACATGTCACATTTTGGGTTAGAAGAGTGGATTAAGTGGTAGAGTGCCTGCCTAGCAAGTATTAAGGTCCTGAGTTCAAACCCCTGTACCACCACCAAAAAAAAGTCACAATTTACCTCTTTTTTTACTGTTTTAAATTAATTTGTTCTTTCTCCATTTTCGTTGGCTGTTGATCTTACTTTCTTTTCTTTTCTTTTGCTCTTACTTTCTATATAAAGATTTCTCCCAAGCTAGGGAACTACTACCTTACCATTGCGGACTTATTATATGTCTTGTATAAATGAGTTACATAGTTTATAATAATTCCTTTACCTTCAAACAGTATTCCTCCTATTTTAGTATCCACATACCACCTGTTAAAATGTCATAACTATTCTCATTAAGTCAAGAACAAACTAAATTCATAAAAAGGGTTTCAAACATAAGAGGAAAAAAAGCATAATAAATATTAGAATTTTATTTCAGATTCTGATAAATTCAAATTTATTTATTTCCCAACAATTATTACGGCTAAATATGTTTAAAACCTTTATGTTATATATAATATTAGATAAAAGTAAAATAATAAACTAAATTAAAAGTACAAGTGGTAGAGTCAGGGAGTATTCCTCCTTTAATTTCCTCAAGTTCCTATAACAGTGGTTTTTAATGAACCCTGAAAATATTTGATCTCCTTAGTAATCCCAAAATTCAGTGATATCCTCTAAAAGCATTTTTAAAAATTGTTCAGTTTCTTTATGTCATAGAGGGAAAATCTATTTTTGTTCCAACTTACAAATTTTATGAGCTTCATACTCTCTGTACGTAGAATTTTAATTTCCCAGATGACATGTGAGTGATGTGGAAAAACAGAGCCCTTGTCATTCCACTTTAGGTGTAATGTAGAGGTCGGGAAATCAGCAGATAAATTCAAGATCTCTGGAGTGTCTGGAATTAAGGCTTAAAACAAAAAGGAAACAAAAGAGAAAATTAGCCAAATAGTAATTTCTCATATTATACTGCCATTAATCAACTATTTTTACACTATTCTTCTGGGTAAAAATAAATAATCAAGAATAAAAACAAATTCAGAAAAAGAGAATATAAAAAATAAGTATTATAAATAAATAAGTATACATAAGTGTTTGTATAGGCAGCTCCCAATGATTAATTAAGCAAACAAGAAAAGGTGCTTGTTTCAAATCCATATACGTTCTCTCTCTCTTTCTCTTTCTCTCTTGCTCTCTCTCTCTCTCTCTCTCTCTCTCTGGTGGGGCTGGAGTTTGAACTCAGGGCTCCAATACTTGCAAAGCAGGCTCTCTATCACACCTCCAGTCCATTTTGCTCAGGTTATTTTGGAGATTGGGTCCGAAGAACTATTTGTCGGTGCTGGCCTAGGTCCACCAGCCTCCTGATCTCAACCTCTCAAGTAGCTAGAATTACAGGTGTGAGCTGCTGGTGCCAGGCTCACAATTCATTTTCTAATACAAATAGCAACAAGTGGTCCTGAAATATTCTAATGGCATCTGGTCTGGGGCCTATAAACAAGTAGGCAAAGAGCAAGCTTCCTTTGTATGGTAGTATGTCAGGCCTAAGAAAACGGCAGAATACAGAAAGCTGCTTTGGACAAGTTTCTGTGGATTTTCTTACTGCCTTCTCACTTGTCTCCCAGTGTCAGAGCCCCTCATACTAGCATATGCCACCTACTTAAGGAATTCTCTGCCCTATTCCCAGTTGTGGACATCATTAGTAGTAGCAACACTGCCCTACTGACCAAGGCATTGAGTTAGGAAGTCAGTGAGTTACTGTGAGGAAGTGCGGGACACAAGAAACACTTCAGAAAGGTTAGTGTAGCAGTGGTTTGCAACACAACCTGCAAGGGACTGACCAGGAGATAAGGTGATCAACTAGATAAGAGACCATGGAAAAGTCCTAGCTGGAGTAACAATGCTACGGATTATAAGACTAAACATGAGAAAGAAAGGACAGAAACCTGTTGGACATTTCAAAGAAATTATTGCATTGGAGAAATGAAGGATTCACTCTAGTGAGAAAGAGAAACAATCAAGATTTCTTAAGAGGGTTCCACCTCAAAAAGCTGCAAGAGAGGCAGGAGCATCAGGAATCACCACACAGAGATGCAGAAGCTGGCTGTGGGTGACTAGGTGTCAGGAAAGAAGAGACAAGGACTGGAGTGTTCTTCAGCTAGCTCAGCAAGGACAGCAAGGACTCCAGAGGAACTCACTGAGTGAAGCAGAAGAAATGAGAATAGACAGACAAAATAGACAGAGTTCATTTTACAGGCCGCTGAGACACAATTACACCTTAAAAGAACCAGACACACCAGAAAAATCCAGAGAGGGAATGATCTAGAAGGAGAAGGAAAATGGAGTAAAATCCAGGATCACTGAGCTAAAAAGAAACTGGTTGTCATCTGGGCCAAATAAAACACAGCTCACTGAGGAGCACCAGTGACAGACACTTACTGACATCTGTGACAGAAGTCTGGAAGGCCGTGGCCTTTAAAGCTGAATTCTAAGAAGGAAGTAAGACAAACCACACACAAGAATTTGGGAGTGTATGGGGGTGGAACCAGCACTGAAAAGAAGTTACAGAAAGAGTACCAAATTCTTGAAAAGCTTCATGTCTCCCTGCTAGCAAGGGGTGAGTAAGTTGCAGAAAATTCTGGAACCACAGAAAACAAGGTATGAGTGTGATCCATCCTATACAACCTAGGCTCTCTGGTATGAGGAGCAGAGACTTGAACTCCCTTGCATGAATCCTACTCAGATGACACACATGAAGACATGTGAGAAGAAATCCAGGGATGCAGCCTTTCTTTCCTAACTTCTAGTTATTCTATATATAGAGCCCATGGGCCAATTTAAAAAGTCATGGTAAGTGTGAAAGAAACTGCAGGAGTGTATGGGATAGGGCAGCTGAATGTGCCAAATATTACAAAAACAAGATCACTATAAATTAGCCAGTCCTGGAACCTGAAAATAAGTTTTAAAATTATTTGCTGGACAGTGTTCTACAGTGGACTTTTGCAGAATGTTTAGGGCTGTTCATAGACTAGAACATGTAGATCTAAAGCCTAAACTATATGACAAAGCCGACTGTTAGACAACTACTCAGGGACAGTGGAGGATGCTCAGTAGAAGTTTTCAGTGGAAGCTGCTTGTGAAAAAGGAGAAGTGTGGATGAACAGCACACAGTTGATTTGGTGCCAGGAGGGGAAAGTTCAGGAGCCAGTGTAGCCAGAAAAGAATGAGAGGCTACCAAAGGTATGGTTCTTCTTCAAATGATTCAATGTCATGATGAAGAACCTTCAGCATTATAAAACCCGGGAATATTTAACTGAGGCAACATTAACCCACTGAAATGCTTCCCTTCCTGCAAAGACCACATAATTTATACTTTGCATTTGAGTGGGGTATGAAACTCTTAAAAGCACAAGTTGTAGCCAACATTTCAAGCTAAAGATAAAAGCCATAATTACAAATGAAAACACTAAAACTACACTATTCCCTTCCTTTTCTTCATAGTAAGCACAGAAGTCTCCCATGAGCTGTCATCTGTTCTTCTTTTGAGCTAAAATAAGACATCTAAGGACAATTTTAACTTGCTTTCTAGAAACTCAGAACTTTTCAGATGGGATGGAATTTAATGGAAGTCTTGCTTATTTATTTTAGTGAATGCTAGGACAGCTTGCTCATAACCTACTTGCTCTTTCTTCCTTAGAAAATCAGGAGATTCATGTTATTTATTCTGCCTCCAGATTTTAACATTATTTTAAAAAACTGAGATGCTAAAAGTCTTAACAAGGACTTTGTGTGGTGTGTGTGTGTGTGTGTGTGTGTGTGTGTGTGTGAAAGAGAGAGAGAGAGAGAGAAAGATAGAAAGGATGAGAAAGAGAGACAGCCTTTCCCTTGGTAAGTACAAAATTGTATATGTATAAATCTTGTTTGCTTTGTAAGTATAAAAGATTTTTGAAACCATCTTCAGATCTGGAAAAACTTAATTTCTCATACTTTTATTTGGTAGGAAATTACCACTGAGCCCAGATCTAATGCACAGTGATACCCACTTCAGAGTGCAGTTTCTCTTCCATACAAGGCACTCAGATTTAATGATATACTGCAACACCCTGAATATTTGTGTCCCCCAAACTCATGTTGGAACTTAACCCCCTCGGTGATAATGAGGTGGGACCTGTGGAAGGTGATCCAGCAATGGGGAATCTACACTCACAAATAGGATCTGTGCCCTTATAAAAAGAGGCCTGAGGGAGTATGTAGAGTATGTTCCTTCTACCAGGTGAGGACACATAGAAGGTACCACCTATGAGGAACAGGTCCTCACCAGACAAGAAATCTGCTGGTGCCTTCATCTTAGACTTCCCATCTTCAAATCCACAAGATAAAAATTTCTGTTGTTTATACATTACCTAGCCTAAGGTACTTTGTTATAGCAGCCCAAATGGACCAAGACATGCATTGTTGATCTCTTCTAGCTTATAGTCACCCCCCTTTTCAATTTTTTTTATTCCAGTGCCATCATTCTAATCATCATTGAGCCCATTGTTATTAAAAATGCTACCAATACATTTATATTATATGTAAGAAATAATGAACCACTGACCAAATGAATCACCTAGTCTGTCTTGATTTGCTTTGCTAATTCTTTCTTTCTAACATTACTATCATCAAGTAACTTCCCAGGTGAGAACTTTGGATGCCCTACTCCCTACTTAAAATAATCAGATATACAAACTGGCTTTCTTACAGATTCCTGAGGATTTTAAAGATTTAGAATAAAATTTATTTACATTTCTCACACTTTACTACAAAATAATTCCAAATGGCGAAAGACCTAAACATGACAGCAAAAGATGTTCATTAAAACACTGTTATGATACTAACAAACTAGAAATAAAAATATATTAGTAGAGCTCAAGTGATTATGATACCTCCATGTGATCAAATACTGTGCAGGAATTAGGAATAATATGGGTTTATAAGTGATAATAACTTGAAAACCCATCTATAACATGCTTTCTATTAAGCTGACTATAAAACAGTATGAACTTCACACACAGAAAATTTAAGTGTTAACAATATTTCTGTGAGTGCTGGGGTCATGGCTGATATATATAAAATACTTTCACAAGGAAGTGAAAGAAAGTAACAACAAGAATAGAAAGAAAATAATTAACATGGCTCACCTCTACTACCCTGAGACAATGCTTCAGCCAGAAAATAGGAAAGAATATGTTGCTGGACAGCATACTTATTATCATTCTTAAAAAAAATCTCTGCTGTCTGACACAGATCATTGCAAACACACATCTGTCCAGAAAATTGAATAAATTACCAAACTAATTGTATTTCCTCTCTCTTGCTTCGAAGTCAGTCACCTTATAAAATTATCACAACATCACTTTGATGCTGTCCCATGCAGTGGTAAGGAACTAATAAACCTACTTGCCATCCCTGACAGACAAGACTCAGGTTTTTAAAGGTTTGTTGCATAGTAAAATTTCCATCTCTGACAGCCCAAGTTTACTTTGTGTATCCAACCTATTTGTAGCCTAGGTCCTAGACATTCACTGAGTAAGCCTGTGACAAATACCTGCTATCCACAAAACACTGTGCTGGGTCTCAGTGCAGAAGTGAAAGTCTCTACTTCAGGTAAGCCATTTCCTTGAGGAGGAGACATATTGCAAATACCTAACTATACAATGGGCTATTAATTCAACTAGGAGAAATGCCACAGAGAAGCACAGTTTGCCCAAGGATATGTGAAGAAATGAATGGGGTCTCTTCTAGGGTAGTCAAAGACAGATAGTAAGAGTGTGCTTGTTAAACAGATTAGCACCATTTAAAAAAAAAAAAGCCAAGAACTTTGCACTGGAACAATAGAAAAGATGCCCTGAGGGCATCACAGAAATTGGTTAGACCCCATGCTCTACAGACTCTGGGGTATAAAATGGTAAGCTCATTTGAAAGACTTTCTCTGAGAAGGGAGAGCCTCCAGGATATCCTGCTCATACAGAGCCCTCTGTTTTCCAGAGTTCGGCTGCTCAAGCACTGAGAAGCCATTGCAGCTGTGGGCCAAGAGGGCCTAGATACTGCTCAAACTGGTGGCAGACCTTCGTGTAGTCCACATGATGAATGTAAGACTTGTGAAGTCGTGGGGGCTTCCACTGAGATTTCAAAGGAAGACTTATGAGGCTAAGCACTTGTGGCAGGGTCAGGTTCCTGGCAGGCAAGTTCTGAGAGTTATGTGTGGAGCTCTGAAGGTAAAGCCTTAGCTGGAATGGAGACCTCAGGATGTTAGGGAACATAGAACACATGCCAAGGAAAGCTGCAATCAATGAGTGGAGCCAGTTCAAGAGAGAGGCCATGTGGGCTCCAAAGAGCAAGGCCACAGGGGCAGGCTGTCCAAGTCCTTTGGAGCTCAGACCATGATACCACACATCTCTGATAACAAGGAACTATAGGATTTAACATTCACCCTGCTGGGTTTTTATCTTGCTTTCATTTCATTCCTCCTTTCTATGTCCCCATTCCTCCCTGTAGGAATGGGAGTATTTACTCTGTGCCACTGCATCTTGGAATCTTACAGGGCTCACTTAGAACTAAGAGTATGCCTTGAGTCCAGAAGAGACTTTGAATTTGGACTTCTGAAAGTTGGAACTTTTAAGAGTATGTTAGACTCATGGAAATGAACTGAATGCATTTTGCATTATGAGATGGACATGAGCCCTTTGGACCAGAATGTTATGGTCTGGATATGAAGTGCCCTACCCCAAAGGGCTCATGTATCGAGGGCTTGGTCCCATGCTGGTGGCATTATTTTGAGAGATTCTGGGAAGTTTAAGAGGTAGAACCAAGTTGAATAAAGTAGGTCACTGGGGACAGGTCCTTGGGTATCTAGTCACTGGCCCCTTCCTGTTTTGCTCTATGTTTCTTGTCTGCCATGAAGTAACAAGCCCTCCTCTGCCACAATGTTCTGCCCAAGTGCCTGGGACCAAGTGACCATGGATTAAACCCTCTGAAACTGTGAGTCAAAATAATTCTTTCCTCCTTTAAGTTGTTCTTTTGGGTATTTTGGCACAGTTATGCAAAAGAAACTAATACACACCATATACTGACAATGACACTGTCCTGTTTTAAAATCATTTTTCAGCTGGTATGGTGGAGAATACCTATAATCATAGAGTTGGGTAGCTAAAGCAGGAAGACTGTATAATTCAAGGCTAGTGTGGGCTACATAGTGAGACTGTTTTAGAAAACTTAATAATAATAATAATAAATTTTCAAATACTCACAGACATTTTTTTCAGTTAGTATGAATTTACTTGAAGAACTTTCAAAATCATGTAGAGACCTTATTGTCATTTCATGATCACCAGGTGAAAGAGCTGGGATTTTAATATTTGTTTTCTCTAATCGGTGACATGAATGGGTCCTACAATGAAAGAAACAGAATTTTAATTAGCAGATAAAAATAGTTCCATTTTCATAGAAACTCGATTAACACAAAACACACTGGAAAATACCTTATGCTCTTTTGTATGCAAAAACAAACTGACTTGTACTGCATTTTAAGACTAAAAAAAGGAAAGATTAATGGTATTTTATCAGTTTGATGGTAGAAAAATAACTAGACTGTGCCATAACGTATGAGTTAGCAGAGACGATTCATCCAAGAAAGCTGGGGCTTCAGCATACCATTCAAATCCTGTATCAACCTTCCCTATGAGCCTCACCTCTATCCCCCTTCAGCACCCAGCACCTGCAGGCCACCACACAATGCCTATACTAAGATGGAGCTCAATGGACACCCAGGAAAGAAGTAAAGTTGGCCATTTGTGGCCCTTTTACACATGCCCTCAACTTGACCCCTGCTCTGCCTTGGCCCAAAGTTTATTTTAATAAAACTTCCTCATCATTTTGCTTTCAAAAATGCTACTAGTCCCCATCTAATTATCTTGCTGACAAATGATACTCTCCTCTCTGGTTCCACACAGAGAGAAAGTTACTATTTGTTTACTATGAACTCCAGGGAAGCCAGAACTAACTTTCTGTCAGGATGGCCTACAGCCAGCATTCATGCTATTGACCAAAATTTTCACGATCTTCCTCTGCACACTTGTACATCTGTCCTCCTCTGCACGCTTGTACATCTGTCCTCCTCTGCACCCTTGTACATCTGTCCTCCTCTGCACTCTTGTACGCCTGTCCTCCTCTGCACGCTTGTGCGTCTGTCCTCCTCTGGCCTGAGAACTCTGAGTGAAAGCCGCATGTATTAGTTCAGGAAGGAAGCTGTAGGAGCCAGTACAAGCTGTGTCCACTCTCATTCTCCTTCCACCAAGCTCCTAACACCTGGGCACTTGGGAAAAAACAGGGTAGAGATTCTAAGCTGACACCAGAACACAAGGGAGAAATAACCTTTTATTTTCACAGGCAAGACATAAGGAATTAGTATTTGGGGGCTGTGTCAGCAGTATAACCTGGTTTGTCCTGACTGATAAATTACCTCAATGCTTAGAACAGTGCTGAAAAAACATACACTGAATGGGGAAAATATGGTTGTATTTAAATACACATTATGTCAGTTTACATTAGGACCACTCAGAGCAAACAGACTGGGGAAAGCTCACTGAGATTGCCTCTGGCACTGCTGAGAAACTCATCCTGCTGGGGTTAGGGAAAGCAATACAAATTGTTCAGGTGAGCAGGTGGCCCACAGCTCTCCACTGTGAGCAGAATAGTTTCTAGCCTACCCTAAGATTACTTGAGAGTGTAAAGGGGATATGGCAGAGCCTGCCACCTGCCTCTCAATGTCCATGTCTCTCTTCCTTAATAACATGGATGCACTGTTTGCCGGGTATGTTGCCAGCCACCTAGAAGAATTTACTTCTTATAGACCCAGGTTTAGCCTCCTGACTATGTTCTAGTCAAAGGTGTTTGGTAGGACTTCTTACAAATCTACTTAAAGAAAATCGCCCTTCTGAAACTATCTACTGACGGTTGTTCCTTGAACTATGAGATCCCAAGCTAAAGATGGCAAAGCTTGATGAGAGGGACTGGGTCTCTGGCCATCAACAACCATGCTAATCCTGAACTGCCCAACTCCAAGACTTTCCCAAGGAAGCAAATGTCTGTGTGCTGCGCCACTGTTACCAACATTTTCTACCAGACACAACCAGATTCAACCCAATATAGGTAGACTCTGGTTCAGGGTAGACCAGTAAAACTTTCCATTGAGATCAGCATACTGCAGGTGTGCTCCATATTCCCCTACTTGTGTCACAAAAGAATCAAACCTTTGGCGAGGAAAAGGGTTTGTTTCTACATTGATTGATGTAATATTTAGAATTTTTAATGAACAGAATTAAGGATTAAAATGTAAAAAATCTCAGAATGAAACTGGAATAATCTAAAATGAAAAACAAAGAACCTTTAGGTTGTATCTGTAAAGTAATCAAAGGCTTTCCGTTACCTGTCTTTAATGCAAACTTCATTAACAGTAGCATGGCCTGCTCCAGGGGGTGCTTTCCAAGAACAGTCCCACACTTGTAAATTGTTCGTTGTACATTTCAAATCACGAAGTATCCCTGGGGAAGAAGAAATAACTGCACACGTACATATAACACAGAACACTGTTAATAACCTGGATGCACGATGAAGAACAACAGTCAAACCATTTTCAATGGTGGACATGGGTCTGCAAAAGCATGTGTTCTCTGTAAAAAGAAAGATCCTGCAGGCACAGACTGAGAGGGCACTGGCTTCATGTTGCTTTTTGAAGCTTTGTTTTTAAAAAAAAAAAAAAAAAGCTAAAGGGTAAAAAGATGAAAGTGCACCAACACTAGAGCACTTTGGGGTTAGAATGCTAGGAAAGATTTCACTCCAGGCAACTATAAGAAAATGAAGAAGTGACTGACTATAGATTCAATGACGACACCAAGAAAGGGGCTGTGGGAATTCTAGTACCCCTTAAATCTACAAACACAACTTGTAAACATGCCTAGCCATCAGTGCTCCAACACTTACTTTCAGACTGTCACCCTCTATGGCCCCATAATCAGTCTTTAGACTGTTATGAGGTATGTTACACTTAAACAGTTATGAGTTCACCTTTGTAGAAAAAATATTTTTCTGTGCTGGCTTACACAACTGAAAAGTAACAACTCAGATTACAATCCTATTAATACATATTTACATCTATACAATAACATTACATCTTGGAATACATGGGCACTATGCAATTTAAAAAGTTACCCTGAAAAGAAAATGAAAAGAAAGGAGGAAGGTATAAGAGAGAGGGAAAGAGAAAGGAAGGAAGGAAAGAAGGGAAGGTGGGAAGGAGAGGAAAGCCAGTGTAAAAAAGGTATCTACCTCAGACTACAAATGTTTATGAAAAGTTTTTCTTGTGCCTGCCTAGCAAGCATGAAGCCCTAAGTTCAAACCCCAGTACCACCAAAAAAAAAAAAAAAAAGTGTTTTCTTCTTTTTGTATATAGTGGGCATGATATTCACTGTAGTAATAAATTATAAAGCTATTTATATAAGACAAAAATCAGAGATATATTAGAAGTGCTCACATTAAAAATCAGTAATAATCATAATAATAAAGTTATTTAATTAATAACTGGGGTAAAGAGATCTGTTTAATTATGGAAATGATATAAAAATGAAGCCACAGGATAGCAGGATGATAATATTCTTCATGGAAATAAGCTAGATAATACCTATCTAATGTATTTAAATAAAGTAATATTTATATAACATTCTAAAAAGATAAAATTAGAGACAGAAAACAGAACAATGTTGGCTGGGATGAAGCTGGAAAGGGCAGAAAACAGAGGAGCATGGAGAATTTTTGCATGCTGGGTCCATGCCCTATCTTGATGGGGGTGGTTAATGACTACATGCATTGTCAAAACTCACAGATCTGTATCTTAAAAGAATATTGTATATAAATCATACTCTATTCTTTTTAAGTGATAAAAGGATATTTTGATCTACCTTTAAGGACCTTTTAAAAAGAAACTAAAAGTACATAAAAGATTACAGAGAAATGGATTTTAACCAGTAAAAACCTGAAGAGGTCAACAAAGAAACAAGATTGCTTTATAGACAAAATGAAAATAAAACTGAGGCTTGCTCATTCTCTGTAAGTCTGATGTACTTACCCCTTTTCTGGCTATTTACTTGAATCATCAGAAACAGAAGAATAAATGTTGATAAGAGCCACTGGAAATTTGAAGTTGACCTCATTCTTTTGTTGCCTACCATCCAGGATGGTTGTCTCCAG
This sequence comes from Castor canadensis, assembly GCF_047511655.1. NCBI lineage: Eukaryota > Metazoa > Chordata > Mammalia > Rodentia > Castoridae > Castor > Castor canadensis. The sequence goes on along the minus strand of NC_133391.1, from coordinate 143,841,803 downwards.
CACAAGTGAATATCCATCGTCTATCAGTGCAGTCAGTCCTGGGTTGGGGAGGAGTTCAAATAGTGTTCAAATTTATCTGAAGGTACACCTTACAGTGCATACCCAACATTTCAAGGGCACTGACAAGGTGCTGAAGCATGTTGCACATTCCTAACTGACTATCCCAGACTAACTCAGATGTCCTGGCTTTAGGCAACATAACTGGACACAGATGCTGCTTCAGGTGTTTGGCACAGGCTCAATGGACAAACAATGGGTTCCTAGTTCAAGATTATAACTGAGCACGTTTACCAACTCTCCACCCCAGTATACTAGAGAAAAACAGCTCATAAAGTTGAAGTTTTGACAATTTTAAATGATACATGCATTGGTATTTCTAATCTTAACCTTAATTAGTACGTATCAGCACAGACTGGGTTTGAATCCCAGATATGCCACTTCCTGCAGGACCCAAGATACATTCTAAGCTACTTATCACATGGCCCTATCCTCTTTGTGCCTCAGTTTCCTCATCCAAAAGTCAGAGTGGCAACCATATTTTCCTCATAAGCTCGTAAGGGAATCAAGTGATTAAACATGTGTAAAGTACCTGAAATAGTTCCAAGTATGTGGTCAGATATATATGTTATTTAGTGTATTATGGGAGGTATCAAGAGAAGAGATGAAAGGAAATGCAAATCAAAACCACACTAAGATTCCACCTCACCCCTGTTAGACTAGCCATCATCTAAAACAACACCAACAACGGGTGTTGGCGAGGATATGGGGAAAAAGGAACCCTCGTACACTGCTGGTGGGAATGCAAGCTAGTGCAACCACTCTGGAAAAAAATTTGGAGGCTTCTTAAAAATCTAAACATAGATATGCCATATGATCCAGCAAACCCACTCCTGGGGATATATCCAAAGGCATGCAACACAGGTTACTCCAGAGGCATGTGCACACCCATGTTTATTGCAGCACTACTCACAATAGCCAAGTTATGGAAACAACCAAGATGCCCTACTACTGATGAATAGATTAAGAAAATGTGGTATTTATACACAATGGAATTTTACTCAGCCATGAAGAAGAATGAAATCTTATCATTTGCAAGTAAATGGATGGAACTGGAGAACATCATCCTAAGCAAGGTTAGTCAGGCTCAGAAGACCAAAAATCATATGTTCTCCCTCATAGGTGGACTTTAGATCTAGGGCAAATACAGCAATGTGGTTGGACTTGGGTCACATGCTAAGGGGAGAGCACATACAGGAGGTATGGGGATAGGTAGGAAACCCAAAACATGAAAGCATTTGCTATCCCCACTGCAGAGGAACTGATACAGAAACCTTGAAGTGACAGAGGTCAACATGAGAAGGGGATCAGGAAACAGTGTAAAGATCAGTTAGAGATGAATCAACTTGGGTTGTAACACATTTGTACATGGAAGCAATGCTAGGAATCTGTCTGTATAGCTGTCCTTAACTCAACTGGCAAAAATGCTTTGTCTTCCTTATTATGCTTATGTCTTTTCTTCAACAAAATTAGAGATAAGGGCAGAACAGGACCTGCCTGGAAGCGAGGGGGGTGGAGGGGAAAAGGGTAGGGGTGGGGCGCAGGGGGGAGAAATGACCCAAACAATGTATGCACATGTGAATAATGAATTTAAAAAAAAAGAGAAGAGAAGGATGAAGTAAGGATGACTACTAGATTTGGTGGCTAAACAATAATGGACAGATGGATGAATGGATGGTGCCATTAAACCTTCACTGGGTGAAATACAAGGCTGATGCAAAGGATTCAAAGTTCTGTTTCCAGAAATCACCACTGATATGCTGCTGTCACGCCCCACTAGAGCTGGAGGCATCTTCCTTACAAAATTTAAACTGTCTAAGGAAAACAAGGGCAGCTAACACAGACATGGTTGAGTCCCACCTTGAACATTTAGGGATTCCATAGAGTAAGTGCTATCTACCCTTCCTGGAGTAAAATCTGACAGCCAACAATTCTTCCAGTACACTGAAACCTCTTAATAGTGTGCAATTTTTATGTTTACATAGAAAACCAGGGATCACCAAGCATATAAGCAAAGCCTAAAATATTAAAGAGAAACTCAGGATAAGTGGGATAGCCAAAAGGAAAATAAAAATCACTCCCCAAGGCAACAGATAATGTGGAAAAACTCAAAAAAAGGAAAACAAAAACCCAAATCCTCTAGATAGTATCCTCAGAGCAAACATCACATAGTCATAAAAACAAGAAGAGTATGCAATAAAAATGAATAGTAAGAAATAAAAATAGCTCTTAGCAGCTAAATACGTTGGCTGATATTAAGATTTAAAAATACTGAACAATCTTGTAGAAAAAAACAAAGGACAAAAATAGAAAATGTGAGAAGACAGATGAGAAACAGACTTCATAAAAGAAAAGGATCCAACATCTCAATAACTGGAGTCCCGTGAGAGAATTTTAAAAATATACTACATAGTGAAAGCAAATGGAATTCTTTCTCTTGGTTATTGTTAATTACTGTCAAAACTCCAGAAAATGAATCTCAAATAGCTTAAATAAGTATTACCAAAACACAAACAAGGCATAAGCACACATTTTTAAAGTGTTCAGTTATGTTCTGGGTGAATGGATAACTTTCTAGTCAATTCCAGTGTCACCAAGCTTACTTAATTAGAATTAAAATGTATTCATGGAATGACTTACCAAAGTCATAGAGTTACAAAGCTGCACAGGAATAAAGGAGAACAAACATGACCCCCAAGCACAAACCCTGACCGAAATAATTACAAACTGTACGTACTGACTGGCTAGACATTATCAAAATGGAACAATCCTTACAAGTTTTCAGTTGTTCTAGAAAGATTACTGAAATGCCAGAAAAAGTGGCAATGAGGGTGAAGGAAGCAGCGGAGGAAGAGTCAGATGTTGCCGGACTGCAACTCTATCTTGCTCCAATGCTCACTAGCAGGATGACTGAGGGTAAGTCACTTCATCCCCCTCAGCTTCAGCCTCCACCACTGCAGCAGACTCAAGCTCTACGTGGGCTCCTATAGAAGACTTCCAAAGTCGAGCTGTAATGCTCCACCTGTGTTGGCAGGGAACAAGCATGCAGACAGTAGCTAGCTCCCACAAACCTAGTCTAGCAACAGACACCTACCACAGACTCAGGGAGTCAATGAGCATCAGAAGGGGGTGCTCAGGAATAGTAGGATCAGCAGCAGTGTTACCAAAGCCTGCTCGATGTAAAATGGCAGGAGAATAAAGAGGACTTTCTTTTGTCATAACACTTCCTTAGAAAATTTTAAGCAAGTCATTTGGGCAATATAGTGTTATGCTTAAAATACATCCGACTTCCCTTCCAGTCAAACTTTCAAACAGACCTACCTGAGGGTCAGGATGATAGATACATGAACAGAACCTCTGAGTGTATTTTCAGGGGGGAAAAGGAAAGGATGCTTATAAAACTTTTCTCTACTCACTTCTCATAGAAACTGTTCGAATTTACTTTGTGCTCCTCCTCCTCTTCCCCCCATCCACCCTGCCGAACACATACACAATGTGTTATTCTTTAGAGAACGTATCTCCTCAGGAGCAGACTTTCAACTCTGGGATACCTAGATCTTGATTTAAATCAAGAGAGGCAAAAGAGTATATACAGGCAGGTGCACACTTTATACTTGTTGGTGTACAGATGGCTGCTGCCGGCACTTTTTGCTAAATTCTCTAATTTTTCAAGATAGGGTAGAAATCTGGGGTGTCTTACACAATACTCAAATTTGCAAAGGTAAGGAACTTATTCATATTTGTAAGCATTCTTAAAGGCCCAACAAAATACAGCTTGGGTATACCTTGCCTAAGGGACACCAGATTGTTTCCTAAATATAATATGATTATTTTATAGGATTCAAAACTGTCAATAAACCCTTCTGTTTCAGTAAAGCGATCATACAGAATCAATCCATAAGACTGCTAGCTGGAAAGAAGAATATCTATTTTTGTTTCTTTACATACAGGCTGGTCTCAACTTCAGGCATCATAAACCTGGGCAGAGCCTAACCTGCCCCCGAAGGCAGAGCTGCCCTGTCAACAACATGACCCTGAGCCCCGAGTCTCCTGTAAAAACGAGCATTCATGTGTGTACTGGGCTTTGCTTTTCCTCAGCCTTGAGAAGTCTGGCTCCAGTATAAATGAGGTTTTGGACCTTTCTGCTGAGGCTGATTAGAAAAATGAGCTGAGAAAAGTAAAGCTAAAGCCAGAAACTATATCCCAATGTATTTTTAGTCCATTTTTCTTTCAACTTTTTTGGTGGAGCAGTTGGAAGAGGGAGGAAATGTGACAGGAGTGTGTCCTTACATCCTGCTATCACAAACTTGTTTCAAGGGCCACTTAAAGCACCCTGCCCTGTGGGTCTGTTTTGAGTGTGACCCGTCACATGAGGTCAGGGGTTGAATTCTCACTTGTATCATTCTGACACAAAGCATTCGGGTTTCTGAATTTTAGACTCGGGATGCTCATCCTGTACTGACTTCTCTATACCCTCACTAACGCAAAGATTGCCTTTTTAAAAATCTTATAGCTGTTGGGTCATAAGGAGTAAATCCTTAATTACGTAGTCAAAATATTTTTCCATATGTTCATTGATAATCTGCAATACTTACAAACTGCTTATTATATATTTCTCTAATTGAGCATTAATCTTTTCCCACTGCTTGATAGGAAGGAAATATCATAACAAGAATATAAACTCTGTTTTTACCTTACCAATATATTTCCCAGTTGCTTTCTTACTTTCTTGTGAGGCTTTTGTTTGACTTTTATTAAATCAGATTTTTCAATTTTGTCCTTTATGATTTCTGAACAAAGGTCTTTCTCATCCCAAGATCATACAAATTGGCACCCATTTTGCCTTCAAATATATGTAAGGTTTTCAGCACTTTAAGCTTTAATCTACATGAAATTAATTTTTCTGTACAGCATGAGTCAGGGACTCAGCTCTTACTGCTCCCCAATGGTTACCACCTATGCCAACCACATTTATTAGATAATGCATTCCTTCCCTCACTGGCTCCAGATAGCCTTCCCAGCTTGCTCAGTGGAACTCCCCAAAGCCCACGTCTCTATTCACCCTTTATTCCTTCACTGAACAATATTATCTCCTCTTGTGGCTTTAACCACCATTCAAACACTAATAACTTCCAATCTGTCTTCCCAGAATTGGCCTCTCCCCAGTTTACACTAACCATTCATCAGACAAGTGCATGCTTATCTACGCAACTCAACCAAAGTTAGGTCCCCTCAAGAATAATAAAATATTTTCATGCTACAAATCCACCTGGATATGTCAGATTCCTCAACACCACACAATCACATGTAAAGTCATGTTCCTCTCCAAATCTGCTGTTGGGCCCCAGGTCCAATTCATGACACTAGTCTCTCTGGGTCACCCAAGGCAGAGTCACCCTTGACTCCTCCTTCCCCCACTCCTCCCACCTGCTCAGCAATTTTACCTCCAAAACATGCTTTGAGTATAGATACCACATTTTCTTAATCCATTCGTCGGTGGTGGGGCATCTTGGCTGTTTCCATAACTTGGCTATTGTGAAAAGTGCCGCAATAAACATGGGTGTGCAGGTGCCTCTGGAGTAACCTGTGTCACAGTCTTTTGGGTATATCCCCAAGAGTGGTATTGCTGGATCAAATGGTAGATCAATATGATAAAAGCTTTAGCACACAAGGGAGGGGTGAGGATAGGTATGACACCTAAAAAATTAGTTAGCATTTGTTGCCCTTAACGCAGAGAAACTAAAGCAGATACCTTAAAAGCAACTGAGGCCAATAGGAAAAGGGGACCAGGAACTACAGAAAAGGTTAGAGCAAAAAGAATTAACCTAGAAGGTAACACACACGCACAGGAAATTAATGTGAGTCAACTCCCTGTATAGCTATCCTTATCTCAACCAGCAAAAACCCTTGTTCCTTCCTATTATGGCTTATACTCTCTCTACAACAAAATTAGAAATAAGGGCAAAATAGTTTCTGCTGGGTATTGAGGGGGTTGGGGGGAGAGGGAGGGGGCGGAGTGGGTGGTAAGGGGGGGTGGGGGCAATGGGGAGAAATGACCCAAGCCTTGTATGCACATATGAATAATAAAAAATAAAAATAAAAACAAAACAAAACACGCTTTGATTCTCTCCTGTCCTCTACTCCATTCCCATTGCCACTGCTCTAGGTCAGGCCCCTATTGCTTTTGGCACAGGGAATTTAAATCACCACTTACTTCATCTGATGCCACCACAAGGGCCCCATACAATCTACCCTTACACAGTGAGGGATATGACTTTAACAGCACCTGCATCTCTGACCCTTAGCATTCCTTCAAGCTCCAGGCCCAATGGGAGGAGACTATCCCACCAGCAGCTTAGACACATCCAAATTCAAAATCAAACTTCTACCCCACAATCCTCTTCTGCCCCCCTCTCCTCCTTTCTGTGGGGCATTTCTGTCTCTTGGCTGTCAGGCTAACATTACAACTGTGGGACAGGAACTCAGTTAATGCACAACCAATGTGTTAATTTCCACCTGGGAAATATACATCAGTTATTATATAGATTATTTTTTCCCTTCCTTCCATTCTCTTTCCCATTAGCTATGCACTCTCTAAAAGCAGAGCTTTATCTTTACAACATTCTTGCATCTAAGGATCTTTTATAACCACTATATATTCAAGATCTGGGGACCTGACCAAATACATCTAAATGGAGTTCTTGTTGAGGACTTAAAATATCTCGGTGGTTCCAAGTTGTTTAGGAGTTGTTACTCCTGAAGAATAAGATAAGCAGCATGCTTTTAAATACACTTGTTTGCTATAGAAAAATTTACAAATTAAAAGACAACTAATATGACCTAGGGCCTGATTTTGTTTTTACATGTCCATAAAAATCCTTATAGTTATTTTGCTTTTGGGTACCTTCTTTGTCACCTTGTAGCTATGAGCAGCTGTGGAATGCCCTCTCTCCACACCCTGCCCAGGTTAATGTTGTTACTAGGGAAAATGCCACCTGCTTTAGTAAGCACTGCCAATAATATGATCACATCAAGTAAAAGATCAGACTGTCTATGCTGAGGAACCAAATGGAAAATAACTGTGTCTTACTGTTCTCCTTCTAACTCTAAGTGTACTTTCAACTGGTTAAGCTCTTAACTCAGCAGGTGCAAACTCAAACATATTCTAAGAGCCAGTGGATGAAGTAAGTACAACTGGCCACAGGAAGTGCAATGACAGGCAGCCTTATCTTGACTGAAGAGGCTATTTTACACCACAGAGGAGTAGGGTACAGGACAACCACAGATCTCCCAGTTTCTAAAAAATCCAGGATGCTGCTTTTTGTGGTGGGAGGCGGGTAGGTGACTGTGCATACACAGAAGAGAAATGGAAGGCCGTGTTCCAGTCCGTGGGTAGAAACCCTCACATTCAGGTACTGGAGATAAGTGTAGGCTTCCTCCCCTCCCGTAAGAGTCTATGTATAAGGAGAGTTTTCTTGTTTCTTAATATGAAATCTCCTTATTTTTAAGTGCTAGCAACTAACTCATTTTTTAAAAATAATTCCACTATATGAGGCAAACACATTTGCAAGCCAAATACAGTTTTTAGGGCAGCACTTAATAGCCTCCCTCAAAATGCACTGACATTAAAAAACATAAGTTGTTTTAAGATTTATACTTCAGTGCAGATATTGACCAAAATGTGCCTAAATGTCTTAACATTCTTTGAGGTCAGAATCTGAAAACCGTCCATTTCAAAAGAACTCAGATTTTTTTCTTTAATGCTAGACCTCAAAATCCTAGGCATCATTTTAGACTATAAATATCTCTCAAAAAAAGGAAGAGGAGGACGAACAACAACTGTGATGATGACTGCTGTTGCTTCTACTACTGCTTTGGTTACGATTACTACTACCACCCCTGTAACACCTTCAGCTTCAGCCATGGTCTATGATGTCTCTGAAGTAAGTCGAAGCACAGTATTTTCTGTTGGGATCCCTGAGTCTTCTAAGTAAGAGTAGAACAGGGAAGGGAGAACATCAGAGAAGCAATAATAATTAGTATTTGGCAAAATTATTTAAAAAGAGGGGCATTCTTGTCAACAAAGCAGATTCTGCAAGCCTCCCATGGACCCTAGATAAGATTATGGAATGTACTAAGAAAAGATCCCAGAAGAGGATCACAGACCAGTATCCTGAAGCCCAACCTACTCCTTACTTAACAAGCTACTGAACTTGGAAAATATATAACATGTGTCCTGGTTCGAATGAGATCTTCTGTAATACTCAAAAGATGAAAAAACTCAGGCTGTGTAAACAGAGAGTGAAGGGGCCACTTTCACCATGTGATCAACCTTACCCAAAGAGTGTCATTTAATGGATGAAGTCAATGGGGACAAAAGAGATATAGACAGATGTGAGAGAGTTCTGCTCTTCTTGACATTTTCATTAATGAGTTAGATGAAGATAAAAGAATCACTTAATCAAATCTGTGGATGAAAAGAAATGGGCAAAATAGCAAATACAATGTATGTAATAAAGAGGATGCTATCAAACTAATCCAATAAATTAATCCAATAAAATTCAGTTACCATAGGTAACTTCAGGATCCAAAATAAAATGATAGCAATAATAGTAACACAGAGAAAATGAACAGATATAGGTTGGGAGGGATATACTTAGTAGCAACATGTGGGAAAATAACCAAAAAATTTAATAAAATGAGCCAAAATTATAATGTAGCTGTCAAAATCATAACAGGAACAAACTCTTTGCCTTCTCAATTTATCAGATAAACAGTGTCTAAAACTCTGTCTTCTTGGGACATGAAAATTGAAGGAGTCATTTTTTTAGTCTGAAAAATTAACAGATAATCTACCATTAAGGCATTATTAATATGAAATATATAACATTACTGTTGGATTTACCATTGCCCAAATTACTACAAATTCTTGCTTCAATATAAACCTGACTCTAAGTACTCTTATCCTGCCTCTCCATAGGTGCAAGCTACTCCCTACTTACAATCTCACCCCACTTAGGATTGCCTGGACATGTAGCAACTTGAAGGTAAGGTCAATAAATCCATGAGAGCACATGCTGAATGCTTTCTCACTATTCAAGTTTAATCAGAAGCTTTATAAAAAGGACATGGTGGAATAAGTACAAGGGATTTTTAGGTCATTATTACTGTCTATGTCACTGCCTAGACTTTTCTAGAGAAATAAGACAAACCTCCAGAGTCAAGCCTGGCTGGGCCTCTTCCCCTTGGCTTGCACTTATTAAAATGCTCCCAGTTGGACTCGGGATGCCAATCCCTTGCAGCACATGGTGGCCTCACATCCCTGAAAGCTTCCACAGCTTTCCTTGGCTTTTAGAAAAAGGCCTCAACTTGAACTTGAACACGGCACAAGGCTCTTTACAGTTCCACGCCAGCCTAGCCTAACTCACTACCCCATGTCTGTCCACCTCCTTTTACTGCCCCATGCACAAATCCTACCAAATGTGCCAGGCTTTGTCTTCTTCAGCACCATTCTTCTCCCAGATGTCCTTCCAATTCCACTCTTCCCTATCCCTTTAACAAGTATCAATTTGTCAGTCAAATTTCTGCTCACAACCTCTAGATTCAACCCTCCCTAGCGTTCTTCACAGCATAGTACATATGCAACTGCTATTAAGTGTCAGATACCAATGGTTTATAGAACCATCCCATTCAACAAACTGAGTACAATGAAGGGGTTTTTTCTTGAGGAAAAATACATGCAACAAATATGACAGTTTTAATATACTATACATAGAAATGGGCAAAATATGCTAAAGCAGATGGATACTTTCAACAGAAATAAAAATATGCAATTAACACAAATGAGCAACAACCACAAAAACATGAAGCCACATTTCCACTATGGACTGAAAAAGGGTAATAAGCAAGATGAGATGTAGTACTCAGGAGAATGTGCAGTCAGTGGAATTCACACTGTAGCTGTATGGTACCCTCATTCTTCATTCTGTAGCTGTGCAAAGCATCCTCCAAGAAGGTCTGGTATCTTTCAAGAGTTATACATGAGGAAACAGAGGGACAAGGTGATTTACCCAAAGTCTCATAGCTTGTGTAGAGCAAAGCCAGCATGTGAATTTGGGCTTGTGATGGTTGACTCTGGGGTCTGAGTTCTGAGCCATTATTTTATGATGTGTTTCTAATCAAAAGCCTTTGACTTAATAATAATGGCAATGATAAGAAACCAATGTTGTAAAAACTGATTGAGAGCTCACCATTTGCCACGTATTTCACATGCAATTTTTCATCTACTTCTAGGAAAATTTCTGCAGGACACAGACAAAATTCTAAAGAAGATGTTTACAGAATGCAATCTGTAATGTAAAGGAAAAGAAGCAACTGGAGTCCATCATTTTAGGACTATTAAAGGTTGGACCTTCATATGCATTCTAGCCCACTTTTCTTCCTGTACTACTCCTAATTTCTCAATCACGTTACTTTCAAATAAAATCTACAAGTAATGACTGACTTCTCCCTAGATGCATGCACAACTTTCTACCTGCCCTCTCTCCAGAAGTACATAAAGCTGGCCACCTGCACATCTTTTAGGCATTTTGAACCTACAGCCAAAGCAAATCCTTGAATCATAAGCTCTCAACTTGTCCTTTCCTAGTCTTTACCCTATCACTTAAGCAAAAACCCTAGCAGTCATCTTTGGCTCATCCCCTTTCCTCACCAGCATCCTCTGCCTCCTCCCCAAGTCCTGTAAGTTACAGTCCTGAGTACGTCCTACACTGCCCCTCCTCATCCTTCTCACTACCCCCCAAATTAACTTGTATTCACTTCTCTTGCCTGAGCTGCTGTCACAGCCTCTGTAGTGGTGCTCTTGCCTTCATCCTTGCTCCCCTAGCATCCATTCTGCACAGAGCACCAGAGTGACTCCAAAAATATCCACTGGATGGTGTCACTTAAACTGTGGTGGCTTCTCCTTATAGACACACTCTACTGGCTCTTCCATGCCCATCAGCCCTGCTCCCCCTTCTATACATATGTCTCTGCTTCCATCTCTGCCTTCCAGCTTCTGTGGACTCCTTCCACTCCTCACACCTACCAAGCCTGGTCCCCATAGTGCCTTTACACTTGTCATTCCTACCACATGGATCTCCTTCCCTGGCTCTCCCCAAGGCAGGTCCATTGCATCATTCAAGTCTTAATGAGAACTCACTTTCTTAGCAAGGCCTCTTCTCATCACCCAGGGAAGAAGAACCACCTCTCCCTCAGTGCCACAACACAGGCCACACAGTGCGTCCTTCACCCGAGGGTCCTTCCCTTCACCATCTGCAGTCATCTCTGCACATGTGATTCCTGTGTACTGTCTACCCCTCCCCAAGTAGCAGGTAAGCTCCCAAGAGCTAGAAAATTAGACAGGAGCACAAAATGTGTGCAGGGAATATTTGCTGAATAAATTGAACAACTGGACGAATTCATAAATGAAATATCATGTATAATTATATATCATGGAAGATTAACTTAAAATTTTAAAACTATGTTACAAAAGCTATGTATATACACTACAATCATGATTTAATATACTTAGAGGTATGGATATTAAATATATGTGTAATATGTACAGAAATTAAAAGAATATACAACAGAATGTCATCTGGAGTTACCTCTCAGTGCTAAGACTGAGCTTTTTAACTTACATTCTTCAAACTTAATTTTTATAAGATACACATTTTTACTTCTATTATTTACTTACTTATAATTTTTGGTGGTACTGGGGTTTGAACTCAGGGCATCATAATTGCTAGGCAGGAGCTTTATCACTTGAACCATGTCCCTAGACCTTTTTTGCTTTAGTTATTTTTCAGATAGGATTGTATGCTTTTTGCCTGGGCCAGCTCCAGCCCGTGATCTTCCTACCTACACCTCCTGCATAGCTTAGATTATACATGTGAAATACCATGTCCCAGCTTATTGGTTGAGATAAGGTCTTGCTAATTTTTTGCCTGAACTGGCCTCAAATCATAATCCTCCCAATCTCTTATCTCCTGAGTAGCTGTAATTTTTATAAGTTTTAAAAGGATATCTCCAGTTCTAATTTGGGCTGGTAGAGTGGCTCCAGTGGTAGAGTGCCTACCTAGCAAGCATGAAGATCTGAGCTCAAACCTTAGTACTGAAGAAAAAAGAAAAAAACACAGAAAAGTTCCAAATCAAAAAATTGTCCTTAATATTCAAATATATGTAGAACAAAAGGATAAAAACTATACCAGAAATCTTAAAATTATTTCATGTGTTGACTCAGCAAACCAATTTTAAGCAAAGAATTTGAAACTTACTGGAAGCTATAAAATGTTCACCTATTGTTTGTGTCCCCCAAGGGTCCACTGTGATTGGAGGCTTTTTTGCTGGGTGGCGGTATTGAAAGGTGAAACCTTTAAGAGGTGGGGCCTAATGGGAGGCCTGCAGGTCACTGGGGGTGCGCCCTCAGAAGGGACTGTGGGATTCCAGTCTTTCTAACTTCCTATTAGTTAATATAAGCTCTTTCACCTATGCCACCTCTACCACAACGTAATGTAGCAGACAGGGCCCTCACTGAGTCCATGCCAGCACCATGCCCTTGAACCTGCAAAACCACGAGCTAAATAAACTTCTTCTTTTTAAGTAGCATGGTTTGGGTGTATGGTTATAGTGATAAAAGGCTGGCTAATAAACTGGAAATTTTATGCCCAAAGACTGACTTTAATTATGAATTAGAAAAGTTGAAAAGAATGTAAATGCTCAAATTATAGCTCATTCACAGAATGGAATCTTATATAGCAATCAATACTAAAGAACTTTTAGTCACATAGGAAACATTTTATAAAATGTTAAGTGGCAAAATGGAGAACAAAACTGACAATCCAGCATGACCTCAACTATGTGAAAAGAAAAAGGGAAGGAAAATTTGGGCAAGGAAATGCTATACACTACAGTTGAAAGCTGGTAATTTGCAGGCCATGCCTTTAGATGTGTTTTGTTTTTCAAACAAAAAGTTGACTTATCTGCCAATATTCCAAAATAGAGCATTTAAAAGTCAAAATGCAGAAGCCCTGAAATACACACCCTACATCCCACAAGGCAACTATTAACAACTTTAGTTCTCTAGAGTTTTCCACAGCTTTCATCTCTCCCTTATTGGTTCCTGTATTAGTCAGCACTCTTTTACTGTAACAAAATACCTCAGACAACAAACTTATAAAGAGAAAAGGTTTATTTTGGACCATAGTTCTGGAAGCTTGAGTTCACAAACGGTCCTGTAGCTTTGGGCCTATACAAGGCAGCACATCATGGTGGGAGCATGGAGCAGAGCAAAACAACTCACCTCATGACCATGCAGCAAGACAGTAAGAAAGCATGCTAGGGTTACACAATCCCCTCCAAAGGCAAGCCCTCAAGAACCTAAAGACCTCCCACTAGGCCTCACCTCTTAAAGGTTCCACCCATTCCCAACAGCAGCATCCCAGATTTTAAGCCTTTAACTCACAGGCCTTTGGGGGGCATTCAACCTCCAAATTATAGTGGTCCCCCAAAATGAGACAAGTTGCAGTTGCCACTTATTGTCTAGAGTATCACTGCTATCTGTCCTATTGTAGCGTCAAGAAGAACATGAAGTATTTTTGATGGTTTCTATCAAAAGCATAAAGATAAAAGGCAGATCAGATCCACTTGAGGAATTTACCTGGCCTCCACTACCCTATAAGCATTTGAGTTTTGGATCCTGACAGTACAGTCCACGGCATGCCTGAGTACAGATCTCATAGCTTTGACTAATTATAAGTGAATTAAAATTCTAAAACAGAGTCACTCATTCTACTGAGGCTGGCTTTCAGAAAAGGGTCCTACCTCTAGCCAGCAGCCCATGTCTGCACCCCAACAGTGTGGTGCTCTTCATGTGCTATCACATACCCACTTATCTCACTAAGATTAAGTGTTCCTTGTGAGACGTAATCCCAACCCAACAAAAGAAGTCAGAGGAGGAAGGGGGAGTGAAGTGGGCAATGGTATAGGTATTTATAAGTGACATGTGATAAAGATACATTGATGACCTTGCTGGTGACCCCAATCTGTGACATGATTTAACCTTCTATGAGTTCTACACAGGAACAATTTCATGACTCTGTTTGGGGATACAATATGCAAGGTCATATTTGCTGTGAAGGTTCCAAGACATGTCTTTCCTGACTACCAAGGGTCTACCTTTTTCATTACAACTTGTATACATTCATGTTACAGATGCACATATTTGTGGCGACTTTAAAAATTTTGTCTCTATATAGAACTAATGAATGTAGTTTTACATACTGTTAAACACAAACATTATTTGAATTCCATGATTCATTGCCCTTGTCTCTCAGTAAGATTGATCATATGCTGGAATTTCTCAGATAGGATATTCATGAATTCCATGCATCCTAGATTTATTAAGAACTCATTTTCATTAATTTCACAAAAGATAATCTCAAAAAAGCATGAGGCCTTCCCCTGAGGTCATGAAAGACAGTTCCTTCACAGAAGACAGAGTAGCAATTTTCAACCTATTAGCCTGGGACAGTCTCACACAGGTTTAATATAAGTCACCAGTAAGTCATCCGTAAATGTCAACAAGGTGAATAATCTAGCTGTTGCTCATCTGGTTGAATAAGCAGGAGGAAGTGTTTGCATTCATTGGAAAGTAACATCAGAACAAAATTTCTTTTAAAACTACAGAAGAGGAAGTGAGGATTACTTGCTTGTTAATTATGGTACCTACCACTTACTGAGTGGGCCTCCTGGCTCTGAACTGTACTGGTCACTCCTATTTGTCATTCAGGGCCAAGTCTGTCCAGGCCACTGCTGCCTACCCAGTGCCTGGCAAAGCAGAGGCACTCAACAGTGACTGAGTAAATCACCTGTCATTCTGATATCTCTATAAAAGGAAAGGAAGGTCCCATCCTGACCTTCAATAACTTATGTAGGACTATTAAAGAGAACCACAAAAGAAGAAGAAGAAGAAAAAAGCCTTCAATTGAAAATAAATGCATTGGCAACAGAAAGCGTTTCTGTTTTAAAATAAATAAAAACTCATCAAATTATTCCCAGTGACCAGAAACAATGAGATACTTTGTCAGAATGCCCTGGAAGGCTTTCCAGAATAGTTTGAAATGACTTATGGAGCAAAATTATTCTGCTTAGAAATTCTGTGTTAGGAGTGTAATAATGGCTTCAGCAGTCATATCAGGTCAGAGAGGTCAAGGTAACAAACATATTCCAATATTTACTACTTGCACCAAGAGCTGCATATCCCATCTCCATTTTACAGAGAAGGAAGCAGAGAACTTGCCTAGGTTCACACTAGCAGATGGCCCTTTATTACACAACATGCTTTACGTATTGGAAATATAGGAAAGTAAAAAGAGTAACAGTCAGCCACATTTCCAATTCACAGAAATAATCTCACCTGACATTTGGCATATATGAGAAGTTTCCTACGTAATATGCAGAAAAATGTAAATACATACCCTCCAAAAACAAAGAAAGATAGACCAAAAAAAAAAGAAGAAAAAAAACCCTTGGATCAACTTACACCTCTGCTTTGAAATCTTCTTTTCACAATTTGCAAATTTTGAGAATCTTACCACATACTATATTACACACTCCCTACATTACTCCCAATGAATAGAGTATTGCACCAACTGTATACAGCAAAACTCATTTAATCAAGCTCCTGCTTACTAAGTTGCTTCCAGTTTGTAACTAGTATAAACAAAGTACAAAAATCATTTTTGCAAATTATAGGTATTATTTTGGTGTGTACATTTTTGTGGAGGTCATCAGCATCTGGAGGCAAGCTGTTTTTTATTTTTATTTTTTCCCCAATCTTCACAGAACTCCCCTCTGAAGGCTGATAGAACCCACTAAGTGGACTTCCCACCATGTTAAGAATCACTGTGGGAAGGGAAGGAAAAAGCTTCCAACAGGAGTATAGAACACGAACTATGTAGGCGAGAACCACTGCTATAAGTTGTTTTCTGTATACATGCTTTTTCCCCCCTTAGTTTAAATTCCTAGGGGTAGGAATGCTTGACTAAGGGACAGGCTACATTTTTGAGGCTTTTGATGAGTAATACAAAATTGCCCTCCTGGAAAATTACTACAATTGAAACACCCACCAGCAGCATCTGAAAGTGACAATTTTCAAAGCCCTCCAGGGTTGGCTAGATTGGTTTTAAAACAACCAAGTTCTTATACAGTGAAACTATCAATAAAACACATCTAGAAAAACAGCAAACGATTCAGGTAACAAATGCTCAATATTAATATACACACATTTTCAAATGGGAAATATAAAACTTTAATTACACTAGACACCAGTAGACAGAACTTAACAGGATGACTATCAGAAACTTGAAGGATCTTATGTGCATACCATGTTTGGGTCATTTCAATTAAAAAAAAAAAGAAAAGAAAAGAAAAGAAACTGGAAGGAAATGATGCCCCAAAAGGTGCCAAGCTAGTAAGTGACACCCTGAACCTACACTGCCTCTTGGGCTAATACTAGGCTTCAGTTTGGGTTTAACAGCATCATGCTTTGTATTTTTAACAAGAAATTCATGAAATTGTATATTCCCTCAAATTTTATAAGCACTATTTCACAACTTATGTAAAATCCAAAATTCTTGAAATTCTTCTGATACTTTTTTATTCAATAAATATCTGCGTTCTGCTGTGGGCTGGGCACTGTTCTAATGCTTGGGACACAGTGTTGACACTCCCCCACAACAAGGGTTAACCCCCCCCCCACACGTTCAGGGGTGTACTCTTCCCCTGCCCCCGCCACACACGGTCACAAGTGAACCTCTTGAGAGAAGCTGTTGTTCCGGTGGTGCTCAGACCCTGCAGGTAAGAGCCATGGTTACCGTGTCAGTCAGCAACTACAGGGCTCTCAGGCAAATTCTAACACCTCCAGGTCTGGTTCTTTATCAGCAAACCTAAAAAGCTGGCCAGATGATCTGATTGGGGCCCTTCTGGCTCGCAAACTCTCTTTCTTTGTTACACATTTCTTTAAATGCTTAACTTTCTATTAGTCACAAGAGCTTTGCATTTTAAGTTCTATCTAGTTCTTCCAAGAAATCGGCACCAAGCTCTCCCACTAAAACAATTTTATGTTTTGTGACCCAGGCACCTTCAAGGAATAAACACAGAATAAAGTTCAGCTAGAAGACTGAATGCTCCCAACTTGGCTTCTTTGGAGGGGTTTCTCAAATGTTCTTGTCTCCTCCCCTTTCGCACTGCACTATAAGCGCAAAGGCATGAAGCATGGTGTGGCAGTGGGTTTCCAGGCTTGCTGTGTTGAAACAGCTGGCACCCCATCCTTAGTGTTTACAGTGGCACCCAGATGCCCCCATGGGATACAACACTGAAGCCCTGATGGAGAATTCTGACCTCACTCCAGCTTGCCCTACCCCAACCCAACAAGCCCACAAGATTCTGTCCATAGAATGGCTACACAACTCACTGCCCCCTTAGCATTTCTAATGTTAGAAACGGGAAGTAGTACTTCTGTCACCACTTGTTATTTTCCACCAGATGTTCCTGCTACCAGCATTTCAATTGTCCTTGGATCCAGGGATTCCTTGGAGAAGCCACCTTGGGGAACAGTTAGAGGAAGACACAGCAAGGGGCCTCAGTATCTCCAGGTACCCAAGCCTGTACACACACCTTTGGGAAGTAATACATCTCCATGGGGCCCTTCACAATACTGCTTCTTACTAACACAGCTAAGTGTGCTCAACTCTAGGCGTATATGCTTATTCCAATTTGTTCTCTGCATCTGCCTTATGAAACCAGAGAAATGAATAGCAGCCAAGATTTTCTCACCTCTGTGGAAGAACACATGAAAAAAATCACTCATCCAAACTTTTTCCTCGACTTCCAACATCAAACCAAAAAGCAGTAGCTAATAAACATGAGCTTGGCTCACCTGAGCAACATCAGCAGCAACATTCTACTGGGAAGAATGTGGTATCGTGTTAGACAAATCTGGAGTTTTGAATTTTTATAGTTCAGAAGAGGAAATGTAAAGGAATGAGTAAAAGTACTTCAACTCAAGCTTCTAAGCCTCTAAGCTTACCAGAACAGAGTCCCTGCTCCTGCTATTTGCCTGAAGAACTTTCACTGCAAGGGGAAAGGACAAAAGGACAAAGGCTACCTGGCTTCAGACTGAAGCCTCAGAGGAATCCACCTTCGCATAGATTAGCACAGAACTCAGGAGAGAAAGTAGGAAGATAAAATTAGCTCATATGGAAACAACTTACCACATTCAGGTATCAACCAATTAGAACAGGAAATAAAAAAATTAAAACTCATATTTTGTAAGATCACAAAACTCCTGATTTGGAACAGGAGGCCAAAAGTCACAGTCAAGAACAGACACGGATTCTCATTAGACATCTGCAACAATTGCTTGGTGTAACACTCATTTCCCAGGCTTTTCAATTAATATAAAGAAACATATATTTAGAGTGACAAACAGATTAAAATTTGGGAAGAGGAAATACCACAAGTTCCTGACATTTCCTAAAAAAAAGCACGTACATAACCCTCCTGTGGGAATAAAAACACCCCATAAAGCACATATATTTTACCTACTCATTGGTCTATTATCTATCATGATAGATGGTCCAAAAGAATTGAAACATTCAATGTACAAAAACCAGCAGCTCTGAAAATTTTACACTTAAGCAAATGGCTACTCCACTGGAAAAAAAGGTGAAGATCCTGACTAAGTCACTTAGTGATGTCACATAGACATCACTATGATTTACAGAAAAAAAAGGTGTGTTTTTAAGGTTTCTTACTTGAATTTCATGGAAAACAAATGAAGTGCAACTGACTTAAAGCAACAATTTACAACTGTGTTAACCCTGTAACACTTCTGGTAAGGTCAAGGGCCAGAGCCATGTTGGAAGGCTCAGATAAAAGACACCTGAATTTAAGCGTTTTGACTGAAACCAAGAAACATTATTGCTTAAGCCCTCTAATTTTTTATGCATTTGACATCTACTCATAGCACACTGTGTGACAGAGGTGGTACAGTGTGCTGCAGATGCATCAGGGCATACACAGATCTGTTCCCGCCCTTCTGGAGCCTCCAGTCCATGGAGGAACTCCACCATCCTCCATCTCTCTTCCACTTTTTGTAAACACTGTTTGGACATAAAACACACAGGGCATCAATCCCAGCACACTCTTTTTTTTTTTTTTTTTCTTTAAATAATATATTTTATTTTATTTTTTTTCATTTTTTTTTATTATTCATATGTGCATACAAGGCTTGGTTCATTTCTCCCCCCCTGCCCCCCCACCCACTCCCCCCCCCCAGCTCAATACCCAGCAGAAACTATTTTGCCCTTATTTCTAATTTTGTTGAAGAGAGAGTATAAGCAATAATAGGAAGGAACAAGGGTTTTTGCTGGTTGAGATAAGGATAGCTATACAGGGCATTGACTCACATTGATTTCCTGTGCGTGGGTGTTACCTTCTAGGTTAATTCTTTTTGATCTCACCTTTTCTCTAGTTCCTGGTCCCCTTTTCCTATTGGCCTCAGTTGCTTTAAGGTATCTGCTTTAGTTTCTCTGCGTTAAGGGAAACAAATGCTAGCTAGTTTTTTAGGTGTCTTACCTATTCTCACCCCTTCCTTGAGTGCTCTCGCTTTTATCATGTGCTCATAGTCTAATCCCCTTGTTGTGTTTGCCCTTGATCTAATGTCCACATATGAGGGAGAACACACGATTTTTGGTCTTTTGGGCCAGGCTAACCTCCCTGAGAATGATGTTCGCCAATTCCATCCATTTACCAGCGAATGATAACATTTCGTTCTTCTTCATGGCTGCATAAAATTCCATTGTGTATAGATACCACATTTTCTTAATCCATTCATCAGTGCTGGGGCATCTTGGCTATTGTGAATAGTGCCACAATAAACATGGATGTGCAGGTGTCTCTGGAGTAACAGTCTTTTGGGTATATCCCCAAGAGTGGTATTGCCCAGCACACTCTTGATAGCTTCCTTCTCCTGCACCATCAGCTCCGGCCACAGAGGTGACCTTCCTGCCCTCAAGCCTGTAAGGCTCAGTTCTACTTAAGAGCCTTTGCACTTGCTATTCCCTCTGCCTGAGCCCCTCTTCCTCCAGTTCTCCAAAAATGAGGCTTCTTCCCCCTCATTCAAGTCTCAGCTCAAAACTTCCTACCCCAGAGTCTCTCTGACCACCAAGTCTACAATAGCAGTCCCCCCCCTGGCCTGTCTACCATGCTCACCTTGTTTTATTATTTTCCCAGTACATATTGCTATCTGGTATTACCTCCTTTATTGCTCTTTTGCTTTGTTTCCATCTCTCCAACTCATACAGAGCTCATCAGAGCCAGGTCTGTCTGACCTGTCCACCTTAGCCCCCAGAAAGTTGCCCAGAATATTAACAGAGATCTGATAAAAAACCTACTTAAGGATTACAAATATACACAGTATTAACAGTTTTGTTCCTCAAAATCAGGTACTAAACAACAAAGGAAAAAAGAGAATACCTTCAGGAGGTAGAAATCGGGAGGATCAAGGTTCAAGTCTAGCCCAGGCAAAAAGTTAACAAAATCTCTTTCTCAACAAAGAAGCTGGGCATGGAGGCACACTCTTGTCATCCCAGCTCCATGGGAGGCATAAGTAGGACGATGGTGGATAACAAAACCCTACTTGAAAGATGACTAAATCAAAAAGGGTTAGAGATGTCTCTCAAGTGGTAGAGTGCCTGCTTAGCAAGCACAAAGTCCTGAGTTCAATCCCCACTACTGCCAGTGAGAGAGAAAGAAAGAGAGAGAGAGAGAGAGACAGAGAGAGAATGAATCTCTTAAATACTGAAAGATTTGATCAGCTCTTTAAAAAAATAAAAATATCAACAAGACCATCACAGCTTTACAGTTCTCAAAAAAAAAAAAAGCATAATGAAAATACTCATGTCCACATTGACTAAGGTCAAACTGTAGAATGCATTAGGCTCATGTTCTATCGTTACTTCTACAATTTATTGTGTTTTTAAAAGCACTCTAATAGAGACCCCAATCTTTCTTTAAAAGGAGCAAGAACAAATATTTTTAGGCCTCACAAAATATTTCCCTTCAGAGCTTTTAGTAACCCTCTCCCAAACTGTAAAACTTGTTATCAAATTATAAACATTAAAATATGAGACACTGATGATCATGTACAGAAGACAGGGATTTTAGTGCCTAATGACAAACAAGTCTTATGAAACAAAAACTGCCCTCATCTTTAATTTCATCTAAAGCATGAACCTTTGCTAAATGTCCAAGAATAAACTCAAGAGTTTTTCCTTATAGATTTTAAAAAAATTTTTATATTTGTTCCTTTCTTTTGTTGGAACAAAGGGCTACACTCTTATTAGGGGAATATGATGACTTTAGTTACTAGCATCATGGCTCACTAACACTTCACAGCAAAGATGCCAAAGATTCTTATAGATCACTTTGGAGTCATGTAAAAGCCAATGGTGTCTGCTGGGGAGAAAAGGCATTGATTTCCTGGAATGTGATGTAAAGAAGCAAGTTACTGCTGTCTTTGGGGATAACTAGAATCCACTTAAAAACCTCAAAAATGAATGCTTTACAATAAATTTACAGCAAAATATTAGAAACAACCTACAGATCTCTCAACAAAGAGGAGGTTAAATGAATTATGGTACATCCTTAATGGAGTACTCAGCTGTTGTTAGAGAATGAGACAGCTCTCCTAGGTACTGACAGAGATGGCCAGAATTTAATACTCTGTTGGGGAGGGGAAGCTGGTACAGATCAGAGCATACAATGCATCCTCACTGGTGAAAAGACAAAAAAAAAAATATATACAAAATGTTTATAGAACATTAGGCTAAGTCTGGAAAGACAGATACAAGGACCCACTACCTGGTTTCTGGGAGGGGAACTGGGTGCTGCCCACAGCGGGGAGAGAGGTATACTTTCTACTCAGGAACTTTCTTGTCCAGTGTGAATGGACTGCTGCCCCACACATTGATACAGTAAATTTTAACATAATAACTTACATTATTACCAACATATTCATCAAGTAATATTAGAAAATTAGAAAACCAGAAGCAAAAGTTTTCAAAAACTCACAAAAGTTTTATTCCCTTCCATAGCACAGTCCCTGATTCTCACTTCCCAGAGGAGAATTCAAGTCTCCACAAATGAGAGAGGCTGCTCTGTGATCTCACCTATTACAAAGCAAATCAACCTCAACTCCATTCTTGCAGAGGAAACAGCTGCTCAGTACACCTTGAAAACATACCTCATATTTAAAGTGAGCTTATAATTCCCTAATAAAGCCTCCAAATGAAGACAGTTCCACCTGGCTATAAGAAAGTTTGGGTAAGAAACAAGAGAACAATCTCGTGTTTTTAAAAGCACAGACTATACTAAGGTTTCCTTTCCTCTGCCAGACTTAGACAAGGAACACTCGGATAATAAGACCCTATCACTTCAGTTTTGTGGGCAAAATAATCACTTCAGGGTAGGGGAAAGCATCATTTGCACTGAACAATAAAATAAATGCTCTGATTTTTCATTTGTGGGGAAGGAAGGCTTGCTTTAAATTTAATTTTGGCACCATTTTCAGATCCCTGACTAATTGATACTAAGTGACGTTAATTTGACTCTAAGAAAATACTTTTTAAAATTAAAAACAAATATGAAACCGAAGGCAAACAAACTGAAAGGCAAACTTCAAGCAGAAACTTTTGTTGAAAAAAATGTATCTTAAGAGAACACAAAAATAAAACGCAAAGAACTCATTACCATATAAACGTCAGTCAGTAACAGCACCCATGTTACCCATGTTATATCATGGGTATCTGACTGCATTAAACACACATATAAAAAGGAACACAAAGATACCCATCTGCAAATAAAAGACCTCATATCTTTTTGGTAGCTAAGGTGGGGAGAAGAATTGCATTATTCAAGCCCTCAGGTACTTTCACAACACTTGGTGTGCAGTTTTCTGTCAGTCTGAATTCATCACCTCAGCTTTGTGCTTTTAGGTGACACATTAGAAATGGCATCTTTCATGAAGTCTAACTTTGATCACCAACCCTTTGACTCTGGGTTTGATGAGTATAGCGCTTTTGGATATAAGCACATAAAAATCTAGGTCAGTCCAACGCACTATAAATACAGAAAGGACGAGGAACTGCTTTAAGGGGCACGAAGTCATCCGGCAGGTCACATCTCCGACGTGGGGAAGAATTAAAGCTCCTTTCAATTCCCCAGGTAACCTCTGGCAAGTTAGAGGAGGACTTGGTGCCACCGGGACCCCATGTGACCCAAGGGCCCGCAGAGAGGGCGCGACCCCGAGCGGCGCTCCCCAGGGTCACTCACTGGGGACGCGTCCCCGACCAGGGCCAGCCGGAGCGCGGCCCCCCGCGCGCTCGCGACAACGCGCCCACGGAGCTCCGCAGCCCCCGCTCCCCGCGCCGCGCCCACGCGATCCCGCCACTCACCCGCACTCCCGCGCCGCTATCCGGCCATCCCCGGCCGTCTGCTCGGCCGCCGCCCCGGGGCAGCCCGGAGTCCGCAGCCGCACTGGGGCTGGAGCTGCCAAGAAGGGGGCCGGGCACCAGCCGCCGCCGTCTCCCCTCCCGGGTCTCGGCGCTGGGCTGTTCTAGGTGGCCACCGACGAACCTGGGAGCCGCCGGCACAGCCGCCGGGATCAACGATAACGGCCACGGCCACTGCCGAGACGCTCCAGCGCCGACTGCGGCGCGCGGGGGCGGTGACTGCACGCCGCTCGGCGGGGGGCGCTGCGCCCTGGCCCCGCCCCAGGCCCCGCCCCCACGCGCGGCCCCGCCGCCACTGCCCCCTGGCCCTGCCGCGCGCACTCGGCGCCGGCTCGCGCAGACGCAGCGAGAGTCCCTGCAGCGCGGGTGCGCGCGGGGCCCGGCGCCGGGGGTGGCGCCTCTTGCGAGACTCCGGTCGCAAGGCCAACCTCGGAAGGTCATGGAACAGCGGGGAGAGCGAAGCGGCCCGGCGGGTGCAAATCCTCCGGAAAGAGCGGCGTTGCTGCGGCGGCCCTGCGGGAAGAAGAGTGGCTCCAAGACCGCACGCGTTGCCAGCGTTGCACCGAGGAGAAAAAGTGGGGCCACCTCTGTGAATTCACGCGGACACCAGTGGCTGCGCTTGGGCCGGCGGGGGGGGCGGGAGCCCGCTGAGGTTTTACGTTTCACGAGTTACTTCACCTGCCCCAAGGCACTGCCACTCACATCACCTTCTTTTGGGTGCAGGGCGCACTCGGGCTGAGAGGCCCGCGGGGGCATTCTGAGAATATCCTGGAGCCATCTAGTCTTGCCTCCAAGGCGTGGTGGGCTTATTTGTGCGGAGAAGAAACGGATCCCTTAATGGGGTGAGATTTTTCCTCCGTGCATTGTTCCCATTTCCGCAGTTTCACTTGGCCTCCGTGAAATTAGCTGGAGAGCGTTTGATAGCGCAGAATCATGGTTTGAAGATGTTTACGCTCTGAGCCGGACGCGTTTAATGGTGTTCTCATCGGCACAATTAATTTTGCCAAGTTCAGAAATGTGCCAGATAGAGCTCCTGGCACGCAGTCACAGGACTCTGTAGACACACCTTTCATAGGAAGCGGCTTGTTTGTTTCATCTGTGATTTATTTGATGCACTAGCAGCAAGGCCAAAGAGAACTTGGGATGAAATTCCAAAAGCAATTTGTAAACTGGCAAAATGAAGCTTATTTTCTAAAATAACTTTTCTCTGTTGATAATGTAACTCTAAAATGAGCAACAAAATACCTGCAAGTACACTGACTGAAAAGTGGATGGGGGAGGGGGATGATAAGAATGATGGAGGGTGAATTCAACTGTCAAATAGTTATAT
This sequence comes from Castor canadensis, assembly GCF_047511655.1. Lineage (NCBI taxonomy): Eukaryota > Metazoa > Chordata > Mammalia > Rodentia > Castoridae > Castor > Castor canadensis. The sequence goes on along the minus strand of NC_133391.1, from coordinate 143,816,801 downwards.
TGTAAACTTTTGTAAATGCCACAATGTACCCCCACCACAACAATGCAAAAAAATTTTTTAAAGAACATTCCATAGACATGTTTCACAGCAAAGCATGGTCCCTAATGGTGGCCTAGTGATAAACACCACTAATGTGCGTATTTTGAACACTAAAACTAAAGGCTTCCTATTATCTATAAGACTGTGTTTGGAAAACATGTTTCTATTGTGTGTATTTGAGCCCCCATTTAAGTTGTATGACATTGCTTTTTGTTCTCCCCAGTTCTTGAGTTCCCTCATGGTTTGGGAAATTTATCATTACTCATATTGGAGTATTTTGTAACTGTCTTTTCTATTAGGCCCAAGACCTATGGACCAAAGTACTTTCAGAGGCCCACAAAAAATTCTAAGTTGTTTTCAAATCAGTGAAAAAAATAACACTATTATTTAAGAAAGTGTTTCAATATTTATTATTACAGTTGTCTTTATATTCATGCAAACTTAAAATTTTTAATTCTTTTTTTAATGGAGAAAAGGACTTGAAAATGCCTAGTGCCCAAGTAAAGCAGTCCCATTTCCTAGGGACTTTCTATGGAAAAAATGTCAACCCAGGCAACAAGATAGCATCATAATTTTCACAGCACAAAAAATACTGACTTTAGGCTGGTGCTGTGGCCTACATAGTAAAGCATCTGTCCAGGAAGTGTGAGGCTCTGAACTCAAAACCCAGTACTGCAAAATAAAATAAAAATAAAATGTTGATTTCTATGACCTTGTTTTCGCTAAATGTATTTAGTATTTTAATCCTTAAAACACACCAATGAATTAGACACCGTCCTCACATCTAGGGGCTTATACAGGTTTTGTGGGCCTGGAATTTATGCAATTCTCTTGTTTCTCTATTAAGGAAAAAACAAATATAGCATGCTCAAGCTGCTCCAGCACCACCCAACACAAGGGGAAATGACAGAGGGGGAGTCCAATTGGAAAGAGACCTCATCTCAGCTGATGGTGGTGGAATATCTTACTTTTGCAAATTGTACAAAAATACAAGCCCTTGTGAGTGTATTGCCAGAGCCTTGGACCAGGCCTGAAAAAGATGCCTGGAAACTTGTGCTTCGCAAAACCTTCCTCTGTATACCCATCTACAGGTAAGAAACTTGGGAATTTGCCACACCTTTTAAGAACACCATAAAACCCACACCGGAATGAGGAATGGTTTGAAGAGCTGTTATTTACACACTTTTCCATGAGAAATAATGGATTTCATTTTCCATAAAGCAAGGGCTTTACTGATACATTAGCAGTATCTGGGTTATGATAAAATTCTGCTGTCTGTGGTGTCGAGTAAATTTTTATCTGTTGTATAAAAATCTGTATTAACTAGTATAGATTCTTAAAGGAATTTCAGCTCAATTTCAAGTGCCAGGGATTGACATCATTTTTATTTACCATAACTAGACTATTTTATAAACAGTATTTTATATCATATTTACTACTTGAAGTTTCATAGATGTGGTGAAATAAGTATCAGAACAGCATGCTTTTAGTTTGATGCTTATATATACAAAGAGCCTGACACATGGTAGGTTTCTATAAATGTTTGTCAAATAAATAATGAAATAGAAAAGGTCACATAATTAAAAGTAAAAGTGTAGGATACATAACAACCTAAAGTTGAATAGAAATGAAGCAGCAAAATATTGAAGTGTAAATACTTGCTAGATAAACAGAATTGGCTTCTTAATTATTTTGTGTTCAAAATTTGTGCTTTTCTGCCCTGTTATTTGCTATTCTTCCTACTTTTCTGATTATTTCTTCTTCTTCTTCTTCTTCTTCTTCTTCTTCTTCTTCTTCTTCTTCTTCTTCTTCTTCTTCTTCTCTTTTCTTCTTCTCTTCCTCCTCCTCCTTTGTAAATAAGATTTTATCTGAAATTCTTAAATAAAATAATATTTACATAAAACAAAAAATCACAATCATACCTGTAATGAAAGTTCTGGGAATAAAAGGCTTTGTTCTTCGCCAAGAACAATCACCTACCAAAGCAGCAAGCTTGAGCTGTTTGGGGGGGTGTTATTAAATTATGATATCTTAGCCCTTAAACAAGCTTCTCTTGATGCATAATCTAATTTGTACAGTGTTTGTCAATCAGCATGACAAGGTGTGGCTGTATTTCTAGAAGACATTTTGGAACCAAACAAGAATTTACACATTAAGCACAGTGGTTCACTAGTGAATAGTTGAAAAAAGTGAAATTGTTCTTCATTTTAAGCCTGACTGACAAATGCAGAGTTGAATTGGCTTAGTTTGGAGCACAGTTTTGGACAAGATTCAAAACTTTAATTAGATCCTTATAACAAGAAGACATACGAGAGTAATCAGCTAATTTTCTCTAAATTTGATGTTCTTTACCCAAAGTGGTTTGGAAGGTTATTTAAGGGGCATGAAAAATGTGATAAACACCATGAAAGAAAGTATCTGCCCAGAATTCTGTTTAGAATATTCTTGTTCAGATAAAATGATTTCAGGGGTGTTATGTAAAATATTTTGGTAACTCATTTCATCCCTAGCATGGCCCCAATAGATTGCATTTTGTTTGCCTTTTGTTTGTTTATACTGTACCTTCTTCCAAAAAGGACTTAAGGTAGTTTACAATGAAAGACAAACATTAAAAAAAAAAAAAGTTGAAAAAACTGGCTGAGGCAAACAATAATCTATGAGCACAAAATTTAGCTCAGAGCTTCCTCATGGCTGTGAAATAGGAAATGAGGTTTTTCATAACTCATTGTCAGATGGAAGGAGTCATACAGTTTCATTTAGGAGAAAGTCTTTTCTGGCTCAGGCTCTATGAGGAATTGTCACAGGGTCCTTATATGAGAGATATAAGGACCAAAAGTCCAAAGAGAGACTCTGTACAACAGTTTGGACCATCTTTTGTAGCAAGCATAGGTAATACAGTTTTTTTTCCCTGCTGAATAACCTTGAAATTGCTATTGTTGAAAGTAAGCAATGAGTCTCCTACGGTTTTGTTTTTATATATACTGGTCTTTGAAGTTATCCAAGAATGTAATATCAAATCTTGGTTTTCTCAGTTTCCTTCTCTAAAAAAATAAAAGAGGAGTTAGCAAAAATGCTACCTCATAGGAGGGTAGAGAAGATAAAATGAGTTCATTTCTATAAACTACTTATTGCTATGTCACTTTTGGTATAGTTTTCCTCATCCAAGATGTGTAAGTGTATTTTTTAAGTGTATTTTTTTCCCTTCTCCTATTGGAAGCATCTTTTATTGTAGACTAACTCAAATCCCTTTTGGAAGAATGCCTGGCACATGTGCCTGACTCAAAGTAAGCAGTAAATATTTGCGATGAATGTCATCATTGTTTTGATTTCTACTACCACTCCTAAGTCTTTCAAAGCTTGGGGGCAGAGGTGGGGGTGAAGTGGTTAGGACATTCAGTTGTCCCTGGAGGGTAAAGCTTAGAGGACTATAAGGGGAAAGTGGGTATCACTGAGATACCTATCAAAGCTTAGAGGACTATAAGGGGAAAGTGGGTATCACTGAGATACCTATCAAACAGCCTCTGTTTTCTTTGTATTGTTTGCAGTCACCCCCTGGGTCTTGGAGACTTGTCACTTTCAAGAATTTCCTTAAATTTCTTTTACCCCATGGAAGGTTAAATGCCTCCAGCTGTCAAAGCTAAACTTCCTGGGCCACAAGCCTAGGGTTGGGGATCATCAGGAGGACCAGAAGCATGGAGACGGCCACTAAAAGGAGGGAGGAGACAGCTCTCACAAACTATCTCCTTCTGGAGTGAACCTTGACTTTCTGCCTCCATCCCCTCTGATCTGCCCTGCTCCCAGTACTTCCCACTCAGTCCTGATGAGTTCTTTTCTAATTGGAATCTTCATTTCTCATACTCGCTGTTCCTCTCACTCAGGAACCTTCTTTTGCCTCTTCCCTTCTTCTTTTCTGCCTCTGTCTCCAACCACATCTTACTTTTTAGCTTATGTCTTCCCTCCACGTGCCTCTTCTATCTTCCTTTTGACTTACCAAGTTCTCTCCTCTGTGCCCATTTTCTCTTTTTTCCCTCATATTCTTTATCTGTTGCCCTGAGTCATTTCAGTGCAAAGCACAGTATTAAAATGGATACTACCTTATTTCTTACCTCTGTCACAGACTCAGAATCCTGTGCTCATATTCTCAATTGAGCTAATGGATCCCACAAAAGAGCCATTTACTCCATCCTTAATGGTGATGCTAAACCCATTATTTAATTTATTCCTACAACTACTGCACTCAGCGTGTTGCCAGAGGCATCTCATGCAGATGGAGCAAGAAGCCAAAAGATTATGGGATTGAGCTAAAGTCCAGCCAGAGGTAGTGGGGTAGTTCAAATTCAGGTCCAAATTCCTTAAATCTTTGAGTATATTATTCTAACTAATGCACTTAATCCACAGTCTTCAGTACGCTGTACAAAACTTTAAAAACCTGAAACTACAGAGAGTGGGTTTTTGTTTCTAGTTTTTGACAAAAGAATTTTCATTGTATACACATTTGCCAACAGGCATGATTCAAGGTGCCTGAAACACTGAGTAGCTGAAAAATAAGGAGTGAGTTAAGTAATTAATTTAAACAACAGTCATGTCCCCAGGGTTTCCTTCAGGTACCTAATCTGGTACACAGCCTGGGTCTCTTATCGGAAAACAAAAGTGGCCATCACTATGACAGCTCTGGTAAACAGGGACATTTGTGTAGCTGGTTTCCCCACTGGAACATAAGGTAACTGAAGACATGGCTCTCAAAGGGAAAGTCTGCAGCTTGGAATTTCTTTTCTGTGATATGCCCAAGAAACTGTGGGTATATTTTGTTTATCACAGAAACTTATGCTTAAATTGCTGACAAAGATCTTGACATGACCTAAATCAAAGTAATATCCAATCAAAACGTGAGTGAGCAGAGGGCCCCGTTCTACCCACTCAGGCGGGCCCTATCTGAAGAAAAACGTAGTTGTTTAGATGACCTTCAGGTTGGGAGATGAATGTTAATTGTTTATTAACATGGGCAGTTTCTTTTTTGTTCTAGATGCTAGTCTCTTTTTACAGAAAATGAGACCAAAGCTCAAAGAAGTAAAGTTACAAAGGTTTACATGCACCAATCTAACTCCAAAGTCATTATAACCTATAATAACTTAAAAGACATTAGCTAAAAGTAGAGCTCAGACTTTTAGTGAGTACAGTCACTAGATAACAACAATGAACATTTTTTGAGTACTTTACAACATGCTGGGTACTATGTACCAACTCATCCCACCCACCCTACAACCCTATGATTTGTTGGACAGGGTTATCATCTCCATTTACAAATGAGGCAAAGAGCCTAAGTAACTTGCCAAGACTATGCAGCCATTGACAACAGTGTCATTCAAGCTGTCACATTCTGTCCCCCAAACCCCCACCTCTAATGCTTGTGTCTCATGGTCAGGGCTGGCCACTACCTTTCTCCTCACACTTCCAGCTTAAGTAGTTTCACCATGCTCTCCCTACAGTGAGTTACCTCTGCAAGTGATGCTTTGACATAGTTGGGTTTTGACTGTGCTGTGTGAAAATGTTCACAGCCTAAAGGGGAAATACTCTGTCCAATTTTCTCTTTGCTTTTGTCTCTAGTGAGATGAATCTAACTCTATTGTAGTATCTGTTTCAGATTTTATTGCTCATTGAAATAGATGACTCATTTAATGCAAATGTGACACATTTGAATTCTGTATTGCTTTTCAGTAGGGCCTGCCCCACCTCCTGCCCTTCCCCAGGCTGTCCCCTCTACATTGAAACCCATGATTGGGTTCTCACACTGCCATTCACCTCTGGTGGGTTCCTCTTTTCTTCACATTGCAAGTGTCTTTATATTCAAAATTCCCAACTGCCAGGAGCACCCCCAGACACTTCCACTAGATCTAGATCATGTTCTTTTTGCTAATGCCTTACAATATCTTTATTTTGCACAGAGAAATTTAGTAGTAGAGGAATTTGTTGGAATTCCTCTACTAGAATTATTTTCAGATGGTGACTACTGAATTTTCAATACTTTTGTTCATCTTTCAAAATAAACAATTTCAGTTAAAGAATAAAACATATCTGTGTATGTATTAGTATATAGTTTCATATCAATGCCATAGCCATATCAATGAAGCTTGTTCAGTGGGGATTCCTTTCCTGCAAGTGATAGAAATGCAACCCTAATTTTGACAGAAAAGGGAGGAAGGATAGATCAAAGGAATAGAAGGTCTCAAGTGGATGCATAATTGTGACAGGAAGGTCAGTTCCTACACGAGGAAAGGTGTGATGGACAGGCGATGATAATAATAATGAATAATGACATACATGAGGACGCATAGGAGATTTTAGTACGCCTCTGCCATCATTATTAGATTTTTAAAATTCAGTATTCAGAACCTCATTGAGTACTTACTATATACAATGCTAAGGATACAACAGTGAACAAGACAAAGGCCTGACTCCTGTGAAACTTACAAGACCCTTTCAAAGTGTCAGCAGGGCTGGATATAGCTCAGTGGTAGAGTGCTCTCCTAGCCTGCTCAGGGCCCTGGCTTCGATCCCCAGCACCGCAAATACCCACGAGCAGAATGTATTTTATTAAAGAGGAGTTAAGAAAGAAAAATATAGATGTGATGAATTTTATCAGAGTACATTATATGCATTGATGTAAATATCACAACGAAACTTCTTTGTACAATTAATTTGTAATACTAGAAAATTTTAAAATAAAAGCAGCTTAGTTACAAGGCTGGAAAAAAAAAAGTACTTTATAACCTGAATTGCCAGGAAAGAAAAAAGTAAGAACATTCTTTAAAGTTACTGTTTTCTGCCACTGTCTTTCATTTTTTGTTCCTATCAGCAATAAACTCTTAAACTTAAATGCTTAATGCCGGAACATTTGATTTCTCAATGACCCAAGGTTAATTACAGCTCATAAAAGTATTATAAATTAGCATATAATATTTAGCCTAAAAGATACAGTAAATTTATTGTTCCTTTGATTTTAAACCCTTTTCAATAGGTAAAGTTAAAGTAAAATTTACAGACATATCAGTTGGTTTAAGATAAATATTCTCTTCATTCTAGGTATTTTTTTATTGCTACTCAAGGGAGAGGGAAACAGGAAAGTCTTCCCTATGGCTATGTAGCAAGAAATCTGCATATTAATAGTTTATATGTCCTTAGTTCCTTTCTTTCCTATCACTACATTCTGGTTCACTATTTTTCCAAAGGTACACGGAAGTTAATCACAGTTTTATGATAAAGTGGTTCCCTAATCAAAGAAGACTGGGTAACACTGAGTTAAACCAAACACCATTTTATAAGTTGTGAACTTTTAAGAACCTGAGTTTACAGTGGATCTTCAATTATAGTATAATATGATGTTATATGACAATGTAAAATAATAATACATGAGAAGCCACTTCCCTTCTCTTAATATCCTGGTGGTCCTGAGAGCCACCCCATTCATATTATTAGTCCCTGAACTCTGGTGATCTGTCTCCCATTCCCTGGCTATAGACATGGTCATGTGACCAGTGATATGCTGGCAAATGTTTAACAACCAGTTCTCCAAAGGAAAATATCCTTGATCTGTAACATTTGCCAATTTCCATAGTGTAAACAATCTTACTGTGTGGCTAATTTCAAGCTATCAAGGTGAAATCACCAAATGTAGCACTGGAAAGAAAGGAAAAGAGGCAGGACTGGGCAGAGAAGGGAGTTCACCTGCAACGGGAGGGAGTTCCACAGCTGATCCTTTAGAGTTGTCATGGGCTGTGATGAGAGGCGGAGCTCTTCATTCCCCCAACAGTGGTCTCCCATTGGATGTTACTCTCCCAGGAAGAGGGCATGGCCTTGGGTGGAGGAGCTGATGGCTGAGGGATCTCTGTTGGCAGCATTCCCAGAGGTTTGGACAGTAAGACCTTTATTCTGGAAGGGGAGGTCTGGGCACCATATCATCACATCTACCACACCACTGTTTTTGCATTTGTCAATGAATTTGGGTTTAATTTCTTATTCCTTCTGCTTAGACTACAGCCCACTGTGCAATCTCTAGAGCTATGTCCCAAAGTAAAACTCAAATGGCTCCTTATTGCCTACAGAATATCACAGAATTCTGTACTATTGTACAGCATTCAGAAACTTCTACTAGGCAAATATCCTGTCTCTACTGCCTGTCTTACAGTCTGGGCAGACAAGGCTTTTTAGCACACACAAAAATTCACACTGTTGCTTGAACCTGAAATGTTTTCTTCCTTCTTTAACTATCAAAATCCTATTCTTAGCCAGGCATGGTGGCACATACCAGTAACACCAGTACTGAAGAGGCAGAGGCAGGTGGATCGCAAGTTCAAGCCCAGCCTGGTCTATATAGTGAGACATTACCTCAAAATGAAAAAAAAAAAATCCTCTTTTCCTGGAGTCTCTTATTTCATTCTTCCCAGAGTGACTTGCAGATTGTTAGGTGGATAAGAGCAGCAATAAGGCTCTTGTTATTTTATCTCTCTCAGTCCCTAACTGCATTTAGCATAGCAGTCTCCCAATATGTTGGTTGCCTTGGTCTATCACAGCTTTTGCCAAAGACCAGATGATACCCTGAGGTGACAGTATAGCAGAGTGGTTAAGAGGAAGAATTCTGGACCCAAACAATCTGGGTTCATATTTGGCTGACTGCAGAATAGATCCACAACCGTGAGCAAATTAAACACATTATACTTCAACTTGCCCATCTCTAAAATGATGATAATAATAGCTAGTTCATAGGGTTGTACTCAGGATTAAATGTATTAGTCTAAGTAGAGCATGTGTAAGTGCCAAGCATATGTAAGTATTGGCTCATAACAATCCCTAGAGATTACTAAAGGTACTGCCTGTGTCATCAGTGCCCACAGTGATCCATAGTCATAAGCATGAGTGCAGCTATTGCCGAGAGTCACATCCTCAATGAAGGGCTCTTTCTCAACTGCTGTGTAGGGAATCTATTCAAAAAGCTCTTGTTTTCCTCTCAGGAGCATTCCTTTAATGAGTGAGGATATTCTTGCAAAATATTCTGGAATTCTGTTCTTTCCTAGGGCACTTTCAGTTTGGACACAGACCTGGTTTTATAATGAAAATTATGCACTTTTCCAATGTGGAAAATTTTTTAAAAGCACAAAGAATCATATTTACAAATGAATAGATTCACAGACACTTACAAACTGAAAGCAACCTTAGAGAGTACTTAGTCCAGGAGACAAGAAAACAAGATTAAGTGGCTTGCCTAATTCACACAAACTTACCCAAGTTCTTAAGGGACAAAGTTACTCAATAACATTACCCAGTTTTTGCCAAGAGATGTGATTTTCTTTGGTATGTATAATTCAGACAAAAATAGATCTAACTTGCTAAATCTCCACAGAACAACAACAAAAAAAGAAATCTTGTTTATTTCTAAGACTTACTGTTTTACTTAAAAATTATCTTAGATTTGGCACAATACCTACTATTCTCATAATTACCTTTTCTCATGAAGACAAATTATTATAATTATTCATTCAGTTATATATTTATTCATTTATTCAAAAGATATTTGTGAGATGTCTTTTTTATCAAGCACTGAACTAGAAATTAGAAACTTTTTAAATGGATAAGCCCTACTGTTCTGTGAATGGCACATCTGTAGATTGTGTATCTACTGGCTTATCCAAGTTCAAACAACTTGAGAACATGAGTTCAGGGTAGGAATTTGATCTTCAAAAAGTAAAGATTAACTACTGTTTGTCACAAAATCAATGATCAGTTTCAGAACCAAGTTACTATATACATAAGCAATTACACGATACAGAACAAGTCTCTAAAAATAAATAATATGCTTAGTCTCCTTCTCTTTCTCTCCTTTTCACTATGAACTGAGTTCTACAAAATCTAGGATCAAACATGATACATTTTGTAGCCCAGTATCATGTTATAATATAACATTAATGTAAATGTTATCATGTTTCTGTGGATGTCAGTAAATGTTCATTGGAAAAAAGTTCCATGGTGAGATAAATTTGGAAATTTTTAGATTTAGAGAACACTAAAGAGGTTCCTGTGCTTCCTCTGCTGAGCCTTTAATACACTGATAGGCATTATGAATCTCTGAGAGGAAGACAGGGTATTTGACCTAAGTCAAAGTAACTTACCTGTAGAACCCATTGTTTTCAGAGCATTGCCCATGAAACAAGGTCAATTCTGTAAGTCTCTATAGTTCACTTAGGTATTGCTTTTTATCTAATACAGGTTTTTTTCCTGCTGTAGTTTAATCCCACCTTACCTTTTTATATTATTATGGAGAAAAGTGACTCAAAACCATCTATATAAAGAATCTTTACTTGAAAACCACTATTAAAATAGCTCTCTATATTGCTCTTTCCAGGCAGGCCTGAAATGAGTTTATATCCCTTTCCTCTGCAGTAAGGAACAATCTGAAAATACTTACCTAGTCTACAAGACCTGTAAGATTTGGCCTCTGCTCCCTTCCTAATCTCCACTCCTGTCACTGTCCTGTAGTCTAGTCCTTGATCCACAGCTGGATTCACATGTTTGGAAGCTCAACCTTATGAGTTCACTAGAAGGGAATGGCGCCCTAGAGAATCGAGTCATACTAGTCAACTCGCAAGAGATTAATGTGGAACGTACAATGCCAATTTATTAAGTTAAAATGAGAACTGGAGTAATCAAACCAGCCAGATGTTTGTGTTGTTGACTGTGACCTCTTTTTGGAAGAATAGTCACTAAGAGCTTGTGATCTGGAATTAGTGTGTGAGTACAGATTCTGACTCTGTGCTTACAAACTGGGTGATGGAAAGCCAGGCCATCAGCAGGCTCTTCAGTTCCTATTTCCCATCAATAAAATGGGGAGAATAATAAACCCTATCTACCTGGATTGCTGTGATGAGGATTACGTAAGAGAATACACCCATCGCAAATTGTTTAAAATAGAATTTGATGCATGGTAAGCACTTAACAAATACTACTTTACTATTCTTAGGACAGAGACCTGGTTAAAGAGCTATATCCTAATATCGGAGTGAAGGGATTTAAATAAGGTTAAGCAGAGATTTTTCCAAGTTGCATGAAGCTTGTAAAACACTATTGATGCCTTTATCTATTCCGTGGTTATTGACATGGAAATAATTTCAGACATTACCAGACTCATTTGGTTGTCCCTCCACCCACAATGGATGAATGCGAATGAAAGTATGGATGAATATTGACATGGAATTTCACAAATCAAACAATATTTTTGCACTTACTTGATTTTTTGCCACCATTTCCACTACATGCCTCAGCCCTCCAATTTAAAATGCTTAAAAAGTAATTAAGGGAAAACCATTATTTAGAGGCACTGCCCACCCCTGCCATCTGGTCTCTTCCCTTTGCACACTATTTCAGTCGCACTTACTGTCTCTTTCCTCACACATTCCAAGCTCCTTCCCTCCTCAGAATTCCCTCAAACTGTTTCATTTGCCTGGAATTTCTTACCCACCGCTCTTGGCCTGGCTTGCATCTACTTGGCTCTAGAGAATCCTCCCAGATCCCCCAGACTGATTAGATTCTATCATTGCACTTACAGTATTTGTAATCAAATAATCCTTGTTTACTGTGTTCCTTGTCAGTCAAATCAAGGAGGACAAGGACCCTTCTTTTTTATTTACCACTGAATCCCCAGTGCCCTGCACATAGGTACGTATTCCATCCATAGTTGTTGAATGAATGAATTTAACCTGCTTAACAACCTGTATTTCCTGTAATGGAAAGTCATGGCTTTGAGTGGTCAAGTGACACATCCCAGTCATATAGTCATATTTGGCATTGCAAGATTCAAACTCAAGTTTTTAGTGCTCTTAGCCTTTTACTACCCCCACCAAAGCTGTCAACTTGGTTTCTGCAAGTTACATACCTGTCTACACACACTGTTGTTCTCCTTCACTTAAACTCTACTTGCCCTCACAATCATGGCCTTTTTTTATCCAGTGCTCTGTACTCTTTCTGTTATTCTTGAACCTATCCAAACTTTCCCTATTATAACAAGTACTTAGAAACTGATTTTGCTAAAAGGCACTGACTCCTCATTTGGGCCACAAGTTAATTAAAAGCAAAATAAAAACCTGACATTTCTACCTCCATTTTGCATCTGTCTCTTCTGCTCTGAGTCTCTTTCTCCTTCAGTTATCTTGGATACCTGGAACAACAAGACTGACCTGCCCATAAGAGATAACACCTTTATGACAAGAGATGGAAACTACCCCTGAGGAACAACAGAGCCTCACAGGACAGATCACCCCTCAAATGAGGACGATTACCTATAATGATGAGGCTGTACCCTGGAGTAGGAGTAGCCATCTCACAGGGGCCAGAGTGCTCCCCTCAAGTGATGACAGTGATAGCAGTGAAAGCAATTTCTCCCCTACAAGACCAGAACTGAGATAATGGTCAACCAAGTTACATTTTACCTGGGACAGCCTCATTATGCACACACCTCTCAGCTCCCCACCTCAGTTATCTTTTTTTTTCTCTTTCTATACTATGGTTTGAGTTCGGGACCTTGTGCCTGCTAAGGGAGGCGCTTTATCACTGGAACCACTCCACCAGCCCTTTCTTTCTCTACTTAAACCTAAACCTCATGTTAGCATCCTGAAGATGGGTTGAAATGCTTACTCTCCCTCTTCCTATATGTGGCTGGTGCATTTAATGTTTCTTTTCTTCAACCTTTACCACTTCTCCTCTCTTTAACTGGTATATGGGGGAGAATGGGCAGATCTGATATGTTGGAACCCCAGAGTTGGGTCTCTGGCTAGGACTCCAGTTACACTATTATATCTATACCTGTTATTTCATTGTTAGCAACAATATGCTACTTTTTATGCTGTCAAGACAGCCCAGGGATTCTACTCATAGATATCAAGTCACTCCTTGGTACTCAAGAGGCCTTGGTTCCAGGATCTCCTGAAGATACTAAAGTCTTAGAACTCATATCTTTTATATAAAATGACATCGAATTTGGATATAACCTGTATACTTTAAATATACCCCTACATTGCTTACAATACCTAATACAGTGTAAAGAGTGTGGAAGTAGTTGTTGTACTGCATTGTTTAGGGAAAAATGACCAGAAAAAAGTCTATACACATTCAGTACAGACACAATTAAAAAATTTTCTATCAGCAATTGATTAAATTCAGAGATGTGGAACCCATGGACATGGAAGCCAACTATACTTCATCTAAAGAGATCAGTTTGAAATCTAACTTCATTGTCCAATATGATGACCATCTACTCTTTGTCCTAATGGACGTTTCCTATACAAGTTAAGAGTCCACTTAGAATTGTTTAATTCTAAAGCATGACAAATGTAAGGGATACAGGGCTTTTTGGACTGTCAGAGGTCCTCTGTTGGCTCTGCTCAGCCCATGGGTAACCACCTAAGTATGCTGTGGTTTGGGGCACACATTAGCAGACATATATTTTTGCAGTGTACTGATCCAGAAAATGTGGCAGACTCCATGTTGCTTGCAGATCTTCTCTATTCTTTCCAGGATATTATGACCTCAACCAGCAGGCTTATCCTTGTTCTACATTCTGAGTCAATCCTGTCTTTAGGATAAATTTAAAAGATTGATTTGGATAACTTGGGGAGGTTTAATCTCAAGTCAGTTTAGCTCAGATACTCAGAGTGGTAGGTCTCAAAAGAAACTTTGTTAAGGCCATTCTTTTTATCTTTCTGGGCTGGGTTTATATCTATGTTACTGTTTCATTTTGATGGACAGGGAGGCATAGAGGAAGGTGAAGGGGGAAGGGTATCGTAAGCTATGGGAAGAGTACACCTCTGAAGTCACACACCTGAGTTCACATCCTAACGCCATGGTTTGATCAACTATGTGACCTGGTTAAGATTCCCTCTGAGTCTCTTTCCTCATCTCTACGTTAGGGATAAAAGAACCAAATTTAAAACCAGGAACATCAAAGGCCCTCCTGTTAGTCTAACTCACCATCATCTCTTGTCGATTACTACAATAATCTGTTGACTTCTCTCAGTTCCCACCTTGCTCCCCTGCAGTGTATGAGCAATAATACCCAGAACCATCTTGTTTAAAACTGTAACTTGGATGATTTCTTTCTTTAGTTGAAACCCAACCATGCCTTTCAGTTTTCCTTGGGTAAGAACAAAATTCTCAACCACTCGAGTTTCTCAGATCTTGGCACTGTTGACATCTGGAGCTGGAGAAGTTTTGGTTGTATGGTGCTGTCTTGTGCATTCCTGGTCTCTACCCACTGGATGCCAGAAGCACCAACAGCCTTAATTGTAACTACAAAAAATGTCTCCAGACATTGCCAAATGTCCCCATTGGGAGCAAATGGGTCCTTGTTGAGAACCACTGGCCTAAGAGAGCTTAGATGATTTCTTCACTCCATCCCTAACCTGCTTCCTCTCTCATCTCTTAGTCCACCCTTTGCCTGTTCAGATCCAGGTGTGCTTGCCTCCTTGCTATTCTTTATACACACACAGGCACTTCTGCACCTACTACTTCCTCTGCCTGAGAATTTATCCTTCCAATATCTGCATGGCTCCCTTCCTTACCTCTTCAAGAATTTGCCTAACTGTCACCTTCTTAGTGAATCCTTCCTTGGTGCCCTATTAAACATTTTAATTCTCCAGACTTCCTGTCCATCTACTGTTCTTAGTTTTTTTCAAGAACTCTTAACTGCCCTCTAATTTAGTATAAAGTTTACTTATTTTGTTGTGCAGGTCCCCTGTGAGAATGCAAGATCATAGGGAGCAGTGATTTTGTTCTTTCCCTTCTGCATCTGCAGTGCCAAGAACAGTGCCTGGCACATAACAAGTGCTCATTGAAGACTTGTTGAACAAATGAATGAATAAGTTCTATAGTCCGGTTCATTGTCTGGCAGGCATGCAGAAGGCAGTTGATGAAACTAGCGCCCCTTTCCTCTCTCCTCTATGACCCAACCCACTGTGGTAATTGGATTGTTTCAGGATTTCATCTCTGGGCTACTTCTGTCTTAGTGCTCTCTTTGTCAGCTCTACCCACAAGATAATGGTCTTTTCCTTAGTACCAGATGAGCTGTGACTACACTCTTGAATCTGGCTACCTTACTCCTTTCCACCACTCTGTGGACATGCTCAACCTATCTGCCAGGACATTTACCTGCTCATACTTTGTCTAATCTTCCCATGCATGCTGCCTGTCTGGAATCCCACTTCCCTGTCCCAGACTATCCAGCACCATGATTCTCTGCTTCCTCTCCCCACTCCCACTGGGATGCACACCATCCTCATGCCTCCTTTCCTACCAGAAGTACCATCACCCACCCACCACCTCCTCAAAGACAGGAGCCAGCCTGGTCTCCAGCTCTAACATGTCCTGCCCACCTCCCCAGCTTCTTTCTTGAAAACCTTGGGAAAAAAGTAAGAGAGATTATATCTCCCTTTTATCTGTTCATCTACTAAGAAACCTGAAATTGTGGCAAGCGTATCTTGAAAGGCTTACTTGAATTTTCTTGCTTCCACTTGACTGTCATGTGAGCCAGCATAGAGCCATAGAAACATGAGACTATTCACTAAGCAAACAACTGTAAATGCCAGGAGTCAACATGCTGCAAGAGCCACCAGTGAAAGAAAGCTGGGATTCCAGGTTGGTCATCATTTTCAATGTGTTAAGGTTACATTAGACAGTTTCTTTGGCAACTACCACAATAGTATTGGCAGAGACTTATCTGGATACAATAGTTAGTTGCCTGTGATGAAAAAAAGATCAAATAATCAACTCCATAACTATTTCTCCCTCAGGTTTACTTGGGTGCCTATTGGGTGGGAGGTGTTGGGCCAAAATTCAGATACATCTAAAGTACAAACTTGTGAAATTTAGTAAAGCAAATACTCTGAAAATTAAAATTTTAACTAGAAATAGATCTATAAACACAATCCCCAAGTACTCACATAAGCAAAACCATTTATTAAAACCATGGTGTATTTGAGATAAAACTGAAGACCTTTTATCAGACTCGGAGGAATCAGTGATTTGAACTGATGCTGATGACATAAACAGATATTCAAGATTATAAGAATATCATGAAAAGACTAAGGTATTCAAAGATACCAGTTGCAAAGATTACTATGATTTAGTTTCTAGGCATCTGTCTATTGTATCCAACCAACTCTCTCCTCTTTCTTTCTTCCAATTCGGACTTGAAGTAGTTAACAACAAAAAAAAGAGGCTGACAGAGATGGGCCCTCTGTGTCCTTGAACCTTTAGTTTCCTCAGTGCTATGCAGGATGACAGTGATTTATCACCTCTAGATGACCACTAGGCTAAAGGGGGCAAGAAGAAGGGTCTGGCTTCCTGGTTGGCTCTGTAACATTTTCTACAATGATCTGCAATGATAAATGTACATGTTACCGTATCAAACCTGCAGAGGATGAAATGTGAAATGAGAACGGGCAGAGATTGCTGGAGTGACATAATCATGCAAGGTGTGTATGGATCATATGCATCAGAGTTATTTCTCTGGACAGTCAGATGTTGAAACTTCAGTGCCAAAGCTGTCAACCAAACCTAACTAGATAGAGTTTAATGATCTTCTTAACTTCAGTTATGCTCTATAGTTTGAGCATTGACAAAGTAGCTATGTTTTGATTAAAAAAAAAAGAAATGACGCTGTTTCCATGGCTCTACTGATTTATTCCCATTATAGTAGATAGGAGTTCCCCTTTCTCTGCATTCTAACCAACATTATTTTTTGTTTTTTGATGGTAGCCATCCTAACTGGGTGAGATGATATCTTACTGTGGTTTTTATCTGCATTTCTCTGATGATTACTGATGTCAAGGACTTTTTCATATGCTTGTTGAACTTTTTGAGAAATGTTTGCTCAGATAATTTGTCCATTTTTAATAGAAGACATTGTAAACATGTATAGAATTATCACACTATCCCATTATTTTTTACAGTTATTATGTGTCTGTTAAAAAGTAAAAACATTTTCAAAAAAGAAGCCACTTTTGAAGTATTATTTTTGGAATTTCCCAAGTTGCTGGTAAAGTACCCAAATATCTATGTCTTGGCAGGGCTCTAAGTTGTCTCAGGAATGACTCCACAGTGCTTCAGGGAATTATAGCATAATACAAAACATGTTGATTCTGTGCTGACCCATTAATTAATGAACAATTATTGAAAACTTGCTGTGTACAAGGTACCATACCAAAGTGAAAATACTAGGAGACTAATCCTACCCAGGTCAGCCAGCAGAGGAAGTTTTCTTCAGACAAAAGGAATTGGTCAACAGAGAAATAACTTTACTTACAAACTTTCTTACCCCCAAATTGTTCCAGGATAATAAGTAAAATATGCACTATAAATAGACAGCCACACAGAATTAAAAACCTTTTTCTCTAAAGAGACTTGATGTGGAGCATCTTGGTTTAAAGTCACAAGTCAATAAAGACTGAGCTGCCTCTCAGTGATGTTTTGAGAACTCTTGGTAGCAAATGGCTCTGGTGCTGACCTTTAATAATTGGCTTAAAGGGACAAGAACTTGCCAGTATTTTTTTCTCCTTAACCTTTATGCAACTACAGAGAATCTGGCTTCCATACAAACCAAATAATTACAGATTTAAAGCAAGGTTAATAGGTATGTAGGTTCAACAAATCTGTTGGAAAAATTTTATTAACAACCCTGAAGTAGCAAATATGGGTTGCTATGACTGCAATTAGACCTAACTGCAGTCTATAATAATTGAATTCCTCTCTGATATTTTCTCAAAAAGGAATAGAGATCATTTTCTTGCTTTGAATGTTTTGGAACAAAATTGTTGTATTGATTTTAGAGAAAATTTCCTTTAGAAAAAAAAATCCCTCATGTGAGCTTTCTTCTATGTCAGATTGCTGATCCAGAAAAAATGTCAATCGCTTCTCGGCCTTTTGGCTAAGATCAAGTGCAGAAAAAATGTCAAGTCAGCAATGGGGATACCTGAGTGACTTTTCCCTGTTAGCCCTTATCTTAGTCCATTTTCTGTTGCTGTAACAAAATACCCATGACCAGATAATTTACAAAGAATCGAGGTTTATTTGTTGAGCAGTTCAGGAGACTGGAAATCCAAGAGCATGGCACCAGCATTTGGTTGACTTCTAGTGAGGACATTCTTGCTACATGATAATGTAGGAATTATGAATCACATAGTGAGACAGAGCAATCATGCTGGCTTGGCTCTCTCTTCTGTTATAAAGCCATGAGTAACAATGGCCATATCTTCATGACTTCATCAAATCGTAATTCCCAAAGGCCTCACCTCCATATACCATTAACATATGAATTTAGAGATTAAGTTTCTAACACATGAACTCTTGGAGGGCACATCCAAACCATGGTATCCCCTTTCTGCTATCAATAGTGCCTTAATTTCCTTTTGAGGAGCCTTTGTAGTTCACATCTCTGTCTCCAGAGAGGGCACATGGTCCAAACCTGGTCAAATAGAACATCTCTGACCCCAGTGATTAGGTCAAGATTACTCTTGATCCAAGCCAGACCAATAAGACCCTGTTTGGGGATTGCCAAATTAGTGGTCGCCATTCGCTCCTTATTGGAGAGTTGTCAAGGAATGTAACCAACATGGAAGAAAGCAGAACTAGAAGATGGAAAGAAGCAGATGCTTGAAGCCATCTTGTGAGTATCTAATCTAATCTTTACTCTGCCTGCCACCCTGCTCCCTATCCCGTTGGTCATTTCCTACCTGGTTGCCAGGATTTCCACTGATCACACCTTGTCAAGTCTCCCTGGCACAAACCACTTGCCTGTACTGCCTTTTTAACTGTCTCCAGCTTCTTCAGGGAGTGCCCTGCCTGCCTGGTGTTTCTCCCATGAGAACTTGCATCATTCTTGCCCTGCTTACTTATAGATTCCATCCACCTCCAACAGGTAGATCTTATCTCCTAATTTGTCCCAAACGATCATCCAGGAGTTCAACTTCATTTTCTTAAATACCATGGACATTTTAGTTCTGGCACCAAAACAAATACGGATTGAAAAGTAAACAGTTGATACAGGGAAAAGTTTGCATTTGGTTCTTGCCACCGAGTAGACCTTGATCTTCATTAGTAGTAGAATCTTTTTTTAAAACAGACTGATTTTTGGAAAGAGCTAAAGACCGCTTAAAGCCAGGCTTTTTTTTTTATAAGCTAGGCATTCAAGCATGGCAGTACCGTTTTGTACATAAAATATTTTACACTAAAATACTGAATACAAAAATGTAATGAAGTTCATTTCATACATGCCTCTGATGATTCAAAAGAGGACCCTCCTTATATTGAAATGACATTTATTTAGATGCATGTTATTATATGACTATTAATAAAATATGTGGCTCTAAAGCAACATTTCCTAAGGTATGGTTAATAGATCACCTGCATTTGTAGTATCTCTATTGATTGGTAATACCTGGTTGAAGATTCACATACCTTGGACCCTCTCCAGATATATCGAATCACAGTCTGGGAATTGGGTCTTGGAATATCCATGTTTATCAAAATTCCAGGTATCTTCTAGGTACATAAGAGTTTAAGCATCACTGACTTAAATCATGTTTCATATATCTTTCTCTTTTTTTAGTTCACCATCAAGTGTGACTGTCCTAACCCAAAGGAAAATTCTAAGAACATTTCATCATTTAGAAGATTGAAACAGAATGAGTGCACCTGTGAAGAGTGGTAAAGGTTCAGGTGATTTAGAAGTGCTATGTGTTAGCCAGTGTTGGCTAAGTTTGCTATGATAACAACTGACTCAAAATATTAATGGCTTATGGTTTCAAATATTTATTTTATTTATCTTTTTTGGGGGGGATAGTACTTGGGTTTGACCTAAGGGCCTCATGCTTACTAGGTAGGTGCTCTACCATTTGAGCCACACCTACAGCCCTGTTTATTTCTTAGGCATTTACATTTTTATCATAGAACACTCCAGATACCAGAAAAAAAAAAACCTCTGGGACATAATGAGACTTAAAATGAAAGGTAAAAAGAATAGATGGACAACAGCTGGCTCTTGAAGAGTCTGCTTGCAAGTGACATGTTAATTACAGCCATGTTACATTGGCCAAAGCAGGGCAGATGACCACTCCTGTGTTCAGTGGAGTAGGAAGTATAATAAAACTACTGACAAAGAAACTTCAGGGAGAAGCAGAAATCATTTTGAACAGAATTATAATCGACCACATAAAACATTTGATAAAGTAGGTCAAGTGTTCTTGAAAAAAGAGGGGAATCTATGGTCAGAAAACTTTAGAATGTGGTATCCACTATTCCTATCTCTAGAGCTATTATGAAGCCAACATAAAGGCTCTTAGTCCTGCAATAGAGAAAAGAAAATTGAGATTGTTTAACCTCATGTTTTCAAGATTCATTTCCATGGAATATTTTCAAATACCATCTCAACATACTCCAACATTTTGAGTTGCCATAGTCAAGAGGTCACATGTGTTATAGACAAAATAACATTTTCTCCTACTATCAAGCATATATGTGGGATGTTCCCAGGAAGATATTTCATAATAAACTCTGTGTAGTTTTGAGCTATTGATTTGTAAAAATAAATTCCAGTAGTCTAATAAGTATCCTAACAAGCCTGGGGAATCTATGCAAATATCTTTAATATTATTCTAAGTAGTTACAGGCTGTTGAAATTTAATAGTGTTAATGGAGCACTCATAAAAGGTAAATCTAAAAAGCTCGTTCTTCCAGGTAGGAGAGTGTTCCAGAAAAGATTTTACTTTTAAATCCTTTTCATTACCATGTTTGGAATTAGGCACTTCCTGTAAATTAAAGCAATGCACCTTTTTTTCCCCATTTATGGGAACCTATGATTTTAAAAGATCATAAGCAGTTCTATAGTTACAAATAGGCACAGAGTACTCCCATCTGTGCTCAACATCATTGGAAAATCTCATTTTCTGCTTTCTTCTGTCTCCACCCAGTGTGTCCTTCTCTCCCCCACCCTCCACACACACACACTAGGTGCTAATGATGGACAGCATTTCTGCTGCAGTGTAGGTGGAGGCTTTTTTCCCTCAGAGTCACTCTAACTAGAGCTGACACAGTGGCTGGGATTGCCTTCTGATTTTTCCAGTTTCAAGTCTCTAGTAGGGAAGATCTTCAAAATCCATCCTCTCTTCTCTGATGCTTTCTTCTCCTTTATCATTTCCTCTCAGTCAAAGTCTCCCCAGCTTTTCATCCCAGATCTACTCCTTAAATAATGGGGTCTCTTCAATTTCAGTCCTGACACTCACGTTATTCTCTACATCTGCCACAGTGAATTAATCCACTCTCAGTCCTTCCTCCCTGCCTGGATCTGTCTCCACCTACATTACTTCTGAGCTTCAGGACCAGCTTCAGACACCTGGTTCCACTAGGTGTCTCATCTCTCCCTCAAAATTAATGTCTCCCAAACACAACTCTTCATTTTCCTCCCTGATCATGCTCTTCTTCAAGCATTCTGTTTCCATTAACAGTTTTACCACCTATTCTGAGGCACAGGTAAAAGAGTGGAGCATTATCTTTGGGTCCTCCACTTCTAGAACCCCTAAAGTTCCGACTCATGCCCACACTCAGCCTGTGTAACTTCAGAAATATGAGACCTGTGACTTTCTTCCCTATCTCTACCCACCCTTGTGTCCAGGTGCTGATAAAAATTTGCTTGGGTTCCAAATGTATTGTGGTGGTGACAGGTACAAATTCTGGTACCCAGTCTGCTTGGGAGTTCTGCCTCTTCCTCTTCCTATGCTGTGGCCTAGCCAGTTTAGTCAGCCTCTCTGTGCCTCATTTTCCTCATCTATTAAAAAAGGAACCATTATGGGGACCAAGTATGTTGATTCACATCTGTAATCCTAGCTACTCAGGAGGTGGAGATCAGGAGGAACATAGTTCAAGACCACCCCAGGCAACACATTAACAAGACCCCATCTCAATCAATAACCCAGGCATGGTGGCATGTTGTGATCCCAGTTATGTTGGAGACCTGCCTTAGGTAGGAGGACCCCAGATGAGGCTGGACCCTGGCAAAGAGTGAGATCTTATTTGAAAAATAACCTAAATCTAAAAGAGCTGGAGGTATGGCTCAAGTGGTAGAGCATTTGCCTAACAAAGGCTCTGAGCTCAAACCATAGTACTGCCAGAAAAAAAACGGGAACCTCATAGGGTTATTGGTAAATATTGTTGTTGTTGATAAATATGTGAAATGCCTGTACATGGCTCATAATCCTTGTACAATTAATGGTACTTACTAATATTAAAACAACTTTTTAGCTATTTTGCTGGCACTTTTTCTCCTCTCCCATTAGAATCATCTTCCAAAGAAACAAACCCTATCATACTTCTTAGCTTCTGCTTCTACCATTAAAAAAGTAAAGTTCCAGTTTTTTAGCAGGATACTTAAGACCCTTCAAAAGTCTGTTCCCAAGCTACTTTTCTGGCTTACGTCTGGCTGTCTGTTCTCTAAACCTGAGTCTACCCTTTGGACCACAAACAATTTCTCCTCATTCCTCAGACACTCTGCCCTCTCCTGGCTTTGTGCCTTTTCATTTACTACATCTGTGTTAGTCAGTGTCCCTCGGGTATATGCTGCTATAACAGTTGTCCCTGTGTCTTAGTGGTTTTCAACAACACAGGCTCATTTCTTACTTGCATTACAAGTAACTTTAGGTTGGCTTCTTTCTACTCTAAGAATCTTACTATGGGAGCAAAGCTGAATAGCTTCTTTCTGGAAATAGTTTTCTCCCATGGCAAAGGGAAAAGAGTAACATTGGAATGTCATTATAGATCTTAAAGATTTTTCTCAGAAGTGACAAAAAATACTTCTATTAACACTTTATTGGCCTAAGCAAGTCACATGTCCAAGCCTGATCTTAAATGGGGCAGTAAAATATAAACGTATCAATAGTAGGTTTATATAGGAACAAATAAGTAGCAACAATAATATAATCCTTTGCAGTTCCCTATATTTGAAATGCCATCACATGTTCCTCCTCCCCATTCTTCAAACTTCCAAAACCTTGTTATCACCTCCTTTAAAAGGTTTTCCTATTGCCAGCAGAGTTAGTTCTGTTCTTTGCATTTGCTCAGAGTTCTGGCCCCACTTCTAATAAAGTGCTTATCACACTCTACTAAGAGTATCTGTTTACATCTCCCTTGTGGGTAAGGATCACTTCTTGGTTCCCTTTTCCAATTCCAAGCATCTCAGAACATGTTGACAGAATGAATGAATAAGGCAGTGCAGCTTGTTACTTGGCCATTTGTCAGGCAGAGTTGGGAACTCTTTTCTGTATAAGCAGAAATAGGTGACCAAGTAACTCCATTTGAACAGAAAGCAGATGTGAGGACTGGTGAGGAAACCAGTTTTTTTATTCTCCAAACACAGCTAGTACTTATGTCATTTTCTTATTTTGCCCTCAATCTGTTGCTATGTACCAAGAGCAAATGCCATGGAAAGATATTGTTTATGCATATAGCTTTGGGCTATAAATAGATATACTATTCAAATGAAAGTAGATTATGCCCACACAGTGTTTGTTAAAACTTTGCTTCAAGTCAGGGGATTTATGAAAAGACTAACAATCTTGATGGACTATCAGTAAATCCCATCTTAGAAAACCCTTTTGGAAAATACTAAATCAAATTGCTCAGGTGTTGAGTTTTACCTTCAAGGTGTTGTAAATTCATCTTCAGCAGCTCCTCCCTGGAAATGTATTCATTCAGGTTTTTATCACTCCTTCCCTGCCTTTTTACTGAAACTTGTACTGTTTTCCTTCTACTCAGAATGCCCTCCTGCTGCTTCCTCAGCAGCCCTCCAAGCCAGAAAAGCTTTTTATCAGGCATCATCTTCTTTTTTTAAATTTAAAATTTAAAAAATCATCTTCCTTTTGACCTCTCACTGACAGCCCCTTCCACAAAGTGGCATCCTCTCCTGTAACGTTTTTATCTTGTTTAATTGTATCACATTGTGATTAAGGACAATCCCAGAATTACAATGGTTTCACTAATGATCTTTCAACTTTATGATGGTGCAAGAATGATAGATGGTCAAAAAGAAACCGTACTCTAAATTTTGAATTTTGCTTTTTTCCCAGACAAGGGATATGCAGTATGATTCTGTCACAAGGCAGGGCAGTTGGCAGTGAGCTGAAATCACAACTCCAGCTAGGCACTCCATCACAAAAGTAAATAACTGACACTCTGCAGTGTACTATGTTGCTAAGCTATGATGCCTGAGAGGTAGATCTAGTAAGTGCATATCAACCTGCAATATTTTCAGCTTACTCTGGGTTTATCAGGACATAACCCCATTGTAAGTAGAGGATCACCTGTATTTGTTATGTGTCTGTTTCCTCTCAATGGAAAGTGCCTTTGAGATCAGGCACTTTGGAATCTAAGCCCTCTTTTTACTCAGAGAAGATTGCCTCATACATACGTAAGGTGCTCAATTAATGCTTGTTACATTGAGCTGCAATTGAAGTGAAGGCAAAATTTACAATTTATAAATTTCATGGTCAGTAATATGTTATAATTTAAACCTTTTTAATCTGATTGTCTAATATATGCTAATATTTTCATGATTCATGGAGAATGGAGTGTTTACAATATTAATCCATTTGTGGATTTTAACTTTCATATATAAGCTCTATGAAGACATTTTGGAATTGAATCAATTTTCATGAAGACTTATTAGAATTTTTAGGGAAAAAAAATGCTCACACCAAAAGTTCAGGCTATAAAACAAATAAATGGAATTATATTAAACTAAAAAGTTTGTGCATAACAAAGGAAAAAAATGAAAAGGCAACCTATGAACAGAATATTTGCATATCTGATGAGTTAATATCCAAAATTTATAAAGAACTCTCACAACACAATAACTGAAAAACAAATAACTCCATTAAAAGTTGGGCAATGGAGCTGGGCTCCGATGGATCATGCCTGTAATCTTAGCTTCTGGGGGAAGCTGAGATCCGGAGGATCACGGTTCTAGACCAGCCTGTGCTAATAGTTCATAAGACCCCATTTCCAAAATAACCAGAGCAAAATGCACTGGAGATGTGGCTCAAGTGGTAGAGGGCCTGCTTGACAAATATGAAACCCTGAGTTAAAACCCCAGTCCAACCAAAAAAAAAAAAGAAAATTATGGGCAAATGACCTGAGCAGACATTTCTCCAAAGAAGATGATCAAGTATGTGAAAAGATGTTCAATATTATACTAATCATCAGGGAAATGCAAATTAAAAGCATCGTATTACCTCATATTCATTTGTGATAACAAATACTGCCAATGGTATGAAAGAAAGAAAGGAACAGTTGTGCACTGTTATAGGCAATGTTGATTGGTACTGTCATTATGAGAAGTAGTATGGAGATTCCTAAATAAAATGAAAATAGAACTATCATATCATCCAGCCATCTGTCTTCTGGGCATATGCCTAAAAGAGATGGTATCACCACCTTATGAAGAGATCTTCACTCCTGTGTTCACTGCAGTATTATTCACAGTTGTCAACATATAGGAACAACCAACATGTCCACTGGTAGACACATGGATACAGCAAATACGATATATAAACATTATTCAGCCTTAAAAAAGGAGATTCTGCCATTTACCTTGACACTGATGGACTTGGAGGACATTATGCGAAGTGAAATAGGCCAGACAAGAAGGAAAACTATTCCCATATATGTGGAATGGGATGGGGGAGAAAAGTCAAATATACAGAGAATAAAATAGTTATTAATAAGGATGGGGTAGGGAAGAAGCAAGAAGGAAAGGGGGAAAGATAGGTCAAAAGGAACGAAGTAGCAAATATGTAGGATTAGTAAGTCTGGAGATCTAACATATACATGAGCATTATAGTTAATGAATAACATCTTATTATGGTTTTTTGTTGAAGAAGTAGATTTGAGGTACTCTTTGTCTTTCTGTTTGTCTCTCTCTCTCACACACATATACACACATACAAGTAGCCATGATGGATATGTTAATTTCACTGTAGTAGCCATTTTACCATCTATATGTAACTCATAACATCGTGTTTCAAACCTCAAATGTACATAGTAAAATTTATTTTTAAAAAAAGAAGAAATGCCTTAAAAAGAAACACTCTTCATAAATTATTGTATGGCTAAAGAAAAATTAGAAGATACTGTAGTCTTTTTATTATCACTGTTACAAAAAACTAAAAGCTTCACTCAGATTCAAAAATTAAACAAAGAGAATCTGTTATAGTGCTTCCTAAAAACAGTTCCACCTGCTAATTTAACCATATCTTCTAAAAGAAAAGAAACCAAGTGCAAATTGCATCCATTTAATTAGCTCAAGAAGGAATTTTTCAGTTGGTAACTGTACTACATGTTATGTAAGAGATCAGGAGTGTCAGAGAGAGAGAAAGAGGGCAAGAGAGGTTGTAATTAAAGTAAATCTTCCCAGAGCCCTGGATTGCATCAGGAACAGGGCCAGGATAAGCAAGGCTACTGTCTTTTGCCAGGGTCATGTTTGGAGGTTGCTTTATCATAGCCCTTGCTTAAGAAGCATAATTTGAGCATAGAAGGACTCCCAATGTCCAGTGATCTCCATGTGCTTCCCATTATGGGCAGAAGAAATGCTGTGGTGGCTTCTGTAAATGGAATGGGATGGGAATTTTCACATCGCTTTCCAACTTGGCAAAAAGGATTAATGCCAACCTGGCCATCAGGAAGGCCTGGATATTCCAAAATATAAAGATACAGTCATACAGAGACACATTTGAACCATTGGGAATGGTTGTCCACTCTCATCTTTCATGTGGAAATTAACTGAGTTAGGTTCAAAATGTCTATCTACATTATTTGAATATAGCATCATGATTTGTAAAATCTAAGTTAATACCAAGAGATTATAAGTGAGTTCTCTTGTTAGCTAGGGTATGACAGATTTGGACACTACCAGAAATGGCCTGTTAAATCTTTTCTTATTTATCTACTTCCTACCAAGAGAGTATGACTGAGTTCCCCCAGCTAAGTCAATCCCCTTCTCTACTTTCCACCTACAGTCAAAACAGTAGGAAGCAGCTAAGCCAGGCTTAGCACCACTGTTAGCTACCTACCCAATATCCACTTCCCCTTTTCCTCACTAAACCCTTATCTAGCCAAATATGTGCTTTGTCAGCCATTGTAACTTAAGTAGATAATTGACTGGGGGTTCTGTATAAGCTTTTGATTTCCTGTTCAAAGAAGTAGGGATTACCTCTTTCTTCCTTCTTTCAAAGCAGATGGGAACTACAAGCAAACATTTTGGAACATCAGGCACATTGGAGTACACAGCAAAAAGAATAACCAAGTCCCTCATGGTGTCATGATCTATAAACAATGCCAGCAAACACCTAACTGTTGCTTTCTGAAATGAGTAAAAAATAATCCCCTATTTGCTGAAGTCACTGCTGTTTGGGTTTTCTGTTACTTGCAGCCAAACATCCCTAACTGAAATACCAAACCTGCTGATGAAAGCTGAATCAAGGATTCTCAGAGGAAAGCCAGATTCTTGAGCTACTAGAGGTAAAGGGACAATAGTTTGGAGGAGGTAGAAAGCATTCATGTTTTCCTGCCATTTTTCAAGTGTCCTCTCATTTTCCACTTCTCATGCAATTTTGGGCCAACTTCAGAAAATGGAATTCAAGTCCTCCATTTTAAACTATCTGTCCTGACACACGACATATCAACACTATGATTTCATTCCTTTGATTCATGAAGTTTCTTCCAGTTCTAAAAATCATTACCAACTACCCTGCCTATGTTAGATTTTTCAGCAAAGTTTGTAATTTAAATGACCAATTCAGTTAAAAAGGGAATCTTATATTTATTTAGAATATTTTAATGAGAGAAGATATAACTCTATTACACCAAAGTTTGCATAACCTGGTTCTTAATATAAAAATCCTATTTTGGAATTCAAGCTGTAGGTACAGCATTCACCTTGATTACTCAGGGAGAACACTCAGACAGAAGACTTTCATGTGAATTCCATGATTATCCTTTACTGTTTTTAGATGATATTCACTGTCATCATTTTCCAAGTGCTAACATTCAGGTTCCTATAGTCATAGCTCATGTTTCTGTTTAAAAAGAGAAACAACAAAAATCTTCCAAACTGGTAACATCTTGATTGATGGGCCTGGTTTGGATACGCATACCTGGAGCATTGCCAGACCCCAGCCAGGTCCCTGCAAATGTGCAATTAGATTATACGAGATACATCACATGAAAGCCTTCCTCTATCTTAGCTCCAATTTCAGGCTTGCCGAATTGTTTTATTTCCTTCTACATCAAAATTCAAATAGTATTATTCAATAGTACAAAACACTAGCTTGTTCACCTTCCATTACCTCTCCCACTTAAAAATGTGTCCTCCCAAAATTTAGAATTCAAATAAATTTATTACTTAAATATTTGTGTTACTAACAGCAGCTACCATTCACTAAGATATTTACTATGGCCAACAGTTGCACTAAGCACTGTACATATATCATCTCTTTTTGTCTTCACCAGACTATGAGGTTAGCTATTAGTCTGCTAATAGTGAGGCCCTCACATAACATTTAGTGAGTTTCAGGAGCAGTCAGAGGCTAGATTCTGGGAATATACTTATGAAAAAAAGTATATCTCGTGCCCTTCAGTCCAGCCCTCTGCACAGACACTGATTTCTCACAGAGTCTGATGGGGGGAAGAGACATTGAAATGCTATGAGTGTGAAACAAAGGGAAACCAAGGAGCATATAACTGCCCTAACCTAGACAGGGATGGGAGGAAAAACCTCACTGGGAAAACAATGCTAAGCCTAGAATAAGTGTCGTTAAGGCAAGGAGGAGGTGGCACTGGTGCTGGCAGTGAAAACTGTTGCAGGCAAAGGAACAAGATGCTTCCAGACAGCAAGGCATCAGGTGGCTCTTCTGAGGGACTGGAAAAAAGTCCACTATTGTTGGAGTTAAGAGAACCAGTGAGAGATAAGGCTGGTGTGATAGGTGGGGACAGCCCATGGACTCTGCTTTGATTTTATCTTAAAGGCAATGCAAAGCTGTTAAAATGGAGGTGGCTCTAAGTGTGTGGAGTGGAGATAAACAAGGAGAAGGATGATAGATTTAAACCCAAATTTGGAGAAATTAAATCACTTACAGGCTGGAATTTGAAACCCTCAAACTTGACTCCATAAACCTCCACCATCTGCTAATCTGACCAGCTTCATTACAGTCAGGCACCTTCTCACTAGCCAATCCCTCAAAGGACCATCCCAAAGCACATGTGCCTGTACCCCTGTTAGGTGGGCATTTCAAGAGTCCAGCCTAGAGCTAGGACCAGGGCGGCACAGCTAAGCAGGTTCACTGTAGTCAGATGTGGGCTCTTAGAAAGAGGAAAGGGAGAAGGGGACAAAGGAAGGGCAAAGGGCTTGAAGGAAATGGGATTAATTTAAGAACACTGTGTTCTTAAATTGCTACAGAGAAAGGAAATACATTTTTAATTCTAATTACATCCCAGTTTTCTTCCTTTTTGTGATAAATGCTACATCTGGTTTGATTTATTATTAGGATATTCAATTCTGCTCAAACAAATAAGGCATAAAATATTTACAAAATACAGAAGCTATACTTGCCTTTTACAAAGGTTTTAGATCCCCATAGATTAAGCACACACCTCCCAGATCTTGTCCTTTCAATGCTCAAGATAGAAATGGCTCCCGCAGGATAAAAGTAGAATATTGAGACCTCAACTTGAAAATTTGAAAATTTTTCTTTAGAGTGAGGTTTGCTCTAGAAAGCTTTATGAAATTCTCTAACCTCTTCACTCTTTTTTCCCAATATTATCTATCTATAGTCAGTGAAGTATTTATACATTCTACCCAGTAGAATAGAATGAAGCAAATTATGCATATATTTTCCTTTAACATTGAGACTCTATGATACTGATGTCATTGTTTGAAATTATGTTTTTTGGGCTACTGCCTTCTGTAAGTGTCATGCTAACTTTTTTTAACAAGTTAACTATTAATCTCATTAGATCATGTTTAAACAAGAAATAGTAATGCACAGCATTATACTTCAAAGAACTATGAATATTACAGTAAGTATTCCTTAACTATAAAAAGGAACTGCATGGATCAAAGTAATTTTGCTTGTTAAAAATAATTCACCCTAGGGCTGGTGTAGTGGCTTGAGTGGTAGAGCACCTGTCTGGCAATCATGAGGCCCTGAGTTCAAACCCCAGTACCACCAAAATAAAAAAATCAATAATTGTTGGTTCTTGAATAAATGACAAATTATTCAATCTCAACAGGCAAAAATGTATTCTGGCAAATACTATAGAATTCAAATCTGGTATCATTAAATTTTTAAAAATGGACAGGGGTTAAGGATAAGATTTAATAACCTTATTCCATTAAATAACAGTATATGGAAAATACTGAAATGGAATTACAGCATTATTAAAATTTAATTCACAAATGAGAGTAGGACTATGAAGAGGTCAGAAGTCAAAGAAAAAAGAAAGTGTGTGTGTGTGAGAGAGAGAGAGAGAGAGAGAGAGAGAGAGAGAGAGACCTTCTTCTTTCCATTGTATCTTCAGGCAAGAAATAACTCATCCCTTAGCTAAATCTTCTATAACAGTTTGGAAACCTGGAATGTATAGAGTTTTGGAGGTAAAATCTTTACTTTTCATAGTTTAGAAACTCTCTTAATTGGAATAAGGTCCTTTCTCACAGGTCTAGAAGGTAGGCCCTACACTGATGATTTCCCCTCTAACTGACCATGCTTTGGAGATGCAGTTCATCAAGTAATGTACCAGAGGTGTCTTAGTAAATTCAGGATCCAGAATTTGCCTCAAGTCTTTTTCTATTGTTTCCTCTTCCTGTCCCCAATAGAAAGATAGGCTTTAACCATTCACTTTGCATCAAAAATGACTTGCATACATGAGCAGATTGCATCCTTTGACCAGGATAACTAGAGGGGATCCTGTCCCGGAGGATGACTTGCAGGCTGGGGACTTTCAGGGTCAATTGGCCAAATATTCAGAAGACCACGGAGACATGAAGGGGAAGTACTAGGAGGTAACAAACAATGAAAATGGAGAGGTAGAAAAATAGCTTGTAAATTTTTCTTGGGCTCTAAGGACCCATGTACCAGTGTGGACATGATTTAGATATCTTCTTAGACATGCAGTGTCTGTTCTCTGTGCCTTGCATACTATACAAAGGTAAAGTAGTACTCCTGTTAAACATGACTGAGGATATCCACACAATTGATACTTTGCCAAAACCTTTTACAATAATGATTGTAAGTAATGAGAACTATCATTATGAAGTGTTTACTGTGTCTCCACCAATACCACTACCACCATATCAAAATTCATTGATATTTATTGAACCTTCTCTATGTACCAGACACTGTTCTAAGCTCTTTGCAAACTTTATCTCAATTCTCACAAGCATTCAACCAGGTAGATATCATTACTATCATCCTTTTACAGAAGAGGAAACTAAGGCATAGTCAGGAGAGTTATATGGGATTCAAACCCTGAGATTTGACCCCAAATGGCTTACATATTTCATTCAAAAGGGTTTAGTTGACTCCCTACCACATTCCAGGCACTGTGAGGACAAAGGCATGAGATGCTGAACAAAATGGACACAGTTCCTGTCGTTGTGGAACATGCAATTTCACGAAAAGAGACAGTAGCCACTGGTGACAGAAACAGATGTTTAACTGTAATGGTGCCGAGGACTCTGAAGGAAGGTGTGCAGCACAGTGACAGTATTTGGCACCTGCCCGAGTTCCATTTCATCATCACAGTAACCCTGCTCTGATATTATACAAAGAGAGCAGAAACAAGTTTTAGGGAGAGAGAGGAAAACTTTTTTTAGGAAGTTGGCTGAGGACAATCTGCTCAGACCCTCCCAAATTATGAACCAATTATTTCACTCTGGGGCATTAACATTTTTGTTGCCATTAGCAGTCATTTAGCTTGGAAGCCTAAGTGGCAATTATGTGCACATTAAGAGTTCCAGAACACTAATTTTGCTTCAGCACAACTCACACTTTTTTATATGCCCAGATTTCCTGTTGCTTATATAACAGAGCCAGGCTGACCACTCAGGGGTATGATGGCATGAGATTACTGACTGGAGAGTCCACACTTGGGCTGTGGACCTGGGGTTATGCTTTTTTTTGTGTGGTACTGGGGTTTGAACTCAGGGCCTTTTGCTTGCTAGTCAGGCACTCTACCACTTGAGCCACTCCACCAGCCCTGGGATTATGCTTTAACTTTTCCTCTGCTTTGTGGAATGTAGAATTTGGCTTACCAACTATGTTTATTTTTGTTCTAAGCACTGGAAATAAAAGGTTTGTGCTGATGTTTTGAAGACACCCTACAGACTGTTCACAAACTTGTGGTCCATGTGGCCACCAGTGTCAGGAGCAATGACTCACGCTAAACCAAGTGTTGTTGCTTCTTAAAATACTGTTTTGGTCTGATTCTCAGGAAAGTTGGTGTGTTCATCACAAACACTGCTAGGTGGGGGAAGGGTGTAGTGGGTGTGGGTGTATGTGAAATATTCTGTGTGACAAAAGTGCATTTCAACTTCCCTGGGTATTTATTCCTAAGACTACCTTTGACCCAAGGAGAATTTCAATTCAGAAGATACTTAAAATTAGTGTATCTGGTCAAAACTTTGCATTCTATAAAGTAGAGTGCTGTGTCTCTGAGAAATTAAGTGACATGATCAATGTCATGGCCATATTTTGGTGGCACAGATATGCTTAGAACTAACTCCAGTCACCTTCACTCTGTTCCATGCTGAATCTTGGATTTAAACTGTTAGTTTCTTTGGATCATATTGTTTCTTCTCTCCTCCACTCTTTATCTTTAGTGTGGTTCCCCAGTGATCTAAAATGGCATGCAGCAGCCTACTAACCTTCACCTTGCCCTTATTGCCAAACAAAGCATTAATTATGTAACTCTACTCGGTTTGCTAGGAGTATAGAGTTTTGAACAGAAAACTTGCAACAGAAGCAGATAAATAGGTTTAGACAAGCAACACTGAATAGCTTCATAATTAAAGAAATTTTACAAGACTCATTAACACATATGAAACGGGCACATATGTGCCTATTTGATGGTAATAAATGTGAGGTGACTATTTCTGCAGCGGGGCCAGAAGGAATCCAAACAGGGAAAATTTGAGGGGTCGGGGAGGCTGTCGAATATGAGGATGGGGGAGAGTTTGTGAATTCTATCACAGTGGTGGATCTGGCATAGGAAAAACCTTAAACTTGTGCTATCCAATATAATAACCACTTGTCACATGGGGCTATTTAAATTTAAGGTATTAAAGCGAAATAGAACTTCTGTGCTGAACTGCACAAAAGTGACACATTTTCACCACTGGAGAAAGTTCATATAGAAGAGGCATCAGTTTATAGACCAGAGGGGAGCATAAGGCAATTGCTATGGTCTGAATGTTTTTGTCCTCCCCAAATCATACCTAACCTGCTATGTGCTGGGATTAGAAGGTGGGGCTTTGGGAGGTGGTTAGGTCATGAAGGGGGAGCCCTCATGAACGGATTGGTGTCTGCAAAAGAGACCCAAGGGAGTTCCCTTTCCCTTTTTTCTATGAGCTGACACTAAGAATCAGGAAACACGCCTTTACCAAACATTTCCTGGTACTTTGACCATACACTTCCTCACCTCCAGAACTGTAAGAAATGAATAATTATTGTTTAAGCCATCTAGTCTATGATATTTTTGTTGCAGCAGCCCCAACAGAGTTAGACAGAAAAGGCTATACCAGACAAGGGGAAACAACAGAGAGAAGAAGTACTGGAGTGGTCAGAGCAAGATCTTGAATTGGGTTGGAGCTTGGACTCAAGACCTTGGCTAGCTGGGATAATCTTTGTGCAAACTGTGAAAACTGTTGCTTCTCTGGGCAAAAGCATCCTTGCGGTTTTGTATGGTAGATATTCCTTTTCACAAAAAACAGTGTAACTTCCACAAAACAATGGAGACAGTAGAAAGATCAATGGTTGCCAGGGCCCAGGGAGGAGACAGGAGTGAGGAAGGGATGAGTAGATGGAATGCAAGGGAATTAGGACACTGAAACTCTTCTGTATGACACAGTAATGGTGCACATATAGCATCACACATTTTTCAAAACTCACAGAAGTTACCACACAGAGTGAACCTTATGTGTCCTGTGGTCATTAGTTCTAACAATCTATTCATACTGACTCATTCATTGTAACAAACACGTAACAGTGATGCAGTTGTTAATAGTAGGGAACCTGGGGGTGGGGAGGAAGGGGTGGATAGGGCTTTATGGACCTCTTTGTACCTTCTGCTCAGTTTCCTAAAACTACTTTAAGAACCAAATTCAGTTATTACAAATGAAAAGGAGACTGGCTTAACTATTTCCCATCAAATGTTTTCAGGCCCTCTAAGAGTTTTCAATTTGTACAAACAATGACATGACAACAAAATGCTATAATCTCATGTCAGCTGATAACAATACAATTGTACGTGTTTATATAACTATTTCTCATTAAAAAAAAATACATAGTGTACCTTTCGCCAGGTGTCCACAGCACAGTGTCAGCTTGGTGAACAGAGTGTATGCTGGATTTTCTTTCCTACTTGTCCCCTACCTTTACTGCACACAGGGGCCCTGCTGGGACCCCATCCATTTCTACTGTGAGTCTCCAAACCAGAGCTGTTGTGGTTATCATGTTTGGAAGCCAAGGAGGCAATCTCTGTAGGGTACCAGGGACCAAGTAGAGAAAAGTTGGCTGGAATATGTACACCACATGAAGAATACTGCTCTATAAGACAAAGACTAAAAAGCCAAGATGGGAGCCCTGAGATACCCTCAGAAGTGGCATTACAGTAAAGGTAGAAAGAAGCCCAAACTGACCGTGTCACCAAGCCAGGAAGGAAGGGAGCAAATCCCAGCAATACTGTACCTAGAAGGCCATATCTGTGGGGTGGCAGCTCCCTGTCTGAGCTGGGGTCAGAGTTGCTGGTGGTCTTGGCAAGTGTGGTTCTGTGCAGAGAGGCGCTGGGATCTTGCAGGGGAGTCAGGTTCTGGGAGAGAAGGCTAGGATTTGAGGAAGTGCACATTGGGAGGCTATATATACAGGCCAGTCCAGGGGCTGGAGGGAAAGAGGAGAAGGGAAACACATCCCAGCAATGACTGGAATGCATCAGCTATGCAAAACAAAACTCCTGGGAAAACCAAGCTGAATCTTGAATTGTGGTTCAAGGAACTGGTAATGGGATAAAGAGCCTTTGCTTCCAGGCCAGTGGTGTGAGCCCAACCCAGGTCAGGAGTTAGCAATGTGCTTCAGATGTCAGAGTGAAAGGAATGCATGGGGCCACACTAACCTTCTAGTATTAGAGTAATCCTGAAAAGAACCACCTGCCACTATAGGTAATCTTAGCAGCCTGCTTCATGGAACAACTGGGAAGGGAGTTGAACTGTGATACTGATACTGGCTCATTCTCAGCCTGAAGGGAGTCTCCAGACAAGCCCTGAAGCAGTGTGGAAAATTTCTGCCACTCCTTTTGGAAAAGAACAGTGCTTCCCTAAGCTTGGTCCTTGGACCACCTGCATCCTATTCATCCTGGGATTCTTATTAACCATGCAGGCTGCCCCAGGTCCACCCAGGTCCACAGAGACCAAGCAAATCTGTGCCTTAAAGGATGGGGCTTAAGAATCTGTATTTAACCTAGTTCCTGAATAATGCTTCTGTATGTTGGTTTGCAGATTAGGGTTGCCTATCTATCAGTGGTTCTCAAGGTGTGGAGTGCCTCAGCACACAGATTCCTAGGCCCCACCTCCAAAATTTCCAGTTCAATATACAGGGTGGGGCCTAAGAATTTACATTTCTAACACATTCTCAGGTGATGCTGTTGAAGCAGGGACCACACTATAAGAAGCACTTGCCATAGAGAATTTCTCTTTACCTGGCAAATTTGAGAACTCAGGGTGTATAAAATCCCACTTCTCACTCAACCACACAATTGAAGTAGCTTCCACCACCCTGTTAGTCAGATGACTAATGCCCCTGACCTTTTATTCACCTTGTTAGATAACTCTAGTTTTAAATCGATAATACCAAAGGGGATTTCACCTGGCCAGCGTTAATCTTGTGTATTGTTCTGGTTCCAATTGTTTATATTATCATCACCCTATCCTTCTTTTCTGTTTGGCAGTAACAATGTTGTGTTACCTTGGGCTTCAAAAACTAAAACCAGCCCCTTCCTTTGCTTGCTGTGAGAGATACCGTGCAAGCAAAATGCTTATGAACATATTCTGAAATTTAGAAAGTGTTATTTTGGGGAGCTTTCTGGGACAGGATGTC
This sequence comes from Castor canadensis, assembly GCF_047511655.1. Lineage (NCBI taxonomy): Eukaryota > Metazoa > Chordata > Mammalia > Rodentia > Castoridae > Castor > Castor canadensis. The sequence continues at coordinate 143,780,322 of NC_133391.1, read as the reverse complement.
CCCATCATCAGCTAGAGGAAGCCCGGCTTTTGATAAACACTATTTTGCCTTGCTCAGATCAAAGGGAGTCATTGATTCAAGGAAGGGATGGAAGGATTGGATGAGGCCCTGCTGCAGACTCCCCATAAACAGGATAAACCCTATCAATGAAAACTTAGATGCTGCCAGGCCAAGGTCCCCAGAAACAATGGAGCAAGGAGAACTGTGGGTAGTGAGGAAAGAGCCCGGGTCCTGACAAGATTGTTCTGCCAAGAGAATGGCTGTAAACAGGATTAGTCCTAATGAGATTATCAACTCAGGACCAGGAGGCTGGGGATGGAGACTTCAGTGTTGCATAAAGAGTAGACTCAGAAGTCACTTGAGGGGTGAGAGGATTACAAAGCCAGGGTCAAGGGCTGTCCCTTCCTAGCTTCCTTCCAGCGCACAGGCTCCATCTCTCCTGGGATGAAAACCGAGTTGCTGGAATTGCAAATATGACTTTGTAGGAGGAGTAAAATGAGTGACTAAAGGACTAAAGTAGCAGTTCTCCTATCAGGGGACCCTACTGATATCTGGAGATTCGGTGAGAAGGTGCTGCTGGCGTTGGAGGGTAGAGACCAGGGATGCTGCTTGCTGTCCTGTGGTGCCCAGGAAGCCTCACCCAACAAAGACCTCTTCTGACCCGAGTGCCATAGCAGAGCCCTCTACACTTGGATAGAGAGGGAATCCAGTTAGGACACTGGTGTGTGACAAGCTGGGGACTTGGGGGGTGGGGAGAGATTGGGCTGCCATGTTGTCGCATCATCCCCCTCTTCCCTGAAGGTAAAAACTGGTTCTTAGATGAGGCAATGGGAGTGAGAAAAACCTTATTTATTTTATGTATAAAGTGAAACTGTATATAAATCCATAGATCACATTTCTATGGTATTAGGATTTCATGAGGGGGGGGGCTGGGCTGAGGAGGTAGCTTGGTGACAGAGCCTTGCCTATCATTTGTGAGGTCCTGGGTTCCATTCCCAGCACTGCAGAAAGAAAATTCATGGGGAGAACAATTAAGAAAAAATGTCTGAAAAGACTCCCTAGGGACATGATAGTGAAAACAAAGCAATATTGACCTTGATTAGAATGGATATTCACTCCCTTTCTCCAGTGGCACTTCCATCTCAACAAACAAGCTGGGCTTGGTGGTTTGTGTCTGTAATCCCAGCTATGGAGAAGCATAGATAGGAAACACAGTTCAGAAACCATTGTCTTAAAGACCTAGAGCTAAAGTCAGCATTTGTGGTAAGGTGGCACTCATTTGACTGGAAGTTTTCTGGCACCAGTATTAAAAGGGCCACTGGCTCAGCTACAGAATCCACAGGGTCTGGTGACTGTTGAGATGGAAGCCCCTGGTGTGCAAGTAGAACTGTGGGTTTGGAGCTGGGAGGGCAGGTCCAGACTTGGGGCACAGCTTGGAAGTCAGCGTTAGTGGGTAGGACCATAGGTGGTCTTTGGAACTGGATGAAATTAGAGACAAAAACATTGAGTTGGAAAATGCTGAGCAATTCCATAGTGCTGTGTATTTTCAGCTACTACATAATGTGTAGCTTCTCTCCATTAGATTATAGGCATCATGGTGCTTGGGACAATTTAGGAAACAAATATATATAGGAAGTGCTTCACGTTTTAATTAAGTATTAATTGTCTTCCATTATTGAACTTCTGGAAAGAACTTTCCTGTTGCCTTCTCATCCTTTACTTCTAAGGTCTGTGTTGTGCTATTGTTTTGAACTCTACCACTTCTCTTGACCACTTGATATATGATCACTTGGTCACTTCTAGTCCAAACCCAGACCTAAGCCCAAGGTCTTTCCTGGTTCTTTGGGACTGGCGAGGTTGGCTGTGCGTCAGGCTACTCTTGAACAAAGTAGCTGGCAGCCTGGGTTGATACTAGAAGCAAGCATTAGTTGGTAGCATAGACAAGAACAGAGGTAGAATGGGGACACAGGGGAGAAGTTGACCTCCGAATGCTTCTGCCCACTCCCTCAATTCTTATGTTGAAACTCTGCCTCTAATATGATGGCCCAAGGAAGGGAAGGGGGCTTCGAGAGGATACTAGGATTAGATGAGATCCTGAGGAAGGAGCCCACATGAATGGGTTTCGTGTCTTTGGGAATCCTGAGAGAGCTTGCTTCCTCTCTCTGTCATGTGGAGACACAGCAAGAACACTGCTCTCTATGAGAGGGAGCTCTCACCAGAGACCAGTCTGCCAGTGCCTTGACCTTGGACTTCCAGCCCCCAGAACTGTAAGGAATAAAATGTTTGTTGTTTAAGCCACCCAGACAATGGTGACTTTTTTTTTTTTAATGCTGTGCTGAGGATTAAATCCAGAGCCCAGCACATGTTAGGCAAGCACTCTACTACTGAGCTATACCCTTCCCTTTGGTGTTTCGTTAGAGCACCTTGAGCTAAGACAAGGGTCCAGCCAGGCAGAACACAGATGTGAAGGACTGGAACCAAGAGGAAAGAGAGGTGCTGGGTGCAGGCATGTCTGCTGTCATTTAGAGATTTCTCTCCTGGCCCCTGGTTCTGACCACAACACAATTCTTCCCTGGGTCAGTGCACTTCTTATAGAGCTAGGGACAATATCTATACACTGATTTCCAGGCTGTAATTCTTTGGGGCTCTGCCAAATCCTTCCAGTGGAGCTCCTTCCTCTGGGTCCAGTTGAGATTTGTTCTCTAGGGTTCTGCACCTGACTCACTCTTTGCCCTTCCTTTTCCATTTTATTGGCTGGTCACATCCATTTCCTAGTCTTGAGGTGCTATTTTTAGGCTGACAGTTTCCAAATTTGTATCCCCAGCCTGAACTCCAGATCTGTAAGTGCATCTACAGATCCCATGAACGAAAAAGTCACCATGCCCCAAACAAAAGCTAGGCTCTTTTCCACACTGACTCCATCCTGCAGTGTTCTCTTTTCTGGATAATGACATCTTCCATCTTCTCATCCAAACCAGAAACCAAACCACGGAGTCTTCTCTGCATCATCTAGCTTCCTCCCTCTGTAAGTCAGTTTTGCCTCTTATCATCTGTGAATTTATTCACCCCTTCCTTCTCCATTCCCAATTTCTTGGCTATCTCTCATCTCTCACATGGCCTGCCCCATGATGAATCACATCTCTCAACTCACTTGACATCACCCTCCTGTGATCCTGTTGCTGCTTCTCTCTTCCTGATGATGTCCTCATGATCTCCAGTCACACTACTCCAGGCTTCCTGAGGACAGGTGCTAGTCGTGTACACTCTTACCTCCTGGGCTATAGAAGTACTGAGCACATAGTGGGGCACTCAACACATTCACTGAGTACAAGAACAATTTGATGCGTCCTATTTGCCTTGAGGCTGCAGAGATATGAATGTAAGAACCCAGGGCCTTATGTCTAGTTTTACAGCCTCCCAGGCAGTCCTCCATGTTATTCTAGCATTGTCTTTCTGAAGTGGAAAGCTGAGGATCTCACTCCATGGTTCGTTGACTTCTTATTGCCTATAGACAGATGCAATGTAAACAAAATGCTGACACACAACCTCCTTTTAGGTTCGTCTTCCTCCCCCTCTGCTTGGGCTTGTTTGCAGAACTTTTCTCGCAGTGCCTTATGATTCAGCTACAACCAACAGGTAGCGCCACAACAGACCACAGCATGTCATAACTCCATGCCTCAGTATCTGTGTGCCCACCACCTGACTGCCCTTCATCTGGGTGGATGAATCCTTCAAAACACCCTTGTACATACCTCTCACCTTGCACTCATGGACTCAACTGGAATGCCTTATTTAGGTTTTGATCTCTTCACTGAATTCTGAACTCCTCATGGGTAGGGTCCATGATTTCTCTCTCCTTGGCACCTGGCAGCCAGAGCAGTGCTTCCTACAACTGTGTTCCTTTGAATACTAGTTCTATGAGTTATTGGAAGGTATTTCAATAATTATGAGTTATGGAACGGTATTTCTCAAAGGAGAACCTATAGTCAAATATGTCTGGGGAAAGTAGCCTATTCACAGTGTAGGGAGGTCTTGCAGCAGAAACCTGTTTGATCTGGTTTGATGCCTAGCTCCCTACCCTAGGGCAGAGAAAGATTGTCATGCAGATTCCTGCAACACATGTGCAAGAGGCAGAGGTGGAGATGTGTCCAGGCCCAGGGCCATATGTGACCGCAGAGAAGGCTAACTCAGGCACAGGGGTGGGGGCACTATTGGTCTCCATCGTTCACAATAGACTAATGGCTGACTGAACCTCGGAAGGGAAACTCCATGGTATTCTAATACCTGCAGGGACCGAACTTCAGGTTTATTGTACAAAGACTGTTAAGTCTTGCAGGATGTTCTTTTCAGTCCTGTGGTCAGACTCGACTTTGAACTGGCCTGCCCCATGATGAATCACATCTCTCACTTGACATCACCCTCCTGTGATCCTGTTGCTGCTTCTCTCTTCCTGATGATGTCCTCGTGATCTCCAGTCACACTACTCCAGGCTTCCTGAGGACAGGTGCTAGTCGTGTACACTCTTATCTCCTGGGCTATAGAAGTATCGAGCACATAGTGGGGCACTCAACACGTTCACCGAGTACAAGAACAATTTAACGCTTCCTATTTGCTTTGGGGCTGCAGAGATGTGAATGTGAGAACCCAGAGTCTGAGCTCTGTGCTCAGAGACCCTGAGAAGTCTTTTCTGTAGCTGCTGAAGCTGAGTGTTCACTGTTTCTTTCCAGAAAAAAGTGAATAAACTAGTTTCTATTCAACTTTTAGACCTGTAGACAGGAGACAGGGCAGGCAGGATTTCTAACTTGGATATCTAACACATTCCCCTATAGAGAGCTGACTGTTTTAAAGCTATTGGGTTATATTTCTAGTTTTGCAGAGGTAGCACCCATATAGGGATTAAGGCAAGCACTGCACTCAATGCATGAACCAGAATCCTGGCTTTACCCTTTACTGCCATTGTGACTCGGGGCAAATGACTTGACCTGTCTATGCCTTAGATTTCTCATCTGTAAATGGGAGTGATAACCATAGTACCCACCTCCTAGGGTTTTTAAACAACTAAATGGATCACTGTTTATGTAGGATTTAGAAGAATGCCTGGCATGTGGAAGCTCTATGTAAGTGGTTTTGAAATCCATCAATCAATATTAGTTTCTATGTTGATCTATTATGAAACAATGGATAGGGGCACAAATAAAATTATATGTAGTGCCAGCTCCTATGATTTAAAAATAGTAATAAAAGCTATAGTTTCTATTATATGATTCATCCTCAAAGCAAGCTACAAAGTGGGTATTATTTCCATGCTTTGTGGAGGTTGCCATTCTCTGTGGTCAGTGCTGCTCTTCAGGTATGGGCCAAGCTCTAAGATCATGTCTGTTCCACTGCATCCCCAATCAAGTGCATCAAGGGGCACTTTCTCTCACAGAGGAAGCCTGGTTTACAGACAACCCAGGGCATCCCCATGACTTAGAGTTTGGGAAGTGGTTCACAGACCATGTAAAGCACACAGCTCATGTATGTTGGAGAATATATTAGTATCCTCAGTGTCATGTGACACTTTTTTCCCACATGCTATAGTAAAGAGTGTCTTTCTTCCTTCACTTTTTTCATCCACACCATTATACTTCCCAAACTCTTAGTATTTCAGAAATGACCTGCACATGGGCAAACATCTTTTTAAATAAAATATATAGACATGAGATCATATATTATGAACTTTTTGGTGCTTTCCTTTGATTATTTACCATTTATCCAAATTTTTAAGTTCAAATGCTCATTCTTTGAGTAACCGTGCACTTACTGGGATATTTTTGATGAAAGTGCAATGATGGTCTTCCATTTCAGGGTCCCACCTGAAAACCAGAGCTCATGGCCTCCAAGTGCCTCACATCCTTGTCTAAGAATGGGGTCCACAATGCTCTCTGTATATCTGGACCTGCACAGATCAGAGCAGGGCTGGTGGCTGGATTTTTATGGGGTCTATTTTTTCCCCTAAACTAACCAGGGATTCTTCTTGGAACAGGGGCTTTGACATTCACTATTAGTTTTCCTAAGCTCCCACCTCTACTCACAACTTTCTGTTTCTCTTGGTATCTTTCTTTCTTTATCTGTGTCTCAGTTTGTCACCTCCCCTCACACAGACATATTCACATACCCACACTCACTCATAGCCTTTCCTGGCCCAATAGAAAGTTTTTTTTCCTGTATGTTCTTACTTCTAGCAGAATAGAGAGCCTTATTTGAGAGGAGTCAGCCATGTGTGCTGACTCCTGTTGACCATCAAATGTGTAAGCTAGAGGCCTCAGGAAAAAAAATGACCTACTTCCCCCTCTCCTCTCAACAGATAAAGAATGCAATCTCAAGAGAGGATCAGTAGCTTTCCTAAAATTTCATTTCAAGCCACTGGTAGAATCAGCATTGTCTGAAGGTTTAGTACATAGGACCATATGTATTAGGAATTACATTCCTATGTAATTTGTGACAGGTATCACAAACTTGGAATCACAATTTGGAGGTGATTATGTTGATACACATGCTACTTTTCAGCCCACCACTCAAAATATGGGACTATGCATTAATTATATCTCTAGTTCCTGAATGATGCTTCTATCAGAAAAGATCTATGCATTTGTAAATATTTTTAAAGATACATGCAAATGACATCACACTTTCATAGAGATATAAGCTTCACTGCTCATATCCCCAATGCACAGATGAGGGAAAGAAGGCAGGAGAGAGGAAAGAGAAAGAGAGAGAGATTGCCACTCACCCAGAGTGTCTTGGATGTCTGCCTGGGCTTCTGTTGAATTTCACTTGGTTGAATTTCTATTCAGTATTACTACTGAGGTCTCATTGTTAAGAACATGTTCTTTAGGTTTCCTGCTTATCTCTAAGCTGAAGAAAATTTTTTTCTGTTTGCTTTTCCAACCTTTGGCTTCCATGACCTTAAAAAAAAGGTACTTGAAAGCCAAGCTGCTCTAAAAGCAGCCTGCCTGTAACCTCATATGAGACCTGAAATACCACCAGTTAAACCTAGGTGTAGGGTTCTGTGAACACATTTCAACAAATTTTCCAAGTGGCAATTGGTTATTTCCATTGAAACACTCAACAATGCTGAGTAAACAGTACATTTCCTAGTCTACTGTAAGAGTAGTGACCCAATGGCAATGACACATGTCAGCTGGGGTAGCAGGAAGCCTATGGAATTTTTCTTGCTTTGAGGATTTAGCACTATTTAATATTCTTCATATTAGTCAGATTCACTTTGAAAGTTGGAATTGGGTCATGCGACATTCTCATAGTTCACAGTTTTTATTAAGATAGATGTTTGATGGATCAAATTACATGTGACATCACTCTCAGCTTTAAAGTTTATGATTCTTAAGAAAGGAAAAGCAGTGAATTATGGTTACCAACTCTGGAAAGTATTTCAGCATTTTAAAAAAGAATCTATTGTGCATATGGTTTTAAAATACTGTATAATCTATTGTTTTGCCAAAATCTGTTCACTTTTTGTTGTAGACCTAATCAGTGTCATTCTGTGGGAGAATGTCATGAAAAAGCCCAGGTAAAACATGGGTCCTTTCCAGGCCTAACAGATAGAATAATGTAATTTAAATTGTGGAGTCAGGACTAATCTCACAGGCTTTGGAAATTCTCCTCTCGTCCTTTCTCACTTCCCTTTCCTCTTGTCTAAGGAGGGAAAGTGTAATAGATAAACAAAGTAGATTATAAGAGTGGAAGGAAGTGAGGTACAACTTTTAAGGTCTCACTTTACTGCCTATGACTAATGAAACATTAATGATAGTGTTAAATAAATCTTCTCTTGGAGGGAAGAAAAGCCTGCTCTTCTTTCCTCCCATTGACTTAACATCCCACCCCTTTAAACTAAACTGCACCTCTCATTAGCTGTCCTCAGCAGTCCAGGTGGTTAGAACCATCTCATCTCTTCCCCATATCTTTAACCATTCAAAAATGGCAGTCAGATGTCCTCCCCACCCTCTCACTGCCTCCTAAGTTAGTCTCTGCCAGCCTTGGGCAAAGTGGTTCACATCTTTCTTCTTCATGGAGGATCTACAACTGCTATCTGCCTCCCAGCTGCCTGGTATGGCTTCTCCATCCAGAGCCCTAGACTGGCCAGCTAAGGTCTTGCCTACCATCCTCTGCTGGGTCACAGGCACAGCAACTACATTTAGAATTGTGACTTCTGCCTGGACCCAAATCCACCATATCCTCCCCAGCACAGCCTCCTTGCCCTCTTCACTCACAAAACCCATGGCCTCCTGGTCACCACTGAACTCTCTTACTTCCATGACAATGGTTCTCATCCACAGGTAACTCCTGACCTTGGGTCCAGGAGACATTTGACAAAGTCTGGACACATTTGTTGTTGTCACAACTTGAAGAGTATTCCTGGAATCTAAGAGTTAGAAGGCAGATATGCTGCTAAATGACTTACAATGCACAGGACAGTCCCACAACAAACAATACCCAGCCCAGTGTCAGCAGTGCCTCCCTGCTGCAGGAGATAGAAGAGGCCTTTATTCTCTTCCCACATCTTTGGCAGGAAGACAAACACAGAACAGAACAAAACCTAGTCTGTCTTGCAGGCACACACCTGAAACCCTCTGTTCTCTACCCCACATCTCAGCTCAGTATTGGAGGCAACAAGCAGGACCTTGTAGAACCACCTTCCCATGCACCACTCGCTTCTTCTCTCACTGGGGCAGGGGTGGGGACCAAGAGGCTCCATCTTGGTAGAAGAATCACTCATGCTACAGGTTCACAACTATGTGACATTTACTATTTTAAAGACGTTTAAAATACAGATATTCAGAATTCATACTGAATTGGCCTGGGATGGGACCTGGGTGACATATTTTTTTAAATGAGAATACTACTGTGCAGCCAGAGCTAATAACCCCCTGGCTTGGCCACCTGCTCAGTGTAAGCAGGGAGAACAGACCTTCCCAAAGAATTGTGGGACATTATTCTTCCAGGACCTTAATAGTATTTACACATCCTTTAGGGTGTCCATTCTCCCAGTAGCAGGGAATTCTCTTAACTGTGTAGTCAGCCTGGGTCATCTACACAAATATGGAGTATTTGATGCTTTTTGTAAGAGACTTCCTATATCTTGAACTGGGGTTTATTTTTCATAATACAGAATTTTTAATATTTACCAAAATCAGGATAAAAGGATAAATAGAGATTAAAGGCCATCTTTATAATTAAGCAATCTATATTAACTACTTCTTGGTCTTAGAAAAAATGCTGACTTTTTCTTTTAGAAAGATACCATAATCCTAAATTAAAACTTTGAGATGAATTATGGCCTATGAAAAATAATGGGATAGTATCATAAATCACAAACATTGTACCTATGAAATATGACCACTCTAATTCTGCACATTGCCTCCCTATTTCAACACAATGGAATCTTTACAAGGCAAATTAATCTTAATCTAGCATTAGTCTTAGAATCATTACCTTGCTTTTACTGATGAAATAAGAATACTTTTCAGAGCTCAAGAATCTCATTAAATTTTCTATAACATAAGCAAGTCATATCTAATATCTGTTTATTTCTTTTTTTTATTCCTTAGTTATACACTTAGCATTCTGTAGTAGAATAACCACTAGACCCCAATTTGAGCATCCTGAATCCTAGTCCAGATATAATACTGCTTTAAAAAGTTTTTTTTTTTCACTTTTCTGCTTTATAAAATTTTAGCTTCTCTGGGCTGCTTCTTTGTCAGTAAGTTGAAGCTGTCACCAAGTGATAGGTAAGTTCCCTTCCATTTAGGAATTAACAAGAAGGCAGAGTATCAGTTTGACAACCCTCAATAAAATAACTTATCTGGTTTTATGTCCTGGCACATAGCATGGGAGCATGGTATAGACATATCAACTACCATTTACTGAGCCTCTGTGAAAGAAATAGCATAATGCTACGAGAAGTTAGAGAAATAGCAGTTGTATTTCCAAGGTTTTACTGTTGAAAAATTTATCATTTGGTTGGGGATATAAACAGTTACATCTGATAGAAATATTCAGAAGTGCTAGCTTGTATTTAATGAAATAAATGAGCATTTGTTGGACACCTATTAGATATGGTGGGTCCTAACCTAATGAGTGCCACAGATAACACTGGAAATGTCGGGCCTTGGGAGCTGCTGGAACTTTTTTCCTGAATACAAAATACAGTAACACATGACTTTAAAACCTCAGTTAGTGGTATGTTTGTAATGTGCCTCTTTTTTAATAAGGGCTTTCAAATTATCTAGGTTCAGATCTCACAAAACCTGACTTTTTCCTTGGTGGGGAAAAGAGGGAAGCAAAAACCATCTGTGGTGGACCAACTGGAAGTTGTGGCCAATCGTGCTTTTAAGAAAAGTTTTAATTATTCAAAGGTACTTTTTGACCAATTCAGGAGCTTCTTAGCCAGAAGAAGCATGGTGATGACATTATTAGGAAGTTCTTAAGGTCTAGATCAAAAGCTATGGAAATGGAGTTCAGCCACTGGGACCACTCCAACAATCAGAATCCCTTGTGGGCAACTGACTGGATGGACTCATCTAGACACCCAAGAGAACATTCAATTGACCCAAAAAGTTTGTAAATGAAAGAAAGATAGGTAGAATCACTACATAAATTAGAGGGCCCAGTGCAAAATAAGAATGTGAGCTCTTGGTTCCAAAAATATTAAGAATTTCAAGGGAACGACAACAGAGCATGAATCCACAAGCTAATCCCTTTGAAGCATGAAACTCTGTTTCCACAGGTCACATGTCTATGATGTCAACCTTGGAGCAAGGACAAAACACAGGGAAAGGTATTCACATTTATTGGGCATATGCTATACTCTAGTCACTGTGCAAAACACATTCACAACTCATTTTCTCTTCATAACAGCTCTGCCAGAGAAATAGTATCGACGTTTCACAGATGAGGAAAAAAGTCTCAAAAAAGTTATTTTCACAAAGGTACACAGGTAATATGTTCACAGGTCCTGAAGTGGAGGAGAAAGGGAAGGGCTCAAAAGTCATTGTCAAGTAATGGTCAGAACCAAGAACATTGGGGCTTCTAGCATGAACTCATTTATCAAAGCCAAGATGTCAAAAAGGTTTGGTTACTATTTCTGTGAACCCCAACTGAGGCAATGAATGGGGTAATGAAACACCATTGTACTTAAACCATTTGAGCTCTGTTCTACCACTGGGAGGTTGTCATGCCAACAAAACCAGGCTCGTTTGGAAGCTTCTAGGCTCTGTTCTTGTATCTAGCTACTCTGGTTGCCACAGTGTTAAACAACTACTGCTTTATTTGCAATTTATTTATATTAAAAGTGAAATGTCAAGTTCACTCAGGGTGAAATTAAAGTACTCTGTAAACATACAAACAAATGCAAGTGTTTCTAGCCAAAAATATCCAAACAAACCAAACCAGAGACAAGAAGTGTCTGCAAAGTTTTCCCATATAGCCTGTTCAAAAGATGAAAGGAAACCTGGAAATTTGACTTTAACTTTTCTACTTAGCAGACACTAACTATATTAATGGAAATTTTCTACCTATTTGGCTAATTTGAGGACTGTAAACACCAACATTGTAAGCTGAAGCAAAAAAAAAAAAAAACAAAAAAGAATGAGATTAGAATTTTCTGATAATTTGTTAATTATCTTCAGAGTCACTTATATTTGTACTCATGCTTATCTAATTACATGAATCTATAAAGCATAATAGTTCTTTGATTAAAAAAGATAATTTTTGTATTTTCTTGAACACTACATACCCACACCTGCTTATTCACGATCTTCAAATACCTCTGCACCCTGAGCCTGCATGATGTCTTAATAAAAAGAGTAGCAGAGGCACCTGCACACCCCTAGAGTCTGGGGATGACAAAAGATGTGTGACTTTTAAAGTACACGTGGATTTGGCATTATTATCACCAAGGAGGCATGGTCTTAGATCAAGACAAGGAACTGGAATTGAGCCCACGATGTCCCTGTGCCAACTCAGTGGCCCTGGAAACTGGAGGAACAGGTTTGGTGCCTACTTTGATCTACTCTCATGAAACTCAGAGCTCTCACTGAGAGGATAGTTTATAGGATCTCAGTTCTGATGTCTTTTCTGAGAAGAAAGGAAATGGAGCTGGTATTTTTTCTTTCACTCATTCCACCACATATATTTAAACACTAGCTGGAAAGCCTACAAATTGTGTTACTCTGTATTAGGAAACAGCCCCCGTCAGGACCGAAAGAGCACGCATGATGTGTGTAGTTAACACAGAGGCCTGGTCCTAAACCCAGAGTTCAGGCTATTGTCACAGCCTGGTTAGAAACTATGATATGCGTTGTCTTGTGCACAAGCTATAGTTGAAATCCTGTTTCTAATTCCAGAGGCAGGGGAAACTAGGCATTTGTTAAGCAAATGGCATGATATGTAAGCAAAGCCCATGCTTATTCCAGTAAATTTTTATGCAACTTCTTAGGATATATGGTATCATTCAGTTTGCTTACTAACCTACAAGACAGAAATTGGTAGAAGAACATTCTTTATTGGTCTTGCAAAAGAGGGGGCAGAATATCCTTCTCATATCCATTTCCAGGTATGTAGAATGTCACTACCAATGGCAGTGACATAATGAGGGCATAGCACTCACCACAGCTAACTCCTACTGTAGTGATAGGGCACAAAGAGCCTGGAGCCAGGTGGCTGGGTTCAAATCTCACCTCCACTAGTTTCTAGTTATGCTAGCCTCTCAGCCTCAATTTCCTCATCCTAAAATGGGAATCTTAATGTCATCCTCTGAAAATGCTGCTAGTTTTCTGTCCAGTAGCAGTGCTGTCTTTCTTCCTTCTAGCAGTACTTTTGTTCAACACAGGAATATTTCCATCAGAGACATTCATTTCCAAGACTCCAATAGAGTGGCAAGTGACCCAGCTCTGGCCAATGAACTGTAAGCAGATGTCATTGGGTAGGGCTGTCCCACTGGAGACAGATTCCACTGGCACATGCTTTTGCTCTTCAGCTTCCTCCCTGCCTGGAATCAGATACAGTCCCAGCAGTAGAGCCAACATGCAGGTAGGATTGAGAAGCATTATTCTTGGAGTGGCTGCACATAGAAGGCATTGTCCATCAGCCCTGAGTCCCTTGTTATAACAGAGTGAGAGAGAGAGAGAGAAAAGAAGGAGGAGGAAGAAGAGGAGGAAAGCAAGAAGAAGAAGAAGAAGAAGAAGAAGAAGAAGAAGAAGAAGAAGAAGAAGAAGAAGAAGAAGAAGAAGAAGAAGAAGAAGAACCCTATTAAGTTAAACTGTATATATGCAGCCAAACAAAACTCTAACTGATAGACTACCTAACAAAGTTGGCATGAAGAATTTGTGAGCTATAAATTGCTTAGTACACAGCCTGGCACAAAGTATTCAGTGATATTTATTCTGACTTACCAATAGTGAAGAACTATTAGTAGGGTGTGTTTGTCAGCTTTCTGTTGCTGTGACAAAATACCTGAGGAAATCAACTTAAAGGAGGAAAGGCTTCTTTTGGCTCATGGTTTCTGAGATTTCATGAAGTCCATAGTCACTGTGGGCTTGTGGTAAGGCAGTATGTCATGGTGGAAGGTTGTGGTGGAGGACAGCTGCTCACCTCATGGAGGTCAGAGAAGCAGAGAGATGAGAGCAAGGGACCAGGGACAAAATACACCCTTAAGGGCATGCCTGTTATGACCTACTTCCCTTAAGGAGGCTTCATGCTACAGTTTCCACCACATTCAATAGACCCTGAATGGATTAGTCCATTAATAAGGTCATAGCCCTCATGATCCAATCACTGTGAACACATTGCACTGGGGACCAGTCCTTCAACATGAGCCTTTGGAAGCATTGCAAGTGCAAACTACAACAGGAATAACATTGGGCAACACTCCCTTCTTTCTGGGCTTGGTTCCCTGCTAAGGTGAGTACGTCTCCTCTGTCTGACCATTAAGAACCAGCTAACCTGGCCTGCTACCCTCTTGCAGAATTTCCCCTCCCATGGCCTCAGGGAGGCTCTTGGTACTCTGCTTCCTCAGAGATTGAAGATGTCCTGCAGTTTTCTTGCTGTCCCTGACAGATGCCACATTCAGTATCATTCTAAGACCCATGGACCCAATGATGTTCTGAATCTCATTAACATTCTTGTCTGTTTTGGTTTCACTACACCTCAGAGGGATACGAGTGTAACTCTTAAAGGAACCACCTGTGGTACCTGGTACAGATTCATGGCCCAGACATTGAGCTAGGAATTAAATTTACTGACTAATGTTCCCCCAACAACTTCTATATCCCAAAATCAAGAATGACAGCGTTCCTAAGAATGAATAAATTTTTCTGACACTAGTAGTACTAACATACGTGAGATATATATATATGTATATAAAACATATATCAATAGTAGAAGAATCTCACATTCATTTCTCTCTTCCAACATCTATTGTCATATATTTCACTTTTGCATGTTATAAACCCCATACTACATTATTGGATTTTTTTTTAGTTTAAACAGCTATCTTTCAAAATTATTTAAATATTTTATTTATTTATTTAGGCAGTACAGGTTTTGAACTCAAGGCCTCACATCTGCTGGGTAGGCACTCTACCACTTGAGCCACTTGGCCAGCCCTAAATATTTTTTAAAAGGGTCTTTCGGGCCGAAGGCAAATGATACCAGAAGGAAATATGCCTTGCATGAAGAAATGAAGTGGAAATGATAATGTAGCTGCGTATCATGGCTGTGGGCACACACCAGCTCTTACTGTGGCCTCAGCAGCTGATGAATGGAGATACACAGCACTGTCTTTTAAAATTAAAAGATAGAGCTAACCGTTCTTATTAAACAAAGCTATAATGGGAGGACCACAATTCTAAACGGGAGTGGAGGAGAGGCTTTTTCTTTGCAAATGCATGAGTTGGTCAACTACTTTTAAAACACCAGAATGCAAACTGATGCAACACACGGGTAGGCCAGGTTACAGCCCATTGCACAACTGCTTTGGTGCACACAACGTGGGTCTCTACTTCTACTTACCACTGACCTACAGTTCTAAAATCCGATGGAAACGCTGGCCCAGGGTGCCCAAGCCCTCAGCACAGAAGCCGGACCTTGCAGCCTCTGTTGCAGAGCCTAACACAGCAGGCGGAGGGCATCTCCCAGAAGGATGGACAGTGGCTATCACTGGAGGATGGAGCAGTTGTGGCGGAGGTCTCTTGTGGGTATGGGGATACAAACTCTGCAGAGAATCCTTGCTGAGGGGGGAGGACAACCCAGACTGCGGGGGGTGTAGAATGGCCTGTCCTGGCTAAGTGTCCTGCAGGCAAGGTGGGATGACAGAGGCAAGACAGAGCAGGCTCCTCTGTCCTCTGGGGCAGGATAGGGCACAGGGACCATAGGGGCCGCCTCAGGCATCCTGGGTAGCAGTGGGGTGGGGGCCTGTGGATTCTCTGCCCCTTCAGCACCAGCTGGAGCTCCTCAATCTTCATCCTCTGCAGCTTCCGCTTGTTCTGGTAGACGCCCATGAAGGCATCAAGCTGAAGCCCTCCACCAGAAACTTCTCTGCCATGTTCTCGGTGTCTTCCTCAACTGTGTCCCCTTCTGTTTGAAGAAGTGCTAGCAGGATCTCCAAGGAAGCACTGTTACGCTGTTGATCTAATTTGGTCTTCTACTTTCTTTTTTTTTTTTTTTTTTTTGCGGTACTGGGGCCTGAACTCAGGGCCTTCACCTTGAGCCTGAGTAGCTAGGATTACAGGCGTGAGCCACCTGCACCTGGGTAATTTGGTGTCTGGTAGACTTCCTAGAGCTTCTGGTGTCTTGGGGTCAAACGTGCTTTCCAAGTGTCCAGCTGGGGCTGATACATTCCCTCTGCCAGGCTGCAGTTCTTGGCCAGTGTCATTTCTTGGTTAAGCTGAACAGTCTGTAATATCTTCTGCACCACCTTCACCAGTCACCCCTTGTTCCCTAGAAAAGTTTTTAATTTCACCTTCGTTTTGGGAAAATATTTTGCTATTGACAGCTTTTATGTTGTAGAACTATAAGGAGTCATTCTACTGTCTTCTCGTTTACACTCTTTCTAGCAAGAAATTTGACATCCTTATCTTAACCAGTTTGTCTTTTCTCACCGTTTTTAAGATGTTCTCATTATCTTTAATTCAGAGTAATTTGATTGTGATGTTCCTTAATGTGGTTTTCATCATCATCTTGTGCTCGGTATTCATTTTCTTGAATCTGTGGGTGCATAATTTTCATTCTCATCGAATTTGGAAACCTTTTGGCCATCTTTTCTTCATTATTTTTCTGTATTTATTGCTGTGTAACAAATTATTACAAAATTTCACAACTGCAAACAATAGACATTTGTTATCTCACACTTTCTGTGGGAAAAGAATGTCAACATAACTTTGCTGGATGCTTCTAGCTTTGGTCTCTCATGAGACTACAGTCAGGGTATTGGCCAGAGCTGCAATGACCTCAAGGCTGGGCTGGGGGAAGATACCTTCCCCACGCTATTCCGTAAGCCTCTAGAAGACTTCAGAAGGTCCATTTCCAAGCTTCCTTATGTGCTTGTTGGCTCTCTCAGCATTCCATGCCGCACAGACCTCTGTCAGGACCCCTCACAAGGCATGAATGGCATGTCTCCTTGTTGTGGCTTTCCCAGAAAAAGGAGACCCAAATGAAAGGGAGAGGAAGAGCACTCAAGATGGAGATCAGAGACTTTGTAATGTCATCTGAGGTGTTATACCCCATCACTCTGGCCATATTTTCTATATGAGAAGTAAGGTGGTAAGTTTAGCCCACACTCAAGAGACAGGACTTAAAGAAGAGCATGACCAGTAAGAGGCATGACTCGCTGAGGGGCATCTTTGTCTACTACTTTGAGAATTCTTCCTTTGGGGACAACAGTTATGTATATTTGGCCACTTGAGGTTGTCACAGCTCACTGATGCTTGGTTCACTTTTTTTTTTATTTAATTTGCTTTTCTCTTCATACTTCATTTTAGATAATTTCCCTTTCTGTATCTTCAGATTCATTCATCTTTTCTTCTAAAATGTCTAATCAGCTGTTAATCCAAACCAGTACTTTTCTCACCTCGGATATTGTACTTTTTAAATCTCTAAATGTTCAATCTGGGGTTTCATTTTATCTTCCATGTCTCTACTTAACTTTCTGAACCTGGGTAATAGAATTGTGGGAACCACTTTGCTATCATTTGCTGTTGATTCTAACACTTGTACCAACCTAAGTCAGTTTGATTTTTCTGCCCATATATTCCTTCTTGGCACATTTTTACTGGATGCTAGACATTGTCAATTTTCCCTTGTTGGATGCTAAGCATTTTTGCATTCCTGTAATTTTCTTTTTTAGTTTGTTTTGGGACAGAGTAGAATTACTTGAAAATAGAATTATTTGGAAAACTATACTCCTTTTGAGTATAGTTTTCAGACTTGTCAGGTGGGAATGGAACAGTGTTTAGCATTCAATCATAAGGCCTAATTATTCCCGACTACTGAGGCAAGACCCATCTGTGTATTCTACTTAATTCCTGTGAATCATGGAATCTGAGAATTTTAAGCTATTTTGTGAGACTAGACATTATTTCTGACCATAGATGGAAGTGGAAAACTACCACCTCTTCTCTTTTTGATTGATTCTTTCCCTGGCCTCCAGTAGTTCCTCGGCCTGCTCTGCTCAGCTGAATACTTACCCAAAGGGATATTCTTTCAGGAGTTTTTGCTCTACAGATTTCTCTTCATTCTAGTATTCTTTCCTGAGAACTCTAGACACCTAGATCTACCCCATCTCTCAGCAACATCTCCTCAATTCAACACTTTCTCTGGGTTTCCTTTCCTGCACCATGTCCTGTAAATTGTCTCACAGAAGTGAGTTGGGAGATTTGCAGAATTTACCTTGTTTGTTTCTTGCTTTGCAGAGAACACTTTACTGATGTTCAGTGCCTTGGACACCATTTTTAAGGTTTGGTGTTGTTTCAAGAATGAAGGTAATTACGGTCTTGTTACTCCATCTTGGCTAGAAGCAGAAGTCTGATCTCTACGCAAAATGCTTTGAGTAGACATCAGTGACAATGCTGATGTGGCATGCCAAATATTTATTCTTCCTTTCATCATAGTATTTAGGGATAAAGAAGAACCCCTTGTATGGAGATGGAAAAAGGAGGAGAAGAACTCATTTTTACTCTAAGTTGATTTTCATAATCCCATCCATATATTATTTTTCTGAAAATAATTTTTTACTCTGTCATTGGATTTCTGTCAAAGGCTGTCTACTCATGGGTTTGAGATCTCATAGATGCTCAAATCTTTTGCTTAGAACCTGTACCTAAGTTTAGGCTAGACTCCAGCATCTGTGTCTCAGGTGATAATCTTTCTTAGCTCATATCCGTGAGGTTAAATGAAAAACTCAATTCATCTCTAGTAGTTAATCCTAACCATTTGTTATTGCTCACCAGTGGCCATTAAATACATCAGTGACATCTCTGTATAAATCCTACCTTCTAGCTCTGAAAAGAACACTGATTAGTCTAGACCAGAACCCAATGAGCTTTCTCCTCATCTGTTTTTTTAACACAGTCATGTTAATGTGAATTTTAATAGTGAATTATGGTAATAGCATTCCTCTACCCACTCATGTAACTAGGTAACTTCTTTTTGAGGTCAAAGTGCAACAAGAATGAGAATAATTCTCATTCTTTTCCATATCCTATCGTAATATTTTTGTAATGTTCTTAATCCTGAACTTTTAATCACATTTAGCTGCATCCAATTCTGAGGCTGACTTAGTGCACTCTCAATGTCAGACTTCAAAAAGCACATATTTCCTGGAAAGACTGTTCTTTATTAGTTAGGAAGGATGGGAAATGTTCACGTCAGTGCTCTGAGAACCATCGTCTTCTACGGCCACAGAAAAAAAGAGGGTTTACACCAAGTTTCATAACCCAGAAAGTTCATCAAAAGCTTCAGGCAGGCCAGGGGGAGAATATCAGCTTAAAAACAACTTGGACATTTTTGGAGGGGTAAAAGAGCATTGATAAGCACATCCAATTAAACAATTTTTTCTGCCCTGGAATTTATTATGAACTCTGCTATTTGTGGTAATAATACATTGCTTCCACAATCTACACAGATAAGTACCAACTAATTACCAGAAAAATAAAGCAGCAGTATGGGAAATGTCACTCTCACTGTCCAAAGGAGCAAATATAGATTCCCAAGCCTCTACTAGAGGGAAAAGGAACAGTCTAATAGTCTTGAGGCAAGAGGAAGCATTTTAGAACCTCCGGAATTTGAGGCAGCCATTATTGCTATGGTTAGGGGCACATTTGTGGGGTCTGACTATCTGGGTTCAAACCTTGGGGCAAATTACTCAAGCTTTCTGCACCTACCTTTTCACTCCTGTAACATTGAGAAATAATAGTATCTGCTTCGAGATTGTTGTCCTATGACAGCTCAGTGAAAAATGACTTAATTAGTAGAAATACTTAGAACAATGCCTGGCAGATACTTCTGTTAGCTGCTATTGGGCAATTTGACCAAGAAGCTATTCAGTTTGGGAGCCAGTAGGCACATATAGCCATGAATCAAGTCAGTGCAGCTAATGTGGCTTGACAATTGAATTCTAAGTTTTACTAAATTTTCATTAATTTTTGTTTAAAAATAATACCTGATTTGGTTATCATAATAATTTTAAATATGTTTGGGATCACTTGGGAATGTGAATTTACTCTTTCATTTGTAAATTTTATAAGTTCTAAACTCAGATCCAGTGTTTCTGATAAAAATTTAGCATGAAGATTTTTTGCATTTTTATTAACCTACATTAATAGTACAAGGAGCTTCATTGTGATAATTCTATAGATACATTACAGTGTACTTTGAACAGGTTCACTCCTTCTATTATATTTCTGTAACTCCCCTCATTCCACCCCCTTTTCAAACAGTATTTGGTAGGTTTCACGATGCTGTCTTCATATGTACACGTAACACACTTGGGTTCTCTTATCCCCCAATGCGTTCTTCTTTCTCCCTCCCCTTCTGGCTGATCCCCCACTAGACAGTTCTTGGGCAATGGTAGTCCTACTCAGAAAAAAATTGCTTATGCTTATATTTTTCAGTGTTTTCCTATAGTAGTCTCAAAGCTTTAGGTCTTACATTAAGATCTTTGAACCATTTTGAATTGATTTCTGAACAGGGTGAGAGATACGGGTCTAGTCTACACGTAGATAACGATTTCCCAATACCATCTGTTGAAGAGGCTGTCTTTCTCCAATGCATATTTTTGGCTCCTTTACCAAAATCAGATGGTTATAGCTGTGTGGGTTTATTTCTAGGTTTTCTATTCTGTTCCATTGGTTATTGTGTCTGTTTTTGTGCCAGTACCATACTGTGTGTGTTACTACGGCTCTATAGTATAGTTTGAAATCTGGTATTGTAATATCTCTATCATCGCTCTTTTTGCTCAGGATTACTTTTATTATTTGGGGCCTTTTGTGTTTCCAAACAAATTTTAGAATTGATGTTTCTGTTTCTGTGAAAAATGACATTGAGATTTTGATGAGAATTGCATTGAATCTGTAGATTACCTTCAGTAATATAACCATTTTCACAATCTTATTGATTTCATGAACCTGCAAGGTCTTTCCATCTTCTGGTGTCTTCAGTTTCTTTCTTCAAGGTTTTATAGTTTTCATTGTAGAGGTCTTTAACTCCCTTTGATAAGTTTATTTCTATAGTTTTTTTTTTTTTTGAGGCTATAGTGAACGGAATTGTTTTTCTGATTTATTTCACAGCCCATTCATTGTTGGTATAGAGAAAAGCTACTGATTTTTGTATGTTAATTTTATATCCTCCTACTTTGCTAAAAGTGTTTATGACATCTGAGGGGTTTTTAGAGGAGTTTTTAGGGGTCCTTTAGGTATAAGATCACACATTTGCAAATAGGGGCAATTTAACTTCTTCCTTCCTCATTTGAATTCCTTTTATTTCTTTCTCTTGCCTTATTGCTTCAGCTAGGAATTCCATACTATATTGAACAAAAGTTGGGAGAGTGGATACCATTGCCTCATTCCTGAGTGTAGTGGAAATAATTTCAGTTTATTCCTGTTTAGTATGTTGACTATATGTTTGTCATATATAGCTTTTATTGAAGTACATTCCTTTTATTCCTGGCTTCTTCAGAGGTTTTACCATGAAAGGATGTTGAATTTTGTTAAAGGCTTTTTCTGCATCTGTTGAGATGATCATGTGATTTTTGTCCTTGATTCTGTTTAATGATGTATTGTGTTTATTGATTTACATATGTTGAAACATCTGGGCAACCCTGGAATGAAACCAACTTGATCATTATAGCTCATCTTTTTAATGTGTTGTTGAATTTGGTTTGCAAATATTTTATTGAGAATTTTTGCATCCATATTCATCAACAAAACTGGTTTATAATTTTCCCCTTCCTTCTTTCCTTTCTTCCTTCCTTGGGACTGATGAAGGTGGCACATGTCATGTCATGGGGAGTCTGACATCATAGAGGTAGTGGAGGCTGGGTGAGAGAGAGAGAGAGAGAGAAAGAGCAACTGGGAACTCACAGTCCCTTTAGAGAACATGTTTCCAATGACCTAAGGACCCCCACGAGGCCCACCTTCTAAAGTTTCACAGAATCTCACAGTACCATCATTCTAAGGATCAAATTTACATATGGACCTTTGGGGAAACTACCCATATTCAAACAATAGCAAGGGTTAAACTAAGCCCCCTCAACCCTTTTTATTTTGCAGTACTAGGGTTTGAACTTACGGCCTTGAGCCTGAGTTCACTTGAGCCACTCCTCCAGCCCTTTTTGTGAAGAGTTTTTTCTGAGATAGAGTCTCACAAACTATTTGCCTGGGCTGGCTTCCAACTGCGATCCTCCTGATCTCTGCCTTCTGAGTAGCTAGGTTTATAGACGTGAGCCACTGGCACCCAGCAAACTAAGTCCTTTTAACAAAACCACCCCTGTTTCCTTCAGCTCAGACAATTGGAGAGCCTCCCACACATTTGCTATCCTAAATCTGCTCCTCAATTTAAAAACACCAAATGAAGGCTAGAATTGTCTTCTCCCTCACCCCACTCTCCCTCTCTCTCCAACAATAAGCAAAGTAGATACATTCCAATGCATTACCATCACCTGGAGAACATAGTTGACAGTCCTCCTCATTTGTCCTTGGTGGGCTTGCAGATTTCAAAGGATTCTTCTTCAAATGGTGATGAAAGAAGCTTTTGGTCCTTTGGGCACTCCTCCTTTAGGAAACAGTGCAGTCCCATGGAAAGAGGATCCCCATTCTGCCACTTACCGGTTCTAAGTCCAGCATGTGAAAGACTCACAACCCATATTTGTTGAACATTTGAAGTTTGCTCAATTCCTCTGAGCCTCAGTTTCCTGATCTGCATAATGAGATGATTGTTTCCCACGTAGAAAGTTGTTATATGCATGCCATAATGTTGTACGTAAAGAGTCGGCACCTTGATATTATTCAGTAAGCGATGCCATGTATGTTTACCTTCAAATAAAAGAAAAACAGAGGGTGACACTACATGTGGTCCTTCAAACACTGTGCTTGGCCCACTTTGCCTTAAACTTTACTTTGCATACTTCTGGGGCATTGGCGCCATGACTAGCACAGGTTTCCTAAATCTCAAGGTGATCCTAAACCCAGAACTTGTGTTGTAAGCATTAACATTCAACCATTTCTCAGTTAGTCTCTAAGCAGAACTGACCAGTGACAAGGTGGCCTTTGTTAATTGTCATCTTTTCCTCCTCCATGCCCCACCCCCCGGGGAGAAATCTTAGAAACTCGACACATTAAAAGGAGAGAGCAGGAACAAGGTGGGCCACCACCAAGGTGGCCTTGAAGTCCCACATACTGATTAACAAACCTCAGCTGTTCTTGCAGTGGCAGCTGACTGATTATGTACTAGCTGAAAAGATCACCCTTTGATCTGCTCCCCTTTCCGCTCCGAGTATATAGTTTCCAAGTTTGGCTTTTCATCACAGCTTAAACAAATATTTATACATAAAGTTCAAAAAGCAGACCAATGGCTCTTTTCTGTCTTGTAAGAACAATGCAACTCTTCTCAAACATTTTGCAAGGAACTAACATCCTTCTCTCAAGGGCTTTAGCTGTCAACAAAAGGTACAAAACACACCCCTAAATGAATAGTTATCACTAAGTACTTAATTGCATGAAATTGATTATATGTGGACCAGAGTTTCCATGAAAGAGAATCCATACTGATGAGAAAAAGGAATGAAAGAAAAGCACTGGTAAGTGATACTGTGTTTGCATGTGTGTGTGCGCGAGTGTGTAGGAAGACACAAAGTCAAGGGGTACTAATAATTAAGATATACACTGGCCACTCAGAGTCTTTGTCCTCACACGTTAGTTCCCACAATTCTTTGCTTCATGTCCCTTCTCCCTCAAACCTCACTTGAGAATTCTCTCTTGCTAACTTCACATTCTCTCCTTCTATTTTGTATCCACCACCTTTACAAATACATGGATTTAAAATCATTTCTGCTGTTTCAAATATGGAAATCTTAGATTCCAAAGAAGAGCAGAAGAACCTGTGAGTTCCCAGCACATGGACAGAAACACGCTCAACAAATACTACCCAGCGGCTGCAAATGAGTTTATTATTCTCAACTGCAAGTCTGTGAGACTAAAGAATTTCACAACTGCCATCCTGGCACTTTACAGAGAAGACATGGGGGACAAAAATGTTGGTAACAACTGTAGAAGAATCCCTGGGGGAGACTAAAACTCCGAAATTGTAGGGTACATTCAATAACTAGCATTGAAAGACTCATTTGTTTTTCCTTCCCTCCCTTCCTCCCAACACCTCCTCCTCCTCCTCCTCCTCCTTCACGTTCTTCCTTTGTTGTCTCTTTCTTTCTGACTTCCCCCTGCAACCTTCTCTCAGGAATTTTCCGCAAATGAATTCGTTCACAAAGAAAAAGGCAAACTTTGACTACAGCACCTTAACACAATGGAGGACTCTGAAAACACTGGTTTTGGATTGAAGCCCGTGTGCCCTTTCTATCCCTAACTTACTCCCTATAATTTGTTCAGCTTGATTCTACCCTGAGTGTCCAGGCGGTTGGTACCCACAGTCCCTTCTGAGCTATGAAGGAAAGGCAGCCTTCCTCTCTCCTCCTCTCAGAGCTCTGAGGTGGTTGGCCTGCTGCCTGGCTATGCCAGAAAGTGGCATGACCACCAGCACTACTGTGGTCAGCACAGGAAGAAAATCTCGGGTATTCACAGCTAAACTATGGTTTGAGAAATGCTGGCGACTGAGGGTTGGCTGGGTAAAGGATTAAGAATAGCAGCAGAATTGCACTCTTTGACTCTGCCTCTCCCCAAAACAGGCTCTGACAGAACCATAGAGAGTATCACAATGTTATGGTTATGTTGATGGCTGAAGTTGGTTTAGTCTTTGTCCTAGAGTGAGGGCCAGTGAGGGCCCAAAGGGTTGCCCTCAGGGCATTTCTGAGAGAAACTTAGGGATTCTCTAGACCCCTTCCACTTTTAATTAACATTCATTTGGCCATAAGAAAGACACCGTGGAACTCAGAATTCTCCAATCCAATTAAAACGTCTTGATGCATCTCCCACTGGGGACAACACAGCAGCTCTGTGCTGTACTGTGAAGTATTGTAGCTCTCAGTCACATCAGTGTTCTGATGAAACCTTAGACTCCTCATCCAAGTTCGTTTCGGTGGAATCAAAACAGAGCGTTCTTCTGTCATTAGTACCTGTGTCTGGCCTCTAGATAATTCTACTAACTTCTGTCTTAACTTTGTTTCTTAAGAAACAGAGACATGAGAGATGCTTCCTACCTGCTTCATCTTTTCTTTAGAATAAATACTCTGGGGCCATGTTTATTGCCAATTATTCACAACGGAATATGGAATTGGCTTAGGTGCCCATCAGCAGATGAATGGTATAGGAAATATAGTATATGTACACCTATGGAGTATTGGTCAGCCACAAAAATGAAATTCTGTCATTTGTAGCAAAATGGATGAAACTGGAAGTTACCATGTAAGCAAAATAAGCTAGACACAGGAAGACAAGTATTGCATGTTTCCTCCTATATGTGGAAAGTAAAACAAAACAAATACTCCACCTGAAAATAGAATAGTGATTCTCCTATTAGTAGACTTGTACAATGGAAGAAGGGTGGTTGGATATGATGCATATAGGGAAGTATCACAGTGAGTCCCATTAGTATGTATAATTAATATGCCCTAATAAATAAATGCGACTGGGCATGAGCAGATAAATCTGTAGCAAAAAATTGAACATAGGAATCAGGGTCATGTGCTCTATGTTCCTTAGTTATTTTTATTCACTTAAGAGAATCAGAAACAGCACAAGAGGCCCTCAGGACATGAAAATTAAATGTGGAAGCTAAAATTGGCATCTGCGGAGCAGCTCCAGCAGGCTGGCACATTTCAAAGGAGGGGAGGCTGGCCTGCCCAAACTGAAGAAAACCTGGACAGGGGCCACTGCAAGGAAGCAAGTTCTCTCTCTTCTGAAGACTAAGCTTACAGATTGTCTACTAATATCTTCTGAGGAGATGAAGAGGGGACTTGTTTGGTAAAAGGGCATTCAATGTCAGTAACTGGTGTTTCCTCTGTGAAGACTGATGTTTAAAGAAAACCCTTTGGAAGACTGATTGCAATCTTGTTTGTACCAGAGCAATAGAAGTCTTGGTTATAAATATGCAAAGCATAATGAAAAGATTACAGCTCCGTGGCTGGGGTGCAAATTAGTCTGGGCTTTTTACTGCATGAGGCATGTTTTCCCCATCCTTCTGTCCCAGTGCAATCCCACACACAGAGGAGATCCAGGAAGACAAATTCCTTTCAATGGCCCATGTCCCTGCTTCAGAACTTGACCCAGTGAGGACCTGGTCCTGTGCAAGTGATAACCTACACCTGGGCAGAGAGGCATCATGGGGGCAACAGGTTCCCTGATTCACATCCACTAACTAACCTGGTTGGGACGTCACCTGGCTCTGCGAAAATTTTGGCTCAAAGAGTGGGTTGCATCTGGGCATGATTGAACAGGCCTGTAATCCCAGCAGCTGGGAGACTGAAGCAGGAGGATCTGGAGTTCAATGCCAGTCTGGGCTACGTCGTAAGACCCTGTATCAAAAAAAAACTAAGAGTGGATTATTGTTCATCTCCCTTCATAGGCAGCTTGGAATATTAATTCATCTCTCCCCACATCTCCTGCCTTGTCACTTTCCTAAGGGAATAGCATAGGATATCAAGCACCGGAAGGAGATAGGGTCATTTCCTTCTTCCAGTTCAAAGATCCTCCAGTGACAGATCCTGGGGTTTTCTTTGCCTCTACTGGTGAAACAATTCGTACACGGATACTTTGCTTGTTCTGTAAGACCCAAGTTCAGAATTTGGTCCCCTAACCCTGAAAGAAATAGAAAGGAAAATCATTTCATTGGGGCAAGGTACAGGGAAATCATGAGACTTAATGCAGTACTCCAGAGCAAGTAACAGCTGGAAAGAGTTACCATTTGAAGAAGGGCCAGGGTATGGGGCTCAGCAGAGCAGTGCAAAAGGGGCTGCCCTGCAAGTGCTGTGACCTACACTGGAGGGATGCAGCCAGCCTGTGTTCACCCTAAAAGAGGGACGTGTAGGGAAGGAATACCCCAGCCCCACTCACTCTCCCCTCCCTCAGATCTGTCTATGCTCCAACAGAAACTGGGGAGCATGAGATGGCCCGTATGGTGGTCCCCATTGGTTGTCATGGTTCCCTCCCAGGTCAGAGAGCAGAATGGAGCAGAATCATATGCACATCAAGCAGACAAAAAAGAAGAAATGAGGAGGGATAAAAATCACTCATCTGCAAAAGGATCCTACTAATCTTGGTGAGTATAGATTCAGAATGCCTGTATGGATTCAGGATGCCTGTATCACTCAGCTCTCACTCTCAAAACTCACAACCTTCTCTCTTTGTCTCTCTCTCTCTAGCAAAATATCAAATTTCAATTGCACAATTTTTTGTTTGAAGAGGTTCTAAGAATATATTATAAAATTTACAAATAACAAATCATTAAACTATAGTAGTCACAGCAAACAAAATACTACATGGCAACAATATCAGTAAATATTGCAACAATGAAATGACCAAGGTCACTTTGTGAGCAAAAAGCCTAGTATAACATTTTCCCATATGGCTCACCTCCCTCCGAAAAGTTGATGTACATAAAGTATAGCTGCCCCCAACACCCCATTCATTGTAATGCCTCCATTTGTGATTTGGATCCCATGCTCCATCTCATCCTGCTATCCTAACATGCTTGGTTTCTCTTTGCAGCCATTATCAAGTCAGTAAGGCTTACTGGTGCTTGACTCCTCCTTGAATCCAAAACTTATTTGTCCTGTGCCCTATGTTCTTCTAGGAAACCCCTGAATTAATTTGTAAAAAAGATTTTAGGATCAGTAGTGCTTTCTGAAATACCTTTTTATACTCTGATTTTTTTCCTACCTCAAAACTTGTAATTTTTGTTTTTCTATTTATTGAGTTAATAATTGCCACAGGCTGTTTTTCCATTGCTATAACAAAATACCTGAAATTGGGTAGTTTGTTTAAAAAAAGAAAGCTTATGTGACTTACGGTGTTGGAGACTGGGAGGTTTAAGAGCATGAGATTAGCATCT
The DNA here is from genome assembly GCF_047511655.1 of Castor canadensis. NCBI lineage: Eukaryota > Metazoa > Chordata > Mammalia > Rodentia > Castoridae > Castor > Castor canadensis. The sequence continues at coordinate 143,752,554 of NC_133391.1, read as the reverse complement.
TGTCAGCATCTGGTTTGGGCTTACATGTTGCCCCATAACAGGGCAGACATGGCGGCTGGAATCACATGGCGATACAGAGCAAGCTCAGGTCTCTTCTACTTCTCATGAAGCCATGACGTCATCATGGAGGCCCCATCCTTGTGATGTGATCGCATCTTAATTACCTTCCAAAGGCCCCATATCCAAATCCATTAATATATGGATTTAGGGATTAAGTTTTCAACACATGATCTTTTGGAGGACAGATTCAAACTATAGCACAATAACATGGGCCCGGTGGCTCACGCTTACAATCCTAACTACTCTGGAGGTAGAGGTCAGGAGGAGTGTGGTTCAAAGCCAGCCCGGGCAAATAGCTCACAAGACCCTATCTCGAAAAAACCATCACAAAAAAGTTCTGGTGGAGTGGCTCAAGGTGAAGGCCTTGAGTTCAAACCTCAGTACTGCAACAAATAAATAAACAAACGAATAAAAATTAAAAAATAAAGAACATGGACTTTTCTTTCTGCCCTCAGGATTTATTTTTGTTTATTTGTTTGTTTGTTTTTTCAGTTTAAGTTGAAGATTAAAATCCCTGTTTGGAAGACTTTGTCATTTGGTTCAAACCTCAGTACTGCAAAAAATAAATAAACAAATGAATAAAAATTCAAAAATAAAGAACATGGACTTTTCTTTCTGCCCTCAGGATTTATTTTTGTTTATTTGTTTGTTTGTTTTTTCAGTTTAGGTTGAAGATTAAAATCCCTCTTTGGAAGATTTTGTCATTTGGTTCCTGAAAACAGGCTGTAAGTTTCATGGGGGTTTACTGGAGGAGGTTGTTGAGAGAAACACCTATAAGGACCTGAGGAAGGCTTGATTGGCAAAGGCAGAAGCCAACCAATAGTGCAGCTGCAACAGAGACCTTGGCCATTCCCTTGGGGAACTCTGGAGCTGGGATGGCCCTTCCCATATGTCCTAATGAGGAAAGTGGGCATCTTGCATCGTCTCTTCAGCCAGTCATCGGCCATCTGCTGTCTCTGGGAGATAGTATAACTATAAGTAAGCAGTTCTCTGCACCTGAGGACAACGCTTAGCGAGCCCCATAGCTATGAACTGTCACCAGCTGAGTGTTCAAGAAGTTGGAGCATGAGTACATTGTTCCTAAAGAAGGGACCTTGGTGGACTACCGCATCACCCACTCATCATACACAGATCCTCTTGCATAGAATGCTAATTTTGCCCCATCTATTAACAGCTTCTTAATGTTCCATTAATTTTGTTTCTTGGGAAAACTTAGAATCACTGGTGAGTTGCATTATAGACCTCATTGTGGATGCTTATTCCCTTATCCTCTCTACCACTCATCCTGGCTTTCTCTCACCCTCAGCCACACTTTTGTGGCTAGCCTGGTGGTGTGATCTAGGCCTTCATTCCTCAGGAATCCAAGACCCTGGTTACCAAAGTCTTTTTTCAGGCTGTTGCTGCCTGTCCATATACTAACAAATCTGGGCATGGTATAGCCCAAAGGACATCTTAGACAAAGTCTGGCCATCAGAAAAGGCAAACTCACACCCAGAATGTGTGCCAATCTTACTCAAGATGGATTATTCCTCCTCCTAGGATTAAAAAGGTTCAGAGGACTTGACTTGCTACCAAACAATTGACTGGACTCCCAAAATGAAAGCGTTATAATTGGGACCCATTACTTTGTGTTGCTGGAAGGTTGGATGAACACTCAGCATCATCGTAGCTAAATCAACTTTGTGAGTATGATATTAGGGCTATGTATAATCCTTCATTTCTACTATCATGGCTACTCTTTTCACAAATCCATTGTACTGAGGGTAACAGGGCAGAGGCTGAATGATACCTCCTAGCTGATTTACTTTCATTTAGTGCCTCTTCCACAGCATATGCTGTCTGCTAGGCATCTACACACATCTTTGTAATGAGTACCCTCTCACATAGGCCCATCAATGTGCATTCTTTGCAGACATCTTTGTCTCCAGTCTTTCAGTTGTTTTCTTCCCAGGCTCTGACAACCAACCAGGTCATCTGTCACATGCTGTGCCAAGGATGATTCTAAGTATGAACTGCTTTTGATTGGGTGCTCTTACAACCAGACTCCGAAATAGAATGCTGCATGCCAAAGTATTATGTTGGAGAGTACTTGGGATACATATTTAAGGAATGGAGGGAAGCAGAATTCAGGAGAGGGGAAAATTGAATGGGGCTAGACCTTTTTATTCCCATGTCAATCAGTCATTGGCCACAGGCTCCCTCAGGCAGGAAGTCTCTTGAATGAGACATACTGTCAGTTGAGGGAAATTTCTAATGAAAGTTGTAGCTATATCTTTTCCATAAACTGGGAAATGGTTATATCAACTGTAAAGAAGCAATCTAGGTAGTGTATCACAGCATCCACTATAATGTTACACCTTTAATTTATTCTAATTCAAGTTGAGGCTTATTCTGTAAGAAAATACCCAAAACTTAGTGTCTTGAAACAATAAGAAACATTTGTGATTGCACAGTTTCTGTGGATCAGAAGTTTAGAAGCAACATAATTGGTTGATTCTGGCTCAGGGTTCCTCACAAGGTTGTAGACAAGATGTTGGTCAAGCCCATGGTCTTCTGAAAGCTTTCTTTGATGGGGGTGGAGAGGCAGGAGAATCCATTTTCAAGATGGCTCACTTATTGCTTATTTATATCACTTAGTTGGTGGTGCTTGTTGGCATGAAAACTCTATCACTGGCCTCATAAACCTTCCTTTGGGTGCTATAAATGTCTCCATTGCAGAGCATCTGGTAGACCCCTAAGCAAATGATTCAAGATATAGTATAACAGAATCCACAGTGTTATTTTTTATCTCACCTTGAAAGTTACCCACAATCCTTTCCGTAATGTCCTATAGGTTACATCTGTTGGCTCTATTCATTGTAGGTAGAGCTAAACTAGGGCCTGGATACCAGAAGGAAAAAATTGGGGCCATCTGGGAGATTAGCCACCACAAGAAATTTTACAGCGCTGGAAGTCTTGAACCAAAGTCCTTTTATCGGATGCTCATGTCATTTTAATAGCGAACTCAGTGCCTGAAGAGGGCTAATGGGCTATCCCCAAAACTTGGAGGTGGTTTGAATTCAACTACTTGAATACCATTGATTTTCTTCCTGTTATATTGTTTAATAAAGTATATATAACTGTGTTTCTAGAAAGCCATTCATCATTGAAAGAGTCTTCTATTATGACACAATTTAAAATATATTATTTCTTGCCCTAGAAATTGTTTGAAAATCATGTCATTGTGTTTAAAGGGCTTATGCCATGGAACTCTTTCTTCTGACTGGATCTTCTTGCATGTCACCATCTTGGAGATTTAAATACTATAGTGATGGTTTTATAGATATTTTACATTCTCATTTAGGAAAAGTTGTCTAAATTTATGACTGAAAATTATATTCATAAATAATTCTTTTAGTTGTGCTAGGGTTTGAACTCAGTACCTCATACTTGCTAGGTATGTACTCTATCACTTGAGCCATGTTCCCAACCCCTCATAAGCATTATTTCCCCCCCACTGCACTCTGAAAATGGATTGCTAACACTTGACCAGAGATGCACTACAAGAAGAATAAATACATGGTTCCTGATCTTTTTTTTCTTCTTTTTATTTGGATGGCATTGGAGTTTGAACACAGGCCTTTGCACTTGCTAGGCAGGCATTCTACTGCTTGAGCCACACCTCCAGCCCAGTTCCTGCTCTTGAAGACATTGGTGTCTTATAAGAGAAATAGCACAAATCCATTGTGAGACCATAAGAGTTACATAGTCATAGTGACCAAACTGGAGACTTCCATGGGAATAAAACCTTAGCAAAGCTTTCTTGGCCTCCGTCTCTCAGGAGATGCTTTTCTAAACCTAGAAACAAAGCAATTTGAAAATAGAAGAGCAAATCCTTCTGTTACCCTGACGTCAGCAATAGACTATAAAGGAGGAGAGAAGGGTCCAATATTTTTGGCTCACCCCTTAGTGGCCTGGAGGAGTCAACACCAGCTATAAATAGGGTACTACCTCCAGGATGCCTTCTCTGCCCACCAGATCACACCACATCCCCTTGACTGAGGGATGCCCTTTTGCCCAAGTCTGTAATTCATTTCCACAACTATCAGGAAGGCCAGAGCAAATACATTTCTACTAACAGGAGCCTCACTTATTTTGAAGGTAGAAAATGAATATCCTTAGTTTTGTGGAGGCATGTATAATTGGTTTAGAAGAACTGTCCCCAGATCTGATAGGAAAAGTTTTTGTGCTATGAACTTAGTTCTTGTGCTAGGCCTGGAATCCAGAGGAATGGGATCTTCCATTTAGTCACTCATCCATTCAACAAACTAATTTATTGCTCATAGATACTATCTTAGACAAAGGGAATACAGAGCTTAGCAGAATAAATTAGAGTGCTTTTCTTAAAGAACTCAGACATGTGAACAGAGAGTTACAATACAAACTGCTAAACCCTGTGATAGAAATATGCACTGAACTTTGGGAGAAAATCTTAGAATTTGATTGATAAGTAAGAGGGTTGTGCTCTAAGTAAAGGCCATAGTATTTTCTAAGATGTGGAAACCAGAAACAATGTGATTTGTTCATTTCATTTCTAACTACAGCTGTCATTTCTATAAAGAGTTTGTGGGAAGGGCTGGTTGAGTGGCTCAAGTAGTAGAGCACCTGCCTAGCAAGTGTGAGACCCTGAGTTCAAACCCCAGTACTGCAAGAAAGAAAAAACAGTTTGTGGGGAAAGGGTAAGAGCTGAGAATGATGTGAATCTGATTGGGGTCTGGTTGGAACATGTTTAGGAAGCCCAAACTTAGAGTTGAGATGTATTCTAAAAGTAGTTAAGAACTTTTGAAGGACCTTAAGTAGAGTGAAATGATTAGATTTATCTTTAAAAAAATCACTCTGGGAACAGCAAAGAAATATAAGAATGGATCCCCAAGGGACTCCCACATTGTGGAAGAAGCACAGCCAAGAGGAAGCCAAAGAATTAAGCGGAACTCTAAGAGAGAGTGGTTTTGTGGGCTAGAAGGAGAGTGTCTCAAGAAGTAGGGAGAGACAATAAAATTCAAGGTCACACAGAGGTCAAGAAAGGCACAGATGGAAGTGTGCCAGTGAACAATGAGCAACCATGAAGGGCTTGGTGAAGGAAATTGCTGCTAAGTGGGAGAAATAGATTGAAGGAAGGAGGAAACGGAAATGAGGAAGAGACAGCGAGTGCCACCTATTTTGAAATCCTGGCTCTGAACAAGTGAAGGAAGCTCATTACAGGAAAACATGCAACTGAGGGGTTTAAATTTTTTTTAAAATGAGGGATATGTGAGAACATTCCTATGTGAGTGGAAGAAACAACAAAGAGTGTACATGACAAAAGGAGCAAATTCCCGAAGATGTGGAAAAAGGTGAGAGTTCTAGCATAGTTTGGGGGGCTTGAAGACACCCAGACAGGTAGAAAAGACTGGGACAGGCACTGTAGAGAATAAGACAGATAGATTACCTGGCAGGGAAATCTGGAAGGATCCTCATATTAAATTGAAGACTCTCCTCCTTAAAAGTAAGAGGGAAAGAGAAAGTCAGATTCTGCCAGATTCAGTGATATAGGGCAATGCAGGTAACTTCCCAGGCTGTATACTTCCTTATATGAGTTGTTTCAAAACTCCTCATTCTTGAAGTTTTAACTTCCAATTCTGTTTCTTTTCTAGTCCCTTAAAAAAAAAAAAAGGAAGTAACTATACATCAATTAACTGGCCATGTGTCATAACTGAAGGAGATGGTACTTCCTCTCTGTGTGCCTGAAAAAACAGTGACTCAGCTCTGGTGTATTAATTAGAGTCCAGTTTACTTCCATGAAAATAGAGTCTATTGTGCCATCCTTATATATTTAGACCTTTAGTGACAACTCTTGGAAAGCGTCCAGAGCAAAGCGCCAGGGGGTAAAGCCTGCAATCAACTACAGCACTTGTTTTCTGAACACATCCATTCAATTCATTAACTAGGAATGAAGCTCCATGCATGCACCTGTAACTCACTTGTAAAATCTAGACTAAATACTCCCATTTTGTTTAGGGTGCAAACGATAATTCTATGTTGTTTCATACCTTATTTGTGGAAGTTTTTGTGATCATAGCCATGGTAAATTCTTAAAATTTTTATTTTGATCATTCTTCCAAAATTCCTTCATAATTTAAAGAAACAAAAGACCCTTAGCCCTCCTGTAGCTGATACAACAACTCACTGATCCATATCCCAGGAATGAAATATGGAGCGAGCTTGAAGATGAGACCAATGCAAGAGAACGGAGAAGAGTAAAACAAACTCAAATCCCTAAAGCAGTTATTTCTCAGAAACAAAATCTGCATCTCTTCTGCCTTGCTTTTATTTCTGAACTCACAGAATCGCTGGGCAGGGATGTTCCTACCTTTGATTTAATACATGGCTATCCCCTGTGAGAGCTTGGGGTATATCCCCTCCCCCCAGTGCCATTCCTCTTGCATTTGACTCCTCTCCTGCCCCTGCAGCAGATTGGGAAGTAGTGACATTCCCATGGTTGTGCAAGCATGATGTACTCCTCTAATTTCCAATAAGGGGATGGTATTGGAGGCTATGTGTGCCCTCCAGGAAGCCATGGTGCTGCCTTGCAACCAAGGGCAAATTAGAGAATGTGCCCTTCTTCTCTGCTCTTTATGGTGACCTGGGCTCTATTGCTGAGGCCGACATTCTTTCAAACTATTTTATCATGTATTAGCGACTACTCTATCATTTATCCATTCCCATGAAACATCCCAAGAAGATGGAAATAGGTCTGTTTTGCTCACCAGTGTTTCCCCAAAACCTGGAATAGCACCTGGCACAAATAGGTGGGCAATAAGTATTTGCTGAATTAATTAGATGAGAATTCCATTCAGATACCTCATGTTGATTCCCTTTCTGCAGTCGTGCGGTTCCAGAATATGAAAATGGGTTGGCGCCTTGATTCCTGAGCTCCTGAAAACTGTGACATTCCCAGCTCAGCTGTTCGAATGAAACTTTCCCTTTAGACTTATGGCCTTTGTTAGTGGCCCTGCCTCCTCCAAGTGAAGTTGAAGAGACCTGTGAGTGGTTGTTCATGCCTTTCTCACAGCATGGACAGTGGATGCTTTAGATAATGTCAGTAGTGTCACAGAGTCACACGTTTATAGACTGGAATATGCAATGTAGGCCTGTTTTCCCAAAACATGAGTACTTGAGTTTTGTTTTTTTAAAAAAAGTTTAGCCTATGGATACATGTATATTTCCTGCATCCTAAAAGCCACATTCTGGTTCTTATGGGGATAATTATATGCTAAGCTTTTCTTTCTTTTTTTTGTGGTACTGGGGTTTAAACTCAGGACCTACACCTTGAGCCACTTCACCAGTCCTTTTTTGTGACTGTTTTTTTCATGGTGGGGTCACATGAACTGTTTTCCTGGGCTGGCTTTGAACTGCAATCCTCCTGATCTCTGCCTCCTGAGTAGCTAGGATTACAGGCGTGAGCCACCGGCGCCCAGCTCATCATAGGCTTCATTTTTCACATGTGGTACTTGGACATTTAAAGAGAAAGCTATTACTAATTACATGAGACAGAAATCATAAACTGGGAGTATCCTAGGAAAAACAGGGCGAATACATGATTACCCAAAACAAATTGATTTATGGGATTTAAAAATACATAAGGTCCATGAAGAGAAAAATAATTTAACAAGATGATGTCTTTAAGGGGTCTTTCTTTTGCTTTCAGGCCCAGATTTTCATAAATTATCATGAGTTGGAAAGACTAATCCTCAGCTACTGTTGGAAACCTATTTCATTTAACCTTACGAAGTCCTTGGTCTCAACAGTCATACTTTCTTTCCATGTGCTTGGGCCGGGTGCATGTAAAGACTTAGAAATGCCAGCAACCATCAGTTCAGAGCATTTGTTTTTCCCTGAGCTGAATAATTCTGGGATTTTTTTGTTAACTTCCTTCTTAGCTTATTTTCCCACTTTTAATTAGACTTGCTGGTTTCCTTTGTGCCTGTTTCAAGGCTCTCCAGGCTCCACTAGCGTTTTAATACCCAGAATTGTGCCTACTGTGGGAAGGTTGACACCATTTCTACTGTAAACAGAGCTTTGGAAACTATCTTTCAAAGAGAATGAAGCACTTGATATTCAAACCACTGTTACTGTACACATCCAATCATGAGCATTCTTTGAAGAATTTAAAACACACCTGGAAAGCCTCTACCTTTTTTTCTCAGTGGCAGAGCAATTTTCTAGCATGTCCAAGACCTCCCCAGCAAAATGAAACAAAAACAAACAAAAAGGGACCTAGATAATAAGGTCTTTGCTAATTTTGCGATTGTAGTGTGCTTGTTTTTTAAGCATTTTGGTGCAGGCCTGGGAAGGCCACAATATTGAGAATGTGGAAAATGCCTTGTGCTTGGTTCCAACAGTCCCCAGTGGCAAGAACAGACCACTGCTTGTCTCACTGATGTTGCTTGGCTGACCCAGGTATGCAGACTCCAAGACAGACCCTGAAGTGTCGCTGATCTGCTCATGCAACCCCCCACATTCCCAGTGACAGCGATTCCTTCCTGTCCAGACAAGTCTTCCTGAAGATAGAATAGTGTGTCTACAAGCATCATTTCTTGTTTTAGTGAAGTCTGGGCCTCTCATCTGATATGATTCCTTCCAAAAAGCAAACATTACTCCTATCCCCCAGATCTCTTTCAGCAGTGATTTAAATAAAACACTACAGAAAAATGTGTTTCAGATCTCTTCAAATTGAAATATTCTTCTAAGGAGGTGAAGCCAGCACAGCACATTTTTATTCAAGTTTGAACAAGCCGGTGAAAGTCAAGTCTTCCTTCATTTTAAAAAATAGACAGGTTCCAGAAAGGTATCATAAGAACCGAACTATCTTTGAGGCCAGGAGGGTTTGCTACTTAAATGACCCTATGAAATATTTTTGAAGAAAGAATTTTTCTTCCTACTCTTATCTCATCCCCTTTTCTTTCTTTCTTTAATGATTTGTAAATTATATTTTCAGATATCAGCTGTGCAAAGTGAAGAATAATTGTATTTGTGTGTGTGTGTGTGTGGTACTGGAGTTTGAACTCAGGGCCTCAAGGTTGCTAAGCAGGCACTCTGTCACTTGAGTCACCCCAACCAGCTCTTTATTGTGTTGGGTTTTGTTGAGATAGGGTCTCACAAATGATTTGCCCGGGCTGGCTTCAAACTGCAGTCCTCTTGAGCTCTGCCTCCTGAGTAGCTAGGATTACAGGCATGGCTTATATTGTTTCTAAGTCTGGAACTTATACTAAAAAATAATTGGTGTTATGCCAAAGGATGCAGGGGTGTGAAGGCCTACGCATGCCAGCAACCATCAATTCAAAACATTTGTTTTTCCCTGAGCTAAATAATTCCAGGGTCTTTTCATGAACTTCCTTCTTATTTATTTTCCAGTCTTTTAATTAGACTTGATGGTCTCTTTTGTGCCTTTTGCAAGGCTCTCTTTGGGTTCTACTAACATTTAATACCCAGAATTGTGCCTACTATAAGCACAATTTTACACAGACCCTCCCCCACCTTGTCACCCCTTCTCACACTTGATTCAAATGGAAAAATTGACCTTTTGAGATGGCAAGATGTTATTCTAAAATCAGTGCAGTATGTCTGGCGGAGGGACTCAAGTGGTAGAGTGCTTGCCTTGCAAGCATAAGGCCTTGAGTTCAAACCCTGCAAAAAAGAAAAAAAAAAGATAAATAAAATAGAATCAGTGCAGAAAAATCCATTTTCATCATGTGCCTCCCCTCCCATCCTTGACTTTTGAGGGCAGAACTCTGAAAACATGGCTTTGCTTTGTCAATCACACAAACTGAAAAGTGCATCTTAGTTCTTTTATTGGCCAGTAGATCATTGCGCAGAGCAGGAATGACCCCAGATCTTGTTGGAAATAGAAACAGAGAAATAAAAATCTATGAGATGTGGCTTTTCTGTGGGTTTTTTTGTTTTTTATTTTTTGGTTTTTGAGACAAGGTCTCCCTATGTAGCCCAGGCTGGCTGGCCTCAAACTTGAAATCCTTCTGCCTCAGCCTCCTAAAGGCTGGGATTACGGCATAAGCCATCATACCTGGCGTCTCCAGAGTTTTAAAATGGGATCAAGAGTAAACAGGTTTTAGGGCTCGTACCACTCAAGTGGTAGAGCACATGCCTAGCAAGCATGAGGCCTTGAGTTCAACCCCCAATACTGAAAAAAGAAAGAAACAAGAAACAGGGGAATGTCACTTTACCTCAAGGACATCCAATCCCTCACTCAATAAACTCAAAATTGCAAATGAAATCCAGCACATAACAGTGGCTCTTCATTTTACCTTCCTGGTACAATGCTCCCAAACCTCAAGTAGACAGTGTCCCCAGTTCAAGAATTCAGCAGCCACAGGGGCTTCTGTGTTTGCCTACTAACCAGATTGCACTTTTTTCCTTTCTTCTCTTCCCTCCCTCTTTTCTTCCTTCCTTCTTTCCCTCTTTCCTTATTTCAACTTCTTTCCTTTTCTGCCTTTTTTGAAGATGGAATTATGGTAATGACAGTGAACAGAAAGGAAACTTTTCCTTGGGAAACCTTCTAGTGAGTGGCAGCATGAGGACCAGCCAAAATCTGTGGAGGCCAGCTGATGTCCAAGTTGTGGACCGCTTCCTTTTATTGTCTTTAAAATATCTAAAAGATAGGGAACACATCCCTTTCATATGAGATGCAATATTTAGCAGATTGCGGAGGGTTGACAAAGTGTGCTGAAGTGTTCAAGCATTTTTGGTTGCCTCCTGAGCTGCCATCCATTAATTTAACCTTCCCAATTTTGGCTTGAGAAGCCATTGTTCCAAGGAAACCAAGTGAAGCTGATCAATGTATCCATATACCTTTCTATGGAATCATTAGGGGTGATCTAGCAACTTAATCTAGTCCAAGCAGAATGATTATGGGGGCTTTTACTAGAATTCTGGGACAATAATGCTCTCTTTAGATGTGATGGGGGCACACATATTGCCCTAGGAGCCACTTGCTGCCATCATGTCACCAAAAGAATCATAGGATAAACCCCATTTCATAGAAAATAAAGCAGAAGACAGAAGAGATCAGGTGCTTTTCAACATCCTCGAGTCACTGGAATGGATCTCGCTTTAAACCAGATCTACAACTAGATTTTGGGGTTGTGTTGAACCAACACATTCTTTTTATTGTTTAAGCTGAGTTGAGTTAAAGTTTCTGCTATAAATAAACCAAAGATTGTTTATTAGATTGATTAATGTATAGTCAGGGTGGGGCATAGACACGGTTTCTGTGTACTTTATATACGCACATCATAACTCTTGTGAGGATATACAGTATGTATGACATAGTTAGTCTTAATTTGGCCTTCTTATTATAAAATAAATTCATACAAAACTATTAGAAAATGCTATGCAGGTGACATTCAGCGGTATGAAGTGTAACACTTTCCGAGAGATAGAGGCCAATGAAAGAGAGTGAGGGGCTTCATGAAGGAGGTGAGGCTTAGGCAAGAGCAGGAGAAGGCAGGGAGATGAAGGAGAGAAAGTGGGGAGAGCAACATGAGTCAAGAAATGCCGCACTCCAAAGCATCTTTAAAGCACTGTGCTCTTCAAAGCCCCAATCCCTGCCAGTTTGACTTCATATAGGACTCAGCATAGTCTCTGGTGATGGGATGATAATAAACTGAAACCGACCCTCTTGGTTAAGAGCCCCCATCTAAGCTCTCTTCTGGAGTGCTTTACCACTTTTCCATATGTAAAATCCTAGTGAAATTCAGTTGTTCAGTTTCTGCTCTTTGTTCCCTGCATAATTTCTGCCTCTGAGTTACAGGAAATTTCTGAAAAACCATTTAGCGACAGATTGTAATATAATGCTCTTGAATGCACTCTAACAATCGATAAAGGCAGCACTCACTGTGAAATAATCAAACACAGGATGGAATCTAATATGCGCAAAGCTGATATTTTAACTAGACCCAAGAAGCTCTGTGAGTCTTTGCTCAAAGCTGCAGCCTGGTTAGTTTTCCTGCCTTTGTCTTATATTTTATGTACTTTGAAAGCCCAGGTTTTTGAAGTAGCTAGCTTCTAGTGATTTCATTCTATTTTAGTTGTTCAAGGTTGCAAGGAAGGTCAAATCAACATAAAAATAAGCATGCTGGCAACCAACAAAGAATGTGTTATTCTAGGAAGAAATAAAATGGCAATTGTGACCCTGGATCCCCTGCCACACCCTCCTCACACTTTCCTTTTGACTTTTTAAGGAAGAAGCTGGAGTGCTTGTGGCCAATGTGTGTGAAGCAAATCAGAACCTCTTTGTTAGGAAAGAAGCTTTTCTAGTAAAAATACATCCTGTACCACAGCAAATCACCATAAGGTGGAGAAAGGTGACAGTATGGGACCATCATTTTCATTCTATGATATGGAGTAAGAGCAAGATAGAAAACAGTTTCTGGGTCTCTCTCTGAGACTACATTCACCTTCGCTTTCTGAATTGTTCTTTATGGACAAGTGCCATGATCATCAAATCTACTCTGAGCTTGTGCTTAAAAACACCTTTGGGGGATGTTTAATAACAACAATATAAATATATTATATTTATATTTATAAATATATAAAGTGTTCACTCTAGTACAATTGTTCTAATCTGTAGAAAATGTGAAGAAATCTAAATAAATAGGATTCTTCAACTATTCTATAGTTCAAGGAGGTATTCATAAGATTGGTGGGCAAAGGGATTTTGGTGTTGCTTTTAAGAAAAAATTAGTGTCACTATGACTTGTCAAATAGATATTACTCTTCTCCTGATCAATCCATGCCCACAACTGCCACCTACATCTGTGTGTAGTTACAGAATTGGAAGATGACTATGAAGTCAGATCTCTGTATCTCGAGTTGGGTTAAAGAAGCTCAAAAGAGTACAATGATAATGCAAGGATTTCCTCCCCTGGGGAGTGGGCTTGGACAAATGTGATTTACCCCCAAGCTATTTATTGAAAGGCTATTGTCTCCACAGAAATATTGAAGCATTAAAGGCTCAAGAGTGGTCCAGATAAGAGACTCCTTATAAATCCTTACCAGAGCTAATCGGGAATAGAGTGCAAGAGATTACTCCTCAGCAATAAAAGGGAATAAACCATTGATATGCAGTATGACATTGACAAATCTCAAAATAATTATACTTAATGAAGCCAGACAAGAGTATATACTGTATGACTCCATTTATATGAATTTCTGGAAAATGCAAACTAATCTATAGTGACAGAAAGCAGAGCAGTGGTTGTCCGGGGCAGGAAATAAATGCTGGTAGTGCTGGGAGAGAGAGATTATAATGAGGCAAGAGGAAACTTTTTGGATTGAATCATGTGTGCATTGTATTAATTGTGGTCATGGTTTCAAGGGAATAGTCAGGTATCAAAATTTATCAAACTGTACACTTTGAATATGTGCACTTTATGCCAGTTGAGAAAGCTACTTTTAAAATTCAGGAACGGGGGCTAGCAGAGTGGCTCAAGTGGTAGAGCACCTGCTTAGCAAGCACGATGCTCTGAGGTCAAGCCCCAGTACTGAAAAAGAAAAATTAGGAATAGGGAAATATAGGCAACAGAGACTAGGAATGTTGACTGGGAGACAAATAGATAACTAATTGCCCCTGCTGCTAGGGTCAGTCCACACCCCACACTTTAATAGCACACTCTCCCTTCCGGGCTCAGGGCAGTGCCTTGAAAAGTAGCTAGTTCCCTGCTTTACTTGAGCACTGGAGAAGAGCTCAGCTACACTGCAGCAAGGGCTTTGGGTTACATTCCTTTTTACAAAGCTATTTCAAAATCTAAGGATAGTCTCTTTTATTTTGGGGGGTGAGGGTTAATGTCATCATTATCTGTGCACCATCTAGACACAATAAATGTATTCTTATTCCTTGATATTTAATGATTATTTTTGTGGTACTAGGGTTTGATCTCAGGGCCTACACCTTGAGCCATTCTACCATCCGTTTTTTTTTTGTGGTGGGTTTTTTCAAGATGGGTACCTGTAAACTATTTGCCTGAGCTGGTTTTGAACTGCAGTTCTCCTGAGCTCTGCCCCCTGAGTAGCTAGGATTACAGATGTGAGCTATACCAGCACCTGGCTTAAAGATTTTTTTTGGTGGTCTGGATTTTGAACTCAGGGCCTCATGCTTGCTAAGCAGGCACTGTACCACTTGAGCCACTCGGCCAGCCCTAATGATTTTTATTGGGAAAGATTTTCCAGCTCTTAGTCTTCAAATAATACATGTAATTCTGGGAAAAGAAATGAGCATTCAGGCAATTCAGTTGGTTTCTCCAGTAAATGTGTGGCAGGGCAGAAGGCTTGCAGAAAGCAAATGCAGTGTGAGGATATTGATGGGATCCTTGCTCAATCAAATCACTGGTGAATAAGCGTTTAGGGACATTTAGATGTGTGAAGGGGATAATAGGGAATTTAGTGGGTGGGAAAATATTTTCATGTGGCTACCTGTGACACCATCTAAAATGCCTCAAGATCTGTGAAATTTTGAGTCACGATATTACTGAGGTCTAGGATTTGCTTTAAAACACTGCAGCAGAAAAAAGTGAGGGCGACATGAGGCAACTGTGGCCAAACTTGATAATTGTTGAATCTGGGTTGTAGGCATATTCTGTATATTTAAAATTTTTTCATAATTAGAGAAACTAAGCCTTTGTTAAAGTACTTGTCACATTTTATAAGGGGGAATATACAATATCGATCAGTTAGGTATTTTAAGATTAAGAGGAGAGAGCAAGTATCTGAGAAGATGGATGTATTCATTTTATTTATTTGGTCATTCTACAATCTACATATACACCAAAACATCACGTTGTACACTGTAAATAAACACAATTTTTATTTTCAATGATACCTTTAAAAACCTAGGGGGAAATTTTTAAAAACTAAATTTCAAATTTAAAGAATGTGAGGGGGCACTAAATCATAGTGATCATCGAAAAAGAAAGACTGATTAGCAAATGAGAAGCCTGGGTGGGAGAAGAGAGTGTGTGTGGAGACGCAGCAGATCTCCTTTCACATAATTGATTTAGCCTGGCTGTATGACCTTGGAGGAAATTCTTTCCCTACAGCTGGAGAACCTGCCAGACTTCCCAGGGGTGCGTGCGTGTGTGTGTGTGTGTGTGTGTGTGTGTGTGCGCGTGTGCGTGTGCGTGTGTGTGTGTGTGTGTGTGTGTGTGTGTGTGTGTGTGCATGTTGGGGGGAGGGTGAAATAGTCTTTTCTGCAGTATGTGTGTGTGTTGGGGGGGAGGATGGAGTTAATTGTCTTTTCTGCAGCCCCAGTGCATGAGTGGAGCTATTCAATGTCCCCTATTCTCCTAAGCATCTTAGGAGCTATGATGTAAGCTGCTGCTAGATCAGAGGACAGGCAGGCAGCCCCTTTGTTCTGCTCCCAACCCCAGGGAGGTTGGCTTTGCAGGAGCTACTTAAGCTTAGAGACACCACAGTCTTCCTCACACTTCTGAAGTTGGAAATCAGCCCTATCACACCGCAGACAAGAACCAGGAGACAAGAAAAAGTGAGATGACCCCAAACAAGCTTGTCCTCTACATTTACAGGGAAAACTATGGACTTTTTTCCAGGCCCACAAATTATAGGGAGGGAAAGGGTGGAAATTTTCAGAAAAAAAACAAAAACCACCCATAGAAACATGCCAGATGGGAGGGAAAGCTAATTATAAGTCTAGTGGCTTTTAATTTTATTTATTTAGTTTCAGCCATTTATGAAACAAAACCCAGAAATTCCAGGTATCTCTTCAAAACAAAAGAAGCAATAATGTTTGCTTCTGGCTAGGATGTAAAACTTGGTTAAAACCCAAGTGTTAGACTTGGGCTCATCAGGAAGGTGTCTTTACAGGCTAGAGTTCAGATACGAAGTACCTGCTGCCTGCGCTCTTCTCTATCCGTCACCCTGGAGTCAAACCCAGAGTTAACACATCCAGGAGATGCTTTTCCTACCTATGTCAAGGGCAAACTTCCTCCACCACAGCCACACACAGAAAAAGTAAAGATAATTATTCAAACCATAGAATGGTTAAGATTTTGTAATCGACCTGAGTCCCATGAAGAAATCCTGATTCAGACTATCTGGATTTCACAATGTTATCAGTCGTCCACAGACTTTGCCTTCCTTGAAAATGCTTCCAATTGTTTCAGTGGCATAAGCGACCTAAATCAACACTGGATGTAGCAAAGAAAACAAACCACTTATAAACTCTTCCATACCTGCCAAAACTGGAAAGCTATAAATAGGGAGTAGCAAAAACACTGTTCAAAAATATTTCTCGGGAGAAAACAGGCGGAAAAGAGTGAATAATTTTTAAAGAAGTAAAGGATTTTTTTTTTTAAAGTTAGCTCATTTTGCAACTTGGAATTTCTGTGGTCATAAGGAAGTGAGAAAGACATAATTGAGTCATGATTTCTATAGCCGTAAGAAAGCTGAACATGTTGTCAGTTTATAGCTGGTGTGGTGGGATGTGCCTGTAATCCCAGCATTTGGGAGGTGGAGGCAGGAGGATCTTGAGTTCGAGGCCAGCCTAGGCTACACAGTGAGACCCTATCTCAAAATGACAAAATCATCAAGAAGAAATGTCAGCAATTACAATACTGATATAGTGTTCCATTTTCTTTTTTTTTTCTTTCTTTCTTTTGGTGGCACTGGGGTTTGAACTCAGGGCCTCATGATTGCTAGGCAGGCACTAGTACTGCTTAAGCCACTCTGCCAGCCTTTTTTTGTGATGACTTTTTCTCAAGATAGGGTCTCATGAACTATTTGCCTGGGACTAGCTTCGAACTGTGATCCTCCTGATCTCTGCCTCCTGAGTAGCTAGGATTACAGTGTGAGTCACTGGTACCTGGCTAGTGTTCCATTCTTTTTTATTCCTCCTACTGCTTCTGAGAGAGGCAGTGTTTGTTCAATAACCTTGGCCATTTGGTGCCTTCCAGAAGAAAGTTTCTTTTCTCCTAGGAGAAAGCTTGGTTTGTGGAGCTCATTTAATAAATAAATCACAGTGTTATTTCTGCTATGAAATCACACAACTGTCTCTTTAATCACACATCTTGTTGTGAGTTGTTCTCCAAGCATTTAGCTCTGTTGTTTTGGGCTCCCTATTGTTCTAAGGAGAAGTCTTTGGAGTTTGAATCTTGTCTCTGCCATGACTCGCTGTTTGATCCAGTGCAAGCTCATCTCCTCTACCTACCTTTGTTAAAATAGTATATATGGTTTGCTTCTTCATGATTAGGTGAACTGGCAACTAATTCAATGATTGAAAATAAATCAATTTGACCACTCTTGGGGATATACTCAAAAGAATGCGACTCAGGTTACTCCAGAAGCACCTGCACACCCATGTTTATTGCAGCACTATTCACAATAGCCAAGTTATGGAAACAGCCAAGATGCCCACTACTGACGAATGGATTAAGAAAATGTGGTATCTATACACAATGGAATTTTATGCAGCCATGAAGAAGAATGAAATGTTATCATTTGCAGGTAAATGGATGGAACTGCAGAACATTATTCTGAGTGAAGTTAGCCTGGCCCAAAAGACCAAAAATCGTATGTTCTCCCTCGTATGAGGACATTAGATCAAGGGCAAACACAACAAGGGGATTGGACTTTGATCACAAGATAAAGCGAGAGCACACAAGGAAGGTATGAGGATAGGTAAGATACCCCAAAAACTAGATAGCATTTTTTGCCCTCAATGTAGAGAAACTAATGCAGATACTTTAAAGCAACAGAGGCCAATAGGAGAAGGGGACCAGGAACTAGAGAAAAGGTTAGATCAAGAAGAATTAACTTAGAAGGTAACACACATGTACAGGAAATCAATGTGAGTCAACTCCCTGTATAGCTATGCTTATCTCAACTAGCAAAAACCCTTGGTCCTTCCTATTATTGCTTATACTCTCTCTTCAACAAAATTAGAGATAAGCGCAGAATAGTTTCTGCCTGGAAGTGAGGGAGTTCGGGGGGAAGGTGGAAGAGGGGTGGTTAAGGGAGGGGGCAGGGGGAAGGGGGGGAGAAATGGCCCAAACATCGTATGTACATATGAATAAAATAAAATAAAAATATAACTTGAACAATAAAAAATAAAAGAAAATAAATCAATTTGGAAAGCAAGGTCTCAGAGGATAAATTCATGTCTTTAAAGAGCAGAATGCTATCACATCATGTAATTTCCTCTTCTGCTAATTAAAATTTGAATGAAATAGTGTGCATGGCACACTTACCATGTGTGACAATAGCAATTATTCAACAAATGCTGTAGTTGTTTTTAATAATAACACACTCCCTGCTGGTTAGCGAGTGCCATAGCTTAAATGTGACTCCAAAAGTTCATGCATTGGAAACTTAATACCCAGTGCAACAGTGATTGTGAATGGACGCCTAATGAGAGGTGATTAGGTGAGTGGATTGATCTTGTTATTGCAGCTTTGGGTTAGTTATCATGAGCGTAAACTTGGCTTCCTCTTGCTCTCTCAGGCTTTTGAGCATGCTCTCTCTCCCTTCTGCCTTCTGCCATGGGAAAACACAGCAGGAGGGCCCTAGACAAGTGCCAGATCCATGCCCCCCAGCCTTCAGGACTGTGAGAAATAAATTTCTTTCCCTTATAAACTACTCTGTCTCAGGCATGCAGAATACAGATGATGACAACATGTATGTATATAAAATGATAATAACTCCCATATATACATCTGTCAATGAACCGTTTTTCTATTATTCTATTTTGATCTATTTGTTCATCATCCCTGATAATTTCCTTCTGTTTGCAATATGAAACATTCCTTTCTGGTTTCTTCTGAAAAGATCACAAGAACCAGAATATGCAGGGCCAGGATTAAAATGCTGAGATGGAGGCCAGGTGTGGTGGTGCATACCTGTAATCTCAGCAACTTAAGAGGTGGAGATGGGAGGATAGAGGTTTAAAAACAATCCAGTCAAAAAAGTTAGTGATACTTTTCTTAAAAAAATAGTCTGGGTGTGGTGGCAAATGCCTGTAAGCCCAATTATGAAAGAGGCAGAAGATTTGAGGTTCAAGCTTGGCCCTGGGCAAAAGCACAAGACCTTATCTAAAAAATAAACTGAAAAGAAAGAGGGCTGGGGCATGGCTCAGGAAGTAGAGTGCTTGCCTAGCAAATGTGAGGTCCTGAGTTCAAATCCCAATACCACCAATAATGATAAATAAATAAACAAATAAATGCTGAGGTGGCCCTGGCCTTGTATGTGCAAAACTGCACTGTGCTGAAAGATCAAAGAGTAGACAGAATTCAGCAAGACCAAGTACTGATGCTTCCCAGCATGTAATTGAGTTGCTTCACAACCTTTGAAGATCATCTTCAGAAACATGGAATGTGCGTAAAAAATATATTGTGGGTATGGCCCACCTACATGTGTAGTCACTAGATCTGTGTAGTTTTGAATTTTGTTTTCATTTTTTGTGGTAGTGGGGCTTGAACTCAGGGCCTCAGGCTTGCTAGGGCAGGCGCTCTACTACTTGAGCCACTCTACCAGCCCTTTTTTGTACTGGATATTTTTGAGATGAAGTCTCATGAACTGTTTGCCTGGTCTGGTCTTGAACCATTCTTCTCCTGATCTCTACCTCCTGAGTATCTAGGATTACAGGTGTGAGCCACCGGCATCTGGCTTGTTTTCCTCCTTTCTTGTTTCAGGATTTGTAAGTCCTGGAGAAACATGGCTGGAAAGCTTTGCTGTTTCTGACACCTGCTGCTCTTCCAGAGATGTGTTCGTCTGGGAGCTCCAAGATGCATCTGCATCTGCTAAACTAGGATTAAACATGCAAGGATGGAAAAGAGGAAATCCCTGTGGGAAAAAAAACAAGATATAGGAGCAGGAATGGCTGACAGAACCATCAGACTGCAACGCAAGCCCCACCCCAGATCAAGGAAAACAAAGTTGGGTGGAAATGTCCAAGATGGCTCTGCATCCAAAGTCAATGTCACCCAGGAGCCACCTGTGTTGGCCCCCCTGCTGTATAGTCATTGGCTGGGAACAACTTATTAAAAGTGTGAGCTTAGTGCAAACAAGAAGATGTATACCAGCAGCTGGGATCAACTTTTCTCCCCATTGTTGGAGGCCTGTCACAGTCTTGTGACTGCCCTGGGATCCGCTGAGACCTCTGTTGGCTGCCTGTGAACGTAAGACAGGCTACAGAAGAAGTAAGCCTGACCCTTCCCCAGCTACTTTACACGCACTATGGACACACATACACACGCATGCGCATGCACTCATACTGTGCACACACTATGGGAGGCCTGAGTGCTCTGACAAGCACAGACAGACACCATTCTCCAGTCCATGGGTGTGTAATGGTGTGGAACAACTTGAAAATGTCGGCTTGGTTATTCACAGCCAGCTCCTAAACAGCAGGATTGGCCTGAATTTCCCCTGGTCAGGAAAAATGGTTCCTTGAGGAATTAAGAAGGAAAAGGGGGAAGAAGAACAAGCAAGAAGGGCAGAAATACAGAGTGAGAGAATCAAGAGTAGGTCAGAGTTCTTCCCTCTGTCTGAAGCAGAGATTGAACTAGATGTAGCTGGCACACATCACCTAAATAGGAGGCAGTGTTGGCAGTTTGGGGCAGGAAAGTTCCTACTGGAAGTCAATGGAATAGCCATGGGTAAGGGAGGGGGGTGAAGGAGTCTCTGAGGAGCAGCTTTCATCTTATGTCCTTTGGGCCTCAGGGGCCACCATAGTGGCCTGCCTCTCCAGGGGAGGGTGCAGAGGGTACAGTTTTTACCCTTCCATTTTGGATAAACTGAGGGCCCAGGCTGAGCTGGAGGAGAAGAGCCCAGAATGGAAGTAACATCATGGGGAAGGTGTCCTGTTCTGGTGGATGATTTGGGAGGAGCTTGCAATTCATTCCTACCAATTTTTAAGCAGGCTTTGCAAATGCAATTCATTATGAGCAAAGTTAGAAGTTATCCTTGTCCACACAGGGTGCATTTGAGTTGGGGAGTTAGGCATGATTAAATAATCCACCTAAGTGTCAAATGATAACTACAGTATCTGCTTTGAAGTGGGGATACCCAGGGGTGCCATGAAAAGACATCACAAGGAGATTTGATCCAGTCTAGAAAGTCAAAAAGTGTACCTGAGGAACTGCCTGCTAGCTATGAGCTAAGTGCTAGTCTTCATCCTGCACAGAGGGGAAGAGAGTGTGGCAGACAAAGTGTAGTGGTGCTTCAGTAGGAGGAAGCCTGGAACCCAGAGGGTGGGAAGTCAATGGAAGTACAGCCCAGCAAGAGGTTGGAGGTTCAGGAAGGGCTGGGTTAGGATCTGGCAGGCCACTTAGGGCTCTTCATTATTCTCCCAGGAGTAACAGAAGGCTGTTGAAGGGCTTTAAAGTGGAGAAGTGAAATGATGAGATTTGCATTCTGAAAAGAAATCATTCTAGCTGTAGGGTGGAGTTGAATGGGAGGGATGGTAGGAATGAAGACAAGCAGAAGACTTGGGGAAAAGAGAATGGTGGTTCTGACAAGGGTGGCAGTGGAGGGGATGGGAGGAAGGGGATGGAGTTGAGAGAGAATTTGGGGATGAAATAGAAATGACTTGGCAATGACTTAGACATGACTTAGGATAGGCTGACCTCTCGGTTTCTGGCATGCCCATCTGGCTGGGTAGAAACGCCTTCACTGGCAGCAGGAATGCTGCAGAAGAGCCAGACTTGGGATGAGGGTAGGAAATGCTCCCTCAGACTTCCAGGAAGAAATATTGAGCAGGCAATTACAGGCATGCTGTTACACCAGCTTCAGGCTGCACGTGTGGAACAGGGCAGATCATCTGGAAAAGAGTCAGTGGGCTTGGCACGAGTGTGTCTGCAACTCCTCTCCAGGGTGACTGGAGCAGCTATGTATACTGGGTACTTGAGTGAGGCTGCTCAAGAAGTTCTACCACTGAATAAATAAGGCTTGAAAGAACTCAGTTAACAAAGGGTCAGAGAGTTCCTAGACGCTCTTGACCAAAAGAAGTCCCAGTGTTACCAAAGTTTGAGTTATACACAGTATATCGACACTATTGACCTTCACTGAGGTTTGGTTTCCTGGGAATCTAGAAAAGCACAATGTGTTCTTGTACATGAGCACCATGTTATCTTTGGCTTGGCCTGAGGCAACCCAGGCTGCAGAATAGTCCAGAAGGTGATCCTGCCACCTGGAGGACAGAAACAGAGACGGATACTGGTTCTCTTCCTGGTTTCCACCCCCCCCCCCCCCCCCGCCCCAGTGCAGGGTCATGCAAGAGACACGAGGAGGAAAATGAGGCACAAGTTTCCCCAAGAAGCTGTTGAACTGTTTCAGCAGTTCAACCAGGATTCCAGAAAGTCAAGTTGGGCACTGGTATGTTCCTTAAGACTATGGGAGACAATTGGCACCTCCTGCCACAGAACCCCACTGGGTGTTGCAATCAGAAAGGGAATAATGGATGGATGGTCCAGGTCTGGGTTCTGTCTGATTTGTCTGTTTTTAGATGTCCTTAATGTTGTTGGTAGGTAATCTACTCTTCTCCCAGGAGACAGGGACAGACTTAATCCTCATGAGAGAAGGAACTAAGGAGGGAAATCAGTTCCTGCTCCTCCTCTTTGGCAATCTGTCCACTTGCATGAAGCTTGTATTTTTCATCTGCTTAAGAATTTAGCAGCAAAGACCCAGCTTTTTTGGGTCTTTTTCCCACTCTGCCTATGTCTGCATTTTCCCACTCTGCCTATGTCTCAGTGGATAAATTTTATTCTGCTGTGTAGTTTTAGCAAACTCATTTGGCCTTCCTATGGAATCTTGCTTTCTAATATTAACTTTATCAACACAAAAAGTGATGTCTGTATAAATGTAAATATACATATATATATATGTACATTTTTTTTTCTCTGCCAGCAGCACGAATTCCTATGTTTGTGTTGAACAAGAAACAGGAGTATTTCTTGTTGGGTTCCCTAAAACTGCAACATATAAAGAAGACCAGAACATGAATTCTTGGGGCTTTTTCTATGGTTTAAAAGTATGAAATATACTTCCAGTAAGCTAAGAGAATTCAGCTGCTTGAGAGAATTGAGCTTAACCTTTCAGTTGCAATTTCTTATCTGATCCAGTATAAGAATATAGTAGAAAGGTTTTTCCGTCAGTAAGGTTGACTTAGTCATATATCCAAGACAACGCAGGGTAAACCGGAGTAAAATAAATGAAACACAAACTAATTTTGTGCCTTTCTCTGGACTTACAGACTGGTTGTGCAGGGTTATTTTCCATGTACCCTGCCAAATTCATTTTGGCCTTTCTTTGCTCTGTCCTGAGCCCCAAGAGGTAGACTGTGTCAATGGCCTTTTGTTGGGTTCAGTCAGTGGCAGGCACTGTAAGAAGCCGGAGGGTGGGAGAGAGACATGTCAGGATATTTTTGACCCCCCTCTTTGCTGGTAAAGGTGGGCTTGTTGCTCTACTAATGATCAAACCCCTAACAGGGGGGCTTCTCTCCCACATGACAGATCTTGCTAGTTTCTAACAACTCTAATTCCTCTTTTTGTCCTTTCAAGCCTAGGAGTGACAATGGTTCCGCACTGTCATCAGTTCCTTGGTGACTCATAGCCCCTTCTGATTCCATACCCGAGTCCACACTGCTACAAATAGTTCTTTTTTAAGTGCTCTTTGGTTACTACCTCAAATAAGCTCTACTTTCTTTTGAGACCAGAGTCAAAAATACTGTCAATAATGTGTCTGAGTCAACAACATCTGAGTTTCAATCCACAGTCTTTGCATGTTCACACATTCCCTGCACTGGTAAGTTGTGTACTGCAACCAGTTCTATGAATAGTCACAGTCCTTTGACCGGCTCCTATCAGTCGGTGGGCACAGACAGCATGTCAACATTGTGCATATCTGTGCATCAGAATCACCTGCAGAGTCAAGTGCCTTGGAAACTTTGACATTCTAGAAAGCTTCAACCCTTATTAAATTTAGAGATTTAGATTTAGAGAATTAATGTGACTATAAATTTCATAATGCATTCCACTCAACAGTAATTGAAAAATCCAAAAAAGACATACTAAACCACATGCATTTGAAAAACAAAGAGTTTTTTTATTACCTCACCTCCCTCATACAAGGGAAAGGATCAAGGAAGATTGAGATGACATGGGTGTGCTGAATATTCCTTTACAAAGAATAAGAAAAAAATGCGATGCTTTTATGCCCTCCTGAAATAACACTATATGCTATGGAGCTAATTTGATTTGATTAAAACTTTTTGCTGTATGCAGCAATGAACAGATTGTTTGGATCCATTAAGGCATTCTTCTGACTTAATCCATGTTTCCCTAGTGCTTGTTGAGCATCTCAGAGTTAAGCAGAAGAGAGAGCTAAAGGATGAATAATTTTATTTGCTGCTTTCTTGTTGCTCACCAGAGGCAAGGAATTTGGCCTTGCTGCTTATGGGAAATAAAGAATAATTCAGTTAACTACATTAACTGAGCACATTAAGAGGTAGATGCCATCCATACTAGACATTTTAGAAGTATGACTTCCAGTACTCCACAACAGTGCATTCCTATTTTACAGATGAAGAAATTGAGGCTCAGGGAGGTGAAGTGATTTTTCCGAAGATAGAGCTATCTAGTGAGTTTTGTTCAGAATTTGGACCTGGGTTTAAAACCTTTAATATTCTAAGACACTTCTTGCAGTTTCACATCTTGGTCCCTTTTCTTCTGGGCAGAAATACCATTTACAGTTTGTCACTAGGTAACTGTGTGATGTTGAGCAATTTTCTTTACCTCTCTGGCTTTAGTTTCCTCATCTACAAAATGAAGAGACAGGGCTAAAAGAAATTTAAGCTTCAGAACTATTGGTTGCTAGTGTTTATGTAAATAAAAACATCCCCTTGTATCAGTCAGGTTTCAGTATCTGCTCAAGTGATTTAAGCAGAAATAACTTTAATACAGGGATATAGGTACTTGCAAGGTGATGAGAAGAGTGGAGGAGCAGGTGTAGGGTTGGTCTGCTAGGAATGACTCCCAAAACAACCTTGCTGGTTAGCAGACTGAAGTGTTGGGACCCCTAGACTACAGGAATATGTTAAAGCAGAACAGTAATGGACTTGAGGTCACAAAGCCTTGGCAACAACTTCAGTTTCCCCATTTATGAGTTGGGCAGTGAATATAATATCTCTGAGCCATAATTTCTTCAGCTGCGAAGCCAGATCGCAAATGTGAGACTACTTAGAATGGTGCTTAGTAAGAAGTGAACTAAGCTTTGTTCCCTTCCTATTCCCTGAGAGAGATATATACTACGCATAATGTATATATGTACACACACACACACACACAAAGAGAAAGCTGACTCATGTAGTTCCTTGGGAGGCTGAGATCAGGAGGATCATGGTTCAAGGCCAGCCTGGGCATATCATTTGTGAGGCCCCCATCTCTAAAAAACCAGAGCAAAATGGGCTAGGACGTGTGGCTCAAGCAGTAGAGCACCTGCTTTGCATGTGTGAAACCCTGAGTTCAAACTCCAGTCCCACAAAAAAAAAAGAAAATACTAGAGAAGCTGGATATGCACATGCATACCTGTAAGCCCAGCACTCAGGAGGCTGAGACAGGAGGATTGGAAGTTCAAGGCCAGCCTGACTACATAGTGAGACCCTGTTTCAAAAACAAACAAAACCAAACAAAAGAATAGAGGATAAAATGTATAGACTAGAACAATGGGAAATAAGCATGAGAAAGTAAAATGGACCAGAGAATAGAGTTTTCCTTAAAAAAGGAAGTACTTAAACAAACTTGAATTCTATAGGCAGTAGGGGTTGATGGAAGTTTTTGGATAAGGGAGATAATATGAAATTTGGTGCTCCGGTGAGATAAATATTGCAGTCACATTCAAGAGGCAGGTTCCTCTTACAATGGTTAACAAGAGAAGAATGCTTTTGCCACTCTTTGAAAAAAAACTTCCTTCAATTCCATGGAAAATGCCCTTTGGGAAGCCACCAGAGTAGATTGTAGCCCTTATTTTGATGGAAATATTTCATTGAAAAAATGCCTCTTATGTTAATCTTAGAATAGATTGCATCCTCCTGATGAGTGTGGAATGGTAGGCCTGGGGCACACCCTCCTGAGTCTCAGGCAGAGAGGGTTGGACATGGCACAATCATAAGACAGAGCCAGGGTAACTCCAACAAGATTGTGTCTGCAAGAGGCACATGTCTGGGAAGACTGCCAAGTAACAGGAAGATGCAGCAAGTGAGAAGGCTCAGTGCACATCCAAGCCCACGTCTATGTGGTAATTGCACAGATGAAAAGACGGCGGGGATCTTCCAGTCTGATCAGGAATTAGACAAGGCTGGGAAATCGCAAAACCTCTGAGTAACATGGCAGCTGAGAAATCACCAAGGGTCTCAAATGATTACAAGTCAAGTGACCTCAGACAGAGATAAAATGTGTAATGCCTTCCAATGTCAAGATATTTTAGAACTAAAATCTACCTTGGAGTGTTTCTAGTAGTTGTTTGACGTAGATACTTAATAAATTTTGTGCCAATTGATTATGTACCCCTAAGACCTCATTTTTTAATGAAATAACTAAATTCCAGAGGGTTAAATAATTGGCCCAAGGTTATCAACTAGATAGTGGTAGAACTAGGTTCATAACTCAAATCTCTTTGTCTTTCTTTTTTTCTTTCCCTCCCTCCCATTCTCTTTCTTTCTCTCCCTTCCATCCTTTCTTCCTTCCTCCCTTTCTCCCTGCCTCCCTCCCTTCCTTCCTTTTCCTTTCTTTCTTCCTTCCATTCTTTTTCTTTCTTTCCCTTCCTCCCTTCTTTCCTTCCTTCCTTCTTTCCTTCCATTCTTTTTCTTTCCCTCCCTCCCTCCTTTCCTCCCTTCCTTTTTTTCCTCCTTTCTTTGTTTTTGTGGCACTGGAATTTGAACTCAGGGCTTCATGCTTTCTGGGCAGGTGCTCCACTATTTAAACCACACCAGCCCAAATTTATTTTTGTTTTACTTTTTTAAAATTTTATTTTTATTTTTTGGCAGTTCTGAGGTTTGAAGTCAGGGCCTTGCACTTGCTAAGCAGACAATGTACCACTTAAGCCATGCCCCCAGTCCTCTGATTTCCAATTAAATGTTTTATTCTTTACTCCATGTTGCTTTGGCCTCTGCTTCTGAAGGAAATGCATTTTGATGTTGCATAATGAGAAATGTTAAGCCAATGTCTGTTTTACAGGATGAAAAATAAACCATTGTATCATCTTCCTGGGTCTCTTGAGGTTCTTGTACCCAAAAGTCTTTATGATAACATCCCAGAAGGGAAACATCACTTCTACAATGCACCCAAGAGATCCATGTCAATAACAGGGCTTATATAACCAAACCAAGTTCTAGGGCAGAGTCTGGCTCAGTATGCATCAATTTCTCCTGAACCCTAATGATTTCTGGAAGTATTAAACATTTCCTGTCTTCCTTTGGGTTCAAAACATGAATAGTACAGAGACAAAATTGGGTCATGAAATTCTATTGAGAAACCTGACACATATACAGGGAATAAAGAAAGTGAAAAAGACAGAAGGGAAACGAGAGAGAGGGGACAAGAGAGAGGATACAGAAGTGGGAACATAAACAGATGCATGCGCCCATGCAGCCATCTTTCTCTACACTACACCGTCCATCAGGAATCTGAAAGCTGGACTCTAATTCAGGAGCTCCGAAACTGTTTTGAGTTTCTTTCCACAGTCTGTGGGCATCTAATCCTTACTAAGGATTCCCACGGGAAATTGTTACTCCTTTAACTCAGTGAGTGCTGTTGGCAAAGTCCAATTCTCTCCATTCTTCCTGGTAGGTAAAGAGTGACTCATGTGAGGCCAAGGGAGAGAGTCCAACATAGCTTAGGCGTTAAGTCTCCCATACCAATGATCTTTGTTGGTGGCAGCATCTTGCCGCTGTCCCCAGCGAGGAACAGATGCTTCACAGAGGGTGGCCCGTGACACAAGTATCCAGAAATGACTCTTCTCTTCGACAGCAGGCACTCCTCCATGAGCCAGGAAGACAACTGTTTGCACTCACTTCTGTCAGTGTCGCTTTTAGGTCTGAGTCTTTCACCTCTTCCAGTTGTTCCTGCTCTATTCAACAGGAGGAAGAGTGCACATGACTCTCTCAGCACCACTTCTGGGAGCCAACTCCCAGCAAGTCTCTGTCACCTTTGGACCAGAAATGGCACATTTGTATATACGCTGGAGAAACGTCTCATGCATGTTCACAAGCAGACCTAACAATACTGTTTGAATCATTGCAGCATTGTTTTAAGAAGAAACTTGGAAATAATAACTTAAATGTCCTTCCATAGGAGATGAGAGGAATTAGTACTGCTGTTTTCATAGAATGGAATAGAAATGGCAGATAAAATGAATGAAACAGGCTAAATGCAGCAACCTGGATGAATTTCAAAAATATAATAATGAAGAAGAAAAACAATATATAGCAAGAGGTCACTTTGAAAACATGCAAAATAATGCCCCTTATTATATATTGAGGAAGTGAGCAGAGATTTGAAGAAAGTGAGAACAGACTATGAAGGCCTTGTAATTACCATTGGAAAGTTTAAACCAGAGAGTCTAAGGTTATGCTTAACAGTAGGGTACAATTCTATGTTCTGCCTCAACATCTGGGGGAAGACAGAGGATCTCAAAGGGCCTATCCACAGGTTCTTCTCCCCACTTGGCTTCTGCAGAAAAGTTCCCTAACCCAACAACCCTCTTATGAAATGGATTAGATGCAGTTTCTGCTTATCCACCAGAAGCTAGTTTCTGTTCCTGATAGCCCAGGTAATAATTCAAACAACCAATCACATGTTCCTGTGGGAGTCAGGGATCCTATATTGCCCCCCTCCTTGATTCCATAAATCCTACCTTCTCCACACCTGATGCTTCAACTGTTCCCAAGTACAACTCATATATGGCCATGTGTGGCATGCCCTGTGTTCTTCCCTCAGGCAGGAATCCCTCTCCCATCAATGGATTGAATGAGAAGCAACATAAGTCACAGGATCTGACTTATGCTTTCAATCCATGCTGGCTACTATTGAGAATGAACTATAAAAGAGGTAAGAGTGTAAACAAGAAAACCAGGTATGGGGATGTGGCATTGTTCAGACATGTTGGTAGCTTGGGTGAAGGTGGAAGTGATGGTGAAGAGCTGTATTTGGCTGGATTTGAGATGTAGTGTGAAAGAGGAGCTGATAGGATTTTCTCAGAAATAGAATATGATTGTGAAATAAAGAGAGGAGTCAATGCTTGAAACCCAGTAACTGGTTGCTGTTTATTCTTATGGGGGAATCCTGGGGAATTGCTGTGTTATAGTGAATCTCCCTGCAAAAAAGAGAAGAGTGTTACTCTTTTTGTGAGACTTTTATGATCTTGATACCAAATCTAGTACAAGAATACAAAACTATCTATAGACCAGTCTCACTTATGAACTTAAAGGTGAAAATCCTAACTGGCAGAAATGATCTACTGTAATCATCAAATTTCATTTTAAATCTTTAGATGCAATTTTATTTCCTTTGCAATTAGGAATAAGACACATATCCTTGGTGTTACTTCCACTCATCAACAGAGTACAAGAAAACCAGCAGGGTACAACAAATTGTTATGATTTGTCATTTCAATACCATGATCAAATGCATAGGAAACCTATGAAAGTCAGTATATGATTTATTGATAAAGGAGTTCAGCAAGTCAAATAAAAAAATATATAACTCAACAGTGTTACTATAAGCAAGCAATAACCCAATAGAAAATAAAATAAAGTATAAGCTACCATTCATAGTAATAACAAAAACTATAAGATATATAGACATTAACTAAGCCAAGAAAACACAAGATCTTTATAGAGAAAAAGTGTGAAACTATTAAAGCACATAATGTGAAACTAGACAAAGGGAACATTGACTGTCACGTTAACAACTTGCTTTAACTTCATAGACACTCATTTTTCTTGATTAATCTATGAATTCAATGCAATTGCAGAGTTCTAGCAGAGTTTTTAGTATGAAAAAATATGAAAAACTGATTTTAAATTTATTTGGAAAAAATAAATATTCTCAGAAAATTAAAGCAAAACCCCAAAAGAAGATATGTTTGATATCAGGACATGTTATACATAAAGGAAATCTTTATTGATGAAATCTAATAGAAATGACAGATTGGGAGGAGATATTGACAACAATTAAAACACACAAATAAGTTTTAAAATATATGAAAGAACTTTTGTAATTCAGTTAAGTCAAAATTGAAAATGAAGCTCCCAGGAGGAGAAAACCCAAATGATTAACAATTGGATATTGCTCCACCTTATTGGCAATCAAAGAAATGTAAGTTAAAATAAAAATCATATATCTCTTAATACATAGAGATTGGTAAAAATTAAAAAGTCAAAAAATAACAAGCACTTATGAGGATATGGAGAATCAATCTTCAGGTACCACTGGAGAAAGGTTGAAGAGGTACAGCCTTTGTGGAAAGCAACTTAGCCATACCTAGTGAAATTAAGAATGAATACACAGTATGACCCCAAGTCATATAATATACACATGTGTGTATATAAAGAAACTCAGTATCATTGGCTACAAAGACATATGAGAAGACTCTCATCTGAGGTTGTTTGTGCTGGCAAGGGTTTGAAAGCAATCTATGTATCTGCTGATAAGGAAAGTCAATAAGGGAAAGGTGTGATATGATACAAGGAAATCCTATGAGACAATCACACATAATGAAAAAGATTCTTGTTTATTCATATGTAATAACAGTATGGACAGGTCTCAAAATATACCACTGAGTGAAAAAAGAAGAAAAAGGATTTAAAGCTTGATAGCGTTTATGTAAATAAGTTCTCTGACACAAAAATGACATTATTTTTTAAGGGTACAGATAGTCCCTGACTTACAATATTTCCACTTACAATTTTTTGGTTTTACAATGTTGCAAAAGTGATATACATTCGGTGGAAATTATACTTTGAATTTTGCTTTTTTCCAGCACTAGTGGTATGTGGTATGATCCAATCTCAAGATAGTAGGGAATGGCAGCAAACCACAGCTCACAGGAGAACAACCAACACTCTACAGTGCACTGGATGGCTAAGTAGGAAGTTCAGTAGGCAGGTGTATTACAATGGGTTCATTTGAATGTCTTTGCGTCGTAAATTCAGAGGCCTGTGCACAGATCTGAACACAGGGAGGATGAATTACAGATATAAAGTTACACTGTAGGGAGTGTACATAGGAGAAGAGTGATACAAAAAATGATACAGGGAAAAATGTAAAAATGGTAAGAGGGGGACTTCTGTGGATTAATGTTGATAATGGGTCATGAAATAAAGAGCTTGACTAACTCAATTTACCCACCTGAGGACTAAAAAAGACAAAGAAAAGAAAAGAGCTAACAGTTGTGTTGAAAAGCTCTTCTAGTTTTTTTTTTTCTTTTTCCTAATAGGTATTTTGGTATCTCTGCCTCAATTCTTTAGAAATTAATTAGCCCATGAATTAGAATCAGTCAAAGGAAAGGTGTCTTTCCAAGGCAGTTGCTTAACTGATTAAGCATCAGTTTCTTTACCTGCAAATAATAGTCATCACCTACCAGGTTTGATGAGTCAATTTACAGAGTTGACCCACATCCATCTCCACACAGCGTCTGGTTAGTAAGTGCTCAGTATTCAGCAAGCAGTCCTGTTATTTGGAAAGGCAGCATGTTCCAACCTGACAGTCAAAGAGGTAAATGAGTCAACTCATTTCATGAATGAATGATAGAATGACAAAAGGATTATGTGACTTGCCTCCAGTGCAGAGATAGGAGGACAAAGAGTCATAAAACCACAACTCAACTCATTCCTTGGCCAATGCTGTCCACTACCATTCATTTCCTCCTTGGCTTAATTTTTGGAATAAAAGGAATCTTTACTTACGACATATTTAAATCTGTAAGACTGCTAATATTTCTGCCCAATACAACACTGTGAAAGGAATAAACAACATAAAAAATAGAAAAGGTTATTTATCTACCTCTGTCTTTCTAAAGGATATAATACTTTTTCTTAATCATGCAGATTCTTACCCAAATTATGAGGAAATTACAAAGCAGGGTATGTGATGGTTAATTTTATTTGTCAACTTGCCTGGAACATGGGTACCCAGTAGATGGTTAAACATTTTGTCTCGGTATGTGTTTGTGTAAGGGTATCTCCAGAAGAGATTAGCATTTGAATCAATGTCTGAGTAAAGTAGATAGCACTGTCCAACGTGGACATCAGTCCTTTGAAGGCTCGAATAGAACAGAAAGGCAAAGGAAGGTTAAATTCTCTCTGCCTGACTGTATGATCTGTGATATATATCTTCTGCCCTCTGCACTCCTAATTCTCATGCCTTCAGACTCAGACTGGAATCTACTTCATGTGGCTCTCAAGCTTCCGGATTCCCCCTCCCACTTTTCTGGGCCTCCAGTTTGCAGACAGCAGTCTACAGGACTTGTCAGCATTCATCATTCGGGGGTAGTATATATTGGTTCTGTTTCTCTGCGGAACTCTAATTCAGCACACTAACCCAGGCCAGCAGACTATGGTTATTACCTCCAAAGCCATCAATCCTGCAAAGTGGAAGAAGAGGGAAATTTAAAACCAGGGTTCTCGACACATCCCCCAGAAAAATGCCTTTATGTCTTTGTTTCCAAACTCAAACGCAGAGGCCAGCAAGCTGCTGTCAACAGCGGGACACCCGCCATGTTGATGGAATGCTGCTGCCTCTGTGAAGGACTCGACACCAGGAAATATTTTTGAACACATGAAATAGCCACCAATGCCATACAAAAGCTGGGGGCCCAGTCAGGATCAGAACATTAGGTTTAGCCAGTGTTAAATATAGTGAGAGTTTACGCGGCAGTTAGCATCAAAACAGGATGGTTCGCAGGAACCCAAAAGTCAAAAATCTTTTGAAAACTTGAAGCCAAAATCTTGATGATGGCTTGATATAAGAGGTAGTAATTATTTACCTAAATAGATTTCTACCCTTCTAACTTACTTTCAGGATCCCTCTCTCCTTCAGCTCTTTTCTATTTTTTTCCACATGCAAAAATGTAAAGCTTTTAGTACTTGCTCTGTAATCCAGTGCATATGTTCCCATCTTTAAGGGCAAACAATTGTACTGCATTTTGTTTTTCCCTCACTGTATGCTAAAAGAAAACCAAGCATATTTTCTGCTCTGTCTCTTATACTGCCTTTCTATCATTTTCTTCCTGTGGACTCTAACTCCTTCTGGTGATTAATTTTTAACTCATTTCACAGAAATGAAACATTGAAAGATGTTGCTTTGTGGGGTGAAAGAGTAAATCATTAATTCTGTGTGCACTCAAATGCCAGGTGAGGTTTTCCCCCCAAAATATCACTCCATGGACTTATTTTTATAGTCTTCTACATTAGGGTATTTTCTATACTTGTATATTTTCAACATCAAAGTTCTTTTCAGGGAAACATTATCTGGAAACACCCTCAATCAATGCTAGATCCTAATGCTTACAAGTAGAATTGGTGAACTTTAATAAATATTTAATTATTCTTTCACTGGGTGAATGGTCTCCCATTTTCAGGGTGGAAGTTGATGTGAACAAGCCTTTTAAATATCACTTTTAAAAGTATTACAGTAAGTGGTTGCACAGTGGATGCTGAGAACGTGCAACTGCAGGAAGAGTAAGTGAAAACAACTTTCTTAATGCTATGCTACAGGAATAGCATTTTTCCTAATGACACAGGAAAAATATGCCTATAGTAGTAATCTTTATATGAAATATAAAATAGTAATTTAAATTGATACTGACATTTTACAAATACATATAAATGACTTATATTTAACTGTATTGATAGTTTAAATAAATAAATTATATACTTATTGATGAGTTTTAGCTGTGTCTCTAAACTCTCTGATGAGGGGAAGGAAGCATTTATTTGGAAAACAGTAGTGTCCCATATTTGGCATTGCCTTGTACTAGTGTATATACGGTAGATCATAGACAATGGTTGAGTACTGAGTTTCCAGGTCAAAGAACAAGAAACACATTCATAGCAAAGTCCTTTTTTCCCCCAGTGATACTAAGAATGTATGTTTACCTAACGGTCTTTATCTTGATTCCAGATCCTTGGGAAGCGATTGCTCCTCTCTGTGCAACCATGCTGGTTTGTGAACCAAGTACTCTGCATCTTTTATAAGACAATGAGTGTTTGAAGCACTAAATCAAAAGTAGCCCTTTTGGAAACTCTATACATTTACTCAGAGAATGACAGTCTTGAGCCAAGGCTGCTTGGGAAGGTTCTTGGAAGACTGCCTTTCAGGAGTCAGTTCACAGGACAAATGACAGAGCCAGGCTCCGCACTTTATAGACAGTCTCTTTTTCTTTGTTTCTTTTTAACCCCAAATGGTTATACTCATGCTATTTACCAGATTGACCTTTGGATGACTTTTGGCTCTTTCCAGAAATCATTAAATTCACTCTTTTCTACTGGTTTCCATCCCCCACCCACCCCTAAGGATGAAGACTTGGCACAGAGCAGGACTCTGCTCTGCAGGCTCTGAAGACCATTCCAAAAGAGGAGTTCCAAATGTTTAGAGGAAAAACAACACAATTAGAGAAAGTGTATGACCTCCCAAAGAGAACGTGCTGAAAAGAGACAACATTCCTTTGTGTTTCAAAGTTCTAGGAGACTCACTTTAAAACATCATTTTATGTTCCTCTTTCATGTTGACTTACAAACCTTGCATCTCATACCAGGTAACCAGGTTTAGCAAATACTTTTAAATTTTAATCAAAATAGAAAATCTTAAAAAAATCTTTTTTTTTTTAGACCAAATCTATAAACAGAAGTATAATTTACAAACCTGCAAGGGACATTGGTATGAATCAATGAAGAAAATGAAAAAGTAAAATTTGTATTTTTTTTAGCAAAATACTGTCACTCCTAGTAACAATACTAAATATCAGAAGACAGGCAAGAACATGATGCAGTGTAGGAGTAGTGGAACATTATCTTTAGTTATTTGCTTACAAAGAGTCTAAAAGCTAAAGTTATATGGACTTGTCTCATTTGCAAACTTGCTTAATACATCTTTTGTCTCACATTTTGGCTCTAGCACAGTATGCTTTCTCTGTATATCATATTCTAGTCTTACTCTTTTTTCAACAGTTATTTTGCTATGAATCTATGCTTTGATACAGTCTCTCAGCAAACAAGTTATTCTCTGATTAGAAGCCACTCTGTTTTAGAAACTTGTTTTAACTCTTTCAATTCAGTAGGATATTATTTAATAAGTTCACTAAGGCAAAATTTCCCAAGTAGAGTAAATGTTGTCTAGTAGCTAACTTGTAAGTTGATAGGAAGAATCCAATAAATGTAGGCAGAATGCAACCGAAACCAGTTAAGAAATAAATTACTTTGGGGATTTAAAAAGAGGAAAGAGTCCAGGGAAATTTGCTAATTTTTTGGTCAGAACTTAAAAATTAGGGAATGAAGCAAAACAAAGTAGACTTTACATATTTGGGTTTCAGAAGAGTATTTGATTTAGAAAAATAATTTTATGATTAGTTTAATTCAAGCTGAGCTGAATATTTGGAGGCTATTATGCCTGATCCTAATATGATACTTGTTAGATTCACATTTTGCATTATCTCTGGAGAGTATCCAAATGCAGATATTTAGGATAAGCCCTTTCATTCTGCAAAAGTTTAGGAAACTTTCTCCAAGAATTTGTCCCAGAGGAAAATCCCACAGAAACAAAACAATTTACATTTGCCCACATGAGTGTGTTTCTCTGCATTCTGCCAGACATTTTTTAGATAGTCTCCAATCAGTTCCTCATTCCTGTCTCTGGCATCTCACTACAACAGTACCAGACATTGATAAAGTGTTCACAATTTTCAAAAGCTCCCTTTGTATGTTGTCGGATCAGATCTGCACAACCATTTTGTGGGCTCAGATATGCCTCTCCACCTGGATGTGAGCTCTATGGGGGAGGGACTTTGTCTTGCTTACTGTTGTATCCTCACAACCTAGAAGAGGGCCTGGGATCTGGAAGATGTAAGCAACTATTGGTTGAATTTTGTAAATAAGGAAACTCAGGGGCCTAGACAGGAGTCTTCAGACAGCTCTCTTATTTATTCTGTCATTAGAGTCTCATATACTAAGAAGACATTTCTTTTCTGTCACAATTACACATTATCCACACACATATAGTTGTTATTGCTTCTTAATTTTTATTTAACCTCTTTCTCAGCAATTGTATTTCTTAGATCACTAGTTCAGCATGCTAACTATATTGTAATTATTTTTGACAGATAAAAGTAAATAAAAAGCTTTAAACATAATTTAAAAAGTAGATACAAATTTTGGCCATATACTACCAAAATTCATCTCACACAATGCAAGTTTCTCTGCCTACTATATTTGGGCAACACAGTTAGATCTTCATAGTAACTCTGTGAGAAAGGCCCCCAAGCTAAGCAAAGGTAGTCTTGTTAGCTAGAATCTACTTGTGAATAAATTGAGGTGAAGGAACACAGGGTTATAAGACTACATGGTAGATTTAGACCATAACCCCCAAGTCTTGCAGTCTTCTTTTTCCAACATCCTTGGAGAAATCCACAGATTAGCTGATATTTTCTGTCTCTTTGCATGGTTGTCAATACTGAAGGTCTAGCTTAGAATTGTTTGAGAACAGTCTTTCAAGAATGCAGTAAGGACAAGGGAGGTCACTTGAGGTAGGCCTTACTTTGTAATTGTGTTCAAGGGAGGAAGCACTTGGTAGAAAAAATGTTGGTGAAAACTGTGTCCAATTGGTAATAATGAGCAAAGGGTAGAAAAGAGTAGAGAGTGGACCAGTGAAAGGAAAAATAGAAATGAGCTTAAAATACCATGTTCTCTAGAAACACATTTGCATATGCTATAAGACCATGTAAGGCTTGTTTTGCACAATGGTGTTAATAATAAAGTAGATTGGCATATTTACTATGGACCAGGTACATTACCAGAATTATCTGATATGTTTCCAATGACAGGTAGGTTTCTTCCTTGGATCCCACACCAGAACCAGACTTTGAACAGGGTCTCTCTATCACCAAAGGTATACAGCATTTCCACAGCTGTGCAGGTATCAGTTCAATGTGATTAAGGACTCACACTAATTTTCAATATATCCCTACATTTTGATCAGATGATACATCCACACATTGCTATACAGTGATAGGTAAAATCCTCCACGTGGCCTTATAGGCCAGTTGAGATGAAAGCTCTGACACGTGTCATTTTTTGTGGTCCATATCCATTGGAGATCTGGCTTAAACTTTGGATGGCTGTGGGGAATCTAAAAGATATATGTTTTATACCACCCTACCTTGAGTGGATCTAAGGTCCATAATGAACCAATGCTATAAAGTCCTCAAGTTGCCTATGGTACTCATGAAATCTTTAGGACTGGTGTGGATGGATGGGGTGGTCCAAGTCAGGTGGCTAATGTCCAAAATAAGGCCTTTGAAAGCTGCTGTAATCCTGGCTCACAGTTTTTAGAGACTGAGAATGATCTTACTACTGGGTTCAAGAGAAGACAACAAATTTTTTTTTAAAAAAAGCTGTCCTCCCAGCTATTATCCTGCTGGCTAATAATTCTTTACACTTTATACAGCTCTAAGGTCTCCTATGCCATTTATGTATTATGAAAAGATATTTTTTCCTAATTTATCCCTTGTCTTTAGCCTTCTGGTAGGCTATGTATGAGAAGATGTACTATATATACATTAAAACAAACCACACACTTAATATCTTAAGGCAAAGAGAGTAATGAAACTTCTTTGGCAATGCATCACGGTTCATATGACCTAGGGTCAAGAAGCTTTGACAAGCATCTCTATCAGACTCCTTCAGTAATTCCAGTCTGATGCACTATTATTAACAGAAAGTAAAGCGAAAACTCTCACAATGGGGAACAATCCCACATTTTGAAGGGTCAGGGAGGTTCCAGTCTGTGGAAGAAATGGAACCCCATTAGGACATCTAGGTCTCACAAAAGGTTTATGGCTTTTTATGCCAAGGAAGAACATGGCAGAACATCTTGATGCACAGAGCTGGAGATAACCAAATTCTGTCTGGAGACAAAGATGGTAATGGTGTATATGGAAGAACAGGCCTGTCTGTGTCTCTTCAGAAAATATCTTAGAAAAGCTAACCTTGCAATTAGGTACTCATTTCTTAAGTTCTCTCACAAATTGTGGATCACTTCCAGAGTGTTCTCTAATGGTTATTTATCCTATTTTTTTTAAAAAAGCAAATTTCCATTCTCTGGTTCTTTCTTTTTTGACTTAAAATTTTTTTAAAGCTAACTGTTCCTAAGTGGTTCTAACTCAGAGGGTCAAAAACATTAAGGTTCACCTGATTGCAGTCTACCTACCTTCTCTGGAGACAAATTATCTAGAAAAAATTAAGAACCAATCTTCTAACTTCTGGTATAAAATGGGACCTAAAATGGCAATCCCATATGTAAGAATAGATAGCTAAAATGTACCCCAGAACTCACTGACCCAACCAGCTTATGAAATTATATCTGAGAAAAACAGGTACTAATCATATCAGTAGATCTTCTCTTCTTTGACTTTTCATGAGGGTTTCTAAAAACCATGCTCCCTTGTCTCTCAACAGAGAGACACCTTGGAACACCAAGGTGGTTCTTGAATTCCCTTTGGTGCTTTTCAAGTTCTACTATAGGGCATCTTTGCTTACCCCCACTCTATCTCCTAGTGGCTGAACTTAGGAGCTGCACCTATTCTTCTATCTGATGCTGTAGTGAGACCCTGTTGCCATTTGTGTCAATGTCATTCCTCCCAGTGGATCCTTTGGCACCTCATGGCAGTGCAGTATGGCTCCTTTGCTGTTGTTCACTAAAATGAAGAAAAGAGAAGGGACATTAAGGAAGGAAAGGGTGAGGAAGCATCAAGTTTTTACTGATTCGTGTTATAACTCTTAATAGGCTCCTCTCATGGTAGTTTTACTCTCCAAGTTCCTTATTGTGTCCATACTGGATAACTAGGTTCTCCATTTATAAAGCATGATCTTCTTGGGGGGGTTGAAAAATTTTGGGGCTTACTAAACAAGGTCAAACTCCTAGGCGTTCTTCCCCATGAATAGTCATCTTGACACCTTAACAACTTTCCTCTCTTCTAATATAGGATGAAATATTGTTCCCCTTTCCCCACCACCATTAGGTGCTATGAAGAGGTCAGTGTGTCTGTTCTCTTCCTGCTCTGTTAGGTCAGATGCTCTCTGAGCATTCAGCCCTTCATACTTACCTTCAAGTTTTTATTGTGTCTTTACTATTTCTTCCAGGGATCTACAATATTTTCAGGCAAATGAAACATTCAAAAGCCTTCTATGAGCTATGACAATTTCCAAACTAGAAACTGTCATATTAATATGTATTAATTCTTCACCTGAGCCCATAACCCTTGCTTTAACAGAAATAATGTAACCAAAAGTGAAAGCTACCACTCTGCATATTTTACATACAGGGTGAAAATCAGTATAGGAAGCAAGTCTGGTCTCCTGCCATGACTATCAGCTTCTTTTGCAAAAGTTGCTACTGGACCATTTACAGTACCCCCTTGGTAGGATACAAGATTGCAGGCAACCAATGAGGTGCTGTTCTGAGTCATTGGTGACAACCCTATTGTGCCACTTTTAGGGACCTACTCATCATGGAGATGTTCATTATTGAATGTTTGTTCCACTCCAAAATTCACACTGAAGTCAAATTCAAATTGGTGATTGAAACCTAATTACCAACACAATGATATTATTAAGAAGTAGGGTCTTTAGGAGATGATTAGGCCTAAAAGTTCAACAATAAAAAATTTTTTTAAATCCCTTCTGCAATTACAATCAGTTGCTTTCACTGCAGTGGAAAGTAAAGAGCAGTAAAGTAATGGGGAACAATCCAAAGTTTGAAGGGTCAGAGCAACTCAAATGACTACATGTAGAAGAAATGGAAGAAAGGTCAGACATCCAGCACAAATGAAAGGCTGGTGAATTTGTATGGCAAGGAAGCATCAAGAAGGGGATTATTAGCCTTATAAAAGAGCTGGAAGAACTAGATAGGCCCTTTTTGTTCTGTCCCTTCTGCCACAATGTTCAGAGTACCTTCTTTGAAGCACAGTCTTGGGTCCTCACCAGATACCAAACCTGCTGGGTCCTTGATCTTATAATCCTCACCATGTAGAACTATGAGCAATAACTTTCTGATCTTTGCAAATTACCCGGTTTCAGGTATTTTGTTTTGCCACTTTTAGCCTTTGTTGTGTCACTTTGAGCCTGGAGCCTCTAGCTAGTGACTCCAATCTGCTTATACAGAAACTGCTTCCTATCCTCAAAAATTCCCCAATTCTGAATTTATCTTTACAAACTTCCTCTTCTTTACAAACAATGGCTATCATTTTGGTTGAGACACTGTTGAAATGCAAAACATTTACTTTTCCTAAATGTGCTGGTTTGACCTTCACCTGACTTCTCCAGTACTGTCCCTTCCTCTTGTCACCTAGAAGACTGTTGCAGACATGCCGAGCAAAAGCAGTGTCCAAACTACCACACTAAAGCACACATGCATGTGTGCACACCAAGTGGCTTCATGTATGACTGTGGCCAGCAGAAATCTTTAACCTTTAGGAATTGTTGGAACTCTTTAGGAAATTTTAAGACCCAGAAGAGATTCAGCATCAAAAGGAAATACTAAAAATTTTATATAAGTCTCAAAGCTTATATGGATCCTTTTACCATTCTTAAAGGACTTCATAATGTGTTCATGTTAATTCTTTGACTTTTTAAGTTTTTCATTATGATAATCTTCAAACACACACAAAATAGGACAGTAGACGGAGTGCTACTGAAACATAGTTTCAACAATTAGGAACTTCCAATAACTACTGTCTTATGATTCATACACACTCATTTCTGTCCTATCCTCACTGGATTAGTTTGAAGCAAATCCCAGCTATTAAACCATTTCATACATAAATATTTCAGTAAATATCTCTAAAGGATAAGGCTTCATTAAAGATGATACCTTAAAACATTTTAAATAGTTCCCTGATATCAGAAAATGTCCA
The DNA here is from genome assembly GCF_047511655.1 of Castor canadensis. Taxonomy (NCBI): domain Eukaryota; kingdom Metazoa; phylum Chordata; class Mammalia; order Rodentia; family Castoridae; genus Castor; species Castor canadensis. Next base: position 143,711,274 of record NC_133391.1, on the reverse strand, counting down.
GTAAGTATTCAAATTCCCTAAATTGTATCTATAGATGCTTTTATGAAATTAGAATCCAGGCACTTGCCCCTCTTGCATTTTGTTGATATGTCTCAAGTCTGGTAATCAACAGTTCCCTTCTTTTCTTTATCTCTGTGATTTGTGAAAGACATCATGCTATTTTCCTGCAGTTTCCCACTATCTGGATTTTTCTGATTTCAATTCCATTCTGTTGTTTAAGTTGTTCCTCTTCTCCCTTCTTATCTCCTGTAAACTGAAGGGTAAATTTAGAGGTATGAACTAACTCAGGTTCCTTTTTTTTGTGCTACAAATACTTTATAAATAGTATTATGTGCTTTCTTCAGAAGTCTCATCATTGTTGTCTCTCTTTTGTGATGTTAGCGCCATTTTTTACCCTTTATATCAGCATATGATAGTCACACATGGGACATGATTTACTCTTAAAAACAACTTACACTCCATTTTTTTGAGATAGCATTATGCATATTTAAAAATACTTATTAAAAACACTTCCAGGTTTCATTGTGGTCTTAGCCCAGTTTTGTTTCCATTAGTTTAGTAACTTTCTTTTAAGCCGTAGCTTGCTTCCAATCCCCATTGATTCTGCTAGTGTGTCATTTCTTCTGCAACTAGATGGTTATTTTTACCCCTATTCTTTTCTCCTTCTACCTCCTGCTCAAGGAAGGGAAAGTGAATATCTTGATGGTGTACTTGGCATTTTATTGTCTTGCTTTTATAATATTCTTCTGCTTGTCCCATACTGTCTTATTTCCTGCACTATTAAAATTATCTTCCTTTTCTTTCTCTTATTTTTTTAAGTGCTGAAGGTCTCACACATGCTAGGCAAATGCTCTACCATGAGCTACTCCCTATGTAGTCTTTTCTTTCTCATTTTTATTTTCATCTGCACACAGTATTCACAATATATAAATATGTTTCATTTCTTGGCTGCAAACACCCAGTGTTCCCCAGGTTAGAGGCCTTGACTCAGCTTTCTTTTTTGTCTGTCTCCTGCTCCTTGTTTAATCCATGTACTGTTGACCTCCTCCTCCTCATTGAAACGCCCTTTTTTTCTAGGCACCTTTCTCTCCTGGTTGATCCCATAACTCTCAAATTGCTCTTTTCTGATCTCCTTCTCCATTGTCTCTTCATCTGCCCATTCCTGAACTGTAATTTTTGCCTAAGTCTTTGTCTATGGCCCTCTTCTTCTTTCACATAACATTCAGCAATCTCGTTTACCAAAGGGCTTTAACCATTTGCACAGGGTGATGACTCCCAATTCCAGACCATTATCCAAGGCTTTAAGGGTTGCATTTTACTAGAAATCACACCAGGACAATTCTTCCTTAATAGATAGAGAAAAGATCTGATCTCTTCTCATTTCTGACCTGCCACTCCTCACCCCCAAAACATCCTTCCCTATATCTGTAAATTATACCATTATCAACCAGCCATCATTTCAGGAACTAAGCTCCTTCTAGATTCTCTTCTCTTTCATCAGGTCTGACCAATTACCATTCATGCTAACTGCCTCCAGTTCAGGCTTTCTCCTACTTGTTCCTTTACAGTTTCTAACATCTCATTCTTGCCTAACTTGTTTTCCCACTTCCTAGATTGTGTTTCTGCCATCTATCCCTCCTACTGTTTCCCAGAATAAGCTTTCCAAAACACAAACCTGAATTGCACAATTTTTTTTATAGAAAGTTTAAACTCCTTGACATGGCAATCTTCATTCAACCTTTGGTCACTGTCTCTCTAGCCCACACTATTTATACCTCAAGGATCACAGACAGAAACACATGTTCAATTACTAATGTAGAGCCTGGCTCAGTATAAAGAAAGCATATTCAATTTCTGACCTAGATATTTGCTCTTCCTCTTACTTCACTTGCCGTTTTGTTGGGTTGTGTCTTTGTACATGCTCGCTCATCCTTCCCATAGATTCAGGGCCCTTCCTTTCTCCATCTTGATAGTGCTTACTTAATTTTCAAACCATAGCTTAAAGCTATTTTCTTCAGAAAGCCACTTTGAAATTGTTTGTAATTAAACCCCTCTTCTTTATGCTTCTAAGGGTTCCTCCATTGCCTCTATCATCCCCTTATTTTAGTGAGTGTGGTTTTTACTGGCATTGTAGACTGGGAGCAGTGGGTGATAGGTCTTGGGGTTTAATTTTTGAAGCCCCAATAACAGATATAGTACTGCCCCTTTGTGGGTGTTCAGTAAAAGCAAAACCGAATGAAGCCATCATTTCTACTCTATATTCATAGTGAGTTTAGGCCTTCATCATCTCTACTTGGACACCCTTAATTATTTCTACACTGATTATCCTGACTTCACTCTCTCCCAGTTAATTTATCTCCTTACTCTGATCTTTGTAGTGCATATCAATGGTAGGCAGGCAGAAAGTTGGCTGAGGAACAGTAGCCTATACAATAAAGCCCAGATTCCTCAGCCTGTCTTCTTAAGTGCCACAGATTTGATTTCCTTTCTAACCTCCAAATTTCACCTGAACTCAAATGCCCTGGGTTGTTGTGTATTAGTGCCTTTGACTTTAGTGAAGCCTAGAATTCCTTTCTTTAAAAAGGAATTCTTATTCTTCCAAATCCATCTAAAATTCTACCTCCTCTTGAGGTAGGCTAAAATTAGAGAAAGTTCAGTACTCAGAAAAATAGTACATTTTAGGTCAACCATGCTTTGGCTCAGAAACCACCCTCACCTGGCTGGGGACCGCCCAGGCCCCTCTCCACTCATTGATTATTGGATGAAAATCATCTGGTTCTCTCTCCTGGTTATCATAGGTTTGAAAAGCACCTTAAGAGCAGAAGCATGCTCCCTTGGCTTCCGGCTTCCACCTGGGCCCCATCATACTCCCCTTTGTATTTCTCTTCCCTAACTTTTCATAAACTCCTTTTACACCCACCTGTCCTGCCATGGATTCTTCCCAGTAGGATACAAAGAATTTGGAAGTCTTCTGATTATAGACTGAACCAGCACCATTAACACTCTGTGAAAACTTCTTCAACTTCCCTCATGTTCATTTGGCATTTTTCAAATCCCATGACTACTATACTTAAAGTTCAGACTTGTATTTGAGTGACTACATTTTATATTTTCATGACTGAGCTTCATATAACAGAGTGAGGGATTAATGTTACTCCCCCCTCGACTAGGGTATAAAATTCTTAATGAAGATAGATGTTTGTCTGACTAATGTTTGTAGTGTTATGCCATCCACAGCTCCCTTCAGCCCGAAGCACCCAGCACAGTTCTTAACTGTCCATGTTTGTGGATGTGATTTTCATTTCTCAAAGTAAAAGTGACTCTCATTCTGTAGCCCACAGTTACTGGAATTCTCCATTTCCTCCAACTATGAATAGTTATTCCTAACTTTACTTGTTTCTCCTTTTCTCCCCAGTGGATCTTTGGCCTTATCTTACCCTGAATACCTGAATTCTTCATATTTCCTTCCATCAGAACGTCCTCTGCTGGGAAAGAAACATTCTATCCTAATCCCATTTGTAAATATCATCGTCCTAGCATGCTCAAGATTTCTTTCATCTCATCCCCCTACATACTTCAGTCCCTACATCTGTTTCCTTTAAGAGACCAATCCTACCATGCACACTCAGCTTTCATATTTTGTGCCATTAATGCCTCTCCATTTCTGTTTTCCACCTCCACCCGAACACCTTCATCATCTCTTAGATCTGACTCTTTGAACATTCTCATCCTCCATCCATTCATGTGTTGTCTTACTATCACAATTATGAGAAACAGATCCTCTTGTCTGATTAAAAATCCTGACTCCAAAGAAAGCCCTGAATCCAGCATTCTAGCCTCCTTCACTGGGACACAAGTGTCATTGCTGTCTTTAATCATATTAATTTTATTGCATCCATAAAGCAATAAAACATTTCAATCCACACACTATGCAAACAGTTGGCTGCAGCCAGCCATAACTTATAAAGATAAAAGCTGATTCCAGAGCTATTTCATAAGGTGGATTTGGACATTTCTCCTGTGTGTGTTTGTGTGTTTTCCATTCTCTTTCCTAAGGACTCTCTCTTACCTTGACTTTGTTCTGTTTGCTTTTGCACTGTACTTCCTCTCCATTTAGATTCATTTATCTTTGGTTCTGTATTGTTTTGCAGCTTGCATCTCTCAATCTGCACTGGTGTAGCTTGGCACAGGCCTTGTCCCTGCATGTCACTATAAATTTGTGTAGTGCATTAACTGCCACCATGCCGGCAGAGGAAATGCAGCCTGGAGATCAAGTGTCCTGGTTCCAGTGTCCATCAACAATCAGATGCTCTGCTCCTTTCTAGTTATGTTATGCTGGGGAAAATATTCAACTTCTTTGAGACCCAATGTCATCATCTGTAAAGAAGGCATTATAGGAGTATTTAGCTCATCGTGAATGTTAGTGTTAGCTGTTATTCTTACCAACTTGTTGGGCTCCAACTACAATTATGGAACATGGGTCCTTCACCTGGTGTTTGAATAATTCTATAGGTTCTTTTTCATTCCACCCCCACTTTTTAAGCAGACATGGGTGGGGAAGGGATGTGGCAGACAACATCTCTGCTAAAGAAAAAAAAAACACCAGGTAGATTGAGCATCTCTCCCTGCCTTGAACCATTGGGACCACAGAGAGGGTGTTGTGAGGTTTCTGGGGCCATTTATAACTTGGAAGCTACCCAGGATGCTTTCAACATTTGTACTTGTTTGGTAGGATCCCTTGGGAGTATGATGGGCTGCCTGAGTTCCCATGAGGTGCAGGCCAGCAGGTAAGGTAGGGAGATAGAACTTTTGTTCCTCTCAGATACCATCAGCCCTCTAGGGAAAACAGAGTTCTAACTTCCAGCAGAACCCCAGAATTCACTGGGGACTTCAAAGCTGGTTCTGATAATCACACAATTGGGGCAGTGAGAACCCTCAGTCAATTTCCAAACATGGGGACTATAGGCCTTCAGTTAAGCTAAGAGAAAGAGCAATCTAGATGGTCAGGTGACCTGAGCATATGAACTGTGTGATTCAAGTTGCTTCCGCTCGCTGGACCTTGGTTTCCTAATCCGAGTAGAGGAGACTGGATCTTTGAGGAGATAGAATTAGTAGATCATTAACATCTCACATCAGGAACATTCTGTGATTCTGTAAGCCGTTCTTTCTAGGCCAGACCACATATGCACATCCACACCCACCCCTGATTTTCCAGTACAATGACATTAAATATTTTCTCAAATTCTCAAAGTGCATGAACAATTTCAATGTCAGAAAACACTGCTAATTTGAGAGTGCCCCTGCATAGTGACGATGAGGCCAGCTGCTTCTGTTCACACGCATCCCTTTAGACCAGCATTTGCAGATACACCACAACCTCACCCACACACTCATCCCCAGAGAGTGGCCAAGTGCAGCTTGGGAGAAGGGTTGTTTTTAATTTTTGTTTTTGTTTTTTTACTTATTTTCAATAAAACTTATATACAATGCCTACACTATTGTACGGTTATGGACATATTCATTCTTCCTTCTGAGTTGAGAATTTTTATTATTCTTATTTTGCAGTTGAATGAGGCATGGAGTAACTGGTCCAAGTCACATAGTGATTAGCTCAGGTAGAAGTCTGACTTTGAACCCTACACTAAGCTGTTCCTGGTCAGCTGCAGGCAGGTGGGGGAAAACAGTGATTATGGCTGAACACACAGCCCTAGCGTGTGTCTACATTTCTTCCCAACTTTGCCCTCAGATTCTTAACGGTCCATCACAGAGGTGGTGACTCTGTTGGAAGGTCAGCAGGCCTGGGCTCCTAAGAGGCTGAAGTAGAGTGGAAGTTGCTCTTAGCAGTCCAATTCCCTGGGGCATATCTCTCCTCTTTCTCTTTTGCAGGTTCTGTGACTTCAGATACCCATTGCTTGCCTCCAGTAGCTTGTTGGATAATGGGACTCTTGCCACCTGCTCAGCATCAGAGTGAAAGTCAGAGGAGACCACAGATGATGAAGCACCTTAAAAATCCTAAAATGAAATGCAAATTAAGGGATCACTGTCAGCATCTGGGACCTTGCCTGTTATAGTCATTTATTACACATTTGTTGACAAAAAGCAAAACAAAAATTAGGGGGCATCATGGCACCCGGATCTGTCTAGCAGGCAACAGTAGTCTAGCTGCATTTTCAATAGAGGAAACTCAAACTATTATTTCCTGAAGTCCATGTACCTTGAACATGATCTGCTCTAAATAGGCACATTTTCCTCAAAGAAGCTGGAAGCCAGAAGCTCTGGAGTCCACATGCATATCACGTGGAGCCAGGTGATGAGTTGGTCCAAATCGCAGGCCCAGGCTCTGGGGATAGCAGGGGAAGATGTGCTGCTGTGTACAGTTAGAGGGAGGTCTGTGTCTGCTGAAGGCTGTAATTCCTTCAAGCTGGCCTGTGAGCTTGGTGACAAGACCAAAATTGGTGCCAGCCAGAGCCATGTCTTAGCTAACTCCAAATAGCAGATGTTAGATACCTCCCTTTTTTTCATCTCTAAGAATGAAAACTTGACATAAGTAACCATAACTCCACACTGAGCCTGAGGGCAAGGCCAATTCAGGTTGTCCCTACTGATGACACAAGTGAGCTCCCCAGCCCCAGTCCATCATGAGCAAGAGGCTGCTGATCTACTGCCCCCCAGTTCAATCCCTGCTTAACTCTACTGACTGAAGGGAATCAGTGAGCCTATGAATATAAGCAGTATCCTCATTTCAAAAAAAATAAAAATAAAAAAACTGAATTAAATAAACAGGTCCTGCTGGCTTAGAGGAATCTCTGTGCGCTTCCAGGAACCAACATTCCCTAACTCCAGTTCATTTGCAAGCAGGAAGATCAGCCTGCGCCAAAGAGAGGTGACTTGTTTGGACACCATCTGGTTTGTGTCCAGTTAGCAGGAGTGGGCCCACTGGGTCAATGAGAACTACTGAGAAACTGCTGTGGCCAGTGAGATGAAAAACACTACCACACATATATTCAAGGAAGAGAAAGTGTGGGGCTGGGGCGAGAAATGCCAAGTCAGCATCATTGAATCCCCAAATATTTTTATAGAGGGGTTGGAAAAAAATGTACCCAAACTCCCCACAGGCCCAAACAAAGCTACAGCATGCTCCCATTTACCGCCAGCCTGATAGTCACATCCATCACTTCTTTACAGTTAGGCTGTGAACTCAGTGAGTGAAGACACTTCCTATTAAAAAAAAAAAAAAAAAGGCTAGCAGAGAACCCATTACCTTTCTCCTCCTCTTCCTCTGCAGAACCAGGGGGTCAAACAATGGCTTAACTTTCTGTGTTCACTTTTGCAAACTAAGAGCTAGAGATAGGCAATAAACAAACTGGTAATGGAAGTTATGAAGGGAAACTTCCAAGCAGGTCCTAGGTTGCTCTGTATCAGACCTTCTGCCTCCAAAGCCGAATCTGTAAACTGAGGCCGGGCTGCTACCGACTCCACGGCAGCCAGGCTGGGCTCTCCCTCCTCAGAATGCAGCACTGCATTCTGTAGCTACAGTTCTTAGAATATGGCATTCTGTGGGGAAGGTGGTAGAAACTCAGAATCCAAGCATGGGAAGAGAATTGTGGGGTAGGCAGGACCCTTGCTTTCTCTCCTGGCCTTTGTGAGAACTTTTACTCTATCCTCCTTCCTGTTTGTTTTGTGTACCTTCCTCCTAAGTTTAGCTCAGCTTCCTTTGGTCTTCCCCCCTTTATCACCATCTCTCCATTGTTTCTCACCATGTGGGTCTCCATTGTTCTCATTCAACTCAGAATTAGAAACCCTGATTGAAATGACTCTTGTTTGAGATCACTTCATAGTACCTCTTGTTGCCTTGTTATTTGTATCTTACCATGCCTCCATGTTCCCTCCCTGCCAAGGTCCATGAAGGCAGCTAATTAACAGAATGTCTCATTAACATATCTGCCATAGTCTATAAGACACCGAGTTTTAAAAATTAAGTATCTTCTCTACAAAATGGTAATTGTCTACATTCTTTACTTCTCTAGGCCAAGTTTGGATTCTGTTGCATCTATGACTTTCCCTGCCCACACTCACGTCTTGCTTTCCTGTCTACATTCTCTTCACTTGGTCTTGGTTCTAGCAGGTATCAGGGTCCTAAAATGGCTTCTCTCCATCTCTCCAGCAACTCCATGGGAGCTGGTCATCTAACTCCATAAGGTACAGGATTTTGTTGTGATAACTACTTCCTGTGTGTGTATGAATTGTGTTTTCTTTAGAGGATTGTGTAACAGGAGTTGTCAATCTACAGTGTGCATAAGGATCACCTGGACACTGATTAAAACACATTCCCATCACCACCCAAGAAGCACTAAGAGATCATTGATCTAGAGCCAGGCTCAGGTATCTGGATCAGTGGACTGCACTTTGAGAAAGTTGCTCTCAAGCCACTCTGTGTAGACAAGTTTAAACCACTTCAGTGTTATCTGTGAGGTCAGACAGAGTTGACCTTGGGGAAAGTGGCTGCTCCATAGCAAGTCATCAGCCAACTGATTAGAATGAGGTAGGAGTCCCATCCCAGCTGGTCTTCTGAAATGGCCTTCCCAGTCCATCTTTCATTACAGGGTTAAATTTTTTCACCTGGGCCCTCAACTATTGAATGACTTCCGTAAAGTTCAGTAGGAAAATCCCTCAGATTCCAAGCTAATTGACAGAAATTCCAGGGATAGTTAGTAAAGACTTCTCCTTTGTCTTTTAAGAAACAACAAGAACAATAGTTTGGCTCTCAGCCCACCCAGAAAATATCACTTCATCAGGGTTCTCTGCAACTTTCTGACTTCTCACTATCACATCTATGAGAACATTTTCTCTAGAATAAAACACAAAGCTTAGAAGAGTAAATTTCATGAAACTTGGAGGCAGACCATTCAGATGTTTTGAGTTAATTTGGCACAGCTGAAAGAATTTTCACACTTGCAAAAATACCAAAGTTCACTTTTGGCTTCCAAAGGGCTAAAAAGCTCTATTTTCAAACTCCAATAAATTTGGCATGAGCAACATTTATCATAATCATTGTGATTTTTTGAAAACCTTTTAAAAATGGAGTATGAACTGATGTAAAAACAGATTTCAAAATCACAGAATGTTAGAATTAAAACAATACTAGACATTACCTAGTCCAGTCCCTATTTTGCAGTGTTGGGGGTTGAGTATGCTAGCCAAGTGCTCTACCACTCTACATTCCCAGCCCCAGTTCCAACTTTTAAAGTTAGAGAAGTTAAGGCTTTGTTTTAAAATCATAACAAGACAATAAAAACCTCAGTTCCCAAAGGCTACTTTATTAGAGACATGAGATTAAGCAAAACATGAGTGATGTAGGACCATCCAATTTAAAGTGTTTTAGAGGTGCTAGATGTTCCATGGATACATAATGTTCACAGAAAGTATGATAAAGCAGACAGTTCCTAGCTGGCCATGTGGAAACCTCATGACCTTGGGCAAGTCATGACTCTGGTCTTTAGTATCTTCATTGCAAAATGAAGGCTGCTGTAAGAATGAGGTGAAGCAATTTATGTGAAAGTACATCTTAAACTCTGAATCCTCGTGTCTCAATGATAACATCATGCCTGTAGATTGCAGCAACTCTGCTGCTAGACTTAAATCTTCATGTCCCCTTGCTCTAATTCCTTCTATCTAACCAGCAAAGACTAAATCCATTTCTTGATCCTGATTCTTTATGGCCTTTTTTGTCTTCTCTGGTCCCACTCTGACCAAAAGCGATCCCCTTGGCCAAGTGATGCCCTTTTGTTCTCTGACTTGAGAGGAGCAGATGTATAAAAATGCTTCTTTCACATTGGTCTCCCAGCACCTACCCAGTTCTCCACCCAAAATGGTTCCTTCAATTAAGCTGCATTTCTCAGACTGTACTCAAGGGGATAGAATAAAATGGCAAGGAACTGAATTCAATTCCGTAAAAATGAATTCAGCCCCTCTCCATATCCTAAAGGAAAGACCAACTACGAAGGTCTTGTATGATAGGATGCAGATGAGAAAGGTGAGTTTTTCCTATTGCCAGAGGAAAATGGGTAATGATTTTATTTTATTTTCTTTCTCTCTCCTTCTTTTTCTTTCTCTCTTTTCTTCCTTTCTTTTTTTTTCTTTCTTTCATTCCTTCTTCCCTCCTTCTTTCTTTTACTGGGCTCTTCCAGTTCTACTCTCTACTCTTCCCAGTAGGAAATGGTCCTTTTTCTCCTTTTCTTCCAAAAGAAGTACATAGTCTTCCATGTGGGTGGGTAGTATTGAATCACCACAAAGTTCTGTTTTTTGCAAACTCTCATTATAAAATTATTATTCTGGTGGATATGAAGTTTTTCTAAGAACCATGATGAAGAGAACCCTAGAAAAAGAAGACAGTAACTCAGAATAATTGTTTCTGTGCTTTGCATCTAGTTTAGAAATTGGCCATTGCTGCATTCCTATCTGTGGGTCTGTGTTGACCCTTCCCAAAAAGAAATTCTTGCTTAAGCATCACTTTATAAAAGCAGAGCTCAGAAAACTTTCGCCATCAGATAGTAAACACTCAGCATGTCTGAGTCAAAGATGTTACAAAACTTCTAAACAAAGATTTATCAGCTTTTGGGGCTGAACTGTGCTTACCACAACAGGGGCCAGGTATCAGCATGCTGTCTGTCCTTTGAGATCTCAAATCTTGACCTGTGGGGTGAGCGCCCTCACCCCTTGTAGTGCATGGAATGTTCTGGAATGTCATGAAATGTCCCCCACCCTTCTGCTGGCAGCCTTGGAATGAAGTCTTCCTTTTGTTCCTAAAGAGTAGCCTTAACAGTTTCACCTACTCCCACCTTTTCCATTAGGAAAGGAGAACTAAGCTACCATTTCAGAACTGATTAGTATGCATTTTTATTTTACCCAAGAGACAGTTGAAAGCCACTAGAAAAGAGGAGAATGACACCTAAAAAAGATAAAAGCAACTGAGGCCAATAGGAAAAGGGGACCAGGAACTAGAGAAAAGGTTAGATCAAAAAGAATTAACCTAGAAGGTAACACCCACACACAGGAAATCAATGTGAGTCAATGCCCTGTATAGCTATCCTTATCTCAACCAGCAAAACCCCTTGTTCCTTCCTATTATTGCTTATACTCTCTCTACAACAAAATTAGAGATAAGGGCAAAATAGTTTCTGCTGGGTATTGAGGGGGGGAGCGGGAGGGGGTGGAGTGGGTGGTAAGGGAGGGGGTGGGGGCAGGGGGGGAGAAATGAACCAAGCCTTGTATGCACATATGAATAATAAAAGAAAAATGAAAAAAAAAAAAAAAAAAAAGATAATTGTGGGTTTCTCTGTGTCGTGACTGGAGACGTATATGTCTTCATAAAAAGGGATATTTGTACACAACTTGTCAATGTACAAAAACACTGTTTGCAAGCATTCCCTCATTTGAATGTCACACCCTGTGATGTCGGGAGGTGGCTCCCCTCACTTTGGAGATGAGGCAAAGGAGGTGTGTCCAGATCCAGTGTGGGAGAGTGGCCTTTTAAGCAAATTACATGCTGTCGGCCCTTAGCTTCCTCATATGCAAAAAAGGACATTGATATGCTTTCAGCATTATTATGAGTTGTCAAACTCTGTGCTAAGTAATAATTCATTGCATATTACCTCTGATTATCATTGGGATTTCCCTTTATTTTACACAAGAAGAAAAATGTTCATAAAGATTAACTGGGAATGCTGCTGAGATTGGAATCTAAGTTTGACTCCAAAACCTTACCTTTCCTTGCCTTTTAACTTGCTTTCTCTCTGCATTTTTCCTCCTCATGGTACTTTCCTCTTTGGTAGATAGCCCACTATCCTTCATAGTGTTTCTAATACTAGGTTGCTTGCAGTAGAATGGATTCAGATCAGAATTTCTGGTGGTAAGGCCAAGGAATCTGCATTTTCATTTGCTCCCTGACTGAAATCAAGAGGCACTGACTGACTCAGACTGACCACTTCACCCAGGAAGGGCCCCAAATCTATCTTGCTTGCTCCCTCTTATGCAGTTCCCCCTGTCTGTGATTTCTTGGTGAGGAATACAGAGCTGATGCCAGCTCAAACTGTGACTGTCATCATTTCTTGTCTGTTTGAATAATGGGTTATGCAATTTATGGTTTATTTTGCCTCTATAAGGCAGGCTCAGGTTATTAAAGCAGGGTAGGGGTAGGGAGGGCAAGGAGAGGCAGAGGGTTGGGCAACAATCATTCTAGACACAAAATCTACCATGCACAATGTAAAACTATCCCCCTAGAAAATCTTAAACTGCTAGGGTTAATTCTACAAAATTGAGATAACACAGAGCAGAGCAGATGAACACAAAAGAGCAGACAGCAAATCAGTGTTTAGACTGGAGTTTTAACTCACATGCACAGCAGATTCCTTCCAGAGAGGATGCTGGTATCAGTTACTAGCAGATACTAGTTAACCACCCCCACCTTCAATTCACAGGTCCACGAAAAAACTTTTAACAGATGCCCTTTGAGGCAACTGAGACCAAAGCTTAGCATGCAGCCCCAAGGCAAACAACATTTTTTGCTTTCTTATCTTGATTTGTTATTTTTTTTGCCAAAATTTCTCCTGAAATTGGACTTAATCTCTGGTTATATAAACAGTTGAAAATATCCTAATTCCTGAGAGGGCATCAAAGATCTGTATTGAGTGGGGGAAGGAGATAAAGGAGTGGGGAAGAAGAGAAGGAAAATAAGTATTAATTATTAAACACTTAGAAGATTTTTAAAAATCACATATCCTTTGGCATTTTTGTCTCTGCACAGTGCTCTATCTGCTCTATCCCCATTAAAGGCAAGAAAAGTCAGGCATCTCACCATGGCAGATTTGCTTAATTATGTCTCTCTCATCTAAAGTGGGAAGAGTTTAAAAACGTGTTTCCCATGGGTGGCCCATGGCAATGCAGTTACCCTATCTAACACATTTATTTGATGCAATGCTTTATTTAACAAATAGGATTTTGTACTACATAATAAAAGGCAATATGCAAATGTATGGGAATAATATGCAAATCAGCTATGCAATCCAAAATCTCGGGTATGAATTTATTATAGGACAGATACCATTCTCAGATTTATCTTGCTTACTAGGACTTGGAGGGAGAAGCTCGGGGGCTGAGTGTTGAAGGAGAGATTGTGTATTAGAAATCAATAAAGTCTTGATGTGCTTTGCCCTGTGTCTTAATCTGTTTTGTGTTGCTACACTGGAGCCTAGGTAACTTACAAAGACAATCAATTTATTTAGCTCATAGTTGAAGGCTGAAAGTTTAAGATCAAGCAGTTACATCTGGTGGGCTCTGGTGAGGGCCACATGAAGTCATGACAGCATGGTGGATGTAACTGTGGCAAGAGTACATGCAAGAGGGATGAACACATGTGAGAAAGATGGACAGTATGTGTGGAAGAATTCATGTGGTAAGAAAGGAAGCAAGAAACCAGAGAGTGGTCAGGCTCTCTCTTTTATTATGACCTGTTCTCTTGGGAATTAACCTAGTCCTGTGAGAACTGCACTAGCCCCTTCCTAAAATAGTGCCTCCTTGATCTAATCATCTCTTAAAGGCCCCATCACTTCAGTACCATCACATTAGGGACCAGATTTCCAGTTCATGAACATTTGGGGGACACACTCAAACCATACCAAACCTCCACAAGAGAGTAAACCAGGCTATCATATCATTGAATTTCCGGAGCAAGTTTGGTATTACTGTTAGGATATATTGTTACCCAATGGTTGAGATGGTGGGTATTTTGATTTGGGGCCTGGAAATCCAGTCACTGCAATCAAAGGTTCTGTCCTTCTGCCACTCAGATACCACATGGGGTCAGCCCAGATGAGTCATGTCCCATTGTCTCTCCTAGATACTGGGAAGTCACCCAAGGTCAGAACCTAAATCATCCTCCGATCTCATCTAGTTAAATGTTCTTATTTACAGGTGGGAAAACTGAGGCCCAATGATCCAGGGCTCCAATCACTGACTCTCTGCACTGTTACTGTACAATGATGATCAATATTTGTAAAGATGATCCTGAACCAACAAAAATATCAAATAATGTTCCATATCATGTTTATGAGAAACTCAATGACACAGTGAGTTTGTAGTTGTACAGAAGTAAGAATTAGGGTCCTGGGAGTCTTGGTCTTAAACATACCATTTAGTTCAGTAAGAGTTTACAAAGAGATAAGCTACCTTTTCTGAAGTTTTTATAAATCTGCCAAAGGAGACGGGAGATAACTAATATCTAATAGCTAATAGTGAGAGGGAGGCAGTGAGGTGTTAGCATGAGCTATGAAATGAGACCTAACTTGGACCAGCCACCTGGTTGAAGAGTGGACGTGGAATACACTTAACCTTGCTAAGCCTTGGCCCTCCTTTTTAAAATGGAGATAGTAATAGTGCCTATTTCATGGGGTTGTGTAAGATTAAAAATCATGCCCAGATCTTGGCACAGATGAGACACCTAATAAATGCTGCCTATTATTATAACTCTAGTGCAGACATCCAAGGATAGATTAGCAAATAGGCTGCCAAGAAATCTGTCCTGAGGGGACCTGTCCTTAAGCCAGACTTCCTCTCTGCCAGCTCCATGCTTCCGGCCCAGGCCCCTGTGCTGCCCAAATCCTCCCCTACCAATAAGAGATAATCATGAAATGTTTAGTATCAGCCCCAAAGCCCAAGTCTTTTCAGCAGAAGAGCAGGGTATTGACTAGAGATGAATTGCAAAAGGACATGGAGAAAGGGTATTGGCAAGGGAATGGGAATGAGAGGGGAAGGGAAAGAGAGCTATCAATCATCTGCTGTCATCATCCTAGATCATGGAATCTTTTTAAGAACAGGGAATGTGAAGTACAGTCACCAGCATGCATTCTTCCATGAAAGTTCACCAGTAGGAAGATGAATGCCCATCACTTTTCTCTTACCTCACATAGGTCATGAGGTTACTACATAATTAGGTTATCTCACACAGGTCATGGGTTACTATAAAAGTTTGGTTCCCTCCTCCCAAGATCATTAAAGCCCCATACTTAAAAAGCTGATAAAAATGGCGTTCTAATCACTGACTCCCTGCACTGACACTTATAATAATGATCAATATTTGTAAAGCTGATCCTGAATCAACCAAAGTATCAAATAATGTTCCATATCATGTTCGTGAGAAACACATTGGATCATATTCTGAGTCTCTGAAAATTGGCCATATGTCTTTAGTGTATATTGACCAGAACATTCTATTTTCTGGCTCCGTCAGGAAAGACAATTTGCTTTCTTTCAACTCCAGAGCTGCAGTTTTCCTTTGAGGTTTCCATTTATCTCTTTGTGAAACATGTGCCAAAAAGGAGAACAAGATAAAATGTTCTCAAGACAATATTTGTTTTTGCAGAATGTATCCCTGATACTGGACGCCACCCAGCAGCTGGAGCTCTGGATGTCAGCAGTCTGAGATCCTGACATTGCCTTTCAAACCCCAAAGCACAGTGCATCTTCATCTTGGTTGCAGAGTATTTATCTCCATCTTTTTTTTTTCTGGACACTGTAACTGTCTTTTCAGAGATAAGAACAAACAGAGTAGGTTCTGTTTTTCCCAAGACTGCTGCATCAGCATATATCTTCCACTTAAAGCTTTTAAGCATTTGACTTATACATTTCTGACCATCCCCAATGGACTGTTAGGGTTTGGTTTAATCCCCAAGAAAACTGGCATTAAAATAGACCTTTTCCCAGCAATAATAATCTCATTTGTGATAAATTACTCTATGCTCAGTAACTTTGAGACATATGAGAGCTTTTATGTAATAAAGAAACCATTTGTTTCTGAATATTTTAATGCATGTTTCCATATTTTTCTCATTTTTAATGCAAGGGCCATTGACAGTATTGTAAGAGAATGTCTTTTAAAAGCAAATTTACAGCAAGTGTTCCTGGGAAATGGATGGCAGCCTACATCCTTGCAGAGCTATACTGCTGAAAGGAGCAGGGCAAAGATGTTCTTATTCTCATTTGTGTGCATAAAAGAGTAACCTCTGCAGAAAATGACAATGTAATTGGGAAAATTGATAAGATACGGGAGACCTGGCTTCAATTTGGGCCCAATCCTTTGATTTTCTATATGTACATAGGTGTTGCTATCTCATATGCCATGTCTGACTTACGGGGGGGCAGGGTGGAGAGGCAGATGTTAGAGAAGCCGTGACATCTATTGAGGAAAAGTAAGGCAGGGCCTTTTGGATTAACCTGAAAACTAAAGGGCAGGGTATTGAGACACAGATAGAATGGCTTTTTCCAGAAGAATGACTATTTTGATCTTTCTAAACTTCCCTGTTCAGAGCTACTGGTTTGGATAGATGCTGTCTATCTGAAATGTCACCATCGCAGTGCTTCTTGACAGGAAGATGTACCAGAGTCTTGAATGAGGGGTAATGTCAGAATCAAAATCCATATATGTTTGGTTTGGCACATTTATGCTAGACTTTGGGGTAGAAAACTATCTTGAGAAATCTCCCCAGGTAGGTAATTCTGGTATTTTTCTGATATGCTTCCTGATGAAGAATCACTGTGTTAGTGTAGGTATGAGATTTAGCCTCAATCATGTATACTTTCAAGAGAAAAGAAAACATGAACTCAGAATAGCACTTCTGAGATAGGAAGACAACTCTTTATGGATGTCTTACTGATGTTATTCTGATAAGATGCTCTCTGTGTTTTATGGGCATTAACGATCTCCATCTGTGAGAGAAAGTCCTAAAAATCAGGGGGTCTGACTAGCCCAAATCACACTCTAGATAAACCACAAAAGGGCTGACTGCAAAGCATCTGAGCAGGGATCTGGTTTTAGTTTTGGACAGATGAGTTCTTTGGGCCGTGGAATGTTGCCTAAACCATGCTACATATGGCATCTAGGGCTCTCCAATCCCTTCCACACTCCTGAAAAGGGAGGACAAACTTAACAAAATAAAAGGGAAAGGATATCCAGAATGAGGATGATTTAGTGGAAACACAGGCTGGAGGAAAAGGTGACATGTGTACTGCACTCCCACTTTGTGCCACACTGTGTTATATACACTCCCCTTGGGAGAATGGAGAACTCTAATAGGCAACAAAATGGAGTCCTTATTAGGACTTGGGCCAAATCAAAAGGGAGTCTATTTTGTACTTTCTAACCTTGATATTTCAAAAACTACACAGAACAAAAGTGAAAGCTCATATTCGCTGCACCTTACCTAGCATTCCTGACTATCTTGTGTTTCACATTTAAGCTCATCTAACCCTATGAAAAACCTAGCAATATTAATTATACAGCATTTTTATTATATCCTAGCTCAGATGTAGATGCCAAGTCTTGAAAAGTTTAAATAACTTAATAATTTTTCACATCTGCTAATTGATGGAGCTCGGCTAAAAGCTGGAGGATGTAAGTCCCCACACAGACTATGTTCCACACTACTTGATAACTCAAAATACTCCAAGACTCCTACCTCAGAGTTTCTGGAGGCCTTGGGGAGAAGAAAAGGTCTTGGGATAGGTCCACACTAAATCCCTCAGAGTTGTTTTCAGGACAATCTGGGAGCTAAGACCACAAAGATGACAGATTCAGGCAGATAGTTGGGAATTGAGGGTACACATTTGGATGACTAGGCAAGAAATCTCAGTGTGATACAGCTACCAAGAGTGTGGCTTCTAGAACCCAACTGCCTGAGTTTGGATCCCAATTTGACTGTGTTCTAACTGTGAATTCAAGGGCACAGTTTCCCCAGCTATAAAATGGGTTAAGGCTTATAGCTACTTTAAAAAGTTATGAGGTTTAAATGAGATAGATGGAAAGTGCCTAGTAAGTCTACATAGTGAACCAAGCAATACATATTAGCTGTTATTATAGTAGAGGAGTTTAAAGATAAAGCTCTGAAGTCTAGCTCCCACCACCCTCATCACTGCTGCCATTCACAACGGTAAGGAGTTGGCAAGTTTAGAGTCTATGAAATGTAGAGGTACTCATGATATTTATGAACAAGCCAGATTTCCCTGAAGGGATGGAGACATGGGCCTTCTTCCTCAGTAGATGAAAGGATGTTGAGGTGCCTGAGGACATCTTCTGGATACCTATTAGTGCAAGATATTGGGAGTTGTTTTAGCCTCCCTGTGCCAATAATAAAGAGCGAGCACCTTTCTAGGGAGGAGACCATGTCTTGTGCTCTGGACCCAGCACCAATGGTCTTGCATAGCTGGATGAACTAGTAGTGAACACAGGAATTGCCCATCTCAGATGCCAGGTGGGCTGGAAAAGTAGAAAGGGTAGAGGCAGAACTGGAGAGCCTCTGTTCTTCATTGGCAAGGAGTGATATGGCTATTGCAGGTCACAGAGAAAGAGGAACATGGACATTTTCTTGGGGCTTCTTGAGTGGGCACTGTACCTATTTGCTATTCATCCAGCCCCACTGATTTGTCTTTGGAAGGGATATTTAGAAGGCAGAGATACTTGAGGATGGTTTTCCTAGACTTGGTGCATCTCCTAGGAGGTATTTTTCTAAAGGTCAGGCCAGGATGACCATGAACAAGCAAATTTTATCACAACCAATGGGAGCCATTGAGCACTTTAGAATGAGAGCATTGGACTGTTTTGTGGCATTGTGAGGGAGTCATATGGAGTCCATATTAACTAAGGAAAAAGGGAGTCTCAGGCCAGACCTTGAAAGGTGGTCTGCTCTTCTTTCCTGTTTCTCAATCATAGATCACATGTTATGGACAGCCTAGGCTCTCAGACTGAGCAGACAAAAGCAGGCCCCTGGATACCACTGGCAGAAATGGTAATATTCCACAGAGGAAGAAATTCTGTATCACAGCAGGGAGTCTCAAATTAGTCAAAGACTTGGAATGATTTCCTGATAGATGAAATATGATCAATTATGGTAACTTTTTATTGCCTTGCTTTTTTCTCTTTGTTTACTTTGGCCTGTCTCTTGTGTCAAGTGTGAAGTTGTTGATCTCTCTCCCACAGCCCAGAATGCATGAGCACATCAGTGGCCAGGACACAGCACTCAAATGACCAGATTGTATGAGTTGGGGCTAAGTGAACCCAACAGCTAATGAGACACAATCTGGCAACAATTTTCTGCCATTAGAAAGTGTTTTTTTTTTTTTTTTTACAGGGAAGCCTATGTTTTTAATTTGATAGATACACATTTGGTGATTTTTTTTTAAAGTAACATTTAAACAGGGCATATGGCACCATTAAATGGTGAGGCAACCACAGCGCTCCTATAAGGCCAGTGGGGAGTAGATTCTGAGCACTTCAGAGCTTTGTCAGTATCTGCTAAGGTTGAATTGTGAATACCTTAGGTTCTGCAATTCCATTCCTATGAATGTACCTAACTGAAATATATCTACATGTGACCAGGAGATAGGTAGAAGAACGCTCATAGTTGCACTATTTAAAAAAGCCAGTATATGGATGTCTTTTCACATAACTTCAAAATCCTCTTGGATTTTGCAAACACTGCTGTAGCAATGATTTCCTGCAGGCTTTGGCTTCTCGGAAGGACCTTGCCCACACCCAGACCATATACTTCTGATTTCCTGCATTGAAGGTTCTCTGACTTGGATATCTCCAGGAAAACTTGTGCACGTACAACCTTGAAGAACAGAAGAATTTATGCTGGTGTCATTGTCCTTGACCAGTGGGGGATAGAAACCAATGGACAATGGATGAAAGTTTCCACTAACTATTCTCCTGATAAACAGTTTTGAAACGCATTTCCTGAGGCCTTTTGGAAGATGCTGACAAGGATTAAACACCACCCAGTGATGGTAGTGGTGGTGAACTTAGCCAAGATCCACATTTTCATTTTGTTTCTCTTCCCATTTCAGTCTTTCTGCCTACCCTCCTCCTCCTTGGAAAAATATTCCCAAATAAAGTGTCATTAGGCTCTGATGCAGGCTCTCCCTTTGGGAAAACCCAAGCTAAGAAAGCTCAAATTTGGAAAACAAGTAGTAGAATGAATAAATAAATTGTGGAGTATTCATAGAAAGAAATGTTGAATTAAATTGTTCAAAATACAGGTGACTCTCACAAATATAGTATCAAAGCAAAGAAGCTAAATGTTGAAGAATACATAGTCTACATTCCACTTCTATAAAGTTCAAAGGCAGGCAAAACTAAATTATAGTGTTAAAAGTCAGTAGAGTGATTACCTTTGGGAACAAGAAGGGGTAGTTTTTGACAGAGGTTATGAATGGGGTGTCTGAGTGTATTGTTGATATTCTAATTTTTGAACTGGATATTGCTAAATCTTATTCACTTTGTAATACTTCCTTGAGTTGAATATTTTGATTTTGTACAATTATATTATAGTTTAATCAAATGTGTTTTCAATGAAATTGAAATCAAGATTATGACTGACCCTTCACCTTGCTCAACAACGATGAACAAAATTGCTGTGGGAGCCAACCATTTATATCTGTTGTAAGAGATGCCAACTCCAGCTCCTTCCCCACCAGGCAGGTAATGTAAATGTGTAG
Organism: Castor canadensis; assembly: GCF_047511655.1. NCBI lineage: Eukaryota > Metazoa > Chordata > Mammalia > Rodentia > Castoridae > Castor > Castor canadensis. The sequence goes on along the minus strand of NC_133391.1, from coordinate 143,690,730 downwards.
GGGTAGCCCTTGTGATCTTGTGTTTCTAAGCAGGATCTCCTCAGTTCCAGTCAGTGGTGTGCTGGTAAACTAGAACTCTAAAAAATAAAAAACAGATGAGCAATTGAGAGAGGAATGGAGGGAAGGAGGGAGAGAGGAAAGAACAAAAGAAGGAAGGGAAGAAGGAAGGAAGGAACAAAAGAATGAAGGAACTAAAGAAGGAAGACAAGCAGAGAGAGGGGAGAAAGGAAGAGAATCAAAACAAAGAGAATGGAAAGGGGGAAGAGGGAAGGATAAATAAATCCTGATTTATAGTGTTTGCCACTACCTAGGGTACAAATAATTCCATTATGGCTGATCTCAAGCTACAAGGTGTTTAATGAGTGGCCCACAACATTTTTGAACACTTTATGGTTGGCTCTTATTAGCCAGAATGACCTGGCTCTACCACACCACTGCTTTAGCCAATAGTTGCCATGTGGGAAAATGGTTCTAGTGTGTCCCCATCTTGGAATTTTTCAAGAGAAGCCAGAAGTCTGGATTTACATGTAAAAATTCCTGACTTTTAAATTATATCGACTAGTTCAAATTTCTTAAACAATTTGCAGTGAGGGGAAAAACAACACATCTGAAAATTAGATTTGGTCTGTAAAATGCCCAGTTTTGACCTCTTGTCTCCAGATTATATCTTTTAAGGAAGTTCTCTCAGCCTGAATGATGAAGTATAGCCTTATACACATGTGGAATGAAGGACTAAATCTGCATGGCTGTGAGATGCAGGGAACTGAATCTTATTTGAGGATTGGGAAAATTTGGCCTCGTCTCAGTTTTACTATTAAAATTGCTGACCTGGTCCTCAGTTTCTCCATTTGTATTAGAAAACTGTCTGAAGAAGATCTTCTCATTTCAAACCTTAAGGATTATGTAATGAACATGAACATATGCAAGACTATTTATTCTTAGGGACTAGACAAACTTCACAGCATGACAGGGAGAAGTCAGTGGCTCTGGGTCATTGTACAGAAACTCCAGGTTGGAAGCTTACATGCAGCAAAGAGAAGCATCAGCTTTTCCCAAGCCATCACTTTAATGATGTCCCTTGGCCTGGGGAGAAGTCCTGTCTTGACACTTCATGGTCCTCAGACTTCTTGATTCCTGGGGGTGAACAGATCTACTGTCTTAAAAGAAAACTTGTTATAGCAAGAAGACTTCAGACTTGGAGTTGTTTGGATAGATCTGGCTTGTGCTGTGTGGTTCTATCATTGTTGATGATAAATTTCAACCTCACTTCCTTATATAAGTTCCTACCTCACAGGGATTGTGACAAAACACATCAACAGTTTCAAGTGCTAACACAGACTCTAGCACAGAGTATCAGATGAATGCTAATTACCATTATCCTCATTGTGACTTACCAAGGCATCTCTTCAAGAGATGCTGGATGGCCATCTGCCCAGATGTTTGTTAAAATTTGATCTGATGTCTCCTTGTATTTAATTTGGCCTCCTTCTCTGTTATTTTAGAGATTCAGCCAGAGTTAATATTTCTACAAAATCCAGACAGGTTTGGACATGGAGATTCTGATCTAATCCAAATTTGTGGGCTCAGGAATGCTCCCAGAGAGATGCCTGTAATGTATTCTGCTGGAGGACATTCACATACCAGGAGGAAAAAAGATTCAAGCCTTTTGAGCAGACAATGAGGTAGCTTACTCTGTTCTATTAATTTATTTTTAAAAATCATATATATAAGTTCCCTAAAGACAAGGTAGGTCACTAGATATCAGAGTCTGAAGCAAAGGGAAGAAGGAGTTTTGTTTAAAATTTTACTGTTTTGTTAGTCATGGATTTTTGCATTGATTTTGATTTGTAAAATTTTGCATTCAGCTCTTGTTTATCTGATTGCTGCATTTTCCCCAGCACTTCTAACCCTTGAACTTGAGACAATTGTGCCTCACTTGTCCCACAGGGACCTGGCTTTGTTCAGCCAAGTGAGGGCCCCAAGAAACAGCCACTCAATGCATTGAGGTTTTTGTTTTTGATACTTTCTAGTTGAATCCTAGAAACTATGACTCCTTACTTCTCACATAGGCCTGTTTTCGAGGTAGAAAAAACACTGAACTAGGAGTCCGAAAACCTAGTGCTGGTTTTAATCTGGGTACACTACATGGCTCAGTACATTACTACACTTCTCAGACAGTGCATTTCTTTGATTTAAAAATAAGCATAAGCACATTTATATCTTTTCTTTGCAAGGCTTGAACATCTAAGTGCTTGCAATAAAATATTCATTTTAATTACCGAGTTCTTGGTTGCAAACAACAGAACTCACTGTAGGCACCTCCATTGTATCAGTTATTACATAGAACACCTGGGAGAACTAGAGAATTAGTCCTGGAGGCTGCTCAGTGAGACACAATGCTCTTATTTATTGCCCCAGGAGATACTGTGCCCTTACAGCCCAGCACTGGGACACCCACAACTTCTGCCTCTGTAAACTACATGTCTCTCTGCCACCCTTGTCAGAATTTTCCTTATTTCATGAAGCTTTCTTCCAAATCAAACTCTTGCATGGTACATCTGAAGAGGCCTGGCCCATGCTTGTGTCCAGCTGCAAAGGAATTTGGGAGAGTGAGCTTCTGGCTCCTCCCTGGGGACAAGGGATTCATAAATTTGGAAATCTTCAAACCTAGAGAGAATACTGGGAAAGTAGTGAACAACTAGACAGGCTGACAAATGTCCACTGCAATGGGGTGGCTTTAGCAGGCTCAGGCAGCATTTGCGGGAGTGCACACAAACAGTGACACGAATTAAATGTACAGTTGGAGCATCACTTCTACTTCCTTGAAATCTCACTCACACCCACGGTCATCCCCTTCCCTGCCTTTCCTGGGAGAGCAGTTGGAAGCAGAAGTGTTTGTGAGAACTCCAGCTGAGCTGCTTGCTTCCAGTGCCCCCATTGTTCCCTTGAACCCTTACATTTCCCTGTTTCCTTACCGTAATCTGGTAATAACGTGACTGCCCTGGCCCATGGGATGCTGTCTGGACTCATTAAGTTGAAAATGCTTGGGAAATGCATCTGCAAAGGCCTGAAGCCAACTGTCATCATTATCATCAGCTTACAGACACTCTCCCAGGCAGTGAAATATTTTCAAAGTCTAAAATCTTGGCCTTGGCCCATCCTGTCATTTCCATCTTACCTAGGACACAGGAAACTCTAACCAAGGTCTTGTTAGTCTCTTTTTCATAGATTACCTGGGGCCCAGGGCACCAGCATGGGGTGATGTGAAAGGAAACAGTGAATTATTCCCTAGGAGCATCTCTTCCTCCAAGCTGATCTAACTTTAGCTCATTCTCCTCCTTTAGCTTCTGTGCAGGATGTGCTGGCTGAGAGGAAAGAACTTTTCCCTAGCATGGCTTTTTCTTATAGTTAATATGGGCTTCTTGTGCTTTGCTTAGGTTTGAAATTTCTATCTATGCCTGTCTTACTGTGTTCTATGTGTGTGTGTGTGTGTGCATATGTGTAATTGTTCTGCTCTTTCTGTGTATGTGCGTGTGTATGTGTGTGTGTGTGTTACACAGTACTGGGAATTGAAGTCAAGGCCTCACATTTGCTAGGAAAGTGCTCTACCACTTGAGCCATTCCCCCAACTCTTTTGGTTGTCTTTATTTTGCTTCTTAGATAGGGTCTCACTAACTTTGTCCAGGCTGGCCTCCAACTCCTGATCCTTGGAGCTGAGATGACCGGCTTGCCCACCATTCCTGGCTTCCTCCCCTTCTTTTATATTGTGAATTGATTAACACTGAATTTACATCTGTCCCCCCATAGCAGTCTTCGAAAAGGTAGGGAGGAGTTAATGAATGTTTTTTGAAATAGCTTCTATCTTTATTCATGAGTCTGCTTTAGCGTTCCTTCCTTCCTTCTCCACCCTGTTCGTCCTTCTCCCCCACCGCCCCCTTGTCTCTCTCCTCTTTATCTCTCTTTGCCTCACCCAAACCCTTTTCTTGGTTGCTCATATCTAGAATTGTGTGACTTCTCTCTTTGACCTTTTACTTTTACTGCTTCTCTTGCTATAATTTGAATCTAAATTGCTAGAATAAGTTCGTTCTTTCTTTTTCTATAGATACACAGTTTGACTGGTTTTGTCAAGTCAAGCATTTTGCAGGGTATTGTGAGAACTTAATTTATCTGGATAACTTAGTAGGATCCTATACACAATTGTGTATGTTGTACACTATACTTAAGTCCCTGCCAAGTGAATGAATGGGGACAGAAATGTAGCCCATGCTTCTCTTTCCAAGCCATGTACCCTGGGCTAGGGCTGCATCCACTGAAGGAAAAGGTATGCTTTTATAATTTGGTGACTAATCATAGCTTGATGTGAGCAACCAATTAACCCATATAAATAGGCACTGCATAATTCTTACCATATCACATTAACTCAGGTCATTTAAATATACATACTTCTCAAAATACACCTCCAGCAGTTCACTCTCCAAAACTCCTACTACAGGCCAGCTGGTGGTCTAATATCATGCTGAAATGAATCCATCCCATCCCATTTCCTCATAAATTAATTGGTTTCTATAGAAGCAATATAATAAGCAATGATTACATGCTTAGGGGTGATGTCACTATTGCCTATTTTTATCAATTAAACTGTTGAAAATTGGTTATTGCAAAGGAAAAATATAAGAAAACCCTTTTTCTATGTTGCTATTTAAACGATGTTAAAACAATAATCCCAAGTAAGAGCTTTTTTGGAAGGATTATATAACTTGAAGGAGGCTGGTAATCAAAGAATAGCAAGCTGAACTAGGAAAAGACCAAAAGTAATAAGAACATCTATGCTTCCAGGACTTGCACATGAAGTTCTGCAAACTTCAGAAGATGCCAATGTCGCTTCTTTGTTTAATCTAGTTTCATTCCAAACCTCTGAGTAGTTAAATTTCTAGAATTATTCTTAGGTTTATTAGACTTAATATAGCTTGTCTCTTTGCTCACAAATGGGACCAAAAAAAGGAGAAAAAAGACCACTTTGCCAATGAGGTAAACAGGCAAGAATTGGAAGAAGGTGGAAAGGAGTTTAGTATGGAGGTCTCACCACATGTGAAAAGGAAACTAACTGGGGTGGGATGAACTGGCTAGAAGTGGTTTGTAGTGTGCTCCTCACAGAGTGAGCATGCAGAAGAGAGTGCGAATCTCGTGGAACTCTGATGTGGGAGGAGCTCCGGGGTAATGTGTTGGGACGCACATTCTTTAAAGGCTTGCTCTGGCTGTTGTGTTTGTTGGGGATCAAGAAGGGAATATGACACTGGACTGAGGTGGTTGTCATGAGGTTGTGAAAAGTGGTCATCTTCTGGATATGTTTTAGAAGTAGCATCATTCATATGACTGATTGGGTAGTGGCATCTTCAGTCTATGGACTGGTTGACTATGTGAAAAGGAAGTACCTTGACCTCATACCTGGGAAATGTAGCAGTTTAGAGTACCTAACTTAGGGTCCCACTGTACTAGCTTGACTGAGTTACTGAAGCAGGGTGGGCAGAAGAGAGTAACTAGACTCATCACTGGCATGATGGAAGAGAATGCTCCTCCCTCTAGCCAGCCATTCAACAAATAGTTACCGAATACCTATTATGTTCGAGTGACTGAGATGGATCTGAGGAAGAGGAACAATGGACTTATGGGGCTTCCACTCCAACTACCAGATTGCTCTATGGATGTGAGTATATTTCCACATAATTTGCCATGTCCTGTCTCACTTCCATTCACTTTTTCCATGCCATTCCCTCTCTTCAGTGTACTCTCAGGTTCAGTTCCCACAGCTGCCTTCTTCATGAAGCCTCCTCAGGTTTCCACCACCAATTTCCAAAGCCCTTTATTGAGATACTTTTTCTATAGTCATCATACTAGACTATGCTTTTTACATGCCTTCCTCACCTCTCTTACTAAGCCCCAAATTCTTTGAACATGTACTTTGATGCCCATATATACATTGGCCATAGCAACTGGTGCATAGTAAATAATTAGAAAGTGACACAAGTAGGAAAGAATCTATCTTCCCAAGAGATAGAAAGTAAAAGTAGATATGCAATGTATTAGGCAGGTCTGTAAATATAGAAAAAACAAGAATTCACAGAAGACAAAGAAGGAACAGCTGTGGTGTGGGAAGAACAGATATAGAAGGGAACTGTGTAAAGGGAAGGGAAGTGACAAATCAACAGAGAGACACTGAAGTGATTCCAAGGACATGGTCACTGTATATCACAGACAGGACTTTTCTGTTAGCATGGCAGAAATGAGGCCAATTTACAGGAGGCTGACAAATGGACACAGTGAGTGTGACCAGGCCCAATCCTCTGTCATTTCTCTGAGTACTCTGTGTCCACAGGAGTTGTTATTTAGTTATCCAAAGAATTCAGTGCCAGAAACAGAAGCACTCCAACTATAGCAAACTGCTGGACTGAAGGAGCAGAAGGCAGGAGGCTGACAGGGCCATCTCCATCACCCTGTGCCATACAGCCAGGGACTGGAAACAACTCTCCCCACTCTCACCTCCACTGTTCTCATGCGCCCCACTCTCACCTCCACTGTTCTCATGCGCCGTATAGGCCGCCACAGCGCCGGGCAGCCTCCTCCTCCCTTCTGCCTGCTACATCCTTTTTTTCTTTCCTTTTTCTTTTATTATTCACATGTGCATACAAGGCTTGGGTCATTTCTCCCCCCGCCCCCACCCCCCTCCCTTACCACCCACTCCGCCCCTCCCTCTCCCCCCGCTCAATACCCAGCAGAAACTATTTTGTCCTTATTTCTAATTTTGTTGAAGAGAGAGTATAAGCAATAATAGGAAGGAACAAGGGTTTTTGCTGGTTGAGATAAGGATAGCTATACAGGGCATTGACTCACATTGATTTCCTGTGCGTGGGTGTTACCTTCTAGGTTAATTCTTTTTGATCTAACCTTTTCTCTAGTTCCTGTTCCCCTTTTCCTATTGGCCTCAGTTGCTTTTAAGGTATCTGCTTTAGTTTCTCTGCATTAAGGGCAACAAATGCTAGCTAATTTTTTAGGTGTCTTACCTATTCTCACCCCTCCCTTGTGTGCTCTCGCTTTTATCACGTGCTCAAAGTCCAATCCCCTTGTTGTGTTTGCCCTTGATCTAATGTCCGCATATGAGGGAGAACATAGGATTTTTGGTCTTTTGGGCCAGGCTAACCTCACTCAGAATGATGTTCTCCAATTCCATCCATTTACCAGCGAATGATAACATTTTGTTCTTCTTCATGGCTGCATAGAATTTGATTGTGTATAGATACCACATTTTCTTAATCCATTCGTCAGTGGTGGGGCATCTTGGCTGTTTCCATAACTTGGCTATTGTGAATAGTGCCGCAATAAACATGGGTGTGCAGGTGCCTCTGGAGTAACCTGTGTCACAGTCTTTTGGGTATATCCCCAAGAGTGGAATTACTGGATCAAATGGTAGATCGATGTCTAGCTTTTTAAGTAGCCTCCAAATTTTTTTCCAGAGTGGTTGTACTAGTCTACATTCCCACCAACAGTGTAAGAGGGTTCCTTTTTCCCCGCATCCTCGCCAACACCTGTTGTTGGTGGTGTTGCTGATGATGGCTATTCTAACAGGGGTGAGGTGGAATCTTAGTGTGGTTTTAATTTGCATTTCCTTTATTGCTAGAGATGGTGAGCATTTTTTCATGTGTTTTCTGGCCATTTGAATTTCTTCTTTTGAGAAAGTTCTGTTTAGTTCACAGGCAGGAGTAGCAATACTTATCTCTGACAAAGTAGACTTCAAACCTACATTGATCAAACGAGATAAAGAAGGACATTCCATACTAATAAAAGGGGAAATAGACCAAAAGGAAATAATAATCATCAATCTGTATGCACCCAATGTCAACGCACCCAATTTCATCAAACATACCCTGAAAGACCTAAAAGCATATATAAACGCCAACACAGTGGTTGTGGTAGACTTTAACACCCCATTATCATCAATAGATAGGTCATCCAAACAAAAAATCAATAAAGAAATCCAAGATCTAAAATATGCAATAGATCAAATGGACCTAGTTGATGTCTACAGAACATTTCATCCAACCTCTACACAATATACATTCTTCTCAGCAGCCCATGGAACCTTCTCCAAAACTGCTACATCTTAAGAAGGGGCAGTCCTTGGGCCAACCAAATCTTCATGCAGAGTCTAGCTGCATGGAAGCCTGTAGAAGTCACTCTGCTTTCCAATCTCTCCTTATAGAAAGAAGGTGGCAAAGGGGAGAGAGTCCCTGCCCTGATGTGTTCCATGGCACCCTCAGTGGCCCATGGAGGAGTGAGAGGCTTAGCAGCATTCCTTCCCTCTGAGCTGATGTGTGGGGCTGCCACCAAGAAAGGACTTCTCTGGGGAGCCTTTCCTGCCTCCCTCCCCTAGCTTCAGAACCAATTTCCCCCTACTTTGCAGCTCCATTACTTTCTCCCTACATACAGTAGTTATTGTATTACACTGTATTTTACTTTAATTGAGTATAGGTTAATGTTTTCCTCCTTCACATTACACATTTCCCAAAGCATAAGTAGGCTTAGGAATAAATAGACTTTCATCACAGAAAGTTCTTTATCATTATCATCACCATCATTATTACTATTTGTTTCAATTTATCCCTTTTCTAAATCCTACCAACACTGTGAGTGCTTGATCTTTGCTTGATAAATAAATGAGTGGATCTACTTAGTTATCTCAATGTTTTTAATTAGTAGTAACTCCCTCCAGGACTCACTCCCCAATTACCTGAGTCTGTTCAGGGTGCTATAACAAAATGCCATAACATGGATGGCTTAAGACAACACACATCTATTTCTCATGGTGCTAGAGGTGCAGGATTAGGTTGGGCTCTGGTGGGGGCCCCTTATGGGCTGCAGAATGCTGACTTTTCTTTATATCTTCACACAGTGAAAAGGTCAGAGAGGTTTCTGGATTCCCTTTGAAAAAGTCACTAATCCCATTCACCAGGATTCCACCCTTATGACCTAACTACCACCCAAAGTCCATCTCCTAATGCCTTCACATTGTGGGCTGAGATTGCAATACAGGAATTTGAGGGGACACAAACATTCAGCTCATAGCACCACCACACACACAGAACCTTCACACATGTATGCACAGCTCTCCTTTCTCTCTCTCTCTCTCTCTCTCTCTTTACCTCTCTCTCTCTCTCCCTCCCTCCCCCTAGCACCATTCCTTCTACCTTCAAGTATGTGATTTTGGGAAAGAAAAGAGAACACTTGTTTACAAAAAAAGTGGGGACAACTGTTTTAATGAAATTACATGTTCAATTTTTCCTACTACCAAAAGGTTATCAGAGCAACTGACTCCGAGGAGTGACTGTTCTAAGTCACTTGGTTCACTGAGTAGGATCTACGTCCACACTGCTACTGCCTTCCTATGTTTGGGAGAATGCTGCTGAAGATTACTGAAGGATTTACTGAGCTCAGGCCTTGATAAGGCTGTTGATAGTTCTCAGAGTAGTTTATGATTAAGTTGCTGGTACATGCTTTTATAAAACTATTTTATACAAAAACTGCATGAATACTACAAATAGTATGAATATAGTATCCTCTGAAGTTTCACTTATCTTGACTTGGGCATTCTTTACATTAATCTCACCAGATGGGACAGACTTCTACGTGATGAGGAAAGCAGAGGCCAGGCAGAACAGGTCACTTTCTATTGAGAAATATTGTGCTAATGGACTTTGGTGCCAGGATCTTTGCAGCATGGGGCTTAGCTCAGTTACAGAGCCTCAAGAGTGTTTTCTTAGTGTGATGGGCTACAATAATAATATGCTGTACAGCTGGATCCAGAGGAGAAGTCCAGACAACTTGATTATTTTCTCTGTCTGAGGTTTCTGACTGGCTGGTGTGTAAGTTTAGTTCCCACTGGAGGTGGGCATCTTGTTGGACTTAAGGGTTCTTGACACTAACTTTTTCTGAGATCAATAAATCTGGATGAAAAGTGAGTCCATGTAGAAGGACTTCTTTGTGAAGAAGGCTTTGCCTTTGGGGAAACGCCTCTTTCTACATGGGGCTATGTGAGGAAGGAAGCCCCTTAGCCACAGTGAAGGTAAGCAGCAGAGAGGTCCTGCCAGGCCCCTGGGATTCCCCAGCAGCCCACCTGCTTTTCTTATCTCTCTCTTTCCCTTTGGCAATGTCCCCTCATTTGTCCTCCCAGTACAATGCAAGGGCCTAAGAGAAAGTCAGTTGGCGTCTTCATCACTCTGGTTTCCGCCTGAGGTTTAAAGTTCCTCCAAGGCCTTTCTGTAGTGGGCTTTCATCCTCTTGGCTGAAAAGGAGCATAGCTCCCTCAGAGCCAGGTGGGCCCAGGGCCAGGGACACTAAGGAGATGGAGAGAGGGGGCTTCCTCTGAGAACTCAATCCCATGGTAACCCACTGAGCTTCTGGCAAAGCTTGCTCATTTAGCATTGCTTTGAATTATTCATCAGTTCTTGCAGAGAAAAATTGGAGTCATTTCATCTCCTCCAGAACTGCCTGTCCTACTCTTTGACTTCAGGAAATCTTAAAATTCACCATGAAGACTGAAGGACAAGAAAGGGCCCCATCATCTTCCCCTCTGAGTCTGGCAGGGTCTTGCTGAAGGGTGTCTTGGCTCCTTGGTCCTTCAGTCTGTGCATTGTGTCTTTTCTTGCTATCCACTGGAAGGAAAGGCAATATCCAAGATTTCCCATTGGATGATCTTCATAACTTGACAGATACCAGAGGTCAGGACAAATTTCCTGTCTCCACCCAGGAACTACACTTAGCCTCCAAGGTGTCCCTCCTGACAAACTCCCCATTTCTGGTCCCGGGTAACCCTGCTTCATTAACAAGAGAGACAGCAGTGGCTTTCTTCCCATCGCCACTGAACTTAAGCCTCTACCAATCCCACATCCAAGCCCTTGAATCCACCAGGTGGAAGCTCTGTTTTCCTCTCTCTGCCTTTAAATACTCACTGTCTTACACCATTACCTTCTTTTCTCTCCCCTCCTGTCTCAAAGGAATCTTTATCTCTTAAAACATTGTTGTCTTAAGCTGCATCCTGGATCTTCAGCCTTTGCCAAGAAACCCCGCTCCTTTGCTAATACCTGGTTTCCTTTCAGTCCTCTTACAGAGAGGGAATGTGGCACACAAAGTAGGGAGTTGACACCCTTGTACCCACCATCCATGTGACATAGGGAAGTAGTGAGCTGCCCTCAGCAATTGGGAGATATCAGTAACCTCTAGCAATACATTAAGAGGTGTAAGTTATCAAGACAGTGAGTCTTAGTTCAAATTCTACTAAAAACACTAACATTTATTGGCTAACAGACACAAGACTTATCTCTCTGAATCTGTTTTCGTGAGTTTGGTTTCGCTCTGCTCTGTCCTCAAGCACCCCAACAAATTCCTTGCTGCTTATCTGGGAGGTGCAACCAGCCAGGCAAGATTGTGGAGAAGAGAACCGGGGGACATGCCACCTCTGAGTCTGCATTTTGATTAGTACACTTCAAATGTTACCTATCTACCGCAAGGGCTGAAGTTAAATCACAGGTACAAAGGTGACACTGAGGTCTATGCTGTTTATATTTTAAAGTAAATTATTACACAAAGAGAATAACAGTAAATGACTTAACCTCCCTGTGCATCAGTTTCCTCATTTTGAAAATGGAAATAACACTGGTATCTATCTTATAGGTAAGCAGGGAGAATTGAATGAGTTAATATATAGAAAACATTTAGGATAGAGCTCAGTACATAGTAAGCACTCAATAAATGTGTTTGCCATTTTCTTTCTTTGGACTTGCTCATTCCTATCAACCTATAGAATTCTTCCTCCAACTTCTCTTTCCACTAACTTACACCTCTTTGCTGATAAACTTCCTCAAAGACTAAAATTCTCTCTGTCTCTACTTCATCAACTCTAATTTTCCGCTTGATTCTGCATTTTCATCCTAACAAATGTACTGCATCCTATGCTAGCTTCTGGAAAGAATTTTAAAAGATATGCCAGATATATCTCTGATTTCCAAAGCTTCTACTTAAAATTTTTCCAACTTTACAACAGTGTAAAAGTGACAAGCATACAGTAGAAACCATAATTCAAATTTTGAATGATCTTTTCCAGAACTAACTACATGCATCTTTGTAAGGAATGCAATGAATTCACACCTTGGTGAATGCAGAACCAAAAGAAGCATGGCCAGGAGATAAAAGAGTGGAGAAAGATTTATTGCCTGCAGCAGGTAAGGAGAGTCCAGGATTTTGTTTGGGGAGCCTATATCTATTCATATGGAAAAGCACTTTGGGGGCGGGCACATTCCCTAGTGTGTGCAATTCCAGATGTGCGTTACTGAGCATGCTCAGTTTAAGGTCTTAGTTCAAGAAGGAAAGATGGCAAACAGGAACCCTTCTAAACATGTTCAGATTACATCTTAAAGATGGCAGACAGGAATGCTTCTGGGAACACTTAGGCTTTTTTTTCCAAAAACAGGTTTTAGCCGCAGCCAAAGGAAAGGAAGGACGCCCTGGAGGCGCATTAATACAGGAGTTTGCCCCTCAGGGCGCCTGCCTCACTTGGCTGCTATTAAATGTGTAACTATGATAAATTGAATAATTTTTTTTTCTTTTTTCAGCATGGGGAGTTAAATTCATGGTCTTGCATTTGATAGACAGGCATTCTCCTACTTGGACCACTCTACCAGCTCTGGTAAATCGAAATATAAACAAAGTAAACAATAAAAAAAAAAACCTGACCCATTGAATGATTTTTTTTAAAACACAAAACTGAGCTTGAAATAGTTATAGCAAACAATTGCTTTGTACTCTCACTGTGGAATGCCTATTTTCACTCTCCAAATTCTTATAATACTACCCACAGCATAAATCTTATTTCTTTAACAAGACTGTAAGCTCACATGTGGCACAGAGTGTGCAACCTGTTTTTTCTGTGTCTCCAAAGGGTGGGTGCATAGTAGATGTTTCTTTCCTCAACTGGCTGTGTGACTTTAGACAGGTCACATCGTCCCTCTGGCCTCTGGCATCTGCAAAGGAGAGGTTGGGCCATCCTAGTAGAGGAGGATGCATATCTGTCTTATAACAGCTGCATTCCCAGGGATAGGACCTATGTGAGGCACACAGCAGGTGCCCTACAAACACCACTGAGGAAATGAGCACCTATCTGCACCGGATAATTCTGAGGCTAGTTTTACAAGCATATAGGTTGTTACGACCCTCAGTGTCTGGAAGGGCCATGAAAGCAGTCCATGGACAGAAAAAAGATACTCTTGAAACCAGAGTTTTAGGCCCCAGATCCAGACTCCTAAGATTCTATGTCAGGTCTGGCCACTAATCCCATACGTCAATAAAAAGATATGGTGAAAGGCAGAGACAGGAGGTTTATTATGCGGCACAGGCATGCTACGGGAAGATAACACTTCAGTCCATCTTCATCCATCCCCACTCCCCAGTAGACATTTTCCTTAAATAGGAGGAAGAATTGGAGGCTGGGGAGTGGTATGTCCAATTATTAAACAGTCCCAATCACAGGTGTGTTCCTGTGGTCAGAGGTGGTGGAAGCTCCTTGTTTCAGGATTGGTAAGGTGAGGCCTGGTTTACCATTATTTCAGTCCTTTTTCTCCAAGGGTTCCAGAGAAGCTATCATTGTCATCACTTGAGGGGAGCAATCTGGTTTCTAATAAATGATTTCTCTTGCTCCAGGTGATCGCTGTCTTTTGGGGGGGTAGTTTGTCCTTTGAGGCTTACTGTTGCTTGGGGATAATTTCAGGCCCTCATCATAAAGATGTTATTGATCAATCCAGTCCTTCCTGAATTCCATGGTGACTGCAAAGTGAATGGCCTTGAGAAAAAAATAAACACAAAATGGAGGCAGCCATGCCAAGCTTCTCTCCTGCTTTTAGCTAATTTGTGGGTCCAAGTAAGCAGTCAATGCCTTTCAGCAATCTTTGGCACAGCACATCACTCTCAAAATTGGAATCCAGAAAATAAGGCAAGTCATTCCTCACTATTCCCATGTGGTTACATTTCAGCCCAAACTAATCCTGCTGCTGGCCACTCCAGCCTCACCTACTCCTATCCCAAAGTGACCTGCTCCTTGCTCCAGCCAGGGGAGAACTGCCACACTTTATAGTGGAATGCAGAATTAATAGGAAGGCCTGCCATCGTATCATTTTACAATGTAAAATGTAAAGTGATGTAGAGGAGGGAAGCTAGTGAAGGATGGATGATCCCCTGCCCTACTTAATTGGAATGAAGCAACACATTAGGTGTGTGTCATGGATGTGATCAATCCGTAAAGTGACCTCAGTGGTCTGGTGTGGCAGTCTTTGTATGATTATGTCTCAGGTTCTTTGTGAGCTTAAGAAATTTCACACCTTTCTTTGGGAAACTTATTCTGAAATACAAAATCCGAAGCAACAGTTCTTAAACTTTTTGGTCTCTGAATTCTTTTTCACAAATGACTGAACTCCTCCCAAAGCTCTTGTTATATCTACTGTGTTATACCTATAGCAGCCTCCCTTATCCACAGTTCCACTTTCCATGGTTTCAGCTACCTACAGTCCCAAAAGGTTAAATGAAAAATTTCAGAAAAAAAATCATAAGTTTTAAATAACTTTTATTATAGTATATTGATATAGTTATTCAATTTTATTATGAATTATTATTGATAATTTCTTATGCCCAACATTAAACTTTATTATTACTGTTTATGTATAGGAAAAGTCATAATATATGCAGTGTTTGGTATTGTCTGTAGTTTCAGGCAACCACAGGGTGGAGGAGGATCTTGAAATTTATTCCCCAAGAATGGAGGCTACTCTATTGGTAGTCTCTGTAATAGAAATTAAAACTGAGAACTCCTTAAAAAAATAAGAGCCCAAAAATACACGGTCTGTTTGTCATCCATTTATAGTTTGGATCTGGAATGTCCCCCAATAACTTGTGTTAAAAGCTTGGTCCTCAGCCTGGCACTATTAGAAGGTAGTGGAATCCTTAACAAATGGTGCCTAATAGGAGGTCTTAGGTCATCGGAAGCATACCCTTGAAGAGGACTGTTGTACACCAGTTTCTTTTCTTTCTCTCTCTCTCTCTCTCTCTCTCTCTGTTTTTTTTTTTTTTTTTGCTTCCCAGTTGCCATAAGGTGAACAGCTTTGCTCCACCTAGCACTAAGGCCATGATGTCCTGTGCTGCCACAGGCCCAAGAGGAACAGGGCCAACTAACCATGGACTGAATGAAAGCTCTGAAAACATGAGTCAAAATAAAGCTTTCCTCTTTTTAAACTTATCTCTGGTATGTTGTTATAGTAACACAAATCTGGATAACACATCATCAGAACAAAGATGTCATCATATGTCATGAAACTGCCAAAAAATTCCACAATACACTCAAGAGAGAATGATCATAATGTATATCTTAGTATCATTATGGAAACAGCTTTGACTTTGTTGACCTCAGACTTCACCTTGAGGACTGCTGATTTAAAGACTTGATGCACTCCCATCACACAGGTGGCTCCGGATTTCATTATGGAAAAGGCAGATTCAAAACACTGCATCACGTCTCGCACTTTTTTTTTTTTTTTTGGCCTTTATAGCCATGACTGTGGCTGCCTGTGAACTCCCTTTATTCCCATGTGTCCTGTTTGTTGTTGCCAACAGGGTGTCTCAAGGGCCTAGGATCATCCTCTCACCTGCCTTGTCCCTGCCAGGTCAGCCATGGAGTCAACACTTAAGGTACAGCCTGTCCTTATGAAAACTGGGCACACCATAGAAAATATACTACGGCAGCTGGGAAATTGACATTGGGAGGGTTGGCTTTTGCTTTGGCTAGAGAGCCCAGTGTGCCTTTTGCCTAATAGAGTTTGCTGGCAAGCATCCTATGCTAGTGGCCAGACTGCGGGCAAGCTACAGGAAAGGAGGAAAGGCACCGAGCAGGCAGCACTAGCAAATGGTTAATGAGGTAGAGAGGCAATCTCCATCAATGAGGGCTTAGAAGTCCATCTGTACCTAACTGGACTCTGTGCTCAGTGACTCCTAGAGCTCTAGACAATGAAGGGGTAGTAGGGTGATCCATGTGTCCTATACATTCCAACATGCAATTTTATAACACTACATCTTTTCATCTAAATGGCAGTGTTACCAAGGCTATCATTCCAGGGGTCAGACTTGCTGTCCTAGTGCTGTGTCCTTCTACCATCCTCTCTCTACTAGGATGAACAAGGTATAGTACAGAGTCAAGGCTATACCACTGTACTGTGTACTCAGGGTCCATCTGCTTCATGTTCTCTTGGAAAGCCAGACAGGATGCTGTGACAAGCAGAGACAGCTCAGAGATGACACAGCTCCATCCTGGGCAAAATTGCAGAGGGGCCTGGCACCCCCTGCACCATCCCTTTCTGAACTTGGGCTCCTACTTTCTAAGGTAGAGAGCTACAAAATGCTTTATTTGAGGGCTTGCTAACATTTTTGGAAAAATTATGTGTGTAAAATTATGCGTCTGCCCCCCCACATGTTTTAAAATTAACACATACAATTTTTACTACAAGTTTAAATAATTAAAAAGTTTATAACTTCTGGCACACTGACATACTCAATTAAATGTATTGAATAGCCACTTTCATTTATTCAAAAAGCACATGAACAAGCTCTTTTTTAACAACCAGAAAAATTTCCATCATTTATTTTTGATTTCTTGAACTCATATTTCCATCCTAGGTTTCCCAAAGAATTTTGTCTTAGCATGATGAGATTTTAAGCTTAATAATCTTTTATTAATAATTATATCACAATTCTAGGCAGCAAAATATGTAAATTAAAATTTTACCTATTTTATTTTTTTCTCTATTGGACATTTATTATGATCATCATTAATACAAAATTGAAGAAATTAAAACTTCCCGTCACTATAAAACTGTGCATTTTATTAAATATTCTGGATTGATTTATCATTATAATTTATACTAGTGTATGATAGGGTGAAATAAATCTATAACATTAAAAGGAAACCAATCTTTTTAAAAAGATCAGTCAATGTATCTCGGATGAATATTACTTATTATTAAAAGAAGAAAACATTTTGTGATAATTATCAGCAAAAAGCAGAGAAGCTGTTGGGCCACTAAATCTGAATAAAAGTTGGAGAAAACAAGAGACGATAGCCAAATATAGATTTATAGTACATGATAATCTTGGCAAAGAAATTTTTCCCTCATGATTTTGATTAAATGTTTAAGAACATATTCCTATAAGTTTGCTTTAACTTGAAACTATATCTTACTCTTTAGACTCCTTTAACTTGAAATCAGTGCCAAATATGTACTTGAGACACAGGCATCAGTATTTCAGGTTAAACCTGTTTTTGGGCATCATCGAGGATTTTCCTTTGGAAGACTTTCCATTCAAAAGGCACCACCAGGGCCACCACACAGGGGCAGGAGGTTAATGCTAATGAACTTTACACCCAAGATATGTCCACAGAGTAATCTGTTTTGGGAAAAGGCTCAGAGGGAAACTAAGATCTGGAATTGGATTCTCTTAAAATAGCCCATGCCCACGTCCTGCTTGATAAGACTTGGAATGTTCCAACAGTGTGTTGTCTAGGGCACACTCTATCTGTCATCAGTCCCATGGTGACACTCACCTCACTATCCATCTCCTTCTTAACCATGATCTAAAACCCTCCTTTCAACTGGCTAGCTAGAATGGTCTTCCTCCATGTGCCAGGTCCTCATTTCCTCTTCTTCCTCTCCTCTCGCCCTCAATCTTCCAAGCACAGCTCTCCTTAGGGAACTCCATCCTGGGTTTCTGATTGCTGTGCAGTAACACGTGAGTGCTAATGCCTGCATCCATCTGGATGTATCTTTTACAAATGAGAGGTGGACAGTTTTTAAAGGCCTTGCCTCATGTTGACAAAGTTGGCTGTAAATGCCCAGGCAACAATCAGAAATACCTCCCAGATACAACTTTGGTTTTCTAAGCAAAGTTAACCTGGGCCCATAGCTCCAAAGATGCTCTAAAGCCCAGTTTCTGGAGGAAAAGATGAGGAAACAGAAACAGGGTGTCTCAAATGTGGTCATGATGAAAATGGAGAATTGGAGGATGGTAGATGTGAGAACAGGTAAGCAGCTGGGATATTAGAAGGAAGGAACCCTGTTTATGTTCACCTCCACCCCTCTCCCCCATTCTCACCTTCCAATTGGTCCTGTTACTTTGGAAGAGCCAGAGAAGGACAGAAATGGTAAAGTGATGAAGGAAGAAAGTGATGACATGTCAGTCTTAAGTTCTACATCCCATGACAAGGGGGAAATGAAAGGGCCCCACCTTAGACAATATTTTTAAGCAAAAGATTTCCTTGGCATCTCTGTGCCTTTTTGTCTTAATTTCTCCATCCTGTCTCCCTGTACTACTTCTTCCCTCCCTCCCAGTGCAGGTATTTTTAGACTGAGGGGCCTCCTTGACTGACAGGTAGAGAAGAGGAACGCCCAAGCACCTGAATCCCCTGAGGTTACACTGGCTCAAGAATCTGGGGGTTCCTCCTCCTTCAAGCCCCAGCCTGATATTTCAAGAAGTGTCAAGAACTTTCTGGAAGAGGAGCCAGCTGACCCACTTGAATGAGTGATCTTTTGAATAATTTTATACCTATAAAAGAACGTATTCATTGACACTCTTATCGGGTTGGAGTTTATAGCCTGCTTAATGTGTCTGTTAGCTATATTACAGCAGGTTTAATGCTATAATTAAACCTGTAATCTTTAATGATGCCCATGGACTAACAAGACATGTATTGAGTGTGATGTTAGTATTATCCTTATTGTATACATGAGAAATAAGTAGTTTGCCCAAATTCACAGCCTATGAATTGAAAGATGATCCTAAAAAAAGTCAAAGGCTGCTTTGAGATTCTCTGAGGATTGCTTGGCTGTACTTGATCAGCTCAGGACAGGGTTTTCCTTCTGCTAATGGAGTTTCTTCCACCCAATTAACAGTTAAAGGAACAATTAAAGGGTCATACACTAACACTCAAGTTTGTGTTTCTTACCCATAAGGTTAAAAAGCTTCTTAAGAGCAGAATCCTGGCCTTTTCTGATTCATCTTTGGATCTACCACATCATCTGACATCAAGCTTAGTAGTAGATACTTGATATATATTACACATTTGTGAATGAATGGGTGAATATCTCCTTTTTATGAAACACATTATTGGATCTTAATTATTAAACTTCATTTCCCAATTCTCCATATACTTACTATATCTGTATTTCAAGCCATGTGTAACAATTTTCAGGGATATACTCTTTGGGTAACTCTTTAGTTATCTACAAAGCAAATATATGGAAATCAAAACAAAATCCGTGTCTTATTACTAAGTCTCAACTGTTCTTATTCTAGCACAATATTGCTTGCTTACAACTAGAAGAACATAAACACTTGATGTTTTCTTGGTCTAATTACATTCACTGAATTTTTAAACCCTGAATAAAGAGGATATCTGAAGGTATGAGAAATTACTTAACTAAGGTAAAAGAATATGGGAAGCTAGATTGGTAGGGAATGTCAGTCACTGAAAAATGTAAGCTACTATGCTTATTTTTAATAAATTAGAAATATTTTGGGTCAATTAAAAATACGGAAAGATTACCAGCCAGACCCATTTCAGTGTTTAGGCTCACATGATTACTTGGTCTATTTCTGGTCCAGAGTTTCAGAAGGGTTGAGATCTGAACTAGGTCTTGAAAATGTTTAGAACTTGGAGAGGAGAGGGAAAGTCTACAAGGGAGGACTTAGAATTAAGCCCCGGGAAGGAGTACGGGCTCAAAGAGAACCTGGCTTCACACAGATGTTATTGTCCCATGGCCACATACCTATCCCCTGCCCCTTTATAAATCTGGCTCTCCTTTCACATTTCCTCCCTCTGCTGAATTGTGCCACCCTTTCCTCCTACTGCTTGGTGTCTTCTCAGCTCTAATGAACAATGGAGAATAGTTGACGGAGACTTCTGGTCAACATATATATTTATTCTCTTGTTCTTTCTTGGAAATAAAACTGAGTGCTAGCACCTTCCATAAAATGTCCTTAAAGAGAAGAAGATTATCCCATCCCAACCTGTTCACTGGGATGCAGATCATGAGGTCCAAGCTGTTGGTGAGGACAACAGAACTCTAAGATTTACAGAGCAGGAGTTGCTGACAACATGGAGTGCCTGGGAAGGGCTGGACAAATCCCAGGCTTCTTTTATGTGAGAAAGAAAAAAGCCACTATTAATTTTTTAATATTTGAATTTAGTTAATTAATTTACTTGCTTTTGCAGCTGAATCTAATGATAATTTTATCACTCTAGGTCCAGAGCCAACTTCTTACACACACACACACACACACACAAGAAGTTTTGGCAAACTAACAAGAGGAAAAACTCTTGTTATGGTACACTAAGAAATTAAAGTAATACAAGTAAAAACCATGACATGCAATTTTTTTTCTGCTGAATTCTAAAAAGGGAAGGAAAAATAATAAAACTCAATGTTGATAAGGCCAGAAGGAAACAGGTAGACCGATGACAGTGTTTTAAATTGATATGTCTTATAGGAAACACTGGCCACTTAATTCACTTCCCTCAAATATATTTCTATAGTAACATCAATAATCTGATTCATGGAACACTATAATTGATTAACTCAAAAGTAAAAATTTATAGAGATGATGACAGAATTATTTTACCAGCAGAAAACCAAAACTGCCTGAATGTGGTAGTTTAGGAGAATGGCAATGATAACATACTAAACTGATGGAGAACCATGCAGCCATTTAAAATAATATGACAAACACTGTGAAATAACTTGCAATGATACTTGTAAAGTAATGTAGAATTTTTTTTAAATCAGAAATATAAATAGACAGTGGGATGGCAGCTGTCAAATTCTGGCTGTTTGCCCAACCTTAGGCCGTTGGTCCCACTTGACCTGTCCACATTGCATCAAGGCAGAGAACTGAATACCCCAGCTGTGTTCCTTGCAGATACCTGGTCCCTTGCTATGGACTACCCTTGCAGAAACATTGCCTTGTGTTTGTTTACCATTTTGTTTTTAACCTTGATGGTTCTTGAACTTAGGGTTTTAGATTTTATAAGGTGGTTCCTAGTGAAACAGCTCAGGTAGTCCAAAGGGCTCCTTATAATCTTAAGGTATTCCACAGCCAGACATGCCCAAAGCAGAAAGGCTGGTCACAAAAAGAATTACACACATGCTTCGGGAACACTTTCAGTGGACTTGAGTGAAAATAATAGAAGATCTACCTTGTAAAGAAAGTTTTCTCAAAACAAAACATAAATAAACCAAGTCAGTTTAAAGTTAAAAGGTTTGAGGTTTTACAAATGCAACATTTTGAGTAAGAAGTAGGCTCAGAAACTAGTTAGTTGCCAGCATAAGCTATTTCTGGTAGGCGAGAAAAGCTGTCTTCAGACAACCTTCTCAGATGGCAAAGCCAAGAGCCAGGTGGAGGACCCAGCCCAATATAGAGTGGATTAAGGAGCCACCCCAGGGAGCAGAACTGTACCCCGACCTCAGAGTAGGGAGCCTGGAACCATGTGTCCATCAGGATTCCTGGTTTCTTATGAATTGCTGACAGCTGACTGTGTCTTCCCTCAATCCTCATTTAAAGTGAGAGTATTTATTACTGTCATTCTTCTGTCCCTGACTTGACATTGTTTGTTGAGCTTGTGTAAAGCTTATAACTTGTCTCTTTAGTCTTTAGATTACAGGTCTCTGA
This sequence comes from Castor canadensis, assembly GCF_047511655.1. NCBI lineage: Eukaryota > Metazoa > Chordata > Mammalia > Rodentia > Castoridae > Castor > Castor canadensis. The sequence continues at coordinate 143,668,926 of NC_133391.1, read as the reverse complement.
ATCCAGAGTAGTCATAGCAAAAAAAAGACAGAGACTTATCCTCATTTATCCTCATTTGGACTTTATAGAAATCACAGAATCCTGGATTTTGAGCTGAGTCAGAATCTCTGAGGGTGTGATTGTGGAACCCATGATGTTAAGCAACCTGGAAGTTTTAATGTACACTTTCTTTGCAGCAACCACCTGTACACATTAATGGGTATTGAAAGAGATAAGCGGTTAAGTCACCGAAGTCCTGTTATACCCCATCCCCAAGGCAATGAGTGCTTAATGACCTCTGATATAACCAAGGAAGATTCTCAAACACAGGTACACATTAGAATCTCCTGGGAACCCTTAGGAGAAGGAAGAGGAGAGAGAGAGAGAGAGAGAGAGAGAGAAGGAGGGAAGAAGGGAGGGAGGAATGAAAGAAGGAAGGGAGGGAGGGAGGGGGGATGGAGGAAGAAAGAGGAAGAGAAAGAAAGAAAGAAAACCTATTCCCTTCTGCACAGCATTAGGTCTGAATCTCTGGGAGTAGGGTCTACTTCAGATGATTGGATTATGGAGTACAGTAAGTTTCTGGAAGAGATGATACAATTCCTAAACCAAGAACTCATTGGATTTCTGAGAAATGAGAAATAAATGCAGAAACTCTCTAAATATCATCATTTTCATATATTTAGTGATTGATCTAAACTGCTATTAACCTCAAAGATCTTCTGAGGATTTGGTGACTAATCGCTATTTCTGAGTCAAAAATGAAATAGCATCTATTTTCATGATGTAATAAAGTCAAGTGAACATTAACTCAGACCCATGAATCAGCAGATATAATCATTTGACAGAGCCTGGTAAAGTTATCTATGGAAATACATTTTAAGCTGTTGCACAAGATTCAAGATTTTGGTAGAAATGCTTAAACTACTTTAAACAAAGAAAGAAAGAAAAGTATGATAATTAAATGAGTAATGGCAACCTGTTATCTGAGACAATGAGGAATAGTAGGGAGCTAAGACAAATTAGATTTGGTGCCAGCCAAACATTAAAAAAAAAATTAAAGGCTAATTTATCTTATTGGTTGCCAGTTTATAAACTTGAGTCACAATAGAAACCATTACAATGGAGAAATAAGCACAAATGCAGAACTATAATGGTTAAGGGCCAGGAAAAGCTTTAAAGAAAGGATGACCATGAAAACATTTTAACAACTAAATTTTTTCTTTCATTTTTAATTTATTTCGTTTTGAAATGATTTCATATGCCAACATAGAACAAAGTAATTCAGATTCCCTGCATACACTAAGTCTCCAAATCATAACATCTAATATGACTTCTGTACAATGATCAAAGTCAAGAAATTTTCTCTGATATAATATTATTCTATTATCTGATCTATAGACCTCATTCAAATCTCACCATTTTTTCCTACTAATGTCCCTTTTCTAGTTCAGGACCTAATCTGGGATCACATTGTGCATTTGGTTTTTATGTCTCCTCAGCATCCCTTAATCTGGAATGGCTTTTCATTCTCATTCATGACTTTTGACATTTTCAGAGAGTGTTAGTCAGTTATTTTGTAAAATGGCCCTCAATTTGTGTTTGTCTGATGTTTACTTATGGTTTAAATTCAGGTTTTACATTTTGGGAATAAATACCACAGAGTGATACTGTAGCCATCTTAGTGCATCATAACAAAGACATATTATGGTGATTTGGACCGTTGTAGTTTTGGAAACTTTGATCACTAAATTAGGGTGGCGCCTGCCATGTTTCTATATTGCAGTGTCACTAATTTTCCTTTGCAATTAACATGAAACTTAAGGGTATTTTGAGATCATGTTGATGTCCTGTTTTTCATCATACTTTTGTCCACTGATTTTAGCACTGACTCATGAATCTTGCCAGAAATAACTACTGTGGTGTTTGCCAAATGGTGATTTTCTAATTTTATTATTTCTTCTACATTTACTAGTTGGAATTCTAATTTTTTTCTTTTATCCCCTTTAAGGTTATTTATTTTATTTATTTTAGTCTTATGGAATCTTACTTAACTCAATGGGTTGTGATCCATCATTACCATTATTTGTTTTGTTGCTCAATTTGTCCCAGGTTGAACTACTCAGAGTTCCTCCAAGTACATTGTTGGATCCTATTGAGATAGACTCATCATTTTTGTCTGATTTTTTTTTTTTTTTTTTTTTTTTTTTAGTATTGGGGCTTGAATTCAGGGCCTCACACTTGCTAGAAAGGCACTCTACCACTTGAGTCACATCACCAGCCCTTTTTGTGTGGGCTATCTTTGAGATAAGAGGAGATTTTATGTGTAGTTCAGCCTGTATCACAATCTCCAATTTGTAGCTGGAGATGACAGGTGCATGGTATCATGCTCGGCCCAGTTGAGACAGGATCTTGTGAGCTCATACTCCCCACCTCCAAACCCCTGGGACTGTCCTTTTTTTAAAAAAAATTTTTTATTTTATTCATATGTGCATACAATGTTTGGGTCATTTCTCCCCACTTCCCCCTGCCTCCTCCGTTACTCCCCCCTCCCTCCCTTACCCCGCCTTACTCCTCACTACCAGGCAGAAACTATTCTGCCCTTATCTCTAATTTTGTTGTAGAGAGAGTATAAGCAGTAATAGGAAGGAACAAGTGTTTTTGCTGGTTGAGATAAGGATAGCTATACAGGGAGTTGACTCACATTAATTTCCTGTGCATATGTGTTACCTTCTAGGTTAATTCTTGATCTAAACTTTTCTCTAGCTCCAGGTCCCCTTCTCCTATTGGCTTCAGTCGCTTTTAAGGTATCTGCTTTAGTTTCTCTGCATTAAGGGCAACAAATGCTAACTAATTTTTTAGGTGTCTTACCTATCCTCATATCTCCCTTGTGTGCTCTCGCTTTATCAAGTGATCAAAGTCCAAACCACAGTCCTTCCTATCTCTGCCTCCCAAGTAACTAGGATTACAAGCATGAGCCACTGTGCCTGCTATGTAATACTTCTTTATTTATGACATCACAATACACTTCATGACTGTGTTTTCCCTGTCTCAGACCTAGAATTAGCCATTTCTCCAAGGGACTCTGGCAACTTTTATTGAAGAATGTATTCCCACACCAAGATTTGGTCAATTAGTATGTTTATTAATAATAAATGCCATTGCTTCTGGGCACTCTCTGCAGATGGAGAGAGAAATAATGTGTGCGAACATACATGCGTGTATCTCTATTTCTACATGCATCTATAAATTAAAACCATGAGCTCATATTTATGCTTCCAATTCTAATCTAACATCACAGAGTTCCTTCTAGCTTTCCCGCCTTTCCTTATTTATAGTGCCATTCTCTGATGGTGAGAGACCTGGCTGTCATTACCCATGAAATGGTTTCAGTCAACCTTTTGATTGCTCAACAATTATTTGCAATCATCTTCCCACATGTGCAACTTCAAAAATGTTCGTGTCTCATAAAGTACATTCATTCCCCCAAAACAGATAACCAAAATATCACCCAATTACTGCATTCCTCAATCTGGTTGTAGCTCTCCATGGTTGAGCAAACTGTGGCTAAGCAAATTTACCAATCATCAACACATTTAATATACAACAGAAGAGAGAGATTAAGGCCAACTACAGTAAAGAGAATTCTAACTATGAAGAGCAGACTTGGGAAACACACACATGCATGTACATACACATACATGCACACAGCACACACTGGACAGTACGTGCAATATGCAATTCCCCTGGGACAGGTATGTGACTTAGGGATGAGAACATGGCTTAGAACAGTCAGGGTGAGTCTAGAGACTGACTTGGAAAATGACAATACTGAGGGCATTCTTTGTTTTTCTCAGCGTCATGATCTGATAATGCTCTAACAGTGCTGGGATACCTTAGTCAACTAATGTGGAGGCTTCAGGTTTTCTTCCCTGGAAGACTCTTCTTTATTCACTGACCTCCATGGCCAAACCTGGAGAGTTTCCATTTCCATGGGCTATGTAATTTTAGCAACTACTTTTCTGAGTGTGACTTCAAAGTCTCAGAAACCTGAGATTGCTTGGGGATTAAGAAGTGTGAGATGATGGTTGTCCAGGATTGAGATTTCTTCAGCAATAGAGCTCCTCCATAGACTTGCTTGTCATCAGGATAGTTGACTGGTCACTCTTATGGGCTAGGAATCAAAGAAAGAGAGCCTGTCTCTGATCATGGTATTTGTGTCTAAGATCTTCAGACTTCTGTTACATTATCATCTCTGAAGTAAGTAAATGGCTACTACTTTTATCTTGGCTTCTTCTTTAGAAAGTTCTGACCATCACTTGGAGCATAGAGAGTGTCTCCCTGCCCTCATGTTCCCTTACAGCTGCACTAGTTTGCTCTATCAATGGAGTCAGCTCAGCAAAAAGTATTTTGTCTTCTGCCCCAATCTGGCTTTATGTCATAAACCTCACCTTGTAATAGGATATTTTGTTTTTACTGACTTCTAGAGTCTAGTCCTTTTAGATTGCAGTCCATAACCAGAAAGGGCATTCCTAAGAAAGACCATACTTTCTTCCTTCTCTGGTTTCAGTTAGACCACTCCATTTTGACCTGTCTCTTTATTATAGAAACTTCCTATAATCCAAAATCCTGGATCTTTCCTACTATTTTCCTTGGTATACCTTGTAGGCCCATTGCCTGAATCCCAATAAGCCACCTCTCTTCACCTTGTTACTTCTGTTCAGACTAGTCCACAGTTTAAGGTTTGTACTTATTACATTCCACTCCTAGAAGAAAAGTCTATATCAGTTAGAGAATTCTTTGACTGCAATAAGCAGAAGATCTGGCTCAAATCAACTATGCAATAAAGAAATATAGTACCTTTTATAAGTTAAGTCAGAGCTCAGACAAGCTTCAGTATTAGCTTCCTTCTGAGTGAGACTCATTCAGGTTCTTCCTTCTCTTTACATCACTTCATCTGTAATCTTGGTCCATGCTGCTGGCAAAATGGCCCCAAACATTTCTGACTTTACAACATTATTCTCTGATTCTGAAAGGAAGAGCAAGAAAAAAAAAAACTCATACAAACATTGCATGCCAGAGTTCTGAGAGGGCTCTAGGTTACTTGGTCACCCTACATCAATGTAAAGTTCAATATCTGTGGCCTAAGCCAATCAGAGGCCATCCCATGAGTGATGTTTGGGGATGGTACACATCTAATGAGAAGAGGGTACTAGTAGAAAGAGTAAAGTATATTCTGGTTGAGAACCAGTAATATTCATTACTCATTGTTATTGGGCCTTTTAAGTCATCTTCATATTTTTTAATGATATTAATCTGTGTCTGAAGTTGTCTTACTTACATGTCTCTCTTTGAAGACTTTACAGCTCCATGAGAACAGGAACCTTATCTGTATTATGCATTTCACTCTTAGTGCAATGCCTGGCATTAGATAAATATTTGCTTCATGAATGAATAAGTGAATACATTGTGTTTATCCTGAATATCTGAAACCTTGGAGCCCACTGTCTCAAACCTCCAGTGCATGAATACTTCATTGAGATGTTTGGACTTAAAGCTTCACAGCTGGGAAGTAGTTAGCCAAAACCCAGACTCAGCCTTGCTGACTCCACATATCATACAATTCCAACTATTCCAAGTTGCTCTAATATGTTAAAATAAGCTCTCAGAATCTTAGTGCAGCTGTGTTCAGAATACATGTAGGAAACACATAAAACATTCTGACAGCTAATATCCAAATAGTAATTTGGAATATTCACAAGAGTCTAAAACTGGCAGGAACTGATATTTGCTTTTCTGATCTGGAGCTATCAACATACTCCAAGTTTAAAATCATATCTTGCCTAATAGATGAAAGAAGGGAAGTGACCCATTGCCAGTGTAGTTTTTCATTTTGCTTTGGAACATTATTATTTTGCTTATTGCATGCTGCCTCCATTGAAAAGTAAATCCTTTGTAGCTGATGTGTTAGTGGAGAGACTTGATCAATAGACAAGGGAAGTAAAAGTAACTGGTGTCTGAGGTGAGCTAGATACTTCATTCACTCATTCACTTACATCTTTCCACTTGTATATCTGCAGCCATTATGCTGGGGATTAGATACGTAACATTTATCACAAGCTAGTGTACATTAGTAGTACATATTAGTGTACATTAGTAGTTCATATTAGTGTACATTAGTAGTACATTAGCTAAGATAATGAACTCTGGCATCAGAAATATCTCAGTTAAAATCCTGACTTTGCTGTAGCCTGTGAAATCCTAGACCTACCCAGTTAACTTACCTGGTCTTACTTTCTTCATCTCATTGAATTGTTCTTTATCTCACATACAGTTGCTTTGTGAGGTTTAAATGAGACAGAATGTTGTTGCATTGCTATGTCTATTATAGTGCCCGAGACACAGTAGTTACTCAATTCAGTGCTATTTGTTCCCAATTTCCAGTCCTCTAGTTGCTTACAATAAAGTAGAGAAAACAGATGTAAGTCTTGACCATTTTCCCTCAAATGCTCTGAGTTAAGTGTTATTTCTCTCATGTTACAAGCAGGAAATTGAGACTTTCAATAGCTCATTTAAGGCCTCAATTTATGAGTAAATGAGCCAAAATTCAAAAATCCCATGATACTAAGTCTAAAGTCCATGTTCTCATCTACTTTCTGGATGACAAATTGAGATTCAAGCATTCTAGTCCTGAATTTAGACCAGCATAATAGCCATGGAGAACTTCTACAACGCATCAAGATCCCATCCTAATTTGCTTCAGTCAGAATATAAGAAATAAGGGCTGGGTGTTGGGTATTTTCATAATCTCTCCAAAAGATTCTGATGGGCAACTAACTAATTTTGAGGACTACTGCTCAAGCTTTTTCCAGCCTTAACAGCCTGATCCCTGCATATATGGCAGCAATTATAAGAACCAGACCACTGCTAGTAGAGGCTGGTATGTTCCAGGACTTTCCTTATCTGGGGCTTCTTTGTCACCAACGTATACTCTTGGAGAAAGGCCAGAGCAGGTAGTGTTCCCTTTGCTGAAAGTCATTGCCATGGAGTTATAAGGCATGTTAGAGTATCCACATGGCATACCCAGCACTGCATGAGTGCTTGTGAAGTTGTGTGTGTGTGGGGGGGAATCCAGTCTCCTTCATTCATGTTGAGTTGACAGATTAACAGCATCCTTCACACATGGAGGAAGGAGCAGCTTGGGAAATGTCCCAAACAAATGCAGCTGTTCTTTGTTTCTGGAGAGGATGCCAATAACATTTTGTTCCTTGGGGTTCTCAAAAATGAAAGTGCGTGCATAATTATAAAAACAAACAAACCCATAAGGGTAATTATCATATTAACCAATATGTCATATTGACATTTGTGTAAACTCATTAAATAATAATTTATATTCTAGTCTTTATCATGACTTTATGTTGAAGTATTCAAAAAATGAGAAGAATCATTCCTTAGCCACTAGATGCCCTCCAGGACATTTCAGTCAGCCATAGGTCAAAGCTTTTCAGCTCCTTATACTGGGGTAATTTAGGAACTCATCTCAAAGGTGGCTCACAACAGTAGTCTTTATAGAGCCCACTTTCTGGTAGTACTTCTGTGCAGACCATGCTCAGGTATCACTATCTCCATTCTTCAGAAATTGAAGTTTAGCAAGGTTAGGTAACTTGCTCAAAGGCCAAAAAATCATAAACTACACTCAAACATACGTTGAGATTCTCTAGAATCTAAATTCTCAATTTACTCATTTGAGTCAGGAGGAAATTATGCTTCTCTGGCACACCACAGGTTAGAAACCAACGAATAAATGAAAGCACAGACATCCCAATAAAGACAAAGGTACTGGATTCTGATGGCTCGGTGCTGATAAGTTGTGGCCCATTCTGAGATCCAAGAGGAATGTGAATAAGTTTGTTGGCAGACCCCAGACTCTGACTGGATCAGCTGATTCTCATTGATTGTTGCCCCCACACCAGCCTGAAACAGCAGGCAGTGCTGAGCCCTCATGCATTTACCCTCCAGTGCAGATCCACATCCCAATAGCATTTAGTCAGAGGTGAATAAGAGCATGGTGACCTTGAAAAACAGTTGAGAGAGACTCCTTACCTAAGGATGAGTTCCAGAGTTCTCTATACCAGTGTTATCCAGTAGTAACATAGTGCAAGCCATGTCCATAGTTTTAAATATTCTAATAATTTTAATAATCTATTTTAATTAAAATTATATTTTAAATTAATATTAGAAGTTAGAAATAAGGTAGTTTGTGTTCCTTTCTTTGGTAATATATCTTTAAAATCTGGTAGGCATTTTATGCTTACTGTATGTACCAATTCGGTCTGCTACATTTCAAGTGCTCAGTAGCCACCTGTTTTTAATTAATACCTTATTAGACAGCACATATCTAGACCATCTCAATATAATTATTAGGTTGTTGTACCTAATATACATAAATATGTAATATATGAAATTTTCAGATGCTTTGTTGTTATTTGGGGTTTAGTCTGGGGCAAGCTGCTCTCTGATTTAACATGAAGAACACAGTTTGAGTTGGGAAGGCAGTAGAGTTTTTGTTGGCTAATATTATTGCCAGAGACTGACTCTAGGAACACATAGGTGGCCAAAAATGCAGTTTGGAGCCATGGAATTCCCTGAATGGAGATATTTAAGAAAAGAATAACTGTTCATCCATCTGAAATGCTGGGAGCACAGTGCTAATTATAAACTCATGAGGATGCGGGGAAAGATTAAATGAATGAAGAAGATATAAAATTAAAAATCAGTAAGTACTTGAGCTCCTTTTGTGACTTCCACAATGTGTTATGGGTGATATGAAGAATTGAATAAGGTAGATTTAAAGGAATCTATTAGACTTTTATACAAAGGAGCTGTCTTAGGTTTGGTTCCCGCACGGTTCCCAACTAAGACAAGGATTTGGGTTTAAGTTATTTATTTGGGAAGCGATCTCAGGAAACATGATAAGGTAGTGGGGAAGTGAGACAGCAGGCAAGCCAATACAGGATCCAAAATGAATGAACTACTGCTATGGGCGACCTCAACTCCGTCTCATTGGGGGTCCTCTGAAAGACCACATGGAACATGACTCAGAATCTACTCACTAAGAGGAGAGGGAGATAGTATTTACCCTCCACCATTCATGCCTCATTGATCGAGGCTCACTTCTGGGGTGTTAACTCCCAGCACTTCTGGCCTGGCCTGCCCTTGGGCTGAGTCCACTTCTGCTGTTGGAGAATATGCTCAGGAAGAGAAGGAAGAGAGGAAGCCATGGACACCTGTGAGAATTATTATGGGCTGTGATGATGTAGGCCTGGAAGATATGACCGGGCTCCTGTAGCGTCTGTCCAACAATAATTAGCACTCCTAAGACCTTACCTTTAGTAAGATCAGGCACTATTTTAACCACTGATCACATATTAACTCACTTAGCCTTCATGAAAAGTCCATAATGCAGGTATCTATACCTGAGAAGAAAGAAACAGGATTACAGAGAGGTTTGTAATTGGCTGAAGAACATACAAATAAGAAAGACAGAGCCAGACTAGGTTTTGTGTTTTAGTTATCAAATAGCTTGGATTCTACTGAAATCTGAACCTGCACTTCTGAGAAAAGTTTCTTGACCTATTTTGCAAATACTAAATCTTATATTTCAACAAGAACAACAACAAAAACTTTTGCTTTTCCAAGTCTTGGTTTTATATTCTGTACTAACACACAGTTCTTAACATCAAATTCTCTATAGGGTAAGTGGAAAGGAAAAGCTCTGCATATCTAGAAACAGACCAGGTAAGGTTATTAAAGTCTGAGGCTTACAGAGAGAGAGAGAGAGAGAGAGAGAGAGAGAGAGAGAGAGAGAGAGAGAAGGTAGAGATAGATATTATAGAAATGAAATGATTATTTGTATGTTAAATACTAACACTGCACATCTTCAACGTTTTCTACAAAGCTATAATGTACAAATATAGTGTACCAAGACTATTGAGTGTCTACACTGCATGGGGGTACTCATGAAACTGCTTTTCCCCCGTCCACTAATTTCTGACTTTTTTCCACAGAGCTCTCATCCCTATACACATAGCTTCTAGGCAGACCTCTTACTTTTCTAGTCACTGTCACATATCAGAGATGTCTTACTTTCAGGTATCAAAGGTGCAATTTACCCTAACCCCAAGCTTAATCTCCTGTATATCACATCTCCTATTCTCATTTCAGGCCAGACCTGGGTTTGGATATTTCTATTAGAGAAGGGGGAGGTACTGCCGGGCTTTTTACTCACCCAATCCCTCTGTTGATTCTAGCTCCTTCAGACCCAGGGCTAGGGGAGGGAGAGAGGCAAAGTCTTATTTGACAAACACTGTTGCAGCATGACCTACATGGAAAAATCCTGGCTCTTGCTTTCTTCCTCCTTCTTTGTTGGTCCTTTGGAGGCCTATATGCAGGGGACAGCTCCCACTAATACCTGCTGTTCACTGCTTAGGACCCCCTCAGCTCCTAAATGGCAGTATATCTACCTCTCTTTCTCTGCTGGCTTGTCTAGTTCCTGCAGGCAGAATCTGGAAGGTATGAGTACTGGCAAGGTACCCAGAGCCTGGCTTTCTCTTGAGGGTGGACCCTTCACATTTGCCCACTTAAGAGGGGAGATTTTATTCACCTACTCTTTAGCTCCATCTCTCAGCCCTGCATCTATCAGCCTTTCCCCTCTGGATATTTGCAGGTTCTGTGTCTTCCCAATTCTAGGGAACATTTACTGAACTGTCCTAAGAACTCTCTGCTCCCATAGCAGCCTTGAGTTTCTACAGCTATGCAGGCAACTCTTTGTGGAGTAGGTGTGTGAGATTTCGATTTATTCTTCCCTCTTGACCAACAGCTGCACATCCTTTTCCTTCTCCTCTCCCATCACACGCTTGATTTGAGTAGGACAGAGGAACTGGGGGTTAGGGGGTGGAGATCAACTGTGTTCAAAGAAACCTTCCCTTGCTAACCATCTACTAGTATTGTCATTGTCCTTTAATGCACAAGTGAGAATGTGTGGTGTTCATGGGTTACAAAAGTGGTCTGTCTGTCTTCTTCGCAAATCCTGCTGCTGGTCTAACTTCCACAGACCTCGACTTGAGAGCTGCAACAAGACCAGCACACATCTTATACAATATCCTATGACAGAAGTCAGAGACATGAGCACCTCTCTCGAGGCTGATTTCAATGCAGTCCTGCTTAGACACACTGAGAGTAACCAAATTCCCTCAAGATTTCTTCCAACGTTCGGTTTTAATTTTTACAAACTTAACCTCTGTTTGTTTTCTCCAACCATAGGACAATTCCCAAATTGCTTGAAAAATGGGGAAAATACTCTTTTTCTTTTAAGCTTATAGAAAAAAAAAACAGTGTAAAACAGAAATGTGATTCAAGCACCCTCCACTTCACCAATGTCCAAATCATTTAACAATAAAGAATAAGCACAATATAAGTTGGAAAATAGCCCTCCCTTCCTCCAGTAATGCTTAGCCACAGAAACTTGAAATGAATTAGGTTGGATTCCTACACGAAATTACTTCCATTTCTACCACTGAGAAGGCGGAATGAAGGCAATAGCACGAGACTATATTTTTAAATGCCAGTGAAACTTCAAATTCAAAGCAATATAAATCTCTTTCTTTGATGTATAGCAGAGGGATCTATAAGCTATTCCTTCTGGGTCTTTTTTTTTCCTCACAGAGAATCTGTGAATCATCAGAGCCATAAAAGTATATATCTGAACACTAATAATTACATGAGTTTTAACTGGAAGAGGACAATGATTTTAGTTCTCCAATGGAGCTGTCTTAGTCAGCATAGATTTTCTGTCAATGTGCAGGCAAGAGGGTCTAATTTCCTGTCTTTGTGGAAGACACAGGCCTGATTACCAACAAGACTCAGAGGAGCAGCTGGCTGCAGACTTCCCAGAATCACTTTTCAAACATGAACAAGGGGGCCACCCTTTCTAGAGATGGCACCCCCTGATCTCTGAACCCTGTGGGCTCTCAGCCCTCCCAGAGCCACATGTTTCTGAGCTGGCATGGTGGCCAGCTGTGGAAGGACAAGCCTCCTCTTCCACTCTCATATGACATCAGTCAGCACAAGTGCCAAAACACAGGAGATTGGCTTAATTAATGTGATTTAGTCTTTCCCTCAAAATAAAAGTAATGTGCCTTCAAATTACAACATGTTCCTTCAATAATATTTAGCAGAGTATTTACAGAACAGCAGATCTAGTCATGAAACTCAACTCAGCATCTTCCTTGCAAATGCTTTCCCATGCATTAGCCCAGGAGCTCACTGGCTGACACTGACTGGGGTGGATTGCACTAATCTCTCCCTACCCCACCCTGTTTAAACCATGGCAGTGGATGGTCAGCTGCTGTGCGTGAGATCTGCATTCAGTCACATAGTTGGTTACTTTGGGATCAGGACTGAAAGTCAGATTTCCTCACCTCAGAGCGTACTCCTGCCTTTGTCATTTTAAAAAGAATAGTTTGCTTTATGATTTCAGAAGTAATTTGTATTCATTATAGAAAATTGGAAAATCACAGAAAACATTAGGAAGAAAAGAAAATTGATCACATTGTCAGGTAGACATGATAGTATAACATTAGGATGTAGAGTCTCATTTTCTTTCTTTCTTTTGGTGACACTAGAGTTTAAAATCATGACCTTGCACTTGCTAGGCAAATACTCTTACTGCTTGAGCCTCACCCTCAAAGAATTGCTTTAGTTATTTTTTGGATTTAGTTATTTGGGGGGATTATTTTTTGGATAGAATCTCATGTTTTTTCCTGGGGCCATCCTCAGACCACCATCCTCCTACCTTTGCTTCCCATGTATCTAGAATTACAGGTATAAATCAGCTGGCTTGCCTGAGATGGGGTCTCATTAACATTTTGCCCAGGCTGGGCTGGAAGAGCAGTCCTCCCATCTCTGCCTCCCATGTGGCTGGTATACTTGTTTCTTTGAAAAGGATCTCATACTATGCATACTATTTTTAAATGAACTTTTTTCATTTTTCCAGTTAGAAAAGTAATCCATGCTTATTATGGAAAAAAAACAGGAAACCTAATCATAAAGAACATCCCTCTATCCCACCTGCCATGAGGTAAGCATGATAAAGCAATTTCATTGAATTTGACATTTAGAAATCCCATAAAGTTACAACAGGCCCTAAGGCAAGGGTAAGAAACCAATACTGTGCCATTATCTTCATTTTGGATCTGGGGTGATTTGTCTGGAATGTCTCTTTGTTTCAGCTTCCCTATTCATAAGTATAGGCAAGAATTTCCAACTCACTTGACAAGAATATTTTGGGGATCGATAATATGACATTGGTTGGGAATTTTCAATGTTTTGAAAGAAACCTGCAATCTGCAGGCCATGAACTACACTCATTCAATTTGAGTTCCTTCTTGCAGGCCAGACCACAAAGAATTGGGGCCACATGAAAACAGTAGAAGGTGGTTTGGCCAGAGACACACAATCTGGCTTTATCTAGGCCAGAGAATGAAAGGAGCTGACAAAGCAGAGGCAAGTGTGAAGCTCATTGTTCCGCCCAATCTCAAACTCATCCAAGCCACAGGCAAGTACAGGTGCTAAAAGGCTCTGGGAAGGCAGGCAGCTCTCTTTCCTGGGGATTTGTACTGACTTTTTTGAGGTCTCTTCTGTTGTTGTTTTTATGTATCTCTAAAATGCCTTAAAAATGATGGCAGGCATGGGAATGGCCCACCATCTGACTTAAGAACTATCTTAATGATATAGCTTCATTTACATAAATTGAGCAAACTCTGTGATTTAATCATCCAAATGAGCAGCACCATGTTCAGAAGATGAAAGCATTCTACAGTACATGAAGTCCTGATGGAAATGTATCGGACAGGTGGATTTTTTGTCATGGTTTCGAAGAGGCACCTAGCAATAAACATTCAGACATGTGCTACCCAGCTAAATAAAACAGAACAAATCAATCAAGCAGACAAACACATTATCTCATGTTACCCTTGGATTATGTGCTGCTCAAGGCCTGCCCTTCTGTGTGTGCCATGTATACAGAGCAAGTGGCACCACCACCCACTCAGCTTCCCTAAATCAGATCTCTAAGCCTCATTCTGGAATCCTCTCTCTTTCTAACTTCCCATCTCTAACTAGCTGCCAGGTCCTGGTGATTCTACTTCCTCAATATTTCTCAAATCCTCTACTTTTTTCCATGCCCACTTTGTTCAGCATAGGCCAAGCCATAGTTCTATCTCACCTCCTTGACAGTTGTCACATTTTTATTTTTGCTGTACCCTAGCCCGGGTGATCCTTTGGAAACAAACCTGACAGTGTTGCTCCACTGAACCCCCCCCCCCCCCGGTGATTTCCCATAATTCCTTTAATCAAAGAGTAAAATCCATGCAGAAAAAAATCACTCTTGAATATGTGATTGTGCATAATTTGACAAACACACAGTCATGTAGACATCATCACATGAAAAATACAAGGCAGTTCTTTTGGGTAGTTATGAATAAAGCTATTCTAAATATTTACACAGGGTTTTTTATATGAATGTACGTTCTCATTCTACTTGAGTAAATATAGGAGAGGTATTTCTGGGTTAAATGGTAAGTACATATTTAACTTTGTAAGAAACAATCAACCTATTTTCAAAGTAGTCATACCTCTTGTACTCCTCTAGTGGCTGATAAAATCTAGCCTCCTTCTTAGCTCTTCCAGGGCCCTCCACATCTACCCTCTGCATGTGTTTCCATTCACAGCTCTATCACCCCACCCTTTCTACAGTTTGTCACTCCACTACACTCAATTTCTTTCCACTGTTGTGAACAAGCTCTTACTCATCTCCAGGACATCCCACATATATCTCTTCTGCCAAAAATACTTGAGCACTCCCCTCCTGTCCTGAACAATTTTGTTACCTGACCAATTCATTGGCTTAAACATCTCTACCAAGATGGTTTCCCCCAAACTTATATTAGATTCCCTCTTGTGTTTCCCACATTCATTCATTTATTCAGAAAATGCTTGATGAATAACAAATAGGGTGTAGGCACTGTCCCAAGCACTGGGAATTGGCAGTGAACAAAACAGACAAAAATCTGGGCTCTCACAGAATTTGCACTCTAAGTAGGGGATAAGCCATGGAAAACAACAATCACAGGCTGGGGATTCGGTTCAGTGTTAGAGCATTTTCATAGTATACATGAGGCCTTGGGTTCAATTCCCAACATCGCAAAAACCCAAACAAATAAATGCTAGACTGCTAGATAGTAGCAAATGGTATAAAAATAATAATAATAAAGCAGAGTCATGAGCAAGACTACAGAAGGACTTTGGGGCTGCTATTTTAGTTTGAGGGCACCATAAATGGGCAACCCTGCAAACACCTGGGGGAAGATTGTCCAGGCAAGGTGAACAACAAAGAGAAAGATGTTAAGACAGAAAAGAAGCTGATGTGAAGGGGCTGGCAGTTCAGGAAGTAGCATGGAGACCAAGGTGGCAAGAAGCCAGTAAGCTGATGGAGAGGTGAGGAATTCAGGCCAAAGGGGCAAGGGGCCAGATCACAAGTGACTGGCCACTCCCACCAGGCCCTTGTCATTGCTTTCTACCTTGTTTATCTTTCCCTCTCAGCTGTGTGCCATTTGAGGTCCTGGTCTGCATTTGTTCAGCTCATGACTGATTTCAAGCATTTGGCATGGTTTCTACTACACAGTAGATTCTTAATAAATATTTGAATTCATGAATGAGTGAATGGAGCAACTTAATGACATTCTCTTGATTGAATGATAAGCCCTGACATGGCACAAAGCCTACATTATTTACCAAGGAGAAAAGGAGGTTTATGCTGCTTAAGTGACTTTCCCAAAGGGAGACGTGAGTAGCATGGCTGGAATTCAGCTGCTTCTTGATTAAAGCTCCTTCTCATTATATTGGCTCTGTGTTTCCTGAACCAAGAGGTTAAGGTAACACACTGGAATATCTAACCATCCTTCAGCTCGTCCTCATTCTCTATCACTCTGCTGATCTTGAGTTTGAAATAAATCTCTTATGGACTGAGTGCTTGTGACCCCAAATTCATATGTTGAACCCTTATTCCCAGGTGTGCGGACATTAGGAATTGGGGTCTTTGGGCTGTAATTAGGACTAGATGAGGTCATAAGGGAGGAGTCCTCATGAATAGGGCATCCTTAAAGAGTCCCATGAGAGTTTGCTTCCTCACTTCTGCTATGAGAGGACACAAGGAGAAGCTGGCAGCCTGCAAACAGAAGAGGACCCTCAGAACTCAACTGTGCTGGCATCCTGATCTCAGACTTCCAGCCCCAGAACTATGAGAAATAAATTTCTGTTATTTTACAAACTGCCCAGTCTGGCTTAGGCCAGAATGAACTAAGACAAAACCTCAGGGCCATCCTTTAGGGGAGCGGTTGGGGCAAAAAACTTTTTAAGCAACTCAGGAGTTTATAAACGTCTTCCTAAAATATGATCTACAGAATGATTTTTGAAAACTAGGACACATCATCTTTAAAAATAAAAATTTATGGCTTATCAGAAAAATCTGAAAATGTGGCTCATGGAAAAGCCCACTGAGCTAAGTAGTTACTGTCCCTTTGCAGAAGGGATGGAGGGGATTCCCTTTCCAGTTGCCACAGTCTTCAATACTCTTTGGTGCTTTTACCTGATCTATGTCACCAGTTTACGTTACTTTCCTATGGGGTGAAAATCATAGCTTACTGCCCTATAATGAGTGTGTTCAGAATCCCTGGTCAGTCTACTTGTGTGTTCCATAGCTCTTTCCAGCACAATGAAGTGGCTGAATTCAGAAAGAAATGATTGTCCAGTTGTAGCCTAGAGACCATGAAGTTAGGAAACAGATGTGGTACCCCAAAGAGCTGCATGCATCAGTGAGGTTGGCAGAGGGGAACAGACAAAGCAGTGTTGATTACTGCATCCCCTCACTCAACTCAGGTCCTACTTGTATATAAGCCCAACGTGGTATACAGTGCCAGCTGGCTGGGCCTTTGCTTCTCCCTTGATAACTGAACTCAGCGCTCCAGCCCTTCATGCATGCCTAAATTATTCAGGTTGCTTATTGAAGGCATCTATACATGTCTATAGCAGTACTATTCAAAAGTAGTCTGGCTTGGGAGAGATCTGGGAGAGAGCTAGAAGATATTTTCATACCAGGTTATATAATTCAGGGTCTACCACAAGTCCTGGCACACAGTCACTAAATAAATACTTTTCTAAGATGAATGCTTTATGCAAGTTACATTTCCTCCTACTTCATCCAGAAAGGGAGAGGTGTTCACTTAGCTAATCTTTAAGATTCCATAATGCTTTAAAATTCTGTGGTTCTATGGGTTGCAAAGAAATTACATGCAAAGTAGAGTCAGTGATAAATACCAGGGACCCAGCCATTTCCTGGAGAGTGATTCAAACAGCAGAGTAAAACAGACTTTAATGATGGTGGAAAAGAATCAGGAAGGCTCCAATTTTTCACTGCTGAGCTGAGATAATGCCATTAGTCATAGCTCTGTTTCTCAGCATTGATGTTATAGCAGATAGATCAAGAATTTACATTTTGCACATGAGTGGAGTTTACTTGCCAAAAATGAATTCATCAAAAGTTTGCCTCCAGGACTCAAGGAACGTGGCTATAATGGGTGTGAAATATAGAAGAGGCCAGCCTCCAAGGAAGGCCAGGTGACAAGGCCTGCATGGTTGGCATAATTTAAAGACCACCCACAAGCCCCTTGCCCATTAATTTTCTTCTGTTAGCCTGTCTCAGTGCTGGAAATCCCTGCCATTAGTCACCCCTTTGAGTTCAGGCCTTGAAAGATGGTCTTCACATAATATACTAAGAGGGATTTTAAATCAAGTTGCATTCATTACCATATTCAGGAATAATTTTCTCAAACAATAGAAATGATACTTGCAATTACTATCAAGTAGTAACTCTATACCAGGCACTTTCCATGCTGCTTCATGCTTCTCCTCTATACAAACACCTGTATGGAAGGGATTATATCTATTTCTGTTTACAGAGGTCATACAACCCTAAGTGGATTCAAACCCAGATCTATTGGTTCTAGATCCTTACTCATTTCTTAAAGGAATAACTTATACCCTATAAAGTGCACAACAGCTCAATAAATGTTTACTTCCACATACCCTGAGACAGCCACCACTTTATCTAGAGACAGAATATTTCCATCACTCCTTCATGTGCCCCCCTACCTTCCCCTAGTAGCACCCCTGTTTGGCTGTGCAAAGGGAAGAGGTAGCTCAGGCAAGCTCAGGAAAAAGACAATGGACTGAGATAAAGAATATTGGAAATGTGGGGAGGCATCATAAGAGAACTGCTAGTCCTCAGGTGTTTCCTGTCTCTGAGTATTCAGCACCTGCCCAGGTAGCTGGGACAACTCTCAGCATCAACCCAGCATCAGCTCAGAGAGGTGCCAAGCCTGCAGAGATCCACGCAGCCTGCATATCAAGCAGGGCTGGTCTCTCTCACTGCCGGGAATTCCAGTCTCTAACAAGAAACAGAATGCTGACAAATGAAAAGGAGATGTGTTTGCTGGCACGGAGTCCATGGAGTGGGAAGACAGGCCAACCCTGGGATCCCACAGGAAGTTTCGAACCCACTTTCCGATTCTTAGTTTAGCTATCATCAACTCTTCCCAGATCCAATGTCGTGTTTTTACTTTGCCAAGTTTAAATAGAGCTTGTCCTATTGTCTGTCCTTCTGCCTTGCTGCTCAGGCTGCTAGCTGGGAATTTTGTAAGCTCTTTCTACACTGCTTTGCGTTAATTGTGTCCTCCTAAGGAGAGAGCTCCTGCCTGGCAGCTGGTGTTTCATGATTTTCATCAATTCTTCTGTCTTCAGATCTGAAATCCTAAATAGTTGGCAGTTTTAGGAGACACACCTCAAGGAAGCCCTGTGGGTCAAGTTGCAGAACAACTGCAGGCAAAGATCAAAATCAGCTTATGTAGTGGGGGTGGGGAGGAGAGTGCTGAAAAGGAAAGAAAGGCTGAAGAAAGCTGGAAGAAAGGAAACAAGTAGTAAAAGGAGAGAGGAAAAAGGGAAAGGGAAACAATGAAAAGATAAGAGAGGGAGAGAGGAAGAAAGATAGAATAAGTCACCTAGGGAAGACGGGAGATAAAGTTCAGACTTGCAGAGGACAACAGAGAAATCTACAGCAAAGGGAAAATGGACTTTTGAAAATTTAATTATCTATGTGAATTGTTAACAATATCCTAGTGGCTATGCTGACAAATGTCTATATCCATGGATGCCTAGAGACATGTAGATGCCAAACGGGCACCGATGGCTCATGCCTGTAATCCTAGCTATTCAGGAGGCAGAGATCAGGAGGATCAGGTTCAAAACCAGCCCTGTGCAAATAGTTTCTGAGACCCTATCTTGAAAAAAAACCCATCACACACAAAAAGGCTGGTGGAATGGTTCAAGGTGTAGGCCCTGAGTTCAAACTTCAGTACCACAAAAAAATTAAATAAATAAATTTTAAAAAGAAATCTAGATACCAAAGACCACCAGTGTTAAATATTCTTCCCCATGTTGTCCACAATTATATGTAACAGATAATGGGTATTAATTTAGTCTTAGTTTAGGGTAGCTATACATATGGATCCAGAAATATGTTTGGCCCTTACCCGTCCAAGTCCTATTTTCACATCTGAGAAATTATCACCCATGGGAGAAATAGGAGCAAAGAGAAGTAGCTCAAAGGTGCCCATTCCCTTCTTTACAACTCCAGCTGTAGAGGTAATTTTAGCTGTATCTAATATGCTGAAACTGGACACTGCATTTTCTGAGCAATCCATTGAAGAGGTCAGGGGAGCAAAAAGGCCCAGGAAAGCTGAGCTACCCAGAATGGTGAATCGCCTCAGGAGTTCACAAGTTTTCTTGCATCTTTTTGCTTCACAAGTCCTCGCCCATCCAGTAAGTTGCTATTATTCTTTGGGCAATTCACATGTTTACTCCTTCATTAATTCCAGAAATATTTTGTTGAGCCAATAGTTCATGCCAGACTCTGTACTAATTTCCGAGGATATGGGAAAGAAAGCTTCATTCCAGCCACTCTGAACTTCCTCACAGAACGTAAATAACTAAAGATTTCAAAACTTGCTGGTTGTAACCCCTGTCCTTACGCCAGACTTCAAATGCCACAAGAGAAGTGATTGTGTTGTTATTCGTTGTCCTCCGTCATTTGTCGCAATGGTACTTACTCAGCCAATGTTAATCAGAAGAGTGGGTTTGATGTAATAAGTTAACATTTCATGGCACTCACACCCATTATCTCCTTTAGCCTCACAGCAATCATAGAGGTAGGTTTTGTTATCTTCAGTTTACAGTTGAAGAAACAGAAAAAGAGGAGTCTAGAAACTTGTCACAGGTCACATAGCACAGTTGGGATCCAAATGCAGGTACTCTCATGTCAAGATCTCCATTCTTCCTAGGCAGTGGCACAGCCTGCAATCCCAGCATTTAGGGGGAAGCAGGAGGATGGAGATTTTGAGGCCAAACTGGGCTACATTGTGAGACCCTGTCTCAGAAAACAAAGAATCCACACTTTTTCACCACTATTGTCTGTGAATGTATCAATGAATAAGTGAATAAATGAATAGGCTAATGATGAGTGACTTGAAGTCATTCACAGGCTGTGGCCCTGGGGCCTTAGGATCTTTGAAATATGAAGATGTTGGACTAGACTTAGTGCTCATGAGGTTTTCCACCAAAGCTTAGTACTTCTTTTAACTAAATCACTACCAGATTATCACCAGAACCTCTATTTATTTAAAACTATCTGAGATACAGGAATGGTGAAAGCTAGTGGCCCAATGCCACTAGCTTTCTGTATCTGCCATTTGAGTTATATTATTCTTAAATCTATTTGTACCTTTGTACTCATGATACTGACATGATTTGATTGAATATTTCAATGTGTAGAGAATGAATGCAAAAAGAAGCACAGCTGATGTTGCTATGAAAAGTAAACTGAGAAGGTGATAGATTCACAAGGATACATTCTTATGTGTGTGAGATATTCCAAAGTAGATAGTGAATATTGAAAAACTAAATTGTTTTGGAAATATGTGATTGATGAAAGTCATTAGACAATTGTTTTCAATAATCTGTGGATGACACAACCATAAAAGAATTGTAGAAGACCTTGAAGGACTTTTCACTCCAACAGAATTTCCAATGGCTGTAGTTTCTCACATAGACAATGTACTTACATATGATTTACAAGAAAGACAATGAGAAACTCTAATCAATGGCCTCAACTCACACAAATCACCTGGATTTGGAAAGATAAGGAAATGAATGTGAATTTATATACATTGAGATAACACATTTCAGGCAGGTATGCTTTATTTTCTATGATTCTTCTATTCAATCAACATTTCAGTGGCTCCATATAGGTTGCCAGAAACTTGCTTTGAAGTCTTATTTTTCATGTTAAAGTTCATGGACTTTGCCCCTTCTTCTGTGGCAGACAACAATACTGTGTACAAGTACTTCCATTTATTTTGAGCACATAGTAGGGCTGCCCTTTTTTTGCCCTCTTTGAAGACATGTGGGTCTCATTGACATGCTCTGACCAATGAAGTGTGTGTGTGGAAAAGGAAGGAGCCATCTGCACATGGTTGTATTGAGATCTAGTTCATGGTTCACTCTTGTTGTCTTTTCCTCTACTATGGCAATAGGCAAAGTCTTAAGATGTTCCCATCAATCTAGATCCTGGAATGAATACAACTTGAAACCAAGACCCCAGCTAACTCTGGCGGACATGAATCATAAATGAGAAATAAACTTTGTTGTGTTAAGTCACTGAGATTGGGATTTTTTGGTTATCAAAGCATGCATAATCCACGATACATTTATATATGTTTATGTCCAAAATTTAAGATACAATTAACACTCCAGAAAAACATACCATATGAAAAATCTTACAATGAAGCCCCTTTGTACAATGGATTTAAGATAATTTTTAAAAAGAAAAGAAAAGAAAGTCACATCACATTTATTTTGGACTTTGCATACAACCTCACTTTTTTCCCAATGTGAGAAGCACAGAACCAAGATGCTCTCTAGAATTCCTTCAAATGCTAACATTATGTCACTCTATGTAGGGCAGATAAGGTTGTGCCTATGTCACTTACCTAAACCAAATAAAATTAAATTAATTTGATTGGTGAGCTGTTATATCTGATTGTGGATCTATTGATTAGATTGACACAGAGTCAATCTGATTTTGTTGTTATTGTTTGAGTTGTCTTAATGAGGAAATCAGATTGTACAGTGATCCAATTGATTGTTTTGGCCATTGGCCCAACAACTGTTGACCATTCAGCCAGAACCGCAGTTTGACCCTAGGACAGGATGTGAAATTAATTTGCTTGAATGCTAAATCCAAGTATTTTTTGTCATAAGCTGCTATGTGTCAAGTACTGTCATAAATGAATAATACTTATCAGCTGTAAATATTTTAAATTGCAATCTTCCCTGTATACATGCCACAGCAAGAGGTTTAAATATTTTATGATGCTGTAAACTTTGGGTCAAGTTTAACTTTTAAACTCTCTGCAGGCCTCTACTTCCCTGAAAAGCTTCATTCCAATATTCTTTATGGTAAAAAGTAGATTATTCCTTGCCATTAATGGTAACTAAATGTGACTTCATTATTCAAAATTAAAGTATTTATGCCATGGAGGAAGAATGGATTGTAGGCTCCAGGAGACCAGGGACTTGTGCATTCAAAGAAGGCCTGGGCTTATAATTACTGGAAACCTACAGCACAGTAGATATTGGATGGATAAATAAATAACCATAAGCTAGTGACTGAGAAGCACCAATATTCCTTTATTTCAGCTATTTGCCAGAAGTGAAGAAAGCAGTACCACTTCATGATTAAGTGCTTTTGCTTTGGAGTTGGTTGAGTCTGGATTTGCTTTCTGATTTTGCCTTTGTTGCAGATTTTATTTTCCAAAGATGTTCACAGTGATATCTTCATTTAACATTCTCTTTCACAATATGAACTTGCCACTCCCCCATCATGAAGTAAGCAATTTCTCCACTATATTGAGTCTGGATGAACCTTGTAACTAGTGTGATGTAACTCATCAGAAATGATGATACATCAGTTACAGACATAGCCCTTACCTGACCTGGCAACTTCTACTTCCTGCCTCTTGAGAGCCAG
The DNA here is from genome assembly GCF_047511655.1 of Castor canadensis. NCBI lineage: Eukaryota > Metazoa > Chordata > Mammalia > Rodentia > Castoridae > Castor > Castor canadensis. Next base: position 143,645,693 of record NC_133391.1, on the reverse strand, counting down.
CTACCAGGTATAATCAGATGAGGATTTCTACTACCAGACATCAAAGTTCTGGTTGTATGACTGGATAGGTGATGAAAACATACAGAAAAGATATGTTTTCTGGGAAAATAGGGTGGATTCATTATAGAACAGTTGAATTTGCTTTGTCTTTGGTTATATATCTTTAGTAGGGAGTTGGCTACACAGATTTGAAACTCAGAAGAGCTACATGTATTGGAGATGTAGCCTTGGAAGTCAACAACAAATAAGTGGTAACTGGAGACATAGAGATAAGTGAGATTACCTACAAGAAGTGCACAGGATGATAAAGAAGGTTAACCTGGAGCATAAATACAAGAAATATCATCATTTAAGAAAGAAGCAGAAGAAGTAGAACCATAGAAATTGAGAAGAGAGGGTCTGTAAAGGCAGGTAGAAATCCAGGAGACTTCTGTTTCTCAGAAGTCACAGGAAGGGGCCTCAAGAAATAGAGTACAACCAATTGTGTTAGTATTGCTGTGATGACAAGGGACTTAAGGATGGATCTACTTGGCAAGATCTAAAAGGTCAAGTCTCCCTTTCTTGATATCCTTGCTACTAGAGATTGAATCTGAATGAAATTTAACCAGTTAGATGCACATACTTGAGATGCAAAAAGTGAAACTGAACAATCTTTCTAGAAGTTTGAGGTATTTCTATGTTCATTGATAACATATTTATAGAATTGGTAACTCAGTTGTACTTCTAGAGAGTACATGAGCTAATAATTTCCTGAATATCCAGAAGATCAAAAGCTAAATCAAGAAATCTAAAAATGTGCCTCATTGCCCAAAGATGACTGGATAAAGAAAATGTGGTATATAGAGACTGTAGAGTATTATTCAGCCATAAAGAAGAATGAAATAATGTCATTTGTAAAGAAATGGATGAAACTAAAGATCAGGAAATCATCATGCTAAGAAAAATAAGCCAGACTCAGAAAGACAAATACCACATGTTTTCTCTCACATATGCAATCTAAATCTAAAAGAGAGAGAGAGAGAGAGAGAGAAAGGGAGGGAAGGAAGGAGGGAGGAAGGGAGGAAGGAAGGAAGGAAGGAAGGAAGGAAGGAAGGAAGGAAGGGAAAAGGAAAGGAAAGGAAAAAGAAAAGGGGAACTATTTGGGGGGGAACCAGTGGGAGGTGGGGGAGGGAAAAGAGAATGATGAGGGGAGAATATGATCAAAGTATACTGTATGCATGCATATAAAAATCACAACAAAGTCCCTCACTTTCTATAATCAGTACATGCTAATAGAAAAAAATCTAAAAATGCCTTTATCAAAGTTGAAGTCTTCAGATCTGGATATGTGACATAAAGACTGAGACTCCAGAGTACCATCTGCATGATTTCAAACCCATTAAGAAATAAGACTTTGGACTGTGGAGATGCTAGGTCAACACTAGACTCTGGTTGGCTTCTGCTGGGCATCCAAGAAGTCAAGGCGACAGCTGAGAAGGTACCAGATAGTGATTGTTACAGGGAGCTAAAGTCTATGCTTACTTGTATGGCATGTAAGTTACTTCTGACTGTCATCAGGCTTTTCCACTGTTAAAATTAGTGACAATATTATAAAGAAATCTGGAATTTATAGTCTTTCCTACTTAATATCTTTGTTCCTCAACTTTCTTCTGAGGGAGATAGAAAAAGGAATTGATAATGTTGATTTCTTCCAGAGCTAAATTGTGGCAAGACAAGGTTAAACAGTTTCCTAAGTTCATAAGCAGAAGTAACCTTAAGATTTACACAAATGGTCAAATAATCTTGTGGGTACCTCCCAAATACAGTCACACACACATCCCTTAACAATGGGGATACTTTCTGAGAAGTGAGTCATTAGCTTGTTTTGTCATATGTCATTGTGTTAATATCACAAAGTGTATTTATACTAGCTTAGATGGTGTAAGCTAATCACTCCATGTGGCTCTTGATGCAAGAGAGACATGGTGAACATGAGACATGGAGGCGGTTGCTGGTGTGACACACATGCTGTTTTATAGTAAGCACTTTTCTATAAGTAAAAGAAGTACATACTAAAGTAACAGAAGTATAATATAGTAAATAAGTAAACCAGAAACAGTATTTCTTATCAATACCAAGTACCATGTCCTGTATACAACTGCTTGCCCTAGAGCTTATATGATGGGCTGTGAATTGGTTTGTTCACAACAGTAACACCACAAACACCTAAGTAGTATGTTACTCTGATGTCACGAGATTCTTGCATCACTAGGTGATAGTAATTTTTGGGTCCATTATAATGGACTGGACCCACTATTATTGATCTAAATGTCCTAATGTGGCACACAACCGTGGTTGTTTATAGTTTTAAAGGACTCTTCTTTTCTTTCATTTTGCCACATCTTGTAAGAAAAACAAAGCAAGTGTTCGCCTCCGTTTCCTATTATCAACAAGGAAATGTGGTGTGGGGAGTTTGGCTTTCCCAGTTCCGATTACTAACAGCTGCAAAGCAAAAGTAGACCCCTGCTGTTCTTTCCCTGGGTCTTTGGTGGATTCTGGAGGCTGAGCTTAAAGAGGATACAGCCTGGCTCTCAAAGGTTGGGGCTTGCTTAGTCACTGAGAAACTCATAGTTCATGGGAGACCATCAAGAAACATATTCTGGAATAGCCTGTACTTTAGGGCGAAGAGAAATATCCAGTGCCTTTCTGAACAAGCTGTGGAAGGAACAGCTAATTTGATATGCTACAGTAATGAAAATATGCAAATACAGGACTATAGTTAATGATTCAGCATTATTTCTTACCAATTGCCAAATGCTAAATTTCTTTGTAACCCAAGTTTCCCTATCTGGTACCAGGATGGCCTGAGGGCTCAAGCAGATGCAAGTGTTCACAAGAAAAGGCCAAAACTACCATGTCTTCCTATGCCCCACTTCCTCCCTTGAAACTAAACTACAACGCAGCACAACTACACATAGTGCGATCACGTTTCATTACTTTTCTTTTTGCCTCTACACAGACAAGAGTTTTGGCATTTTTATTGTGTCATTAATTTCCATTATGTTCTGAACATGGAGTGGGGAGGTCTTCAAGGCTATGGGTGACTGACAGTGTTTAGACAAGTCCAATTAAGTCTCTTATGTTTGGAGAATCTTGGGAAGATAAATAAATCACTGAGACTTTCATTATGAAAACCACCGTTTGGCAGTGGCGACATTTCTCCTGGGAAAGCGATGAAGATTTATGTCAGCAGGAAGGGTACAGCTAGTTGATCGGACCCTGCCAGAGGAGCACTGAAGTCATGGGAGGAACAGGACAAAGGTCCAGTTCAACGCTCTTTGTGCATGTTATTGGTCTTCCTGTTCCTGCCTCATGTCCTAGATTTTTGCTTTATTTTGTGGTGTTTTTTGGATGAGGATGTGAACTGAAGATGCTTCCCTAATTCTTATTCTCAGGCACAAGTGTAGTGAGAAAGCATCCAGCTCATCTAAATCAGCAGCTTGGTACCCAGAGCCATTCACTAACCCCTGACCCCATTCTCTCTCACAGTTTCAGGCTTCTCCCAGGACTCCTTCTTCCCCAGGTGCAATCTAAATAGAAGATTCCAGAGATTTCCTGTACTTTTGGAAGTCTCACCTGGGGGCAATAACCTTGGCCCTTGTTCCCCATCTATCCTTACATTTGAAGAGCATCTGGGACCTTGAACTCATGGAGAAGATCAAGGAAATCTGTATTCAGACTAATTATTAAATGACAATAAGGACTTCCTATTAATTTTGTTAGGTTTGTTAATTCCATGATGGTTATGTAAATTTTAAAAAAGTTCATAGAAGTTGGAGATATGCCCTAAAGTGGTGCATTGTCTGAATGTGCTTTTAAAATTCTTCAGAAAATAAAGGAAAGGAGGGTATATCACTTGATCTTGTCAGGAGACAGTGCTAGTAGGGTTGCCAGATTAATTATATAATAGCTAACATCACAGCAGGTCACCTATTAATCCACCTAATCAGTGGAGCTACACTAGCACTACTAACTACTAACCCAACCACAGCTTTTGTGACATTTATTATCCTAGTTCTCCTCACAATTCTCCAATTCGCGGTAGCCCTAATCCAAGCCTATGTATTTACACTCCTAGTTAGCCTTAAATTTGAACATTAGGTGAACAAGAAATAATGTACTAGAACAAGTATGTCTCATGTAATATTTGGGACATATTATAATAAAGATGAGTATATCTTGTTTACCTGAAATATAATTTGACTCAGTGTCATGTATTTTTATTTGCTAAGCCAGGCAATCCTACATGTTAGATGTTAAGTGCACAAAGGTTGATAAGAGAATTAAAGCAGTAAAGAGCTCATAGTTTAGTGATGGTCAAAGACAGATAGGCAATAGCAATGCAGTGCAATGAACACCATGATAGGGTGGGCACAAGAGGCCCTGATCAGAAGAAGAGCACTTAATCTGATCATGGGAGGAAGAGACACCTAATTGATTCTTAGAACTTTAATATAAGTTTAATAGGAGGTAAATGATGGGGAGATAAGTAGGGTAGATTGCTGATTCAGAAAGATGAAACAGATGTGGGAAGACCCCAGAACTAAGAGAAAACCTAAAGAGGTACAAATCAGTGTGATAGATTAAAAAAAAAAGTAGAGAGTACACAAATCAGAAATGTGGCTGGAATATATAAAACAAGATTAGGACATTTTATACAATGCTTAGGAAATTCAGAATCTTCTGAGGGCAGTGGACCTCCATAAAGAGGAGTAGTTTGAACAACTTAATAATCTGAAAAGAGTGCCTTTTTTGGAATATGGAGAATGAATTAAAGAGGGGAAAGACAGGTCAAGGAGAAAGTCAAGATTATAAATAGTAAACCAGGTAAAAGTAAATGGTAACTTGAAATAAGATGATGGTAAAAAATTCAAAGAATTAAAGGGATCTGAGAGACGTTAAGGAGGCAGAACTACTAGGACTTTAACATAGATTGGAATTGGAGCAGTGAAGGAGTGGGAAGAATCAAAACTGCCTCCTGTGTTCCTTATTGCGCAATCTGGTAAATAGGTGATGCCCTTGCTCACTAAGAGAATAAACACAGGGAAAAAACTGGGGAGAGGATACAGTGGGCTGATTTGGGGGTGCTTGAAGATTCTGAGGCCCATTCAAGTAGAGAAATATAAAAATCAGTTGTATATGGTCCTCAAGCTCAGGTTCTGAAGGATTTGGAATGAAGACATGGATTGAGTTATCTTTTGGTGTTCGTAATTGTTTTTAGCTTTACTTCCACAGGCATATATTTTGAGTTATAACAAGTTTAAACAGTACATAGAGGCTAGCTTATCTCTTGAAGAACTTCCCCCATTGTTACAGTCTGGATCTGAAATGTCTCTTCAATGGCTAATTAAAGGCTTAGATCCCCCCACCCCCACCATGTAACAGTGTTCAAAGGTGGGGCTTTGGGGGAAGTGATCTAATCATGAGTACTTTGGCCTCATGACCAATATGTTGATTCATTGATGGTTCATAATTTGATGGGCTGCTGGAAAGTGATAGAAACTTAATTGAATGAAGTGGGTCCTGGTGGGGGAGGTGTGCCCTTGAGGCCTATATCTGGCTCCCAACACCTTCCTCTCTCTACTTCCTTGGGAGGTGAGCAGCTTTACTATTCCATGCTCTTCTGTTGTGATGTTTCTGCCTTGCTACAGTGCTAAAAAGCTATAGAGCTAGATGACCATAAACCTTTCAGCCTTTAAGTTGTTTTTCTCAGGTATTTTGTCACAGCAATAGAAAAGGTGACTAATGCATCCCTCCTACTTCCTCCCTAATAGAAGCTGCTTCTATTATTGCTTTCAGCTATACATTTCCAGAGCTTCAACCATGCCTTTAGATGCAAATATATACCTACAGATCCTTGTTTTGCTTGTAAACTGTTTGTTTGTTTACCTGAAAGTTATCAGACTACCTTTGGTCAAGCTTTCCAGCAAATAGAGTCAGATGGAGATCTGTGTGCAGCAGATTTAGTGGGGAGAAATGAATTGCTGGAACATCAGGGCTGGGCAGAAGTTGAAGGCTGGTACAGATACAGCTAATGTCTCACAATCTCATGGGGCACTAGGACTGTGCTAGGTGTTCAGAGTTGGCTCACATTGACGCAGTAGGGCTGGGCCATTGTATTCCTACATTATCTAGTCACTGAATGGGAGCTATCTATGAGGAGGAGCAATATTTTAGAAAATATAGCTTCCTTCAGCTGAGGGCTATGCCCACAGAAGGACTCTGCTGTGATCCATCAGCAGCCAATGCTCCCGGCATCTGGAGAAATAAATTCATTGATCCTAAAGGGCAAATCTGGCAGGTGCACCACAGCATCTAGTATTCAGGTGAATGCATAGTTTTGAAGCTTGCATTTAAACTTAAAAAAATAGGTCCTGAATATCTTACTCTTCTCAACTGCTAAATGGTATGTTAGATGGTGACATGCCACAGTCTTTTAAAAAACTCACTTCTTGAGATGCATAAAAGTTGTTTCCAACATTTTACTATTATAAACAATACTACAGATCATATGGACTTTCATATGGTGGAATAAGTCCCACAGAGATGTCCTTTACCTTCTCTCCCCAGAAACAACTGATAAACCCTGGACATCAGACAACAGCAACTACATGAAGTCACTGGGGTGTGGGCAGAAACAGATAGACTCCTGTGGGGAGTGAATGCTTGAAGAAGAGGAACATAGGGATATAAGGTTTCCATGTCCACAATGCTGGTCCATTTGGTTCTTAGCAGCACAAGAATGAGGGCACTAATGGAAAGGCCCACATCTTTCTGTCAGAAAAATCAGAAAAGTGAAGCTGGGAAAGTTCTATTGAAGCAGCCAGAGGATTCCTGAAATGGAAGAAAAAGAAGACAGAGAGAAAGGATCCTTAAATTGTGATCACCTATTTCTCAGACTGATCTCTGCATCACACATGCATGGAGGAGAACAAAACAGCTCAGTTAAGAAAATGATTTGAATCAAGACCATGGCTGCTGCCAGAGTTTGCATTTCGAGTCTAGCCAATTAAATTACTTTCTAAAGCAAAGGCAGTAACACCCATTAGAAAATGTTAACAGAAATCAAGTTATTCATAATTCCACATTCATAAAGTACAGGATGCAATCCAAAACACCTTGATATGTGAAGAATCAAGAAGATGAAGTCCTTCTTCAAGGGAAAGAACATCCACCACATCTGACCCTGAGATGAAGCTGATGTGCAACTAATATACTGGAATAGCAAAGCAGCCGTTTTGACAATTCCTGATAAAACAAAGCAGAATGAGCTCTTGATGGATAAAAATATAAGAAAACTCAGCAGAGATATTTAAACAATAAAAAGAACAAAATGGAAATGCACAATATCTGAAAATTTTAAATTAATGAATGAACTTAGTTAACAAGTGAAGATATGGAAAAACCTGGAAATAAATCAATGAAATCATCTAAGAGGATGAACAAAGAGAAAAAGACTGAACAAATGAACTTCTCAGATAATTTCACATGATTCAATATTCAAGAAGTCTGGGGAAGGGAGGAAGATAGAAAAACTAGTGGCCAAAATTTTCCTAAATTTGTTGAAAGACAGAAATTTACAGAATGAAGATGTAAGTTAACACCAATTAGAATAAACTTGAAGACACTGACTTTGAAACACTTCATAGCTCAACTGTTGAGCTGAACAAAATTTGGAAGCAGTAGTTAGAAAAAAAATGCTGTAGGGGTGGGTATACAGCTCAGTGGTAAAACACTTCCCTAGTATGTGTGAGACCCTAGTTCCATCTCCTGCATTGAAAAAAGAAAGGAAGGAAAAGGAAAGGAAAGAAAAAGAAAGAAAAGCAAAGGAAGGAAGGGAGGGAGGGAGGGAGGGAGAGAGAGAAGGAAGGAAGGAGGGAAGCAAGGAAAGAAAAAAGACCCATGTACAAGGGAATAGAATGTGATTAAGAACTGAATTCACATCAGAAACTACGGAGACCAAAAAAGTGTGAAATAAAGAAAAAACAACTGCTCAACACACACTACTTAATCTAGAAAAAATATCCTTCAGAGATGAAGGCAATGTAAGAACAATTTCAGGTAAAAGATAACTCATTACCAGCATATCTGCACTGTACAAAGGCTAATGAGAATTCCTTAGGCTGAAGGGAAGATTCTGGTGGAAATGTGGTCCACAGAAAAGAAGAAAGAACATCAGAAATGGTGAAAATTGCTGAGGAAACATAGATGATTTCTTTCTTTTTCCTCTTAATATTTAAAATAAATCTTTTTAAAGCAAGCAGTGTGGCATTGTCTTGTGGGATTTGTGATGTAAGTAGATGTAATACATATAAAACTCTAGCACTAAGGGTAGAGCAGCAGCAGCAGGTGTGGCTGTTTATTGGCAAGTTTTCCATATTTTATAGTGTTACAATTCTACCATGTTCACATGGTAAGGATATGGACAAAAAGTTAAGGAGACATACATTGTAATCATTAGTCAAGTACTAAAAAGAGAATGCAAAGAATCTTAGTTAGAAAGCTGATGAGAAAATATATGTGGAATTGAAAACATTCAAAGTTTTAAAGGCAGCAAATGAAGAACAAAGACTGAAAAAATAGAGGACAAAGTAAAAAATTATAAACTTGTAGACCCATCCAAACATATCAATAATTATACTAAATAGTAATGGGTTAAACAATTCAATCAAAATTCAGAGATATTGACAAGGAGTTAAAAGAAACTGCTACTTGTAAGAGATATACTTTACACCCAAAGACTCAAACAGGCTCAAAGGACATGAATTGGGAAAATATACCGTTACAAACAGAAGGCATTAAGAGACAACAGACAAAATAGTTTTCAAGATCTTGTGGGTTGAATTATGCCCTCAAAAAGAAAATATCTTCTAATCCTAACCCCTGGTACCCATGTGTGGTGAGCATATATAAGATTGCTGTTGTATTGATGGATTGTGAAAAATTGTTGAAATAAGAATTATTAGCTAGTGTGTGTTAGGACTTAGAAACCAGCCAGAGAATGACAGGCAATATGCTAATAAGCCAAACCTAAGGTGGCAGTGCCAATAGCAGAAACTATGAGGTCACCACCGGGTATATAAACTCAGAGCTGAACCCCCAAACCTTGCTTGCCCCCTGAACGCAGGAGACCATGTGCCGTCAGGGTCTGTCCTGAGGCTCTGACATACAGGCAGCCACCCCTTGAGACTGTGCCCATTCTCCTGACGACCACTTGGTGTCACCAGTGAACCGCGAGACTGGACCTGCCCTGAAAGTGGCGGTGAGGAATTTCCCTGGGGCTCAGCTAGGAACCGTGGCATGGTGAGCGAGGTTTAGGGAAGGCCTGAATAAACTCCTGGCTGGCTAGGGTAGCAGAGACAGGCATTAGGATCTGTGGGAGAGTGCTGTGTAAATTTGTTCAAATAAAATCCTGTTCTCTGAAAAAAATAAAGTCTCCTGAGTGCTGTTTATCTGTACTTGATTGAACTATAAGCACTTGTGACAATTGGCATAGTCAGCAGGATCTCGTGAAGGGGATTATGACCATGGCTTTTTGGCTTTTTATAAGCCTAGCACTAGAAAGGGCGATCCGGACACAAATCTTGGTTGGGGAACTGATTGAGGCATGGAGGCACTTGAGCAAAGGAACAAGGAAGCAGAAACCTTAACCAACCACCTGTATGACGCCAACCAAGCCTTGGTTGGGGAAGAGCCAGTAACCCAATTGTGGGTCTTTCTGTTCTGTGCACCTAGGCTTACCACCCAGACGAAGCCAACCCAGTCTCGGTTGGGGAAGAGCGGTAACTTTGGTGAAGGCCACTCCTTGCTCCAGAGCAAAGGGAGCCCCCAATGCTGAGATTCTCTCAGAGGAATTTTATTTATTTTTTATTTTTTTATCTTTTTTTTTTCATTTTTCTTTTATTATTCATATGTGCATACAAGGCTTGGTTCATTTCTCCCCCCTGCCCCCACCCCCTCCCTTACCACCCACTCCGCCCCCTCCCTCTCCCCCCCTCAATACCCAGCAGAAACTATTTTGCCCTTATTTCTAATTTTGTTGTAGAGAGAGTATAAGCAATAATAGGAAGGAACAAGGGTTTTTGCTGGTTGAGATAAGGATAGCTATACAGGGCATTGACTCACATTGATTTCCTGTGCGTGGGTGTTACCTTCTAGGTTAATTCTTTTTGATCTAACCTTTTCTCTAGTTCCTGGTCCCCTTTTCCTATTGGCCTCAGTTGCTTTAAGGTATCTGCTTTAGTTTCTCTGCGTTAAGGGCAACAAATGCTAGCTAGTTTTTTAGGTGTCTTACCTATCCTCATATCTCCCTTGTGTGCTCTCGCTTTTATCTTGTGATCAAAGTCCAATCCCCTTGTTCTGTTTGCCCTTGATCTAATGTCCACATATGAGGGAGAACATATGATTTTTGGTTTTTTGAGCCAGGCTAACCTCACTCAGAATGATGTTCTCCAATTCCATCCATTTACCAGCAAATGATAACATTTCGTTCTTCTTCATGGCTGCATAAAATTCCATTGTGTATAGATACCACATTTTCTTAATCCATTCGTCAGTGGTGGGGCATCTTGGCTGTTTCCATAACTTGGCTATTGTGAATAGTGCTGTAATAAACATGGGTGTGCAGGTGCCTCTGGAGTGACCTGTGTCACAGTCTTTTGGGTATATCCCCAAGAGTGGTATTGCTGGATCAAATGGTAGATCGATGTCCAGCTTTTTAAGTAGCCTCCAAATTTTTTTCCAGAGTGGTTGTACTAGTCTACATTCCCACCAACAGTGTAAGAGGGTTCCTTTTTCCCCGCATCCTCGCCAACACCTGTTGTTCGTGGTGTTGCTGATGATGGCTATTCTAACAGGGGTGAGGTGGAATCTTAGCGTGGTTTTAATTTGCATTTCCTTTATTGCTAGAGATGGTGAGCATTTTTTCATGTGTTTTCTGGCCATTTGAATTTCTTCTTTTGAGAAAGTTCTGTTTAGTTCACTTGCCCATTTCTTTATTGGTTCATTAGTTTTGGGAGAATTTAGTTTTTGAAGTTCCCTGTATATTCTGGTTATCAGTCCTTTGTCTGATGTATAGTTGGCAAATATTTTCTCCCACTCTATAGGTGTTCTCTTCAATTTAGAGACCATTTCTTTTGATGAACAGAAGCTTTTTAGTTTTATGAGGTCCCATTTATCTATGCTATCTCTTAGTTGCTGTGCTGCTGGGGTTTCATTGAGAAAGTTCTTACCTATACCTACTAACTCCAGAGTATTTCCTACTCTTTTTTGTATCAACTTAAGAGTTTGTGGTCTGATATTAAGATCCTTGATCCATTTTCAGTTAATCTTGGTGTAGGGTGATATACATGGATCTAGTTTCAGTTTTTTGCAGACTGCTAACCAGTTTTCCCAGCAGTTTTTGTTGAAGAGGCTGCTATTTCTCCATCGTATATTTTTAGCTCCTTTGTCAAAGACAAGTTGGTTATAGTTGTGTGGCTTCATATCTGGGTCCTCTATTCTGTTCCACTGGTCTTCATGTCTGTTTTTGTGCCAGTACCATGCTGTTTTTATTGTTATTGCTTTGTAATATAGTTTGAAGTCAGGTATTGTGATACCTCCTGCATTGTTCTTTTGACTGAGTATTGCCTTGGCTATTCGTGGCCTCTTGTGTTTCCATATAAATTTAACAGTAGATTTTTCAATCTCTTTAATGAATGTCATTGGAATTTTGATGGGAATTGCATTAAACATGTAGATTACTTTTGGGAGTATCGACATTTTTACTATGTTGATTCTACCAATCCATGAGCATGGGAGATCTCTCCACTTTCTATAGTCTTCCTCAATCTCAGAGGAATTTTAGAACTCACTCCCGATGAAAAACGCCAAGCGACTATGAGACAGTGGGTAGCTAAAAGATTGTATAAAGTTGGAAACTCGCTATTGGAAAAACAAATTCGGGAACTAAACACAGCCGGATCCATTCATTGCTTCTTAAGGAAGGTGCTCATTAAGAGAATATTTACCCTAGCCACCTGGTAGGAACCTGAAGCCTAGGTCATGGTGACCACCGGGAGTAAAGTATGGGAGAAGCTGAGAAGGAAATGGAGTAAAATTAAGACAAGGGTAGAGATAGAGCCAGGGTCCCCTTGGAAGGAGACAGAAATGCTAACGCAGGAAAAATTTAAAGATTATCCTAAGGGCACAGATATACAGATAACAGACCCATACACAGTAAACCCCATAGTGAGAAGGACCCAAAAGGAAGAACTACCATCCATATTGTGCAAAATAATAGATGACATAGATATTGACTAAACAAGGGGAAAACAACTGGTCAATAAGGTCCTAGGCAAGAATAACCCCTTCATTGAGGCATGCCCAGCAACAACTTGAAAGGTGACTTACATCCCTGTAAAAGGGCATGAGGAGACCACCATAATAGAAAAGAGATCTCTGACAAGAACTGAGTTGCAACAATATAGAACAGAATTTTCCCAGAGAGGAGAGAAAGATGTAAAATACCTAGAAAGAATATGGTCTAATGGAGCTGATACAGGAGAACTATCAGCAGCTGAAATGAGACAGCTGGCAGGTATGATAGAAAACCCCCACATACACGAGGGACTACTGATGGCTCTGGAAGCACGTCCAGATAACAGAGGTGCCTGGATAACAGAGGTGCGGAGGAATACAGTACCGGACATGGATATGTCCTCGGTAGAGACAGAGACAGAATTTCCCAACCAGACCCCAACCACAAGGTACATATAGACCCCCATTTCCAAAAAAAAAAGAAGGCCAGGATGGAACAGATGCGGACAAGTGATGAGGAATATCAGAACTTTTGGGGACCCAAACATGAGCAGAGGCCCAAGGCTGGAAACACGCTCATGGGAACAAAGGTCATGGGGCCCACCAGTACAGAGACAACAGATGTCAGGCCTTACATACAGCTACCAGCACTTGTCAGTGGACAGACCCACTTCCTAACATTTTTAATCGATACAGGAAGTGAAGTCACAATTATCACATCAATGCCTTGCCCCAAACAACAGGATCCTATACAGATACATGGAGTAAATGCTGTAAATATTGCTTATGGATGCCCAATAAGAATATTAGTGTATGATAGAGAGCGTATAGAAATAAATGCAGTCTTTATGTCTGCACCAACTGACTTACTAGGAATGGATATTATTCCACAAATATTTGGAATAATAAAAGAAAAATAAAATGTTACAACTAAATCTGGCAGAGGTAAAAATAGAACCAATATTATTGCCAGAGATACAACCTTCCTTTACTAAACAATATCCATTGAAGGAAGGACATGATGAAGTGACAGTGTGCATAAATACCTTGATAGGCGAAGGAGTCATTGAAAGGACACAGTCCTTTAATTTTAACATCCCAGTCTGGCCAGTTAAGAAATCAAATGGCACCTATAGATTCACTGTGGACTTTAGAAAAATTAATGAGCTTTCACCTGCAATGCCTGGTAATTTACCAGACGTACAAGACTTATTTTATAGAATACAAAAAGGAGCATACACATGGTTTGCATCAGTGGACTTATCTGATATGTTCTTTGCCGTAGCATTGCATTCTAAATCTAGAGAGATGACCACCTTTACCTGGAATAACAAACAATATCAATTTAAAGATTACCACAGGGATGTAAGAACAGCCCCATCATAGCACATGTGGCACTACAATGGTCACTAGACAAATTAAAAATCCCAGATGAATGCTTAGTACTGTCATATGTAGATGATATAATTATAGCTGGAAAGAGCAAAGAAAATGTATCAAAATTACTAGAGGAGACAGTGGAGATATTAAGGAAAGATAGGTGGACAATAAATCCAAATAAAATACCAAACCCACAGAACACTGTTAAGTTCTTAGGAGTAATATGGATGGTGACAGGACCAAAGGTCCCTGACCCAGTCCTAGATAAAATTGCCAATTTAAAAGCACCAACTAATAAAACGGAAGTGTAACAAGCTATCAGATTGTTTGGATATTGGAGAAATCATATCCCATATTTACAGATCCTATTACAACCCTTGTATCAGGTTATTAAGAAGGCCTCTGATTTTGAATGGGGCCCACAACAAGAACATGCCTTTAAGGCAGTAAAGGAGTTGATAGCAACTCAAAGCCAACTATATACCATTGCACGCACTGACACCGTGATTCTGAATATTTCCTATCAAGCAGGATATGGAAACTGGAGTATAATGTGTAATGAGGTACACGCACAGTACCCATATCATTTTATTGTAAAAGATTCCCATATGTGGAATCCAAATATACAATTTTTGAGAGACTCATTTGGACACTCATGGAAGCAGCGAAAACTGTGTTTCTGGTCCTGACAGATCAATGCCTAATAATCCATAGCCCAGTGCCAATATTGGACTGGATTAACATGAAAGGGGAAGCCCTAGCTGGAACGCCGTCTGAACTGCAATGGAAGTGGTTCCTCTCCGAGTTCCTCAACAATCATAAGATCATGGCAAAGGGGAAGACTCCACTCTGAGTGGAGGAGATTGCCTCAGCCCCAATGGTACCATGCCCCATAACCATGCCAAAAATTACACAGGCCAAGAATATTGGCCACTGGGGGCCAGAGGGATAGGACAACTCACAAACAAACACCTGGTTCACTGACGGAGCATCCATGTTGCGGGGTGGCAAGCTGCATTGGAAATCTGCAGCCTGGAGTCCCACAGATGGGCAAATCCTCACAGGCCAAGGCACAGGTAGATCAGCGCAACAGGCAGAGGTCCATGCAGCCAGATTAGCAATTGAACAATCTCACAAAGAAGGATATAAAATTGTTAGGATATATTCAGACTTGTGGTGCGTGTGCAACGGTATTGCGGTATGGTTAGGAAAATGGAAACATACCAACTGGCAGATAAATGGCAAGGACATATGGTCTAAGGAAGACTGGATAAAAATGGATGAATTCTCCCAGTCTATTAGCATCTATGTGACACACGTGGATGCACACACAGGGAAAGGCGATCCAACATCTCAGCATAACAAAAAGGCAGATAAGTTAGCAGCTCTAATGATTACCAGAAATATACCTTGGCAGGTGAAAGAGTCCACAGACTATTCTGTGACTTTATATAGGAAAGACAACCAAGCAGATCTGTGGCATGTGCATAAAGAAGGACTAAAAATGACCCTTAAAAGAGGATCTAGGAGTAGGGTAATACAAAATAAACCCAAATGGACTAAAACTAATACATTTGGGAATTGTAAGGCTGAACAAATAAAACAACAAAAACTCAAGATATGTACCCCAACAATGCAAGAACTAAGAGACCTTCATAAGGCATTAGGCCATTGTGGCACACACACATTATTTACTTGGGGACAATTAAAGAATATTGACCTGTCTTGGACAATATGTAAACAAGCAGTGGAAAACTGCACAGATTGCCCAATGACAGTCCAAAGATTTAGGTATAGAGCCCCACCAGAATTGTATAAACCTAACTGCTTTAATGCTATAATACAGATAGATCTCATAGGACCATTACAAACACATAGGGAGATTATGCATGCACAATGGTAGATGTACATTCTGGCATAATGCTGGCAAAGGCACATAAGAGACCTGACACTATGGCCACCATATACACACTATGGTGTTAGTGGGCCAGATATGGCCCCCCGGCCATTATTGAGTCAGATCAAGGCACACATTTTACTAGTCAAATAGTCAAGAAATGGGTCCAGGAGATGAATGTTATGTGGAATTACCACCTAGCGTACGATCCACAGGCAGCAGGCAACATAGAAAGGCATAATGGATTATTGAACTGAAATTACAGTATTTGAAGGATCTGCCACTGAGTAGAGCATTAGAGATAGCCTGTTATGAGCTCAACTCTAGATTAAGGCTTGGTAGACCCTCAACCTTTGAAAGTGCCTTCCCCAGACCATTTAAAAACAATTTTTTTTATTATTCATACGTGCATACAATGCTTGGGTCATTTCTCCCCCCTGCCCCCACCCTCTCCCTTACCACTCACTCCGCCCCTCCCTCTCTCCCCCACCCCCTCAATACCCAGCAGAAACTATTTTGCCCTTATCTCTAATTTTGTTGAAAAGAGAGTATAAGCAATAATAGGAAGGAGCAAGCATTTTTGCTAGTTGAGATAAGGATAGCTTTATAGGGTGTTGACTCACATCGATTTCCTGTGTAGGTGTGTTACCTTCTAGGTTAATTCTTTTTGATCTAACCTTTTCTCTAGTTCCTGGTCCTCTTCTCCTATTGGCCTCAGTTGCTTTTAAGGTATCTGCTTTAGTTTCTCTGCGTTGAGGGCAACAAATGCTAGCTAATTTTTTAGGTGTTTTACCTATCCTCACCCATCCCTTGTGTGCTCTCGCTTTTATCATGTGCTCAAAGTCCAATCCCATTGTTGTGTTTGCCCTTGATCTAATGCCCACACCATTTTTTAATCTGGGGGTGGTAACTCAGAATAACAAGATACTCCTACCACACAAGGTTACTTTAAAAGACCACAATAATCATCTCTCTCCACAGGAGATTGTGTTCTCAGGAGTGCCCAACACTGTTTGGACTACAGGGAAAAAGGGAGACCTCAAAATCACTAAAATAGACAAGCTGGTGCCACGATGCCATCTTTAGCATTGCACTGCCTGAATTACTTACATACTACTTACCGCTGCATTCTTTTGCTCATTACTATAGTTATTCTAGCTTGGGTAGGAATCACAGTAGTTGGCCATTATACCCTCTGCTATGAAAGGAGGTGCCAGGGCAATGGCAATGGCAATACTACCAATAGTACTAACCTCATGTGCAAGAAATTTACTAATCACACTTTGTGTATCCTGGACCATTGGCTCCAGTGATGCTCATTCTACCACCATCCTTAAACCCACTAAATACTTTCATAAAGAAACCCTGCCCACACACAAACCTAACCTTACACTTAACTCCTCAATTTTCTTGGTCCCATGAAAATACTTAGACATACAGCCATTTTTAAAGTATAGTCCTTCCTATTGGGCTCTGTATACACATTGATATGCTGGAGGAAAGTGGGTGGCTCCATCCTACTGCAATGACTACTTTGAAATCAAGGATTTGTTCCATTTCCACCTTATGGGCAGGAAGCTATTTCCATCAGCCTGTCATGTTAAATCAAGTCCTTCAGCATGTGTTGAAAGTGTTTTATGGAGGAATGCCACTACTGAGTCAGCCATTTATGCTACGTATGCAGCAGACATTAAACTTAACACCATAATGTAGAACTCTCCAATTTACCATATATTCAATAACACCAAGGGAATCCAGTTCTTACACCGAGATTACCTTAGAGGAGGAACCTGTCTACACTTGTGATGATGTTATACTGATATCATTCCCGCAAATCTTCTTTTCCCCATTGATCAGACAAGAGTTTGGAACTGAGAATGAGCAGGGTGAGGATTATGACTATGAGGATAGTGAGGATAAGGATGATGGAGAGGAGGAAGGAAGCGATACTTTAAGTACCCCAAGTACTCCCACAGAATTACCACAGGATATACTCAGAAAACCTATACCAAATTTTGCTCCCCCAGAAGGCAAGAACACTTCATATCTAGACTATCCCAATGAGCCATATGGGGATATATGCCCAGAAGCAGCTATGAATAAGAGTATCCCATGGTTCATGCAGGAAAATGATGCTAAGATAGTAGTGTATGTTGCTAACTTTCCAAATTTACCATACTATGGAGCCTTACACTATTACCATGGCAGTTCCTATGTTAGCACACCCAAGGTGACTAACCTGTCCTTCCCATATAGTCCAGCATGGAGGACATACTCCCATTGGGTGTATGCCAATAATGGGGATTCCCAATTATTTTGACTGAATTACTGCCACAACCATTTCCACCAACAGACCCTTCTTTTGCAGCTCAAATACCGACCAATTATGGAGGCAGGTTACACCAGGAATTAAAGATTACACTAAACAGGAATTGGTATTACAAGACCACTATCATTGTGTCTTGGGATTTCTTACATTGGTAAACACTACCGTGGATTTACCAAGGCCAGAAGAGGTACCCAAACATAATGCACCTCTACAGACTGCTCATCTCAAATTGGGTAATAATACCACAGGAGTAGCCAGAATGTCATTTCTGTGTGCACAAAATTTCTCATAACAAGATATTTCCAATGATACCACACTCCACCAGATAAAATTGAATTCTACCACTGATTCTGATGCAAATGTAAAAAAACTTACAATATCTGTAGTATCGGCTTATCCAAACCTATATTCTCCATTAGCCGAAATAGACTTTGGCATCAAAACAGCCCATAAATTTTATAACAGAACAGAAGATGTTAGTATTACTGAAAGTGTGGCCAGTTTCAATTTTTCATTACCCTTCTTTCTGAATAAGACTTTCCACGTCGCCTTCTTTAACCATACAGGGCAACCTGCAGACACCGGTACTGCACCCAGAATGGTGTTGTCTTGCTTTGCAGGAAAAATGAATTTAACAGTGTATGCCTTAATGAATAAGATGCAGTTCTCATATATACATAGAATAGACACAATCCCAAGCAATTTAGAGTGTGATATTCCAACATATATACATGAAGCTCAATATATACCTAGACAAGCCCTACCATACCAATCTAACATAGCTGCACAACCTGTCGCACTAGACTTTGTAACACCAGCTACTAAAACTACTACACTTAATGCTCAAAAGCTAAATTATAAATGGCTACCAGGGCCAATCAGGGCTATGATAAATTGGACAAACATTGCATACTATGATATCAGTAGTTATGTGGCACCCAATTACGCCTTAGATAGCTTGATAACCTCTAACCAAGTCAAGAAATCTGCTTGCACAAAACCTTTATTTTATATTAAACCTATATATAAAACACCATGAGCCAACAACCATACATTATGGTGGTGGTCCAATGCAGGCATGCACATGCAGGAACTAACTAAAATATACCATTATGGTGTCCCGTACCATTCTCCTTCCTATTTCCATGGAAAGGAAGATGGCACACAGTGGACTTTGTAGCCCACAAACCCAGATGGAGAAATGATACATCCAGTGCAATGCCAACAGAAGGAATACCAGTTTCAATGCCTGGATATGAGTGGGACACAATATACCATTTAGAAACTTCATTTTAAAACTGTTGGATAAAAGACTTCTCAGATGCACCATGTGTATTATATAGAGAAGGCTGGAATGAGACACTTAAATTTTACTCCATACATTATAAACCAGAGGTTCTCTTCGCACCAAGGATATCAGATAATACTTCTGATACACATAGGCACATCATTTGGAGAGAACCCCCGATGATTTTGCCATTGACTTACACCTCTTTAAGAATACTGCCTAACCCCAGGATAAGAGCGCTTATGCTCACACTAAATCTCAACAATATGGTGCCTCAGGAGATGCAATGTAAGGGATAAAACTACCTACATTTTCATGCGGCCTAAGTCCACCGAAAAGGAAGCCCTTACAGTTCTTTATGGCAGGTGTTATTGCAGCTGTGGTAGCAACTGCGGTAACAACAACCTTAACAGCACCACTTTTCATAGCCCTGGATGACCTGAAACAGGTTACAAAACACCAGGCTGAGGCAATAGAGGCCTTGTCAAGAGATCTAAGTCAATTAACACAAATACTTCACCACTTGCAACTAGAAATAGAGTCCATCAAAAATGCTCAGCTTCAATCTGACAAGAAAGATTTCAGAGGCTTAAAGAACAATTAATCCTGCAGGAACATGAAATAGAATGCCTTAAGGCTCAACAATCCTTAGATGCCATGATGGATGAAATTAGGATATTATTCCAAACAGGCCAAGGAAGGGAAACAACACATTTTAAAACTATATTAGATGACAGATACCACTCAAGTTGTGTAGATGGATATTGCGAACTATATCTTTTACAAATTTTTTTAGACAATGCAGTCTCAGCCCACTACACAACGACAGTCCAAAGAAAGTTAGGAGATAAATTTGCAATACCATGATCCACACTTTTAGTAGTGGATGATAAATCAATTAATACTACATACTTTTATCCAAAAGACAGGGCAATACCTATCACACAAAGCATATATATTATACCAGAACCCATGTTGCATACTATACATGAATTAGACCTAGTAATAACACCCCTTAGAGATACAGCCACTTCTCTAAGGAACAATATATTTTTAGTATGCTCAGGTGATAATCACACCATACAGTATTGATACAGAAATATATCCATAATTAATACTAAGGTAATGACACTGAGGCTGAGGACAAAAACTATGATACCTTCGTTGACAGAATCCAAGAAAGATCAGAAGGATGCATTATCCTAGAAAATGCATACAAAATCAATGTCACCTTCAGACACCAGCCAAATCCAATTTTCAATATCACCACATATTCGAGACAGGTTTGGGGTAGGAAAGCAATATCCACACAACATTCTCATTTTCACAAGCAGCAGCTCCAGACACCCTAGCAAGAGAAGAAGCAATGGCAAAGGAAGCCAATAGACAATTAGGTATTATGAAGGACTTCATACATAAAAATGCAAAGCAATTTGCAAACACGAATGATGCAGTCCATAAGGAATTTGAGCACATGGACAAACAATTGGTAGGAATAAAGAAGGCAGTGTACTTGGCTGAGACAGGCACAATGCATTCGTCCACCACAGATATACACCCTCTCACTGCTCAGCAGGAGATGTGTGAATAAGACTCGTGAAATGTGACATTTCTTGCATCACCTCTTGGAACCCCTTTAGGTGGCTAAGAGATTTATGGCACCATGCAGTGCTCATACTTATATTGGTTATAGCAGTAAAACTACTTTCCCTATATTGCAGGCATTCTCAAAAGAAAAGTGCTGATTCGGCAGTTAGGAAACTAGTTGCCCACAGCAATCCACAATTTCCATGCCCTTGATTACAAATATATGAATAATGGGAGGAAATGGAACCCCCAAACCCTTGGAGGAAATTATTTTAAAGAAATAACTTGGAACCACCTCTACTAAACATATGCAATGCATACAGATGCTTATTAGATTATTAATAAGATATAAAGATTGTATACTACTGATGATTGTAGATTTTGTAAGGCTAGATTTGCAATATATAATGGCTGGCAAAAGCAAGATACATACAGAGAATTCCTAAAACACATCTTAAAACACGATCTAAACCCTCACAACACTTATGGGTGCAAACGCCACTACCAAGCAGTAGGTACCCTCCTTACATATTGGATAAGTTTGCACTTCTCAGAACGAGTGTACACATATTCTTCAATTTGGGGCTATATGCTCAATAACCAACCTGAGACACTCTTGCAATTGATAGAATCCAAATATTACTCTGTTGAGCCAACCACAGATAACCCCATAGTCATCCAACCATCATTGGAGGACATTACTAGCTGTGCAATTTTTAAACCAATCTTGATACATGCACTCAAACAATCCCTTGCATTCCTTAATTGAAAAGAACACTTTGACACATATAAAAGAAACAAAGCCACAGAGTCAAACATCCTTTACAGAAGTGATATAGAATGGATTTTTTTTCATATTGCAGGATTGAACATCCAATAGGACAATGCCATAGGTGCCCAGTAAACAATACACTCAATGCTTAAACCAGAAATAACTCTTATAATCTTAGGCATAACATTTTATATCACATACACACTCCCCCAATTCTTATTCCTAATCTTGAGGCTTTTTACTATTGATAGATATAGATTTTATAAGCTCTGATAAGTAATGCTGAACGAATTCTTCTTCACTCTATTTTTCTTCTATCTACTAGGATTAACATGGGGATATTTGGCAGGCTTATATACTGCAAGACACACAGGCCCATAAAACTTTTATGCCATCATGCTCACAGTATATTCCACTCACTACTTATGTAATCCCACACACACCAAAACAAACACAAATAGGCCCATGTCCCACACCCCTGTAGATACACAGCAAATAATCAAACCAGAGACACCACCAAATCTTTCTGGACAACTAACACCTTCAACATCTCAAAAACCAAAAGAAACCCTCTCCAACCACCCATCATATGTGATCCAGATGGACAGCCCACTGATCCAATGGAACTAGGACCTACCTTTAATTCACCTTCAACGTGTGTCATCATTTCCAATGTGGGTACCCTATGCTACTCAGCACTAGGAAGCTTATCGACGCACACAAGGCAATCTTAAAACTCAACACTGGACCTCCACAACCCCAATCAGATGTAAGAGCAGGCACCAGTGCAAGAATCATTAACAATCAACTGAAGGCTGTGGACTTTGAGGATGATATAGTACTACAGTGGAAACCTGGACATTGGTCCAACTTGGCAAAAGGCATAACATCAGCTTACAGACTAGGGGGTGGCATCTATACCATTCCCCCATCAACAGAATGGACTGCATGAACATACTTACAAAAATGGGGTGCAGAGGAGATTCACCCACATCCACCAACTACAGGATTTCTCACCTTCTTCATTGTTTTCCACTTCTGCCTGGTGGTGACACTTGTCCATTTCTACACGTATGACAGACTGGGCGCGTGTCACTGCTGGACTAATGAGTGCTATGCAGCATGCTATACAGGACACTGGCATCCCGTTGGTTGGGAAAGGGCTTTTTATTGCAGCTTTCGCATGGACACAAAAGGGGAATTGTTCCCATTTGTGATGCTAATTAACTCTTCCAGTTTACCATGGAACTCGTCCCCAAGGCCCTACGCTGAAAACTAGGACCTCAAGGACTCGGGGTTAGGGGGTGGACTGTGGTGAGCATATATAAGATTGCTGTTGTATTGATGGATTGTGAAAAATTGTTGAAATAAGACTTATTAGCTAGTGTGTGTTAGGACTTAGAAACCAGCCAGAAAATGACAGGTGATATGCCAATAAGCCAAACCTAAGGTGGTGGCCAATATGCCAATAAGCCAAACCTAAGGTGGCAGTGCCAATAGCAGAAACTATGAGGTCACCACCGGGTATATAAACTCAGAGCCAAACCCCAAAACCTTGTTCACCCCCTGAACTCTGGAGACCGCACATTGTCAGGGTGGTCCTGAGGCTCTGACATAGAGGTAGTCACTGCTTGAGACAGTGCCCATTCTCCTGTGCACGGAGAGCAAGGCTTGGGGAAGGCCTGAGTAAACTCCTGACTGGCTAGGGTAGAGAGACAGGCATTAGGATCTGTGGGAGAGTGCCATGTAAATTTTTTTGAATAAAATCCTATTCTCTGAAAAAAAAAGAATCTCCTGAGCACTGTTTATCTGTACTCGATTGAACTATAAGTGCTCACGACACCATCAATGTACCTTTATTTGGAAATAAGATTTTGCTGATGTAATCAAATTTAAAGGTAACTGTGCATTAGGGTTCACCTTAATCTAATGACCAATATCCTTATAAGACATGGAATAGTGGTATATGCCTGTAATCCCAGCTTCTTAGGAGGCAGAGGCAGGAGGATTGTAAATTTGAGGTCAGCCTGGGGAAGGTTAGGGAGACCCTATTTCAAAAAAACTAAATAAAAACAAAAGGGCTGGGGGCATGGCTCAAGTGGTATAGCTGTTGCCTAGCAATCATGAGGCCCTGGGTTCAATTCCCAATGCTGGAAAAAAAAAAAGGAGAAGGAAATTTGGGGACAGAGACATGGAGATACCCAGAGAGAAGTTTAAGTGATGATGGAAAAAAAGATTGGATGGATTCATCTTCAAGCCAAGGAAAACCAAGACTTGCGGGCAACCACCAGAACTGAAAGAGACAAGGAAGGATTTTACTCTAAAGTCTTGAATTTCTGTACTCCAAAACTGAAAACAAATCAATTTCTGTGTGGTTTTTTTTTTTTAATCATGAACACTTTTTTTTTTTTCGGTCCTGAGGTTTGAATGCAGGACCTCCTGTTTGCTAAGCAGGTACTCTACTATTTGACCATGGCCCTAATTTCTGTGGTTTAAACCACCTAGCTTGTGTAATTTCTTGTTTTATTATGTTTTGAGACAGGATCTTGCTGTGTAGCCCAGACTGACCTCGAAGACAGTATCCTCCTGTTTTAGCCTCACAAGTGCTGCGATTATAGACATGTTCCACCACACCTGGTTCCAGTTTGCGTGATTTTTAATGGTACCCTAGGAATCTAATACATAGGACCAAAAGGATTATTAGACATAAAGAGGAGTCATTTCTTTAGATAAAAGGGCCAATTAATTGAAAATACAGCAATTGTAAGTGTGTATGAAACTAATAAACATTTCAAAATACATGAGATAAAAACAGATGTAATTAAAGGAAGAAATTGACAATTCGTCAATCTTAGAGATTTTATTTTTTCATTTTTATTAGCATATATTCACTGAACAGGGGGGATTCATTGTGCCAATTCCCAATAGCCTTGCACTGTACCTTGAATACATTGCCTCCTCCAGCTCCCCGCCCCCAACAACCACCTCTCCACCCCACTTGAAGCAATTGCAAGAGGTTTCATTGTTCTATTTCATGTATGTATATGAAGCCCATTGACTATATACCTTCACCTTCATCTCCTTTATTCACCCTCCTTCCCCACAAGTACACCCCCACACACTGTGCCTATTTTACAGACTTAGCTTTCATTTTTAACTTCAAAGTCAATGCTCAAAGGGGTTTCTCAATGCAACCCCACTGTGAATATACTTAACTTTGTCAGTTCAACCCCCTCTGTTACTCTCCCTTAGTCCTTCTCTCCCACCCTCCATTATCCAACAGCTTTCAGTACATATCGGTATGTCCTCTACCTGAAAATGTAATGCATTTCAATATTGTTGACTTTCTATCATTCTTTTTTCTTTTCTGCCTCCCACCAAGTTCCATAGTGTAGTTCCACTATTATAAATATATTCTACATATAAATGTGTATATGATTATGCTTGTTTTTGTGTATATATTTATGTTTTGGATATAGCTTCCATATATGACAGAAAACATGTGGCCTTTGTCTTTCTGAACCTGGTTTACTTCACTTAACATGATGTCCTCCAATTCCATCCATTTACCTTCAAACCACATGGTTTCATTCTTCCTTATGGCTGAATAAGGCTCCGTTGTACACACACACACACACACACACACACACACACACACAATTATATTCACATCTTCTTGACCTAATCATCAGATGTAGGGCATCTGAGTTGTTTCCATAGTTTGCATATTGTGATGAGTGCTGTGATAAACATCTGTGTGCAAGTGTCTCTATTGTATACTGACTTAGGTTCCTTTGGATATATGCCCAGGAGCAGTATCACTGAATCATATGGCAGTTCTATTTTTAGTTTTTTAGGTATCTCCGTATTGCTTTCCATAATGGTTGTACTAATTTGCATGCCCACCAACAGTGTATAATGATTCCTGTTTCACCAAATCCTCACCAATGTTGTTGTATGTTTTCTTGATGATAGCCATTCTAACTGGGGTAAGATGAAATCTTAGTGCAATTTTGGTTTGCATTTCTTTTATGACTGGAGTTGAACATTTCTTCATGTATTTATTAGCCATTTGTACCTCTTCCTTTGAAAATTCCTTATTCAATTCATGTGCTCATTTCTCCATTGGGTTATTGATTCTTGTGAAGTTGAATTTTTTGAGCTCCCTGTAGATTCTGGATATTAACAGTCTTCCCTCAGCAACTAATATAATAACTTGACAAAAAAAAATCAGCAAAGACATGGAAGAAAAAACACTACTAGCCATGTAAATACATAAAGGAAAGAACAATTGTTACTCTTGGAACATTCCTTTCTGTTTTCTGCAATTTTCCTGATGTCCTTAAGCATAGTCTTGCTCTTTCTTTTGATTCACAACACATTTACTGTATTTCCCCCGCAAATCTGTGTTTGCAAATGTTTTTAATTTGCTTAAAAATATCTTTATCTTCATTTATGCAGGTCTTTTTTTACTCTTTCCTTTTGAGATCATTTTAAAGTCCTCTTTTTTTACCAATGCATATCTTCCATGAGGTTCTCCTCACTGTTTTCCAAATTCATACTCTGGCTTTTATAGATTTCTGGTTTCCTTAAAATAATAACAGCAAAATCTTCTAAGTGCTATGAATATATTGATTCTTTTAATCATTCACCACATCCCTATGAAGTAAATCCTAGCATTATTCCTATATTAAAGGTGAGGGACTGGTAGAATGTCTTAAGTGGTAGAGTACCTGCCTAGCAAGCACGAAGCCTCAAGCTCAACTCCAGTACCAGCAATAAATAAATAAATAAAAATAAAGATGAGGACATTGAGGCACGGAGAAGTTAAGCAACTTGCTCAACTTTTCACAGCCAGTGGCAAATGGTGCAGCCAGATTCTAACCAGGCAGTTGGGACTCAGTGTCGGTATTCTTAACTGCTGGGAGTCTGTCTTCCTATACACTCAAATGAAATATTTTGTTCCTTTTTCAAATTTTTCCTTTTTATTTCCTCTTTGTCACCTTCTCATTTTCAAAGATTTTGATTATTCTGACAGTTATGCATTATTCTTCACCAAATTACTTCTTTTTGTTGACTCCATCATCATGAAAACAATTCCTTTCTAAGTTCCCTATGGTAGAATGAAAAATGACCCTCCAAAGACACCCACGTTTTAATCCATGGAACCTGTAAATATGATTTTATATGGTAAAGTTTTTGCAGATGTGATTAAGGAGATTGAGGTAGATGGAATGATTCATCCAGATTATCCAGGTGAGCCCCAAATCCAATCAAATGGATCTTAGGGATGCTGAGGGAGATTTGACATACACAGAGGTGAAAGCAATGTGAAGACTGAACAGAAAGAGATTTGGAGATGCTGACCTTGAAATCTGGAATGATTCAACCATAAGCCAAGGAACATTGGCAACTATCAGAGGCTAAAAAAGGCAAGGGAGAGATTCTCCCATGAAGCCTGCAGAGGAAGTACAGCCCTGCTGATGTCCTGCTGATTTCTACCCAGTAATACTGATTTCAGACTCCTGGGCTCTAGAACTGTGAGAAAATTAATTTCTAATATTTTTGTAGTCACTTAGCTTGTGGAAATTTGTTATAATGGCCACAGAAAACTAATACACCCTGCCTCTCAGCTACATGTTATAAGTTTTCTTGTCAGTCTCTTTACATTTTAGTCTTTCAGTTAAAAAGTATTGATTATAAACATGCTGCTCTGTGCTAGGCTCTGGGGATAAACATGTAAAATAGACATTTCACTCTGGAGCAGCTTAAGTCAACACTGGGGAGTGCTAGGCTGGATAATTCAAACAAAATACAATCAAGTCGGTGGTATGAGACTGGGAAAGGCTATGGGGTCACACAGGAGGGCATGAACTTGAGAGAACCAAGATTTGCACAGACAGCAGAATGAACCAGACAAAGAGTGGTGCTCCAGGTAGACGGAAGAAAACGTGTAGAGGCAGTGGTTAGTTCATCTCACAGATTCTTCATCTTCTGACATCTGTTTCCTTCAATTGACTCATATAAGTCACTAAATGTCTTTTGTTCTGTACCATATGCATGGTAGTACTTCATATGTGTTTAGTAATAATCTAGGGGATAAATAACAATGTTGGGGAAGGGGCTGTACTGGGAGTTGAACTCAGGGTTTTGCACTTGCTAGGCAGGCTCTCTACCACTTGTGCCACACTGCCAGCCCTTTTTGTGCTGGTGATTTTGGAGATAGGGTCTTGCTTTTTGCCCAGGCCAGCCTGGACCATGGTCCTCCTATTTGCTCTTCCCCTCATAGCTGGGATGACAGGTAGATGCCACCATATGCAGTCATTGGTTGAGATAAAGTCTCATGAACTTTTTACCTGGGCTAGCATGGAACTACAATCCTCCCAATCTCTATCTCACAAGTAGCTAGGATTGCAGGCATGAGCCACCAGGCCTGATTATAAAGAAAAATTTTAATATAATCTGTTTCCTCACTTTCTCTTCTTTCAATATTCCTCAGTAACAGATAGCAGCTGAGAATCTCACCCAAACCCTAAACATGACCTTCAGCAGTTAATCTTCAACATTCCTAAAGATCCAGGTAAGGCATGGGAAAATTTTTCTGCCTCTATTTAAAAGCTTTTAACTTCTTGTAAAATTTGTGTAATTTTACCATTCTACTAGATAGTTAACTTATTTTGGGCAGGAATGAACTCTACTATCTTATATGTGCCTGGCTTTTGGACAAGAGCCTCAGCATAGCATGCAAAGGGAGAATGGGTATCAACACCTGTACTTTCTTTGTTTCCTTGCCCTTATCAAAAGAGAGATCCATGTTGTGCTCAGCCCTTATTGAGATCCTCAATCAGTGTCCAATAAGACACCCAAGGTGTTTCTTCACTATTTTCATGAACATCATAGTAATAATGTGATTTGTGTTATAAAGAACAACTTAAAAATTTGAACAGTGTGTCTCATGCTAGCCTTTAACTTGCCAAACAACTTGGAAGGTCAGAACAGTTTCATAATAAGGAAACCAAGAATTAGAATGTACTTTTAAGCTTTCTTTCAGAATTGAAGGAGGGATACAGAAGTTTAGGAAATGGCCGGCTGCATAGACACGATGGTGTCCTTTCAGAATACAGCTGAGTATATAGAGCAAAACCCTTTCCCTACCCATTTAACAAACATTCGGTTGGCTGAGTTATACAGCTTCCAGCTCTGCTTCAGAAGGTCTTTGTTTATCTTTGCAAGGACAATTAAGTGGCAGGAATGTGTAATATAGTGAAGCACTGCCAAAACAAACAGCTTTCTTAAAACGTTATGTAGAAGTGGTCATTGTTTCTGGTGCTTCCACAAGAGTCAGAAACCACTTGCTAATAAGTTAATTCCATTTCTCTGCAGACAGGCTGATCCTATTGCAGAAGAGGGACCATGTGGTCCGCTGCTTAGAGGGAAGTCCTGGAAGCCAGAATGGGCCCACATTTTACAACATAGCTGAGTGACTGACTCACTCCGTAACCTGGGGTTACATGGCTTAACCTCATGGGGCTTGTTGTCCACCCAGCTGGAAAATTTGGTGAGATGTGAGGTTGGATTGAAAAATCACTTGTGGTACAGCTGAGTTGCTTTTCCACAGGGGACAGAAGGAGCCTGACAGTCTTGACTGAGTAAAATATTCTGTAGACTATGATCGGTAAAGGTAAGTCCCACAAGATGCAATGAGAGTTTGTTCAGGCTAGTGAGAATATTCTGTAAAAGACAAACACTCCTCTCCGCTGAGGGGATATATGAGTAGTTCTGCCTCTGGATCCATTTGGCCTCAGTCAACAATCATAGTTCTCTGTAAAATGAATCTCACTTAGATGAAGATCCCCAGGTCACTGGCACACCGTGACACAGAGTAAGGACTCTGCAGCACTCGATTTCTCCTTGCTGGGGGACTTGTGGTCAAATCAGCTCTGCTGATATAGGCATGAGTTTTAGGGAAGTGAGGAACAAGCTATCCCCTTGTCTCCAAGGAAGAGGCAGCTCACATAAAACACAGGGACCTGATTGGAAATTGGTAACTTAAAAAGAGACAAGACTTTGAGGAAGAGAATGTTTATCCTCATAGGAAATTGACAATTATGTTGCCTCTGGGTTTTTGAAGACATTAAAAGATGTTCCAGAGATGTTGGCGTCAAATCCAGAGCTAGGAATTTATACTACTTTGTTAGTGCAGATTGACCTTTGAAGGTGAGACATTAAATAATAAAATCTACAAAAGTTCAGACAGTAGTTTGTTGTAAACCATGAAGGGAATTTCCAACTCCCTTCAGCCTGGGAAACTGAAAATTGTACTCGAATTAACTATTTTATTTCCAAAGTCAATAATATTGGTTTCTGTTTAAAATACCTTTTTAATTAGGCTAGCCCTAAATAGGGCTCTGTTTGGGGCAAATAAACATTAGGTGGGAAGGAGAAATGATAAGACAGACATGGCTATTCACTGTCTAACTTTACTCCCAAATTTACAGATAGCAGCTGATAGAATTGAGCATATTTATATCTTCATCTTGTCACAGATGAAGACTGTCTCTGTTAGAGTGATTAGAAAGATTCTCAGTAGCCTTGTGAAGTCTGCGCTCTGCTTGGTGAATCTGGACAGGTTTCCAGGACCTAGCTCCAGGTTTGATTTCTCCATAAGAGGAGTATTTGGTTTTACCATTACTTCCAAAGAATCAAGGGGAAAACATGGCCCTCATCCTTGGTTAAATGAGATTTCTGTTGCAATATCAATTAAGAATGAGAATAGAGAATAAATTCAGAGGAAGCTGAAAGAAGGAATTCATAATAGTAATATATTGAGCCTAATTTTCATGACTAGAGATTGGGATGATACTTAAGGGCTTTCTAATAACCTTGGATTCACATGATTGGTAACCATCTGTCATCCACTTCTTCATTTAGCAAGCATCCACATATTGCCAGCCGCTAGCACAGCACTGCCATAAGAACTGCACAGGATGTGAAGATGATAGATTTCGTGGAAATCTGAATACATAACACTTGAGCATGTGCACAAACTATCTGTGATGCACGTTAATATATACATGCCAAGTCAGTAATCAGAGCAATATATCATGGGCATTTTGATTTTAAAAAGAGGGGAAGAGACAAGGATAGGAAGAGAATATTCATATATTCATTACAAGAAGAATAGCATTAACAAAATTTCAGAGGGCTGAGGATGCAAGGTATGTTGTGTGTGCAGTGGGTTCTACATATAGGAGGGTCCATTTAGGGTGAAATAGGAAATAGAAAGGTTTGTAAGAAGCTTTGAATGATAGACTTCCTCCTAAAGGCCATATGAATAATTGAGTGTTTGAATCATTCATTTACTGATTCATTCAAAAACCATTGCTGGAGTATCTTATATGTGCCTGGCCCATTGCTAGGCTTTGGAAATTTAAGAAAAATTAGAATTTGTCCTTATCATCAAGGCACTTACATTCTAGCATGAAAACATCTATAAACAAATGGGTCATCTTCAAATCTTGTGAAGTACCTATGGCAGTGCTGTGCAAGTGTATGGTGATATATGAGTGCTTGCTAAATGAAGAAACGCTTCCTAAATGGACAAAAGTACTATAATAGAGGTCTACCCTTAGATGGAAAATAATACAGAGTGGTGAAAATGTATGTAAATCTATGTTTTCATCAGATTTTATGTTTCTGGGACCAAACACCTGAGAAAAACAATGTAATGGGAAGGATTGTTTATTTTGGCTCATGGTGTCAGTCAGTGGTCTTGGCTCTTTGAATATGGTCCCATGGTGAGTCGCAGCATCAGGGCAACGGGAAGGGCTATTCACCTAACAGGAAGCAGAAAGACAGTGAAAGGTGCAGGTGCATAATACAGCTCTCAAGGACACCACCAGTGACCTACTTCCCCAGCTAAGCCCAGAACTTCCCAAAATAGAGGCATCAACTAAGGACTGAGCCTTCCACAATAAACCTATGTAGACATTTTATATTAGCAATCTAGTAAGTTATTTGTCCCAGTTGTGTGGATCAGAACAATGAGAATGGTTTCAGTAGATTCTAGAACTGAAGAAGTAAATATACTGAGGATAATGGGGCCAGATTTCTCCTTGTCAAATAGAGGCCCTTTTGCAGTAGAGCTGGAGGTATTAGTATGAACTTATGATTTATTTTTATACATACATAAATGAATATATTTGATCTACCTTACAGATATTTCAGTTCTCTAACTATAGCAAAGAATAAATAGATGTATACATATAGTTTTATTTCTGTATCTGTATATCTACAGGTATACAGATATAGATGTTACATGTATATCTACATGCATACAGATATACGTATGCACATGTGTGTATATACATACATATACATATGTCTATTTCTTATGCCCACTGAGAACACAGAAGCTATGACACCCCAGGTGCAATGAGCATATGTAGTTGAGCAGATCTTGGTTTCTAAATACCACACCATTCTCTACCAATGAAACCAGGACCACTTGGAGAATGACTGATTTCATGATGAGGGCAGGAAAAGTTTAAGAGGAGCCTGGAATATCTTATTTGCAATAAGAAATTCTAAAAATATGGAAATTTCAAAGAATAAGGGCATAGGAAGAAGTTTGAAGGGTCTCACACTGCTGAATTTGGGATAACTTGAGCACTAAAATAATATTTATAGATTACCTATTGAATAAAATGGGAATCTATATTTCATGGTATGCGTCTTAGGACACATTAGGGTCATATGCCCAGTAATAAAAAGGAAGTAGGATCAATGTGACCAGGTTGGAGTTACCGTTCAGGGTATTGTGGATGATGGGAAGAAAGGACATAAAGCTATTTGTATACGTTTAGTTATTGCCACACAGGTTAAGAGGTTTCAAAGCCTGAACTTGTTTTATTGACTGTGGAAAAGATAGGTATGAAAGTAGGATGATTTTGAGAAAACAAACAGTAATTGAATATGGGAAACAGGGACCAAGAAAGACAGGAATCAAAGAGGGTTTTGAGGTTGAATATCTTTTCAAAATTGATCTACAGCAGCAACAGAAAGACGGGGAGCCACTTACTATTTCCAGAAACTTGGAAACTATTCCCAGACTCAAAGTTCAGTTGTGGTTAACAATGAACAAACAAAACTCATAGTAACCAGTAGAATGCAGGAGTCAGAGTATTTTATTTTGTGGTAAGAAAGGGGTAAGGTCAGCTAAGAACAACATATGCAATAAATTCTTCCTGTGGCTTACAATCATTTTATCTCCCAAAAGTTTGGAAAGTGATAAGGACAACAGTTGTTTGGCCTCTAATTTTGATTAATCAAAACAAACTAGTTAGTTAAGAAAATGGCAGCTAGAGACTTAAGCTTTTCAGAAGCAGGAAGAGAAGTGTCAGCTCAGTTGGACATGAGTTTTCAACATGAAAGATAAGACCTTCTTCTCTTTCTTCTCCTTCCCCTTCTCCTCTTTTCCTCCTCCTCCCTTCTTCTCTGTTTTCTCTCCTTCCTTTTTTCCTCCTCCCACTTCTCCCTCTCCTCCTCCTTCCTTTTTCTTCTTCCCATTTTTTTCTTCCTCTTCTTCTTCTTCCCTTTTCCTCCTCTTCCTTCTCCTCCTCCTTTCTCTTTCTCCTCCTCTCCTTCAACTCCAACTTCTCCTTTTTCTTCACGGTGCTGGGATACAAGCCCAGGGCCTTGTGCATGCCAGGTAAGCACTGTACCACTAAGCTAAATACCCAGCCCTGGGTGAAAGAATTTCAAGTTCAGAAAAATATTAGAAAATTGGAAGACTTCCATGAAAACATTCTGACTACAATTCCATCTGATGCTGCTAGCCCAACACCAGGAATGTGGCCATAAGAAGTTGGGTGGCTGCCCAAAGTACTCTTTGATAATCCCAAATTTTAAAAAGGATCCATTGAAAGATCCAAGAAGTTATCATCACCTTGTGGACAAAACCTTGGCTAAAACTGGTGGTAAATTCTGGCCATGACTTAGTAGCTGTACTGCTTTAGACAAGTTATATAACTTCTCTGTGCTTTCATTTCCTCACCTTTAAGCTAAGCATAGGAAGTCCTCCCCCACTCCAGCTATTGCAGAATAAGGTAATATGTACAGAGTGTTAACATGGTGTCTGGCACGAAGTGTGTGATACTTGTTGTTGGTATAGAAACAAAAAAAGAAGGTTATCATTACCTTTTCTGTCTTTCTTTTTTCTTTTGTTTTGGCAGTACTGAACTCAGGGTCTTGCCTTGCTAGGCAAACACTACCACTTAAGCCAGGCCCCCAATCTTTTTATTTTAGTTATTTTTCAGATAGGGTCTCATGTTTTTGCTCAAGGCTGGCCATGACTACCATCCTCCTACCTACATCTCCTGAGTAGCTGGGATCACAGGTCTGAGCCACCATTCCAGGCCTTTTCAACTTTTAAAACATTTTTATGATAAAAGAATAATTAGGGCTGGGATGTAACTCAGTGGTAGAGCACTTGCTTTATGTGTGTGAGACCCTGGGTTCAATCCTCAATACCATAAAAAAAGGAAGAATTATTATGAAAAAAAAACAGAAAAAAATTCCATAATTCCATTATCCAATTTTTCCATAATTACAGTATCCAATCTTCTTGGCATGGTTAGAGAATTCAACCAAGATTTAAAGATACCTAAGGAAAATCTGCAGTCTGTCCTCACCAATCCTCCTGTAGCTCATCTTCCCAACATAAGCACTGCTAACAGTTTCTCAGAATTACTTCCAAAAGACATTCAAAAGAAGGTTATATTTTTAATTAAGTGCAAAATGAGATGCATGAAACGTTTAGAGGTCTGCCAAATAGTTTGGATAATATAATGACAGAATCAAAAGAGCTCACACTCTCTCTTTCCTCTTCTCCTTCTTGCTCTTCCTCTCCTCTTCCTCCCTCATTCTTTTCTCTTTGTCCCTATCTCTTCTTTTCCTTTTTCTCTGTCAAGTAGGAAGACCAAAGCTTGTGTCCTGAGAAAACTGAAGAGCTAGCCAAAAGAGGAGCTGGCCTTTTTAACTGGCAGATCTGAACAAGAGCAAGCTTGGGGCCATGGTGAATTTTGATATCAGGCAGGATCCAGGATTGAAATAGCAAAAGCACTCTCATTGTGTTTTAAGCTCTTTAGCAACAGAAAAGATTCCAACTTTCCGAAGGTAGATCAATATGACACCCCCAAATAATAGTCACTACAGTATGAAACTTAAATGACTTCCTAGATTGAGTTATTAAAGAAGAGGTGAGTGATGGGAAAAGGAGATGTAGAGAACCAAGGTGGACTGGACCAACCTCATGCCCTTTCCTGACAGGCTTACTAGATCAGAATGAGTCATGAATGCTGTAGATCTGTGGGTCTACATTTCGTGAGGTAGTTGCCTATGTTCCTTATGGTAGCCATGTGGTGAGGTGGAGAACTTGGCTGAGGGGCAGACAGTCATGTCTCTTTCTAGTGAGCTGAGTCAGCAGAGACAAAAGGTGCTAAGGAATGGTTCCTATCAACCTGCAGCACAATCCAGAAGGTAGTGTCTAGAGAAATGTCTTCTGCCCCATCCCACACAATAAGACTGGCAGAACACTCTAGCCTTATCTGACACACATTTTTAAAAGGAGAATGTGTTTTAATGTTCCATGTGTAAATGAAAAATAACTTTTAAAAAATTTTAATCTCATTTTGGTCTGTCCCCATCTTTGTCAAGATGAAATCATCTAAGGTCTTTGTGCTAGACTGATTGCAAAAATGACTATAATTATCCACTCCTTTCTATACACACATCTATGAAATAAGATCTTGTGGCATCTCCCATCATAGGTGGTCTATGTCTCTGTCCTTTGAATTTGAAGTGGTCTCCTGACTTGCTGTGGTCACTCACGTGGCAGAAGTGATGGTAGCACTGTATGAACAAGCCCAGGTTCACACACTGGACGATGAGAAACACATCATCTCCATACTCACTGTTGCCAGCCTACTGCCAGCATGGGAATGAGACCATCTGACACATGATCACACAGGCCTTGGCCAGTTCCAGTTCTGCATAACTCTCAGCTGGCCAGTTGACTCACAAACAAAAATAAAGGAACTGTATGAAGTCACTGGGTTTTGAAGGTGGTTTGTTAAGAAGCCTAAAGCCCAATGTTACAGCCTACACATACCAGTCCTGTGTGTTTTTTGTTTTGCTAGTCTGGCACTCATCCATGCTTTGGCCATGCTATGGACAAAATCATGTGTCAATTCCCCCCTAGCTTTAAAAAGGCAAAAGCTCTGCTGGGTCTATACACTGTCCCCTGACCCCCACTCATCTTCTTCATGGGACTAATCTCTACTCATCCTTAGAGATTTATCTCAAGCACCACTTGAGCAGTCCCTGAATAACCTGTCCCCAAGCCTCTTTCTGCCCCAAGCAGAGTGTCTCTCCTCCTGGATATGGGACAGTTCTTATCTATACCTTTGTCGTAGCACCTATCCTTGCTTTCAATCAACTGTTTGTTCAGCTTTCTATTCTGTTTCACCTTGAATTCTTTGTGGGTAGATATCTTGCCTTCATTATTCCAACAACCAGCACAATTCTTCACAATAGTTGGTGCTCTCTAAAAGTTTGTTAAATGTTTTTTAAATAAAAATATATTTAGGCCTTAAAAGAGAAGGTAATTTAATAAATATACCATTGGCTTGAAAACAGCCGCAAGTTACCAATTCGACCTTCACTGGTCCGGAGTAACCAGTTGATGCATTTTGGTTCCTGGAGAGTTTACCCTGGTAGATGTTATCACTGATGAAGATTTTTATTTCTGTAAAATGTGGTTAAAAAGATACCCTGAACCAGGAGTGGTGGCACACCTTTAATCCCAGCACTCAGAAGACTGAAACAGGAAGATCATGAGTTTGAGACCAACCTGAGCTAGCTATATAGCAAGACACTGTCTCAAAAACAAAACAAAACAAACAAACCCTGGGCAGCCACATTAAGTCTTTCTTTTGAATAGGAACCAAGATCATCAGATCCAAGTCTGGGAGGACCATCTTCCATCCAGAAGTAACTTACTGATGCTGTCATCTTTGAAGACTCAGAGAGGGGCAAGTATATAATTTAATGAGTACACACAGGAAGTACTTACGGGTCACTATAAGAAAGACTTCAAAGCAACATAATCTCATTCTTTGTTTTTGAAGAATTGTGATATGGAAGAGAAAACTTATTCTTTATGGTTCCAAGAGGGGAGCTGAGACCAAGGAAGATGAATTCAAGACAGTTACATGGGAGAATTTCCTAATTATTAGATATGTTTAAAAAAAAAAAAACAGTGAATAGCACTTGGGCAATCATGCTTTCTTTGTCCCTGGAGATATCCAAAAAGGGACTGGCTGATAAGATTTCAGCAAAATTGTAAGAAAGTTTCATGCTATAAGGACAGATGGATTCTCCGTACCTGACTTTGCTATTTATCAGACAATGGCTCTTTTGAGGAATTATCATGTACCTCTTCCCACAAGCTGGTGCACCTGTCACAATGACCTGCCCAACTGTTACAAACACAGTGATGGTATCTACTTGACTTCAAAGACTCTTTTTATACAAGCAGAACATCTGTCTCAATCATATTTACTAGGAAGTCCCGTCCCTTGGCCAGAGTTGGCTGACAAGGGATGGGTACTTGATACCAGTCTGAAGTTCAGAGATGGTAATTTGGAACTGTGGGGAGACTGTATTTTATCATACCCATAAAAGCTGCTCTGCCAGCAAATACAGCAATCAATACTGCTTGAGCATCTACTATATGCCAGACACAGCTCTGCGAAAGGGTGAGCCACAGGAAACAAAGCAGACAAGATCCCTACATTCATGAGACTCATATTAAGTAAGGGCCAGGAAAGAAAGATGAGAAGCAGAGAGAGAACTAAAGAGCACAGTCCGTGAGTTTGCCTTGGGATTTGTGAGAAACCCTCAGGGTTCTCTAGTCAAGTCCCTGCCTTCCTGATGCCCGTTGGAGTTGGTTCCTGTTTTTTGCAATTCCAAGTTTTTCAAGCACAACACTACAAGAAGTGCTGTATCCATTCTCCTCACCACCCTGTAATGAGAGGGAAAGAGGACCTTTGTAAGATCACTAGGTCCGAAGCTAGAGGAAGAAAATGAGAAAATGTTTCTCGCCATCATTCCGTATTTCACTTCTCTAATTTAGGGTCTCTGAGTGTTTAGTTACAATAATAAGGAAGACCTAGCGAAGCTGTTTCCCCAGATATTCAGGATGGCAGAGCAAAGGTTACATGATAGGCAGAGTTATGTTCTCTACTGCATCCAGGTATTATTGTTATTTAATATTTCTACATCATTGTGTGATAAGCAAGGAAGTACATTCTCCACCCTGGCTTACAATAATAAATAAAATCATTCCAAAACAAGGGGGTGGGGGGAAAGACCTCTTTCCCCCAAGAGCTCAGAGGAGAGAGGCAAGTGAAACAATGCAAGACAGAGATGTGTCCTGAGATGAATCCAGGAAGTTTTAAATAGACCGTGTCAGCATGAGTCGGGTTTCCAGGGGCTTTTTAACCAAGCAAAGATGGTGATAGGGTGCAGATCTGAGGACAGTGTGTACCCTATCCTCCAAGGAACTTCTGTTCTTCTGGCTTTTAGATTTGGAAACTTCACCTTAAGTATGGGGCAGGAGGGAGATTTTTTTTTAAAAAGAAGAAAAAAAAAACCTAGCCATTTTGCCAAATCTGCTTTTATTTTAATGACTCCTACAATGAGATGCAGATCTCCTTTCAATTTTTTACTTGCTGATTAATTTCCTGTTGACTCTGAAGGTAATTGAAAACCTTTGGATGAAGCAGAAGTAGCCTTAATGCAAGTGATTCTTGGTAATGGGACTGAGTTGCTTGGAACCAGCCTTTGGGGGCTTCCTCTTAGCTTCAGGTAGGTAGGTAGGTGGGTGGTTTGGGGCATATATTAACTTAAAATGTGTTCATTTGTAAATGTGTTCAACACAAAGTCATTTTTTTCCCTCTCTCAGTATCTTGGAAGGATCTGTCTTATGTTCATCTGTGTGTGCAACAGACTTTGATGGATAGTTTAGTGCTTATCAAGGATTATTAAACAATATAGGCATCAATTTAAGATTAAACATCAGCTTAAACAATCCTAAAATCCAGCACTCATAGAAAATTCCAGTCACATAGAATTATTTTTTAACTTTCTGGGCCACAACCACTCAAGGGATTTTTTTTTTTAATCCTATCTCTGTTAGGCTCTATTCCTCCAAATTCCTGACCATGGTGTTTTGTGGGGGATTCAGCTTTCCACATTGAAGGCTAAACTAGCCTTTGACTGACTTCAACACATCCCTTTGCTCATTGGCTTGACTAAACAGAAAGCCAAATACACAGAGGGAGGACTAAAGTTGACATTATTTTACCTGGCCACCTTTGCAAGCAAAGCCACCCCATTGAGCTAAGGCTGCCACCTGTCTGCCCTCCTTGTCCTGGTGCTTCCAGTATAGTCTGAAGTCAGTTCTATAATTTAACAATCAATCCATGGCCAATTAGCACCAAACCACCCACTATGGGATTGTCTCTGCTAGGTGCTGGTGGACCAAGGTCAGGCAGCTCCTCTACTTGGTAATGAATATAAACAAGACCAGCCTCACATGGGCCTGGAGGATGAAGCAGTTCACAGCGGTAACTCATCTTTCCTGGTTCACATCCAGAGGGCAATGCCAATGACCTTGGACAAATTACATAACTCTGAGGCTCCTCATAGAGCCTGTGTCCTCAGATTGATGGAATAAATGAACTAATGCATGCGACATCCTTGGAATAGTATAGAATACAAACTCCATCTTGTCATGACTCAGTCTTGCATGCAGTTAAGAAAAAACAGAGAATCCAAGCTTTGGGTTTCTGGTTCCCTGTGTCTCTTACTCTGCCAGACTGACAGAATAACACACAGATGAGCCCACAAGGACCTGCTACCTGGCTCGGTAAACAAAATAAATGTACCTAACACACTCAGAAGCCAACATCAAGGAACAGATAAAGGGACAAAGCAGTGAGTCCCAAGCTTTGCAGTGCATTAGTTTCTCCTGGAAAAACCAGACCCCAGGCCAATTAAATCCAAATCAGCACGTTCCAAATCTCCCCTGAAATTTTCATTATCAGCCAAAGAAGAAACTTACCGGCTCGAACAATCTTGACACCTCGATGGGCAATTTAAATTCAAAAAGTGAGGCAATTCACTCCGGATCATGACAAGTACTTTGGAAAACCAAAGCCTGACCAAATTCTATGATTTTTTTTTTCATCCAGCAATTATTTTGTAAAGCTATCACCAATTAGGTATTTATTATGTGCCACACATAATAATGTCCTCACACGTTGCCTCATTAACTCACACAAGAAACCTCTTAGCCAGTAGTACAATTAGCTCCATTTTGTAGATATGGAAACTGAGGCCTAGAGAGGTGAAGTCATTTGACCAATGTGACAAGGTTAATGTGCATTAGCTCTGGGACTCAAACACAGGCCTTCTGACCCAGATACGGTGAAACCAGACTGTGAGTTCATTTGATTGCTCTGCCTTCAGAAGCACTCTTCTTTGATAATCTCTCTCTTCTCCCACTAACTAACACTCTCCACACATCTACCGTCTCCAGTTCCATGACCCAAACCCCAATGTGGT
Source organism: Castor canadensis (assembly GCF_047511655.1). Classification (NCBI taxonomy): domain Eukaryota; kingdom Metazoa; phylum Chordata; class Mammalia; order Rodentia; family Castoridae; genus Castor; species Castor canadensis. Next base: position 143,605,414 of record NC_133391.1, on the reverse strand, counting down.
CATCTTTTCAAATGAGAGTTTGGTTTGCATCAATCTTCTCATCCTAAAAGACGTAAACTTTCCCCTTTCTCACTCACAAAACTTTATACAGCCTCCTTTTCTTGCTAATTCTCACTGTCAGTTTTTTTCTGGTTCTGGCTACTTTCATATCTAGACTTCAGAATTTCCAGCTTCCTTTCCAGCCTTCTTGCACCAGAAATACTTGCTCAGGACAGAGCAAAGTATTTCCTCACCTCCTGTGTCCATCCTGTTATTTTACCCTCTAAAGTTTTCATCAAAAGAATTAGCATTTTCTAACACTAGATTCCTTATTAGGGGTGCACTGGGTAATAATATTAACAGAAATTTACTAGCTTAAAATAACACACTTTTATTATCTCAGTTTCTGTGGTCCGAAATCCAGGAACAATTTGGTTGGTTGCTCTTCCTAGAATTTCACAAGACTGCAATCAAGGTGTTGGTTGGGGTTTCAGTCTCATCTGAGGCTCTACTGGGGAAGGACCCACTTCTGAGCTCATTTAGGTTGCAGACAGCATTCTTGCTTCAGTGCAGTTCTAGGACTGAGAGTTTCAGTTTCCTGTTGGCTGTTGGCTGTTGGCCAGAGACTGTCTTGGCTCCTCACTACATCATTCTCCCTGGGCAGCTCACAGCATGACAGCTTTCTTCTTCAAAGGCAAAGAAGGAGGGAGTCTTCTCACAAAGTAGGAATTATAATCGTATAAAATGTAATCGCCTACACATAATAATAATCTAGTCATCCTTGCTGTGTTCTTCCAGTTAAAAACAAGCCATAGAGTCTACCCACACCCAAGGTAGAGGATGAGGGCATTAATTCTAGAAGACAAAGAACAAAAGGCTACCTTTGAGCTTTTCCGTAACAGGTATCCCCAACCTGCTGCTGTTTCTCCCAACTCTCCCACTTTTTCTCCCACCTCCACTTTCTATTTCTCAGTCTTTGTTCAAGTGGCCTCAAATTTGAAATGTAAAAGGAAGTAAACTTAGTCTAGCCCCCCAACACTTGTTCAAAGGATAGAGAAAGGCATTTGGGTAGAAGCCCTTCATTGTCAGTTAATACAATTTGACAATGTAAAACAGCAAGGAGGGGCTGAACATCTAATAAAAGTGTTTCAGTACTGTTTTGTATGAAATAGAGTCCAATGTAGGTGACTAGGAGGAATGTAAGTTTTTTTGTACTAATCAAGTGGTTTTATTAATAAAGAAATTAATCCTGGTTATGATGATGTAGATTTAATTTTGGACATTCAGGAAAAGAGAAAACCATCAACCAGAGTGGAAGTCCCTTCACCCTTTCCCACTGGCAAACATTAGCCCTCTCTGTATATCACCCCAACTCTAAGCCAGTAGCCTCATCATCTAAACTCAGCTTCTCCCTGCTGAACCAGTACAAGTTGGTCCTAGTGTAAAGGCTATGGTAGAGGATGCCTGAGGGTTTCAAAACACAAGAAAGGACCACATGGGGCAGTACTTTATGTTCCTATGCAGGAATGAGTTTTACCTTATCAGGAGGAGTAGAGGTGAAGATAGGCACATGCACCAGAATTGGCTTCATCTGTAAAAAGATAATTCTTGAATAAGAGTGATTAAGCAAGATTATTTCTCTCTCAAGTTCAAGAGGACCAGAGGTAGCCAGAATAAGTTTGGTAAATAACCCATGGAGCAGAGAGAATTCTCTACCTTTGTTCCACTCTGCCATTTCCAAAGAAATGTCATGGTCTGGGTGACTGCTAGAGCTCCTGTCATTACATCTGCCTTCTAGTCAGGAGGAAGGAGGAAGGAAAAAGGAGCACTTGCCCTTTCATTTAAGAACACATTGTGGAGAGGTGACAAACACTCTCCAGCTAACATCCTATATCCCAGAAGGGAGATAGCCAAACCTAACTGAAAGAGAACCTGGGAATTGTAGTCTGTATTTGCAACCAAGCACTCAGATAAAAATTGGAAACTTAAAAAGGTGTAAAAGACCCTCTGTGTCGAGAACAGTCTCCAGCATAGGTGTAGTGGACGTGAAGGCACTCAACCAGCTTCCACCTCAAGGAAAGATTATTACCTCTGCTGCTGGCAATAGACAGCCTTCAGCTCCAATCCTGCCTCAGTTGCAGAGAGCTGCCCTTTTACTGATGACTGATGGGATGGGACACAGACAGATACCTTTCAGTCCCCTGTGGGACAGTTCTGATAGGCCCATTAAAGCTCTAGAGCTCCTCTGGCTGTTTGCTAATGTTGCTATTGGGTTACTGCAAAGTTCTACTTCTACTTTGTCCCAGGTCTACTTCTGTTCCCTTTTCCAGGTGTTGACCCTAAGGGCACTGCCTAATACATTGCCTTAAATTCTACCCGAGATTCTGCTTCGTAGGAAACCCAGCCTGCAAGAACAAGCAGGAGGGGGAGAATTTAAAAAGAGCCGTAGGTATAAAGAGTGAATAGAACAAGCGAGGCTGTGTTCATCAGAGCTCTCTAGGGAAACAGACATACCAGAGAAAGAAGGAGGGAGGGAGGAATGAGGGGGGTGGGGGGGAGAGAGAGAGAGAGAGAGAGAGAGATGTCTGATTCTAAGGTCTTGGTTCACAGGATTACAGAAGCTGGCACATCTGAAATCTGCCATATGAACCACAGGCTCAAGACCCAGGAGAGCCCATGGTGCAGGCACAATCTACAAACAGTCTTCTGAGGAATCCTCTCTTGTGTGGGGAGGCCTAATTTTTATTATAAATTTTTATTAGGATATATTCATTATAAGGGGGGATTTGTAGTAACAGTTTCAATTAGACTTATATTGTACATTGTTTACATTGCCCCTGTGGTCTCTCCCAATCAGCCCCCTCCCCACCCCACTTAAAGCAATTGCATTTTTTAGTTCTGCTTCAGATAGGTATATGAAGTCCATTAACCATATACCGTCACCTTAATCTCCTTCCTTCACCTTCCCCCCCACACTAGTATCCCACCCCCAGCACACAGTATGCCTATTTTACAGTCCTGGTTCGTTATTAATATTTAAGTTGACATTCAAAGGGGTATCTCATGCATTTCCACTGTGGGTGTGCTTTACTTGGTCTGTTCAGTCCCTTCAAATACTCTCCCTTACCTCTTTACCTCACACCCCCCTGTTTTTAAACAGCTTTCAATACACGTCCTTATATCCTCTACCTTTACATCTAATATCATCTTATGTGATATTACTGATGCTCTATCTTTCGCTTTTCCTTTCCCTTTTCCCTGAATTCCACAGAATAGTTCCATTATTACAAACATGTTCTACATCTGAGTTTGTATATATCATGATTGTTTTATGCATATGTTTATCTTTGGATCAATCTTCCACATATGAGAGAAAACATGTGTCTTTTGTGTTTCTGATCATGGCTAACTTCACTTATGATGTCCTCCAGTTGCGTCCATTTACCCTCAAAGCCCATGTCATTATTCCTTGTGGCTGAATAATATTCCATTTTGTATATATACTACAATTTCATGATCGCTTTGTCAGTTGTAGGGCATCTGGGTTGTTTCCAGAGCTTAGCTATTGTGAACAGTGCTGCAGTGAACATCAGTGTACAGGTGTCTCTACAGTATCCTGTCTTACATTCTTTTGGGTAGATGCCCACAAGCGGTATCACTGGATCACATGGCAGTTTTAGCTCTACTTTTTTGAGGAGTCTCTATACTGCTTTCCATAGTGGCTGTACTAATTTGCATTCCCATCAGCAATGTATGAGGGTTCCTGTTTCACCACATCCTCACCAACATTTGTTGTTGTTATTACCCTTGATTATGACCATTCTAACTGAGGTGAGATGACATCTAAGTGTTGTTTTGATTTGCATGTCTTTTATAGCTAGGGAAGTTGAACACTTCTTCATGTATTTACTGGCCATTTGTATCTCTTCCTTTGAGAATTCCTTGTTTAATTCATGTCCCCATTTCTTCTTTGGGGTGTTGATTCTTTGGGGGCTGAGTTTTTTGAGTTCCCTGTAGATTCTGGATATTAGTCCCTTGTCGGATGAGTAGCTGGCAATGATTTTCTGCCATTCTGTGGGTCTCTTGAGTCTGGTCACTGTTTTCTTTGCTGTGCAGAAGCTCTTTAGTTTGATGTAGTCCCATTTGTTCATTCTTTCTCTTAGATGGTGATCCTTTTGAATTCTGATTAGGAAGTCATTCCCTATAACTATCTGTTCCAGTGTATTTCCTACTGCTTCTTGGAGTTGTTTCAAAGTTTCAGGCCTTATATTAAGGTCTTTGATCCACTTTGAGTTGATTTTGATACAGGTTGAAAGACAGGGATCTGGTTTCAGTCTTCTATATGTGGATATCCAGTTTTCCCACCAGCATTTATTGAAGAGGCTGTTTTTTCTCCATTGTGTGTTTTTGGCTCCTTTGTTGAATATCAGTTGGTTTCTTCTTCGTTGAAGATCAGTCTGGATCTTCTATTCTGATCCATTGGTCTTCCTGCCTGTTTTTGTGCCAATACCATGCTGTTTTTATTGTCATGGCTTTGAAGTCAGGTATTGCAACACCTTCAGCATTGGACTTTTTTACTCAGAATTGCTTTGGATATTTGAGGTCTTTTGTGTTTCCATACATATTTCACAACTTTTTTTTCTATTTCTATGTAGAATGTCATTGGAATTTTGATAGGGATTGCATTGAACATGTACATTGCTTTTGGTAATATGGCCATTTTCAAAATGTTGATTCTACCGATCCATAAACATGGAAGGTCTTCCCATCTTCTGTTGTCTTCTTTGATTTGTCTCTTTAGTGGTTTATAGTTTTCATTAAAAAGGTCTTTGGTTTCTTTTGTTAAATTTATTCCAAGGTGCTTTGTTGTTTTTGAGGATATTGTAGGTGGGATTGTTTCCCTGATTTCTTTCTTAGTCTGTGCGTTGTTGGTATGTGCAAAAGCTACTGATTTCTATATGTTAATATAGAAATTACTTTACCAAAACAGTTTATGATTTCTAGTAGTTTCTTGGTAGAGTCTTTAGAGGTCTCTTAGGTATAGGATCATATCATCTGCAAATAGTGATAGTTTGACTTCTTCCTTCCCTATTTGAATCCCTTTTATTTCTTGCTTTCGTCTTACTGCTCTGGCTAGGAATTCTAAAACCATATTGAATAGGAGAGGAGAAAGCAGACAGCCCTGTCTTGTTCCTGACTTTAAGGGGAACAGTTTCAGTTGTTCTCCATTTAGTATGATGTTGCCTCTAGTTTTGTCATATATAGACTTTATTATGTTGAGGAACATTCCTTCTATTCAGAGCTTTTATCATGAAAGGATGTTGGATTTTGTCAAAGACTTTTTCTGAGTCTATTGAGAGGATCATGTTGTTTTTTTGTCCTTGCTTCTGTTTATATGCCATATTATGTTTATGGATTTATGTATGTTGAACCATCCTTACATCCCTGGAATGAAACCAACTTGGTCATGGTGTATGATCTTTTTAACATGTTGTTGAGTTCTGTCTGCCAGTATTTTGTTGAGAATCTTTGCATCTATATTCATTAAAGATATTGTCTATAATTTTCTTTTCTGGTTACATTTTTATTGGGTTTCAGGATGAGTATAATACTGGCTTCATAGAATGAGTTTGGTAGTGTCCCTTCCCTTTCTATATCCTGGAAAAGTTTGAGGAGTATTGGTAGTAGCTCTTCTTTAAAGGTCTGGTTAAATTCAGCCATAAATCCATCAGATCCTGGGCTCTTTTTTGTAGGGAGACTCTTTATTACTGCTTCAATTTCATTACATGTAATAGGACTATTATGGTGTTTAATATCATCTTGGTTCAATTTTGGTTGGTTATATGCATCTAGAAATTTATCCATTTCATCTAGATTTTATATGAAACTTAAATATAAGTTTTCAAAGTACTCACTATTGATTCCCTAGATTTCATTGGCATTTGTGGTTAGGTTCTCTATTTCATCTCTGATTTTATTAATTTGGGTCTTCTCCTTCCTCCATTTTGTCATGTAAGCTAAGGGCTTGTCAATCTTATTAATCTTTTTAAAGAACCACCTTTTTGTTTCATTGATTCTTCATATAGTTTGGTTTCAATCTCATTGATCTCGTGCCTGATTTTTATGTTTTCTTTCTGTCTGCTGGTTTGGGGTTTGGTTTGTTCTTGTTTTTCTAGGATCTTACAGTACATCATTAGATTGTTTATTTACAGGTCTGTGTTTCTTTAATATAGGCACTTATAAATATAAACTTTTCTCTTAGCACAGCCTTTGCTGTGTCCCACAGAGTCTGGTAGGTTGTATTTTCATTTTCATTGGATTCTAGGAACTTTTTGATTTCTTCCCTTATCACTTACATCACCCACTGGTTTTTCAGCAATGCATTGTTCAGTCTCCATATGTTTGAATATTTTCTGGAGTTTCTTTTGTTGTTGAGGTCTAGTTTTATTCCATTGTGATCTGATATGATGTAGGAGGTTATTTCAATTTTCTTGAATTTGTTGAGACTTCCTTTGTGTCCTAAAATACAGTCTATTTTGGAGAAACTTCCATGAGCTGCAGAAAAGAATGTGTATTACCTACTTGTTGGGTGAAATATCAACCATGTCTATTTGGTCTAATATGTGGAGTAGCTCTGAAGTTTCTTTGTTGATCTTTTGTCTGGATGACCTATCTATTGGTGATAGTGGGGTATTCAGGTCTCCCACTATCACTGTGTTAGCATCTATCTGTGCATTAGGGTCATTAGAGTTTTTTTTAATACAGATAGGTGCCCCTGTGTTTGGTGCATATATGTTAAGGATTGATATTTCCTCTGGATGAATTGTTCCTTTCACTGATATGAAGTGATCTTCACTGTCTGTTCTAATTGATTTTATGAAGTCTACTTTGTCAGATATGAATATAGCTACTCCTGCCTGTTTATAGGGTCCATTTGCTTAGAAAACATTTTTCACCTTTTGACTCTATGCCACTGTTTAGTTTTTTCAGTGAGATGAGTCTCTTGTAAGCAACATATGGTTGGTTCTTGTTTTTTAACTCAATTTGCTATCCTATGTCTTTTGATTGGGGCATTGAGGCCATTTACATTCAGTGTTAATATTGAGAGATGCCTGTTGGTTCTAGTCATTTTTGTTCCCCCGTTGGTTAGTTTTACCTATTTCTTGTTTACTGGTCTACTTGCTCAAAATGGTTTATTCTTTCTTGAGTCTGCCTATCTTGCTCTAGTTTCTTCTTCTATATGTAAAAGTCCTTTAATTATCTTCTGTAGTGCTGGCTTGGTGGTTGCAAATTCCTTTGGTTTTTCCTTGTTGTGGAAGGTTTTAATTTCTCCTTTAATTAGGAAGGGTAGTTTTGTTAGGTAGAGTAGTCTGGGTTGACAGTTGCTTTCTTTCAGGGCCTGAATTATGTCTTTCCATGGCCTTCTTGCATTCAGTGTCTGAGTTGAGAAATCTTCTGTTATTCTAATGGGTTTGCCTTTATATGTGACTTGCCTTTTCTCTTTTGTAGTTTTCACAATTCTTTGTTCTGTGTCCTGAGGGTTTTGATTATGATGTGTTTGGGGGTGTTTCTCTTTTGGTCCTAATGGTTTGGTGTTCTGTAAGCTTCCTGCACCTGAATGACTCTCTTTCTCAAGATTAGGAAGTTTTCTGCTATTATTCTTTTGAATAGGTTGTCAATGCCTTTAGTTTGTATTTCCTCTCCCTCTACACCCATGATTTGTAGGTTTGGTCTCTTCATGGTGTTCCAGATATCTTGCTAATTCCATTCATATTTTCTTAGCATTCTTTCATGATCTTTCACTATTTGGTCTAATTACTCTACTTTGTCTTCTGTTCCTGATACTCTATTTTCAACTTGCTCCACTCTGTTTGCCAAGTTTTTGATTGTAATATTTATTTGGGATATTGAGTTGTTTATTTCAGGTTGATTAGTTTTCAGGGTTTCCATATCTTTATTGATTTCCCCTTTCATATAATGGATAATCTTCTTAATTTCATTCATCTGTCTGTATTCTCTTTGAGCTCATTTAAGTGTTTATTCATGTCCTCTTTGAGGTCAAACACTAACTTTTGTGTTTCTTCTTTGAGGTCATTAATCATTTTTACTATTGTTTTTTGAAATTTATTATTTGATAGCTCTTCCTTTATGCAGGTGTTTGGATCCTTAGTGGTAGAAGTGGCTTTTGATGGAGAGTGGTTGTCTTGCTGTTTCATTCTATGTTGAGATTTACGCATCTGGTGCTGTTTTTGGTTTAGGTTTTAATCCCTTGTGTCCCTGTAGTTGGGGTTTTGAGTGTTTTTCTCCTGGAGCTCCAACTAGATATATTATCCCTTACAGGGTTCTTGTGGTGGCCAATTACCTCTTTTCTCCCCTCAGTGAGGGGGCTGGAGTTCCTGTTCTTTGATGGGGGTGCAGTAGCAATGGGGAGTACTGGGTCTCTGTGCACTGTGGGGGGCAGGCCTCCTAGCACATGGAGGAGCAGATTGCCACTCAGTGGAGGAGCTGGGGTTCCAGCTCTTGGACAGGAGAGACGGGACTTTCCTGCAGGGAGGTACAGTGTGAAGCGCTGGGCTTCTGTGTACCTTGGGGAAGTGGGCCCCTTCTGGTGCTACCTGCAGAGTAGGTGGTTACAGCTTTCCTCCCCTCAGTGGGGAATCTGGCACCCTCACTCTTTGATGGGGGAGTGAGTGCTCTCTTGCTGTCAGGGACAGTGGGGAGAGCTGGGATTCCATGCTCTGTGGGGAGAGAAGCCTCTGGGCACCAGCAGAATAGAAAGCCTGGAGCCTGTGGTTCTCTTAGATGTGTGGTGATAGGCTCCTGGCACTGAGTAGCAAGTGTAGGGTGCCCATGGGGTAGCAAAGCCATGGGGCTTGAATCATCTGGTGCCCACAAGGCAGCGGAGGTCCTGGGGTCTACTTGCATAGGGGCATGAGATTACAGGAGCCATAGCAGCTGCTGCAGGAGCAGGGGAGCCAAGCCTTCGAGCATGGGAGTCTCAGGCCTGCTTCCCAGGCGTGGGCTCCAGAAGGGTAGTACAGTAGCACTGCAAGCACAGGGGAACCAAGCCTTCAGGTAGCAGGAGCCCTGGGGCCTGATTTTCTGCACAGGCTTTAGGGAGCATGGTTCAATGGCACTCGGAAGAACCAATCCTGTAGGCAGCGGGAGTTCTGGGGCCTGATTTCCCACACAGGCTTCAGGGAGCACATTCAGTGACACTGCTGTTGGGGGAATTGAACCTGGTGGTTTGCGCCTCCTGTTACCTATGGAGCAACAGGAGCCATAGGTCCTGCTTAGGTAGAGGGCGTCAGTTTCCCTGGTATTTCAGGGTAAAGGTAGCAGGTCGTGTAGTAGGAAGGAGCGTGGAGCCCTGAGTTCCCGGTTCCTGTGTGTACCACCAAGTACCAAGTAATGGAGCTTGGATCCACACAGTGACTTCAGTGGGGGGTGGGGGGGGCGGGGATCAGGACTGTTGAGCTGCCTGCAAGTTGTTCTTCCCATTCTTCCTGTGGTGTGGTTGCGTCTATATTTGCGGATTCAGAAAGGGCTTTGCTTCTCACTGGTTATGGGATCCTGTGGGTGCCTTTTGGGGTCCTCTGACTTTCCTTTTTCAGGGTAGTTAGTCACTGCTGGGCTATAGGGATGTCAACAATTTACCATCTTGCCCTCCCCAAGGCCTGTCTTTTTGTTCTATTCTGGTCTTTAACTTCAGTTGTATGAGGCCCACTCTCATCATAGAGGACAATGTTCTTTCTCAGATTTCACCAATTTTTATGTTAATTTCATCCAAAAATATCCTCCAAGTTGATCCAAGTTGACACATAGAGCTAACCATCACACGCATGCTCAGACAGGCATGTGCACACACACACACGTCTGCACATGGGTCTGGGTGGTAGGGGTCTGCATCTAACATGATATAAGAGAGCAAACTGCCTGATGACATGATCCTCAGCCACCCCTTGTGAAGCTGTGAGACTTCACAGAATCTTTAGGCACCGAGCCCTTTTAGGCACTGCACGTGAACTTCAAGAGAGATGAGAGAGGTTGGAATGTGAAGCAAATAAAGAAGTATTTCTCTTGAACAGGATGGAGCATGGCAGTGGCTGTCCACTAGGTTCCTAGGGTATGGAGTATATATAAGCAAGCCAGAAAGGTGCCTGTTTCCCACCCTCCATGCCCAGTGAGAGAAGAGGGCAACCCGACTTCAGTAATCTTATGTACTGTTTAACAAGCCCAAGGACAGCTCTACCTCCCCTGTGCATTCCCAAAGGTCAGAGCCAAGATGACATCATTAGAAATATAGACATTACCTGAAAGCATGTAGTTACTATGCTACAATAACTTCCCTGTGCAAAAAATTTGAGTAAATGGTAGTGGGAGATTTGGAAAAATTGATTACTTCTCCATTTCCTTGTTAGGATATATCCAAAATGCAATAAAAGAAACTTAAAAGATTGAAAAATAGTTGAGAGCTGAAGGGTTTGCATTGATTGAAAGGAAAAAAAAAAAACAGTCCTAGGGAATCAGGACTCAGAGAATGGGCTGGAGGCATGGCTTAGAGTGGTACAATGCCTGCTTAACAAGTACAAAGCTCTGAGTTCAAACCCCAGTGCCACACACACACAAAGACTCAAAGAAATAGCATGACTTCTCCAAGTCCCAAGAAATAGCTAGTTAGCTTGGCTTTTAACACAAGTCTTGACTCCTATGATACTTTGTAAGCATTACTCAAGTTTTCTTGGCACCTTATTTCCATTCAGTAAAGTGATCGTCTTCACAAAAACAATATCACATGCACATGGGACTTTCCAGTGTTTGCTGATAGATTGGCAGATGGTATTTACATTCTCACCAAAACCCAGCTTTTCTACTCATTACATTGGTGATGGGATCATCAGCACCTTTGCCAAGCTCACAGCAGGGAAGAGGAGTCTGCTAATGCTTCCAGATTCCTCAGGTCAGCCCAAATTGCCCCAACCTTTAGGGATTTGCAATTCCTGTCATTTTATTGAATTATACAACAGGCATCCCCTTCTCCCTCAAAACCTACCCCATCAAAATGCAATAAGGCATAGAAAAATCACTTTAAAAAGAGCCTACCTTCTGGAGACAAATAAAACCAAGCCTCTGGTGTTGCCAAACCAACAAAGCCCTCACAGCCCCTCCCTCTAGGAGAATTAATAATACATGAGGATTTTCAGGAATTGCTAGAAGTAGGACACCCACTCTTTCCAGATTTCCTGGAAGAATATTGATTTCTTTCTGAAAAATAATCTCATTAGGCATGTAATGAAAAAATTGATTGGATCTTTGGACCTTTGCAAATGTCTCCTATTCATCAATCCATCCATGAGAGGGAAAAAAATCCTGCGTTGCACCTTGTGGATGTGCAGGACAAACCCTGGTGTGGAGTGGCCTGGAAGAGGAGAAAGCAGCCTGGGTATCTCATGCAGGCCTGGTCTTGAGCGGCTGCCATCCTCCACCCCAGCCTCTCCGGGTCACAGATGGCAAAAGGGACACATCTACTCTCTACTCCAACACACACAGCCTTTCTTTCCACAAGCAAACTTCACTGTTCCTTTTGGCAAAGATGAGTCTGACTCATTTTCCCTTCTGAGGGTTATGAGGAGATGACATGCTACAGACTGCAAGTTCAACCGAGTCAGGAATGCTGAATTGCCAGTTGTTTTCATTTGATCCCACTTAATATCCAAAAGTTCTGTGGAACATTGATCCCACAAGGGAGATGCAGGGACCAGATCAGACCAGCAGCAGAGGGGCTTCACCATGGCTCCCTTGCCCCTTTCCCTGGTCCTACTCTTCACTTCTCAACCCAGCCAGCCTCTCCTTTCATTCTTTCCTCCTTTCTGTCATCCCCTCTCCCTGCACCCCTGCATCTCCAATCTGATCAAATCCAAGTTCAAATGTACAGCATGCATGACTGACTCTCTTCCTCATGGCCATAGTCAGTTGCTAGCTGCCATAATCTTTAGCTAGTGCTCTGTATTTCCCGCCCTTCCTTCCTGTCACCTTCCAATTCATTTCCTGTAACTGTGACCCTTTCTTGGGAACATTAATTAACATGATGCTTTTTATCAGAGTTCTAGGAATGTGATTTTGGTATGACTCACACTTCTGCTGTTTAAAACAGGATTTAGTATATTTGAGTAAGGCAGATGAGTTTTTTTTTCCTGGATGCTTACTGTATGAATTTATGACCTTTTCTAAGCCATTCTGGGAAAGAAAGAAAACGCCTCGGCGCCCCTCATTCTTTAAGGAGGCCTTGCCATATCACTAAAACTCTGAGAGTGAAAACATATGGAACGCAATATCTTTAATTGCTCTTCTAGATGTCTTTATTGAGGAAAACAGCAGATTTTCTTTACAGTGCTAGTTTTAAGATTAAAGCTAATGCCACATTTAGAAATTATTTTCTACCACTTTGCTTAATAAGAGAGATTTAACAATCTGCACAATCAGGAGCCATGTTAAATAAACTATGTAAATGTATGGACCAGGATCTAAATTAATTCAGGCTGAAATAAATCAAACTTTAGCTAAGCCATGATTTAATTAAAAATTGAAAAGATGACTCATGGCACTTAAGTTTACTGATGTTTACTGCCAAAAGAAGCATCATTTCTATGACAGAGATAAATGGAGAAGGACTGGTAGATTCCTCAAGGTTGAAATAGATGAGTGGGATAGATACGACATTGTGACCATCCCTACAATTGCTCAGATAAATGTGTTTAGGGCAGTTCCAGAAGAAGTGAACTAACAATGTAGTCATGAAAATTCACAGATGTACATTTTTATTCTGAGCTACATGTCCCTCTAATTTTGGGCTTTTGTGTTCCTCCTTACCTTTTTGTGATCTCTCTGTCTCTCTCTCTCTCACGTGTGTGTGTGTGTGTGTGTGTGTGTGTGTGTGTGTGTGTGTAGATGATAGATAGATATGTTTTTTGGAATTTTTTCAAACTTGATTCTAGAGAGGAAGCCATGGGCCCACCAGAAGCCAAGTCTGTCTCCATTCTGTGGTCCTCTTGCTCCTCCAGCCACCCACCCTGCACAGAACTAACTGCTCCATTGGATTTTTCCTATGTGGTACCATTTGCAATGGGTTCCTCCTCCATCTTTTCCAATTAAAACTCTTCCATCACACCTGTATTTGCCTTCACACTTTAAGGCAAAGAAGTCAATAATTGGAGAGTCCAGGCTCTGGCAGGGTAGGCAGTCAGTAGGTCTCTTAGTATCTTCAAGACCACAAAAGACTCCTGGGGCGTGTGTCACACACTTCCTGCAGCCAGGCCTTCTATTCCTCCACATGATGCTGGCTCTGAGAACTTCAAAGACAAGAAGATCCATCACAGTCCTCAGCAAGGAATGCTGTGGGACTTGGTCCTGAGTTGAAATCTCTACTCTCCCCAACTGACCTTGTACTAGAGACTGGTAATTGGTGTACACCTTTGAATTATTGCCCCTTCCTTTCATTCTTGGACCTTTCTCCCAAAAATCTTGAGCACCTTTTAGGAGACTCAGATAGAAACACAATATTTAGGATCAATTTTAAGATCACTCAGAATTCCCCTCAAGAATAACTAAAAGCATGTGCTCAGAATTCCCTTCACTGCCAGCTAGGATCAATCAGGAAGCGGCATGATATTCCTAAAATAACAGAAGCCAGGATCTTAGCAAATGGATGTCCCCTGAGCCCATTGATCTGATATCCTGACTCTGGAAGGGAATCGCTGAAGAGGGTCTTCTTCCTTCTCTTCATTCCTGTCTTCCTGCAGAAGGCCACCAGGGCAAACGTCCCCATGCATTAGCCTACTGCGCCACCTAGCAACCCCAGGGGGAACTTAGGAAATAAGGAGAGGACAAGTTTGGGGGGATTTGTTTTGTTTCCACACCAAAAAAAGGGAGTTTCCACTTCATTCACAGAGTTCTGGGAAATGGAATTTGTATAAAACCTTTTTTGCTCCTGGTGGAAAACACTTATTTGAACCTAATGAGAGAATTTGGCCCAAAGGCAATAGGACCCAAAATGTAAGAGGACAAGCATTTAGTTCTCTAAACTTGCCTTTTTTCTAGTAACAACTGTGACTGTAGTTTTTGCTCCAACAAGAGCTTGATTCTACCTGAAGTTAAAGATTTTGAAATTGACAAAGAGCTACCATGTCCTTTGTTTTTGCTTCTCTTCTTCTTTTTCTTCCCCAGGTCAGATTTACCTCTGGGTGATGATGCATTCCAGTCCTAAAGGGAGCAGAGACTATCAAGGACACAATCCTCTTGATGAATGTAGATAGTTGAGTCAAGGGACATTTTGACAATTTTATGATGTTGCTTTGCCCCTTTGTGAGATGCTGCTTCCACTGTTCCACAACCCAGCCTTTGAAGTGACACATGGTCTGCCTGCCACACCTGCAGTGCACTCTGCACATAACGGACATCCTGCCCAGAAAGCTGGCCCAGCCCTTGCCACATGGAATGCGTGGAAAATAGGGACCCAAGACTGCTTCTAAGCTTCTGGGCAAAAAGGAAAGATAGGCTTTGCGGTCTGGAAAATGCAGAGGTTGTGGGTCTGAGCTTTGGAGCTAATGCCTGCTTTGATGCCTGCTTCCCTGTTGCTCAGGCCCTTAGGACCTCAGCCTCTATTTAGTGAGGATGGTTCTAGTGCCCACGTCATTGTATCTGTGTATAGATGAAGTGATATTCATCATACAAAGTGCTTAGAATAAGGCCTGGACATGGCATCTACATAAGAAACATTAGCTAGTACTTATTTAATCATCCCAGACTTTAAAGGAACAAACCTGAGTTCTTCACATCTTAATAAGAGTCTTACTTTTTGGTCCAACCTGAAGCAGTCTTAGCTAATTAGTATAGCAAAGTATGCCTGTGTGATAAACCTCAATGGCAATTTCTTTTGCATGACACCATGTTGATAGCAGAAACGGGAGCAGATCTACAGCTTTTAAAAAGTCGTTTAGTTAAGAAACATTTAAAAAGTTTGAAGAGTACTATTCTATCTTGATGGATGGACAATTAATGAAGCTGACTGGTAATCACAGCTAGCAGATCAATTAACAGTCAAGATTCTTTCTTTTCACTTGCCAATATAATTATTCTTGTAAACCCAGCACTGTCCCTGGTTAATTCAGTGAAACTTCCTGAGTCATCCTATGGCAATAAGACTTTTTTGTTCCATTTTTCCTTTCTTAGGATTTTAAATTTCTTTAGTGGAAAGATCCTATCAGTCAGTTCATACCTCTAAGCAACTAGACACTGCTATGTAATTTTAGATAAAAACCCTAGGTAGTTTGAAAAGCGGTGCTTTTCTGAACCATATTAATATGATCAAAAGTAAGCTGTTATTAGTCCGTTGAATTAACACTGCAGTTAGATGAAAACCAGGGTTCACTTTTTGAGCCTCTCCTCAGGGCCTGCCTACAACCACTGATGTTGAGTGTGCTCCATGGTTGTCTTCAATCAGTGCCTCACAAGAATCTAATTACAGCACAACACCGGGAATAACCCATTTTTTTAGGAAGTGGCAAGTGGATGCCTTTTCCCATAAAGTAAATGCCTGAAGAATTTACCAGAAAGCCTTTGATACTGTGAATAATGCCAGTGAAACCGCACTTTACCCTGAGAAGATGTAGGATACATATCAGTATGCAGGACTATTAAGGCCACCACAGAAGTACAATGCTGGCTTCTGAGTTCCCATGACCAAGATAAATGAAGCTGTACTCAGGCACTGGCTGGGGAAGAATGGCTTGACAAGTTTCAGATGTCTAGTATCTCCAGACCTAATTAAACTACAAAGCATATTATGAATACTGATTGGGTCTAAGAGCAGAGGAGTCTATATAATTCCAATTTTTATTCTCATCTTGCACTCAGGATGTATATAATGTTTATAGTCACATTCTTATCTGAATTGGATCAGTAGTCTTTGTTCTGAAAAATTCTTACAAATTCAGATAGAAAAACACAGATTGCACCAAAGACAAAGGCTTTTCAGACTTATATAATATTTGCTTCCAGGTCTAACTGTGATGTTTTGTAGTAGACACACACAGAACTTCATGAATCTTAATATACACATATAATCATGATAGCAACTCCTAAGATCCTTTGACTTCAGGAACAATTCTTTGTAAGTAAAAAACTTTGTGACAATTTTAGCACACAATTTCCTTCCCTATCATTATGAAATAGTGATGCATTGGAGCTGAGGCAGACTCATTGCCTTTCTATGCTTCTATACTAAACCAACTCCCTCATCTCACATACCACCATGACCTAATGGAGTGTAATGCTCTATGAATGGTCTGTTTGGCTGCAAAATGTGATCAAGTATATAAGCATACACACTTGGAAGTACATGACTTCATATAGTCAATGTAATTCCAATCAAAATTCCCATGGGCTTTTGGGGAAACTCAGCAACTTAATACAAAAACCTATCAGAAAGAGCAGAAGTCAAAGAAAAGACACTCAAAAAAGAAGCAGCATATGAGAGAACTATTCTTCCAGATATTAAAATTATTGCAGGGCAATAGCAATTAAGATAGTGTGGTATTGATGGGAAAATATGTTTCTGGGCAAGAGCCCAGAAACAGACATACACAGGCATGGAAATCTGACTTTTTTTTTTTTTTTTTTTTGTAGAACTGGCATTGCAGATGCTTGGGGGGAGAGTATGAATTTTTCAATATATAGATTTTGGAAAAATAGATCACCCATAATAAATTAAATTGGACCCCTCAACCACACAAAAATGCCAAGTTTGGTGTGTTAAAGACTTGAATATAAAAGAGAATTATAAAATTTATTAAAGCTTCATATAGGGGAATAATTTTATGACTTTCTGGTTTATAAGGATTTCTTTGAAAAAAATCTATGCTGAAAATGAAATGATTCTTAAAAACAGATCACTCTATTAAAATTAAGATTTTATGTTCCCTAAAGAGACATAATGAAAGTAAAAAGATATGTCAGAAACTGGGAGAAGATACTTGCAACATAAAGGATTAATTTCTAGAATACACAGTAATTCTATCAATCAGTAAGAAAAGAAATGAAACAATCCAATTAATATGTAAGCAAAAACGTCAAATGTGTATTTCATAGAAGTAGAGAAAGCAATAGCCAGAAACAAATGTAAATGATCAATCTTATTAAAATTAGAGAAAAGACACATTAGAACCCCAATGATCAATACCACTCTATCTTCAGCATACATACAGAAGAAAGAGTCCTGATAATGCCCACTGTTACTGAGAATGCACAGCACTGGTTGCACCATCACTTTGGAAAAAAAATTGGTATCCTCCAGTAAATTCAAAAAGTAGCTGAACTCTCTGACCCTAGGTATATTCCCTAGAGAAACTCTTGTGCTGTAATCTAGTAGGAGACATGTAAAATAATGTTTATAGCAATGCTGTTTATAATTTAAAATAATAATAACTAAGACAGACCACTGTTGATAAACAACAGAATGATAGATAAATTGTGGTGTGTTCACAATGAATACATCAATAAATAAACCAAAAAGCCATCCACAACATGGATGGAATTCAGAAAGAAGTATTGAGTGAAAAAGCAAGAAGTAATAGAATGTACACAGAATGACTCCCTTTATGTAGCATGCAAGATCTTGCAAAACCCATCACTATATTCTTTGGGGATATAAATAAATGGGGCAAAATTCTAAAGGAATGATGAATACAAGAATCCAGGTAGTAGTTCTCTCTGATGGGAGAGGCACAGAGAAGGGGTTAAGAAAGAGCATTTCATGCAGTAAAAGTAGAACTCAACAACAAAAGTAAAGACAAAAAACATGCAAACAGCTGGAAACTAAATAACTCATTACTTAATGAAGAATGGATCATTGATGAAATAAAAGAGGAAATTAAAAAGTTCCTGGAAGTCAATGAAAATGAAAACACAACCTACCGGAACCTATGGGACACAGCTAAGGCAGTCCTGAGAGGAAAGTTTATAGCCATGAGTGCATATATTAAAAAGATTGAAAGATCCCAAATCAATGACCTAATGATGCATCTCAAACTCCTAGAAAAACAAGAACAAGCAAATCCCAAAACAAATAGAAGGAGAGAAATAATAAAAATAAGAGCTGAAATCAATGAAATAGAAACCAAAAAAAACCATACAAAGAATTAATGAAACAAAAAGTTGGTTCTTTGAAAAAATAAACAAGATTGATAGACCCCTGGCAAACCTGACTAAAATGAGGAGAGAAAAAACCCAAATTAGTAGAATTAGGAATGCAAAAGGGGAGATAACAATAAACACCATGGAAGTCCAGGAAATCATCAGAGACTACTTTGAGAACCTATATTCAAATAAATTTGAAAATCTAAAAGAAATGGACAGATTTCTAGATACATATGATCATCCAAAACTGAACCAAGAGGAAATTAATCACCTGAATACACCTATAACACAAAATGAAATTGAAGCAGCAATCAAGAGTCTCCCCAAAAAGAAAAGTCCAGGACCTGATAGATTCTCTGCTGAATTCTATCAGACCTTTAAAGAAGAACTGATACCAACCCTCCTTAAACTGTTTCACGAAATAGAAAGGGAAGAAAAACTGCCAAACACATTTTATGAAGCCAGTATTACACTTATCCCAAAACCAGGCAAAGACACCTCCAAAAAGGAGAACTATAGGCCAATCTCCTTAATGAACATTGATGCAAAAATCCTCAACAAAATAATGGCAAATCGAATTCAGCAACACAGCAAAAAGATTATTCACCACGACCAAGTAGGCTTCATCCCAGGGATGCAGGGATGGTTCAACATACGAAAATCAATAAACGTAATAAACCACATTAACAGAAGCAAAGACAAAAACCACTTGATCATCTCAATAGATGCAGAAAAAGCCTTTGATAAGATCCAACATCATTTCATGATAAAAGCTCTAAGAAAACTAGGAATAGAAGGAAAGTTCCTCAACATTATAAAAGCTATATATGACAAACCTACAGCCAGCATTATACTTAATGGAGAAAAACTGAAACCATTCCCTCTAAAATCAGGAACCAGACAAGGATGCCCACTATCTCCACTCCCATTCAACATAGTACTGGAATTCCTAGCCAGAGCAATTAGGCAAGAAGAAGGAATAAAAGGAATACAAATAGGTAAAGAAACTGTCAAAATATCCCTATTTGCAGACGACATGATCCTATACCTCAAAGACCCAAAAAACTCTACTCAGAAGCTTCTAGACATCATCAATAGCTATAGCAAGGTAGCAGGATATAAAATCAACATAGAAAAATCATTAGCATTTCTATACACTAACAATGAGCAAACTGAAAAAGAATGTATGAAAACAATTCCATTTACAAGAGCCTCAAAAGAAAAATCAAATATCTAGGTGTAAACCTAACAAAAGATGTGAAAGACCTCTACAAGGAAAACTATACACTTCTGAAGAAAGAGATTGAGGAAGACTATAGAAAGTGGAGCGATCTCCCATGCTCATGGATTGGTAGAATCAACATAGCAAAAATGTCGATACTCCCAAAAGTAATCTACATGTTTAATGCAATTCCCATCAAAATTCCAATGACATTCATTAAAGAGATTGAAAAATCTACTGTCAAATTTATATGGAAACACAAGAGGCCACGAATAGCCAAGGCAATACTCAGTCAAAAGAACAATGCAGGAGGTATCACAATACCTGACTTCAAACTATATTACAAAGCAATAATAATAAAAACAGCATGGTACTGGCACAAAAACAGACATGAAGACCAGTGGAACAGAATAGAGGACCCAGATATGAAGCCACACAACTATAACCAACTTGTCTTTGACAAAGGAGCTAAAAATATACGATGGAGAAATAGCAGCCTCTTCAACAAAAATTGCTGGGAAAACTGGTTAGCAGTCTGCAAAAAACTGAAACTAGATCCATGTATATCACCCTATACAAAGATTAACTCAAAATGGATCAAGGATCTTAATATCAGACCCCAAACTCTTAAGTTGATACAGGAAAGAGTAGGAAATACTCTGGAGTTAGTAGGTATAGGTAAGAATTTTCTCAATGAAACCCCAGCAGCACAGCAACTAAGAGATAGCATAGATAAATGGGACCTCATAAAACTAAAAAGCTTCTGTTCATCAAAAGAAATGGTCTCTAAACTGAAGAGAACACCCACAGAGTGGGAGAAAATATTTGCCAACTATACATCAGACAAAGGACTGATAACCAGAATATACAGGGAACTTAAAAAACTAAATTCTCCCAAAACTAATGAACCAATAAAGAAATGGGCAAGTGAACTAAACAGAACTTTCTCAAAAGAAGAAATTCAAATGGCCAAAAAAACACATGAAAAAATGCTCACCATCTCTAGCAATAAAGGAAATGCAAATTAAAACCACACTAAGATTCCACCTCACCCCTGTTAGAACAGCCATCATCAGCAACACCACCAACAACAGGTGTTGGCGAGGATGTGGGGAAAAAGGAACCCTCTTACACTGTTGGTGGGAATGTAGACTAGTACAACCACTCTGGAAAAATATTTGGAGGCTACTAAAAAAGCTAGACATCGATCTACCATTTGATCCAGCAATACCACTCTTGGGGATATACTCAAAAGACTGTGACACAGGTCACTCCAGAGGCACCTGCATACCCATGTTTATTGCGGCACTATTCACAATAGCCAAGTTATGGAAACAGCCAAGATACCCCACCACTGACGAATGGATTAAGAAAATGTGGTATCTATACACAATGGAATTTTATGCAGCCATGAAGATGAACAAAATGTTGTTATTCACTGGTAAATGGATGGAATTGGAGAACATCATTCTGAGTGAGGTTAGCCTGGACCAAAAGACCAAAAATCATATGTTCTCCCTCATATGTGGACATTAGATCAAGGGCAAACAGAACAAGGGGATTGGACTTTGATCACAAGATAAAAGCGAGAGCACACAAGGGAGATATGAGGATAGGTCAGACACCTAAAAAACTAGCTAGCATTTGTTGCCCTCAATGCAGAGAAACTAAAGCAGATACTTTAAAGCAACTGAGGCCAATAGGAGAAGGGGACCAGGAACTAGAGAAAAGGTTAGATCAAAAAGAATTAACCTAGAAGGTAACACACACGCACAGGAAATTAATGTGAGTCAACTCCCTGTATAGCTATCCTTATCTCAACTAGCAAAAACCCTTGTTCCTTTCTATTATTGCTTATACTCTCTCTTTAACAAAATTAGAGATAAGGGCAAAATAGTTTCTGCCTGGTAGCAAGGGGAAAGGGGGGGAAGGGAGGGAGCCCCCCCCACACGGGGGGGGGGGGAGGAGGGGGAGGGGAGTAGAAATGACCCAAACATTGTACGCACATATGAATAAAATAAAAATTTTTTAAAAAGAAGAACTTTCTTTTGAAATAATATCCTACTCACATAGAATTTTCCAAAAAAAAAGCACAATAAATTCTGAGGTACCCTTCATCTAGCTTCCATAGGACAGTTCAATTATCAAAAACAGGAAACTGACATTGAACTCATGTACAGGTTCTTATCTGTGCTGTTTGTGCATATGTCACCTAAGGCATTTTATCACCTGTATAGATTCACATAATTGCTGTCACAATCAGAACAGAGCATGGGTCCATCATCACGCAGAAGTTGCAGCTCTACCTCTTTAATCAAACCCTCCCCACTCCTAACCCCTGGCAACCACTAATCAGTTTTTACCACAGTAATTTTGTTATCCTCTACATATTTTTAAATGCTACTTTGCATTTGCTCAACTTTTCTTTAAAACAGCTTAGCTTCAGAAAGGAAAAGTGCTAAGTACCTGTAAAGGCTAAGCTTGCATGTACCATTAGCCCTTGCAGTGAAATATCCCCAAGCTTACTGAATTGCAGAGCTCTTTGCGTTTACTCAATGCATCTTCCATACTCCCTCCTAAAGGACCAATGGTAAAGGTGTGCACACAACACAGTTTTCTCCTCCCTGCAGAGTTATTTTAGGATCAGAAGGCCACTGCATCTCCCCCAATCTCCCTTACCCACTTTTCCCCCAGCCTGTTTAATGAGGTAGCAATTGATTATGGTCTCTGTTCAGAGGGTGAAGACTGCTCAGTGTGGGGAAATCTTACCAAACAAATTAGGCATGGGTTAGAAAATAGTAGACATACAAAGACACACTTGATCTTGACTGACCAAGCTCAACACACAAGCCATGCCTTGCTCCTCCTGGGCGTGTTGGCTCCTGTGTATGCAGAGTCCCTGGCAGATCTTAGGTTCTTGACATCTGGATGCTCCAGGCACCACCAGTTTGGTTTAAAAACGAATGATCTAATACACCTAAACCCCAGTTTCCACGCTTGCCTCACCTGAATCCTTCCCACCTGTTCTCTAGTTAGCAACTTTCCCTCCATCCAGCCTCCTGGGGATAAAGCCTTCCCTGAGATTTTTATTTAAAAACAAATGAAGCCCTTTCTCAAATGCCCTTAGGATTCCCTTTGATATTTCTCAAACCTCTGCCTCCTTGCCCTATTTTTATTTTGCCCCTGGTTCACCTTTTTGGAACTGAAGTATGTTTAGTTTAGTTTTGTTTCCATTTTACAGTGCCCAACCAGGCAGGTCTAGGCAAAACTTCATTTTGCCACAATCGATCAGTTCTTGGAATCTTTCTCATGAAGGGAATTGTGTTTCCTTCTAAGAACAATGCCAAAATTCAGGTTGCACTCTTGAAGAAAGTTTAATTGCCATTAATTAAATGAGTTTATTAAAGTATATTCCTTGGGATAGCACCATGTGATTTGAGAGTAGGTCTCTGGACAAATACATGTGAGTGGTGATGGATTTAACAAGGTAAATTCCTAAAGCTTGCTGCAAGACAGCTTGCATCTTTTTTCTGTGAGCCACACACCATCTGTTTTTTTAAAGAAAGGCTCCTGAGGGCAGGCATCTTGAGTATGGAACAACCACTAATCAGAGCATATACGTGAAAATGATGTATCATTTTTACATTAAAAAAAGTTAAAAGAGCTGAAGGCCTTGTTCTCACATTCCTACAACAGGACACAAGCACACTGTGTACTGGCTACGTTTCTGTTGGCTCTGAGATCTATACCCCCTGCTGCCTCCCGGTAGGACCTGTAGCAAGGGCTGCGCTTCTCAAGTGCTCGTCCCAATGCACTGCCTTGGGCCTTCTTAGCTCTGCTTTCAGAGAATTCAGCCTGCAACCAAAGTCAAGTAACTCTACAGATCTTGGGAGAAGGTACAGCTTCCCACTTCCCTCTCATTTGCAGCGTCCCAGAGACAATTAATTTCAATTCCTTTCATATATTCTTCCCATATTTCTAGAAAAAAATTGCTACTTTTTGATTATTCTTTTTGTTTTTGGCATTAGTCATCAACTTTCCTCAATGGAGACTGAAGATACTGTTGTCTTAAGTGCGCACACACACACACACACGCACACACGCACACACGCACACACGCACACACACACACACACACACATGCACATTCTTCCCATCCATCTGTCCACCCACTTGTTAGAACTATTTACTCGGTAAAAATATTATTACTATTCATAAGTGATAAAGCTCAGTAACATAATCTAATACAATTTGTTTTCCCTCACATTTTCTTTTCTCAAAGTTAGTATTTGTTTTACTTTTCCATTTGTTTCATTTTCCGTATATTTAACACTAATCTATTTCCACACACTCTCTTTGTCAATTTCCTTTGGCTGTATTCACATTATGCACTCCATGAATCTCATCTTCTTGAAAACGTCTCTTTAGAGCCCTCTGGATTGCAATTATTTGGATGTATTGATTTCTGGGACTACCTCTATTTGTTTGGAATCTACCTGTTCCACTAATTTGAGGATTTCTTTTACTTTTTTCCTTCATCCAATCTGTTTTCCTCTTCTGGCTTTGCTTTCTCATTCTGATGGAGTAGTTTCCTTAGAAAGAGGCACAGGAAGTAATTTTTTTCAGATTTCTGCTTGTCTGAAAAGTAACTTATTTTACTTTTGTAGTTGGCTGATTTAAGGAAGCGATACATCTTTGCCTCCTCCTTTAAGCACATAGCTTTGGTGAAATCTCATCTCCCTTTTATTGTTTCTCTATCCTCTTAGGTCTCTGTGGCAGAAAAAAGTTCGGAATAGAAACTTGAATTCTCAGGTTAAGCATGTCCTCAGGACTAGAAATGTAAAATTTACACACCATAGTCAAGTTCTCTATCCAGGTAGGTAATACGAGACTAGGGAGGTTTTTGTTTTTTTCTGTTTGTTTGGGTTTTTTGTTGATAGTACTAGGGTTTGAACTCAGGGTCTCATACTTGCTAACAAGCACTCTGCTGTATTTAGTAAAGCTAAATATGCTTTTACTTCATGATTTAAGTTTAGATATCTGGTTTCAAACATTTCTGGTCTTTAAAAAAAAAAAATCAGCTAGGTGCTAGTGGCTCATGCCTGTAATCCTAGCTACTCAGGAGGCAGAGATCAGGAGGATCCTGGTTTGAAGCCAGCCTGGGCAAATAGTTCATGAGGCCCGATCTCAAAAGAAAACATCACATAAAAGGCTGGTGGAGTGGCTCCAGGTGTAGGCCCTGAGTTAAAAAAAAAATGTACTTCATTACATAGGTATTAATAAAGAGTTTTAAATTCCTTCCTGAAACACTGAGGCCTTGGCAATTCTGTAAAAGGCAAGAAAGCTTAAAAATGCCAAAGTAAAAGTTTTCATATTAGAATAAATACACAGAAAAGAGTTGCATCAGATATTGCTGCTTTCTATTCATTATATATATGTATGTTTTACATTTATGTATATATGTATAATACATATATTTGTATAGCTAATGCATCAATTTTATCAAAAAAAATCAGAGTTCTAAAAGTATACAATGTAAGGGTTTTTTCCTCACCCAGTTTCCCCACCCTATATAAAACTATCTCTTGTTCCCTTTGTCTCTTTTTAGAGATATTTAATGCACATAAATCCAATTATTAGGAAATACATTGGTAATTTGAAGGGAATTTAATGAATTATCCAAAAAGGTATGGATAAGACCAAAGGAAATGACATGGAGGAAGTCTTTAATAAGGCTGACCAGGCAAGAGGATGGAGAGAAATTTCTAGAACCTAAAAAGAGAATGGTTGGTAAGAGATGCCCAGCATGAACAAGTCCTTGGTAGAGTCAAAGCCATACCAACCCAGGGCCATGAGGAAGACCATCGGAGATTTAAATACGCCCAAGCCAGTCATGACAGAAAAAGGGTCAGCCATTGCTAAATACAGCTAGAAACTAGAGAGCAAAGAGACGACGTAAGACAGTATGTACTAGACCAGGCTCTCCAGAGATACAGAATCAGTAACATGTTTAGATATTCTTGTATGCGAGTGAGTGTGGTGGGGGGGAGACAGAGAGAGAGAGATTTTAAGGAATTATCTCATGTGACTACAGTCTTAGGTCTGAAGGCTGGAAACTCAGGCAGAATTTCTATGCTGCACTCTGGAGGCAAAATTCCTTCTTGGATTTGAAGGATTTCAACTGATTAAATGAGGCCCACTCACATAATGAAAGGTAATCTTTTTACTCAAAGTGTACTGATTTAAATGATAATCACATCTAAAAAATCACTGCAACATCTAGGCTGCTGTTTGACTGAGCCCAGTTTACACAGAATTAGCCATTGTACACAGTACACAGAATTCATCTTCTTGGAATGTAAGACAATAGAGGATAATTAGGAAGGAATCCAGAAGAGCTGACAGAATAACCAGCTGAGTTTTCTTTTGTTTGTTTAGGGGGTTTTGTTGGGTTTTTTTCAGTACTGGGGTTTGAACTCAGGGCTTCATGCTTGCTAGGCAGGTGCTCTACCACTTGAGCCACCCCTGCTGCCCCCAGCTGAGTTTATATATTACTTTTTCTCCTTTTATGCACTAACACTAACATGGAGCACAAGTGATAGCATTTCATACCGTGCTTTATTTCCATTTTTTATCTTAGAGATAATTTCACATTAGTACATGGTTTCCTCATTCTTTTCTTCATTTTGTGGTTGCACAATTATTTATTAACATCTAAATTTTCCCCCAGTCTTTTTCAATTACAAATGACACTGTTGTGAATACTACTGACCATACTTTATTCACATCTGTGCACGGTTGGTAAATTCCCCCAAGTATAATTACTGGTGAAATGAATATACTGGCAATTGCCCAGCATAGGACCTTACCAATTTACACTCCTAACTGAAACATACGAAGTGACCCGTATCCCCACATCTTAACCAATATAAAATACACAGTATTGAGCTTTTGGATGTTTGTCAATCAGATAGCTAATGTGTGGTGTTTTATGACATTGCAGCATCGTAAGAAATGTAAACATGAACTCACTGCATCAAGAACCTTACAGCAAAAGACTGTGCAATTCTTATCTGCAAAGTGGAGTGGCAGAAGGTGCAAATCTTACGGGACTTTGAGAGGATTTTTTTTTCATGCAAGTTTCTTAACATGTCTGACACATGGCAAGCACTCAATAATTGTTAGCTATGTGGATATTTAATATGCAAAAGAATGAAAAATGGCAAATTTACTCTCATGAAGGAAATACAATAAGGACACCAACATCACTTTAATAGAAAATTCAGGTAAAGCAATACATATGGTCACTAAGTCTTAAAGCAAATACGCTTATAGATTTTTCACATAAAGCAATACTGCTTTGCATATTCTTTTGGTGTAAAATGACATGTAATAAAATGTAACAGCATCCCATTTATGTGTCAACCCCGTTTCTGTCAAGGTTCAGAGTATTGCAGACTACCCATTCTTCTCATAACAAAGAAGAGGCCAAATCATTTATCTAGCTGGGTGTTCTGTGCTGCCAGTCAGAGAGAGATGGGAATTCATCCCATGACTTCATGTGTGGGGGTGGAGGCGATGAGAAGTGTCTCAGGGGCGCTGTCAGGAGGTGGGGCGCTTTCTGCCCCAGAAGCAGTTCCCCTCTGCTGTCCCCATCCCAGGTGTCAAGAGAAGGGTGCACCCTAGATTCTCCTTTGTGTCTCTTCATTTCTCAAAGGATCTGAGCCAAGTTTCCTTTTTCCCCTGCATCGCTTTCAGTGACTTTCCATAGAAAGATTTGGCCTGCTTCTAAAATTCCTATTACATAAAAACTTTTTCCACACACAGTAGTGCTTATCTAAGAGAATCAGAACTGCAGCTGTGTTTGAACATGATTGGATGTACCCAACTGAAGCCCAGTCAGCACCAGCCGCATCAATGGACCTGAATGAAGACATGTTCTGACCAATGAATGCCAGGACTTGTTTCAACCAACTCTGCACAGACCTGTGAACTCGTATTTAATCAGCATCATCCATGTGAGCCTCACCCCCATCTGTCTCTTTAGAGGAGCAGACTTTTGTCCAAAGAACTACTCAGAGAATTTCTTCATTGGCATTTGTCCCTTGTCTAGTAATTGAATGGACACAGCTTAAACATTTTTAGCTGTGGTGGTCTTTGTTATGCCTTGACACTGTGGTCCCATTCTTCCTAACTGATGCCCTCACCACTTCTTCCCCTGCCATAATTTTTGTTTGTCTTGTTTTTGAGATAGGTTATGCTGTGTAGCCCAGGCTGACCTTGAACTCTCCATCCTCCTGCTTCATCCTCCCATATTCTGGGATTACACTGCCATAATGTCTCTCTAAATTAGAAACAGTAACTTTTCTGTCACACATCTTGGAGTCCCTCCTAAGATTTAGTTATAGAAATATCTCTTCTCTTAAAAACACAATCTATAAAATTGCTTTTTATAGAGCAATTTATAAGCAAATCCTAAGAATGTGAAAATGATCTACTATTTTATAGATGAAGAAACAAAGGGCCAGAAATGTTGAAATATGCATAGTGGCAAAGTTGGTTTTCAACATAGCACAGTTTGCACCACCACTAAGACACAGAATTTGGGAAAGATATGTGCACAGAGATTTATCTGCCTGTGGGACAAGGTGAAAGAGATCAAAGAATACACAAAGAGGACAGTGGCTGAACACAAGGACTGATGGCACTCCCTGGCCAGTTTGATATTGAGAGCACCTGCTGCTTGGCTTTGTGGTGCAGTTGAGACTGTAGGTATGGGCTCTCATTACTTTCTAGGGAGTCGTGAGAAGCCATCTCTCTGGGAAAGCACTTCAGTGATGCCAAAGAGCCAGGAAAACTAAGCCCAGGTAGAGTCAGCTGTGCACTTGGCAGGCCTGCGCCTGTGCTCTGCACCACCATCCCTGGCCTGCTGCTAGCATGCATTCCTCTGCCTCTCTCTGCAGGATGAAGCTCTGGCTCTGTGGTCCAGGCATGAGGAATGAGACTGGTCCTCCCAGGAAGTTCCTCTTGCCTTCTTGAGTGGCCCCTTTAAGTTTGACCAGCCCTGTTCTCTCTGGCCCCAGTAGAATTATAAAGATTATGTTTCACTGTGGTCTCTAGAAGGCCCTATGAGAAAGCCTGTGATGATGTTTTAAATGGTATTTCTACCCAAGGGACAGGACACCTTCACAGGAGTGGCACTGGTTTACTGAATTTGGGTGTGCTACGGAGCCAGAATCCTGGAAAGAAACTAGAATGTATAGTTGAAAGAGTCCCAGGAAAAAGAAAAAAGGCTGAGGGGGTTTCCTCAGGACCTTGTGTGGTCAGGGACAACTGGGACTAATTTACGGGCCTAGTGCAAGTCCTCCTTAGTACTTTCACAAAGTAGATGAAAAGAAACAAATGGTTGAAAAATAAATACTTGCTAGAGATGTTTTCCATGAGTTTGATTGTAAATACCTTAGCAAAGGATCCAAACTGCAGGTAACAAGAACACCTAAGAAAAGTTATTGTCAGAATTTTTAAACTCTTTGGTAATTGACAAGTTAATTGACAGCATTACATTAATACTATTCAGCTCATCTTATTACAATTGGTATGCCTGTAAATGTCTACCATTATTAACATTTTAATTTGGAGGATACCAGTTTGGTGTTACTGGAAAAATAGCATTGAGAAATACCTTGATTTTTGCATCTGGCAGGAAAAGAATCCAAGCAAGACACAAAAGATGTAGTAAAAATAGTAGTAAAGATTATTAGGAAAGAAATTTAGTATAACAGGATAAAAGTGGGGAGAGATGGAAAAAAAGGGAAATGTTTCCTGTCTGCATGCGGGAAATGGAAGTAGAGACTCTAAGTGGTGCTCCTCCCCCATCTCTTAGTCCTATACTGGAGAGCTGGGGGAATACACCTGGTTAAAGATAAGGGATGTGGGTGGCTGAGGGATCATCCTGGTCCACCCAAAACTCAGTGACAACAGGTGTGCCTTTTATTCTCCAACCATCCAAGGAGACTAGGAGCTTGTTAATATCACAAAGAGAAAAGTCTCCCTGTTGTAGTAACTTAGCATCTAAAAGGAGATAAAAGGCAGGTGTTTTCAATAGACGTTATACATTTTCCTTAATGTTTTTATGTTTCTTCTTTAAAATCCTGTTAGTTTTATCCACATTTTAAAAAAAATCTTACTTTAAAGGACAGTTTTCACTAATTTCTGTTTGATTTCTCTTTTAGTAAAAAAATGTCTGGATCTCTCCTGGTCCTGGTCCTGGCAACCCATCAACTAAATTTCTCTTGCCACCTCCTGGGTTTGAAATAAGGAATGGGTGCCTCAAATAAAGACCTCCATCTCCTGGGGACCTTTAGATCAGCCTCTGTGAGAAGGCCCTGACTGCAGTCCCCCCTACCAATGCCCCTTTCACGCTTGAAGAAGCCAAGTAGTGGTCATCACCCCTTTCCTCTGATGGCAGTTAGGGTTACTTCTTCAGGGGTGGGGGAATGAGCCAGAAGAAAAGGCCCCTGGAAACCTCCATTATAACCTCCCTGTGACCTTAAAAGGTGGGAAGAAGGAAAGGCCGGACAGTTGGTGTGGGGTTCAGGACAAACCAATGAGAATGTTGCAGGAACAGCCAACCAAAATGCTGCTTTCTGCACACCTAATTAGCATAGCAATTGAGCAATGCCCTGGAGAGAATGCATAAAAACCCCAGATCACCTCATCTCTCAGGACTCCTCTCTTGGGGACCCCCCAACTCTGGGGGCTCTTCTTTCCCACTTTACCCTTTTCTATCTCAATAAACTCTTCTGCTTTACACTTAAAAAAAAAAAAAAGAGAGAGAGAGTCCCAGAATATCGTGATTGTATTTTTTCTTCCTTCTCTCTCCTTCTCTTCCTCCCCACCCCTCAATATCTTCTATATGGGAGAAATAGATGGAGCAGGGAAGTGGGGAAATTGGGAAGGCCAGTGTTAACCAAAGGACTGTCCTCAAACCACTGATCAAGTACAATATGGTGAGACAGGAACAAATGTTCTTAACTTTAAAATTTTTTTTTGAAACAATTGGAACAGAAAAGTTTCATGTTCAGAAGGAATAAGTTTTGTTTGTTTTCTGAATCATTTGAGAGTAAATTGCCATTTGGAAGTCCAATTTATAAGGTATTATAAATAAGTGCTTTTGTGTGTTGCCCACAGACAAGAGAGCATTTTCCCGCATAATCATATACAACCTCCAAAATCAAGATATTAACGTTGATAGGTTATTGTTGTCTACTTCTCAGACCCTATTTGAGTTTTACAATGTCCCAATGATGCCCTTTATCACAAAAGGACCAGTATCATGTACTGCCTTTGCTGTGTCTCTAGTCCCCTTTGTATCTAGAGCAACTCCCACTGGTACCCAGCCTGGACAGGACCTGTTTTACCTTCCTGTCATTTATTTACTTAAGTGTATATTGATTGTTCAGGAGAGTTTCATCTTGGTATTTCAGACATGTATATACAGTGCCTTTATCAGACTAATCCCCCCATTACTTGCTCTTTCTGTATCACTCTGCTCCCCTATTATTCAATAGCTTACAGTGCGTTGCATTATTTTCATACACAGATGAAATGTGTTCCGATGTTTTTCAGTCGCTAACATCCTTTTTCCCCTCTCCCACCTCCCTGTAGTCCCCTAAGACAGACACACTAATGAGGCAGGTTGGAAGTAGTAGGGAAGGTTTGGGACTTACATGTATATTGCCCAGGGATGGCCCAGATCACCCTCACCTGGCCAGGAACGCCAATGCCCCTCCCCACTCGTTCATTAGGTTAGTGTTCATTTTAAAAGTACCTGAAAAAGAAAAGCATGCTCTCTCAGCTGGCAGACTCCACCTGCACCCCACCAAGCACCCCTTTGTATTTCCCTTTCCCTAATTTTCTTTTTTTTTTTTTTTTACAATAGCAGATTCAGTGTGTGATGAGAGCCTGTTCTTCATAGCCTTTTAGCCTTCTGTGTCCCTCACATAGTAGAAGGGGCTTCCTTTCCCTAATTTAATAAACTTCATTTACACCCATGCAGTCTGTTTGGATTCTTCCACACCAGAGAACAAGAACCAAGATCTTCTGGAAATACCTTTTTCGGTTAACACTAATACAATCATATTTTCTCTCTCTCTGTCTCTCTCTCTCTCTCTCTCTCTCTCTTTCTCTCTCTCTCTCTCTCTCTCTCTCTCTTTCTCACACACACACATATGTATAAGCTCACCACTTTATTTTCAGTAAGCCACTTGGGACATGCCGATGATAACACTATTGTCTTGGAATTTAAGCATTTTACTTGGAGCAATGATAGAAAGCTGCAGCCCTTGAACTTTGGTGATTGGCTAGTCAAACTGTGAAAATGTACCTTACAATGCAGGTTAAAAAGGAAGTTGATGTGCAGGAAAATGCAGATTAAAGTTCCAAGGACATTTGAAGTAAGAGATTGTTAAAAATATAATTTTGTAACAGTAGATAATTCCCTAGAAAATTACTCAAGAGCAGTAATAGGAAGAATTTAACAAACTGGCAGCTGAGCAGAATGTGGAAACTTTGTGTTTTGAATGTATTTAAAATAAATAGGATCAAACTCTTCCAATGAAAGGTAGCAGTTGAAGTGATTTGTTCAGTACCAGCTTTTATGCACTAATGCCTCCATGTTAACATCTTCTGATATCCATAGAAAGTGAATTCTGTGATGATCTAAAACAGTTGCAAATTTTGTCTCATCATAAAACAACTAAATTTTGTCTTTAATTGCAATTTATATTTAATATATTATGTTGATCTTGGTGATTACCTTGATTTTTTTAAAGGAATCTTTGTCTTTTAGAAATGTACACTGAAATATTTACAGATGAAACCAATAGGATGTTTCAGTTTCGCTTTCTAATCATCCAGAAGAGTGAGGGAATGGTTTTTGGGGGGAATTTTTTTTTTTTTTTTTTGCGGTCATGGGGTTTGAACTCAGTGCCTTACGCTTGCTAGGTAGGTGCTTTACCACTTGAGCCACCCCATCAGTGAGTGGGGGGAGTGGGTAGACATTTAGAGAGGGAAAGATGGCCAGGAATAAACAATTGCTTAAACTGAATGATAAATGCATGAGGTTCCTTATTCTACTTTGTATTACTTCTGAATAAGTTTGAAAATTTCCATAATAAATTAGACCCTTAAAGAAACAAGTGGGAGAAGTTGGGGTGGTTTTGGTCACTGTAGTTTCAAGAGAGGTGAATAAAATTCATCCTTCTTGGGGGTGACACAATCAATCTCTTGAAAACTTAAAGTCATAAAACTTGGGCACCAATTGAGGTGTCTTTGACCTGCATGTTTCTCCTTCTGCTCACAGTAAGTCCTAGGACAGGCTCCCCCAGGCCTGTGGGGTATAGAAACTGCTGGCTGCCCTCACTTCTGAGTCACAAGTTTGCTTTACCAGCTGAACTACTTACACCAACGTGAAAGAAGTCAATTGTGTAAGAAGGAATCCACCAACATTTTTTAACTATATCATTCAGAAACAGCTGATTGCAAAGGTTTCATGTTTTTTTTGTCTAAATTACATACTTCAGCAGAAGCCTAGGTTGAAGGTTGGTAGGAAGCTTCTGAATTTCTTTGTTAAAAATGATCAAAATCAGATACATTTCCAGATGAAAACTTCATCTAAATGTTGGTACTTTAACATTTAATTTGGTGATTAATTTGAAAACTTGGTTATACAATAAAAGACATTTTAGACTGTGTGTTAATTTTGTCTTTTTTTTAAATGTCAAAATACTGAACTTACCTTTCCAGTCTGGGAAATGTCAGTGTTCAAACAAGTCCTTTTTAATGAGGTTTGGCTTTGTTTGTTATAGTTTGGGTGGAGTAAAATGTTTAAGGGGGAACTGGAAGAGGAAAAAACTAAAAGACTTGACAGAGGCTATATCACCAAAGGCTTTAAGTGGCAAATTTCCATCTGTGTTTAACAGACTCCTCAGTCATCCACACAAATAGGTGTCTAGCCCCATTCTAATATGTTGTCTCTCTCTCTCTCTCTCTCTCTCTCTCTTTCTCTCAGAGCCAATTCAATCTTCTTTAATCTTCCCCACTTGGTTTTGTGAACTGGCAGGTATTAAATACAATATCCACACATATCTGATATAGGAAGGTCAGGGTCATCTTTGTGAGATGCCCAATAAGCAATGTCAGCACAGGGAAGATATGCATGTCCCCTAGGTAGCAGCTAGAGCCCAAGAGAAATATTCTCAGCTTGAGGTTTATGTTGGAAGTTGAAATTGACTTTGTGAGTTTTTAGAAAATATTAATTCCCTTGGAGCACTAGTGAGGTCTTTGGGACCTCACTGGTTGAACTTGACCCAGTATCTTCTTTTGGTCAGTAAAATGTGAGTAGGCCTGAGATGAGCAGAAGCTTTGATTGTGCTTTGTGACTTGGCTTCTCTCCTGGGCTTCTTTGTTCTGCTTGTAAGTGTCAATCTAGGAGAATGTGAAGTCACATTGGGCAGACCTTGGCCCAAGGTGACCTCTACCCTGAAGCAGAGCTGCCCCACATATTGGAAACTTATCCCAAATCTGACAATGTTAGGAGGAGAGCATTTTAGGAGATGTTTACAATTCATGCCCCTACATAAAGGGCATGTGGGAGTTGCTCTTTACCTCTCTCTCTTGCTCTTCTATGATGCAAGGTCACAGTGTTCCTTTCAGATCACAGACCAACCTTTCGAGCCCCCAACAACCATGAGAAATAAATTTCTGTCCTTTATAATTACCCAGTCTTTATAAAAAATAAATTTCTCTTCTTTATAAAATACCCAGTATTCTGTTATAGCAGCACAAATAGACTAAGATAGGTGGTTTGTTATGCATCATTATTGCTTTAATTGCTGGCTAGCATGGATATGGGGTGTCTAGAGGTGACTGAGCCTTGAGAGTGTAATGCTCTTGGATGTAATTAGCCCCCTTAAGAGACAGACGCTTTCTCCTTCCTTACACCATCTGGTGATTCAGCAAATGACAGCCATCTATGAATCAGGAAAGTGGGCCTCACCAGATAGCAAATCTGCCGATATCTTGGTCTTGGATGTCCCAACTTCCAGAACTGTGAGAAATAGCTATTTGTTGTTTAAGTCACTCAGCTATGGTAGTCTTGTTATGGTAGCCTGAATGGACGTTTTAAAAAAATCCAATGAAAACCTTGACAAGATTCTTCTCCAAAATAGCTTCCTTGAATTCCTCATGCCTCTCTCCAGGTCTCAATGAGAGCACCTGACTGGCAGAAGAACCCTAGATACAAGGTGGCTGGGGATAGGTAACTTTTTAGCTTTCCTGCCTCTGAAACCAAGAAGGAGGTTGTGATCAATTTGAATGGGCCAATCTACCCTTTCTAACATATCACTGTGTGAGTAGAAGAGGAAAGATTTAGGAAGGAAAATGAGAAGATGAAAATGGATAGAATTAGGAGAACGTGATTTTATAAATGTAATGACAAGAAAGAATGTGAAGAAGAAGCAATGGTGAAGTGAACGATGCAGGAGAACGTCATGTAAGAAAGTGCTGGCAGGGACACTAATGATGTCTCTGAAGATCGAGAACTAGGTCCTTCACTGGAATGGAGAAGCAACGAGAAGATAGAGGCCAAGAGTCCTAGAACACTCTCTCCAGATCCTTGGTTGAGAAAAGAGGGGAAGGATGTGGTCACTACTCAGGTGCCTTGTGTAATGGTGACTCACTCCTTGGTAAGGGATTAGTAAACCGTTTGCCATAGACTGACTAGAAACAGGTCCAACTTACCGCCACTTTTATGTTCCTTTTCATTCTCTTCTCCTCATTCCCTGAACCAGGCAGTCTTCTTCTTGAGCCTCCCAAATGTTCTCATGAGTCCACTGTTGGAGTATCATAGCACACAGCATGTGAACATTCCATGAAACTTCTATTTTTGTGCTCCACTGTTCTCTTGCCCCATATAACCTGCGTCTCATTACCCCCTGGCTAGGTCTTCTCTTTTTCTCACTTTTTTGTCCTTTGTTAATTCTCATATTGTACTCACAGTTTTCAGGCCTCACCATTTTCTAACTCAAACCATTCTTGGCTTTGTGACTTTGGTAGATGCTGCTAGTAATGTCCCAGTGTCTATCTTTCCTATTACCTTTTAATAAAAGAACTTCCAAGTTGTACCTGAGACCAACATCTAGGCTTCTGAGTTTGTCCGTTTTTCTATTGCTATAACAAAATACTTGAGGCTGGATAATCTATGAAGAAAAAAGTGTTATTTAGCTCAGTTTTGGAGGCTGAAAATCCAAGATCTGGAGGCTTCATCTGTCCAATTTCTTGTGAAGGCCTTTTCGCTACATCACAAGATAGCAGATGGCATCATGGAGGAAGGACATGAGAGTAGTCACATGGAAAGTCAGGCAGCAAAAGACCATCAGGAGCCAAGCTTGCTCTTTCTGTATCAACCTATTCTTTTAAGAACTACCCAGGACCTGACAAAAACTACCTTAAACTACTTTCAAGGGTGGCACTTCCATGACCTAATGACCTTGCAGTAGGCAGTACCTCTGGAAGATGCCACTGCCTCTCAACACTGCTTCAATGGGGGCCAAGATTGCAGCACAAAAAAACCCAAAAAAACTGGTGAACATACTCAAACCACATCCTAACCATAGCAGTTTCTTATGCAAATAGATAATATCATGCAATTAGGTATGAACCCAAAATCTCTGCACCCCCCTGCCCCCTGCCACCACTTCTTCTAGCTGGAGAAAGGTGAGAGCTGGCTGGGGCATATTGGAGTTGCCATCTTTCCCCAGACCTCTCACAGCTAGAGAATTAAAGTACGAGGGAGATGAATGTAGATTTTAAGCAAGCCAGAGTGTTTTGTCTTAGATGTGAAGGGGATCAGGATATTCCACCTCAAAATATGCCACTTTCATGTAAGGATTTCTTTCTTCTTGTGGTGTTGGGTCTAGAACCCTGGGCCTTGCATGTGCTAGGGACGATGGTTTTGAGTTGAAGGCAATTGTAAATCAACAGATTCGGGAAGAGTCTCTGCCCTCCTTTTATCTGCTTAAAAGCAAGGCGTAAATTCCTTTTGTGAAGGAATCCCCCTCTCCTGTGCCAGGAAGAAAAGAACCACTCTTACACTAGACATGGAAAGTTGGCACTGCCACAAATCTATAAACAAATCTTATAAAAATATCTTTTATCTTCCACTAATTTCCCCCATGTATTTCCTAGTCACTTCCCTCAAAGCCCAAACTTATCCTCGTTAAAAGGATACATAACCTCTGAGTCTAATCATTTCTTTGAGTCTCACTTCCTGTGAACTACTGTGTATGTAAATATTAATTTAAAAAAAAATCTTTTCTCCTGTTGATCTGTCTTCTGTTAAAGTCACATTCCCCTAAATATGGAACCTAGAAGGTACAGGAAAAGTGTTTCCTCCTCAACAGACCATACTTTAACACAACGGCTAGAGGCACATTGTTCTCTTTGGTAACAATGGCTCCTTTGTCAGCTGCCACACAAGCCAGGACTGGTCTCACAATGACCATGCATCCTTCTGATATGGCCTTCACCATTTGTTTTCTCCCTATTATCAGTCTCCTCTGACTAGAGCCATATCTCAAGTTATTTCTTATCTATATCTCATGACATTTAGAAATTTGGGAGCAAGAATGAATAGCACCTGATAGGATGCTCTTAGAAACTGTCCCCTTCGAAACAATGTACATATTTTCCATGATTGTCTGGCCTTGGAGCTGGCTAGTTTGCAATAAATTGAAACTCTGTCATGTAACAGTAATGCTGTTTAACCTTTCTGTGTCTTAGTTAAAAAATGGGTATAATAGTTGTGCATGTCTCCAAATTTGCTGTCACAATAATTTTAACAGTGAAATTGTACAGGCTTACATTATTATAGTGATATAGGTAAATTACTCTACTTTTACAAAATTAGTACAAAATATAACCATGTGACCGACCAGGGAGGTCCTTCAGCCTCTCCCTGGATCTTGGAAACATCTTGGTCATTAGCTTCATAGCAAATCCACCTCTGCCTAACTTGTAGGTCTTTAGAGGACACAAGGTACACACAGAGTCACTAGTGCTTGAGGTATCTTTGTGCTTATTACACAGAGATGACCCTTCCAGACTGGCACAGGATCAGAGCTTGGCCAGAGGAGCAGGAGATTTCAGCTTTCATTCTTCCTCCTCAGTGGGTACGCAGGAGTTGCAAAAACTCAGGGCGCGCTCCCCCAAGGTGCCTGTTGGTGAGCTGTGTGCCTCAGCATGCAGCTGCCCACGTGGGAAAACAGGCTTCCCATGAAGCCTCTGTCTGATGAGCCTTGCACCCTCTTGCTGCTAATGAGCACAAAGGTACCTTAGAGTTCGTGGGTGGCCCAGCACTTAACACTAACGCATGCACAGCCCTGATCCCTGGCACACAATAAGCACTGCAAACACAGACGTTCCCTTTTCTGCCTGTCCCCTTTCTTTTGTATCAGATGGCATTTTCCTTACTTTCTTAGTTTTGTATAACTCAAGGTCATTATAAAAGTTAATCTGCAGTGCATTCCCTGCACTTTATAGGGAAGGGGATGTTGATCCCCATAAGAAACCATTTTCCCAGGATCCTTGGCTCTCTGTGGTGGTGCACTGTAACAAAGATTCTTTGTATGGTTAAACTTTGGGCAGACTCTTGAACCTTCTCCTAGTTATCTTTGTGTACTTCCTTGTAGTTTTAGCAAAGAGCATTGTTTAGCCACAAACAAAAAGCAACCCCACCCTTCAGATATCTCTCTAGATATCTGGTCTGTCTCCTCATAGGCCACCATCCTCCAGGTGATGTCTGGTCACCAAGAAGCCTGGTCATCTTTAGCAAGAAGCCTGTTAAGTCAGTTTAGCCAGAATCCCATGATGTTTGTCTCTTAGTCATTTTCCACTCACTGACCCAATCTCTCTTCCCATCTGCAAAATCCCACTGCCCTCTTCCCTACACCTATCTTGACCATCCTCAATGAAGTCCTTTTTTTCGACACTTTAGCAAATATCAGTTTAAAAAATTCTTTAACAATTAATGAGAAGGAATTTTGGGTTTTATCCCCTGGAAACTGCTCATCTTGGGCAAAGTCAAGCCAGAGGCTATGCTGGGCCAGTCTGGGGTATGTGTGGGGAACGGGAGAATCAATGTCCTAATGTCAGACTTGAAGCAAAATCCTTTTAGTAGCTTGTTTTCTAAATAGCAGCCACTAGAGGGCTCTGTGGGCTCCCTCCTCCCCCTCCTCCTCCAACCTCTCTCATTCAGCTTGCCCTGCTGT
Source organism: Castor canadensis (assembly GCF_047511655.1). Lineage (NCBI taxonomy): Eukaryota > Metazoa > Chordata > Mammalia > Rodentia > Castoridae > Castor > Castor canadensis. The sequence continues at coordinate 143,566,693 of NC_133391.1, read as the reverse complement.
GAGCTGAAAGATTGGGTGAGTCACTTTGCAAACTACCAGGCTGAAGAAGGATGGTTAGATGCAGTGGGTTAAGTTATATCAGGTTACATGCACTGCAGGGCATCAGAGGCCTCCCTTCCACATGTACTTGTGTCTACAGCACTGGTTGTTTTGGGGCAAAGGAGATTCTGAGACACACCATTTTCCTGTCAAAGTAGATACACATTTAAAATTTGGGCAGCATAAAGACTGGCTAATTTGTACTCTTAAATGCTGGTTTTGAGAATTAACTGTTGAACCCTGCCCCCCAATCAACAATGGACACAATCAACTTCGTAAACTATTCTAACACAATAGATTAAAACTACATATTGAGCAAATTTTCTTGTTTATAATCACCAACTGTATTTTGTCTGTTTAGAGTCTGTCACTCTTCTTTGCCTGCCCTGTATTGCATTTTAAAGTGACATTTTTTAATTCACAGTTTCCCTGCAAATGAAATACGGTTTCTATGTAGCCCTTTCCTACTGGAATTTCTAACCACTCTGGCCTGATCTTCAAAGGGTGGTTGTGTTCTTGCAAAGGCAGTGTTCATCTGATGAGTGACTGGTTGGTGTTTCCTTAGCTCTGCAGCTGAATCTGCACATGGGTTTGTTCTGTCTTTTAGTTGGAACCTCATGAGGGTCAGACCTGCTTGCTTACTTGCTTGATTCAGCAAAACACACTGTTCAGTAAGTCTTGCCACTGACAAAGAGGTTTTGGCTTTGGCTTCTCCTTCCCAGGGAATAAATCTAATATGTGATTCTGCCCACAACTAATGTGCAAAACAGGGACTCTGGCTTACAGTTATGCTACACAGAAAAATAAACTAAAGCCGAGAGCTGCCCTCTGCTGATTAAAAAGCTTACTAACATAACTTCAAGTTCATGGTCTATAGCAAATTTTACCTTCCACTTAAGGAATTTTAAGCATCAGTTCTGGTTTCAGAAGAGGTGAGGGTTTCTTTTTCACTTAAAAAAGAACAAAAAGAAGAAACTTGTTTTTAGATTAAACGGAGTTCTTTTCAAAGAAATATGTAAAATTTAGCAATTTCTTGGCAAATATTAAAAGCTAAATAAAAGTGACTTATAATCCTACCATTTATTGCTCTCTCTTTTTTTTTTTTTTTTTTCAGCACTGAGGTTTGAACTTAGGGCCTCATACTTGCTAGGCAGGTGTTCTACCACTTGAGCCAGCCTAACCCAACCACTTAGAGTTAACATAAATGACTTATTTTCCTTCTACTCTCTAAGTGCACAAATACATGTATATTACTTTTTTTTGCAAAATTAGAATCATAACAAGCTATATCTTAGTCTTCTCAACTATCATTGGCATTTTTCTGTCACTATATACTCTTGAAAAACCTAATTTGTAATGGCTAAATGATATTACATTATAAAGATCTACATTACTTATTAGCAAAGTTTCTTCAACGTCTGGACAATGTGTTAACTCATTGGGCCTTGTGTTTCCTCTTCTTGGACACACTTCAGGCATCACTGGGCTAGGTCAGACTCACAATTCTCAGATATCATTGTAGTTCAGTTGGGGCCATGTGACTGGATTCCAACCAATGCACTATGAGTGACAACGACTGATCCAAGCCTTAAAAACATCTCATGCCACCACCCCCCCAGCCCTCTCTTCTGCTGCTGCAGTGACTTTGGAGGCCAGCATCCCAGACAGCATAGTTGCAATAAGGAAACAGCCCAGATCCTTGAACAGAGGAACGATCACCAATTGGCATCAGGCTACCATTTGAGTAAGAAACAGACCTCTGTGTGTTCAGGAACTTGCTAGTGATGCTTGAAATAAATCTACCTTATGTAAGGCCTGCAAATTGTTTCCTACCTTCCCTTATAGTAAGTAAATAGTAACATGCTGGTTATTTCCAAATGTCTTGCTATAAGAAAGAAGGGTTAGGGCTATCTTTTCCTATCTTAAACAGGATTTTCTTCTTTACATTTTCATAAAATTTTATAGTTTTCTATAGAGAGATTTTTTTTAAAAAAATTGTTGTGTATAGAGAGCAACGAGAGGTCTCTGAAGGTTCTGACAATGGGCTGACCTGTAACAAGGGTTCCTTTCTCCCCATGGGTGGGTTTGTGGCTCAACCCAGACTCCCATGGGTGAAGGGTTCTCTCTCCTCCAACTCTATGACCCTAAATTCTAAAACTGTGACCAGGCCCTAGGAGCCAACATTCTTTGGACAATTAACGCGCAGCCAGCGGCACCTAGGAGCTCTCTGAAGCCCACTTGTTGATAATAAAATTTATGACATACATAAAACACTATAAATCAGACTCCTTTTCTTTGTTAATCATCAAAGTTTGTTTTTTGTTTTGTTTTGTTTTGGAGACAGGCTCAGGCTATTTAGCCCAGGCTGGCCTCAAACTCATGATCCTCCCACCTCAGTCTCCTTAGTAGATGGGACTATCGGTGTGTTTCACTACACCTGGTCAAATTTATTTTTCATTGTAATTTTTAAATTAAATAATGCATTCATATGGATAGAAACTCAAAAGATAGAAAAGTGTAAAGTTAAAACTTCTGTCCTTTGGTCACTCAAGTATTTCTCTAAAGGAAACTGAGTTCTCCCTCAAAACTCCCCCACCTGATGCCAAATCCCAGGTAACATTCAATATCTGTCATGACATCTGGCCCCATTCTTTACAAAGTATGTTTGGCTTCCTTGCAGTAAACATCACTTCTGCTCGGTCACACCTAGGAACTATCTCTCCAAAAAAATTCTGTGTTTTCTTTTGCTCATTCTTTCTCTCAGCCTGGAATGCCTCTCCGCCTAAGAGTGAATCAAAAATCTCTGGGTCTTTTTGGTTCCAACAAACAATTTAACTTTTGTTTTGTTGAATTGGGAAGGTCATTTTCCTTCAGACTGAGACAGGATTACACTGTAACTGAAGCACTTCTTTTCAGTTCCCCTGCAGCTCAGAAGTCCATTCAGAAGTTACTCTTACCTGCACATTTCCTGGAGACATGCAGAATTGGACAGTAGTGACAAACAGTCTGGTGAAGGGACGTCTTTTACCAACAAAGTATTCTAATAAACAATTTTGTTGTTCCCTCCAGAAAAATTAGTCCTGCCTTCTCCCAGGGAACATCATTTTGGGGACACATTCTCTTGTTCAGGTGCTACAGCTGCATCTATCATCCCTCCATACAGCCAGAAGTCCTCCTGTAAAGCCTTGCCTTGCTTCTTGCTCAGTGCTGACCACGTACACCTTTTATGTCATACTCTATAACTGGATGGTTAGTTCCTCGAGGATGGGACGCAAGGCTCAGATTGTTCCCTGAATTAACCAAAGCACCTAGTATGATACCTTGTATGTATTTATGTGTTTCATAAATAGTGGGTTATAAATTGAGCATAACATTCAAAAATTAATAAATGAGGCCCCTTCTCTGACAGGGTGTTCTGTGATTTCTAAAGTTCTTCTTTTTAAATAGTAAAAATACCCATGATAAAAAGCCAACATGCACAAGTAGGTCTTAAGTGAAAAGTACAAGTCCTTAACTCCTGTTCTTAGACCCTCCCCACAAGAATTACCCCAGTTACCAATGCCTTGTTATTATACACAGACTATCATTATGTATATATTCCATAAATATTAAGAAATTAAATAGATGAGTTGGATGTATATCTATATAATTTGTATAGATAATATGCTTTTTTCCCCCACTAAATTGTATACTCTTGGGTAGATTTCCATAATAGCACAAACTCAATCTTCCTTCTTTTGAAAGGATGAATCATAGTTTTCAGTCTTCAATTGGTAAGTCTTTAGGCTGTTTTGAAATTTTTTTTTGCTATTAATGTTCTTCTAATGAGTATCTCTGTGCATGTGTGCATGTTATAATTTTGCAAGTATGAATATTTGTGAAGCTAAATTTCCTTATGAGAACAAGGGAGACTTTTCAGAAGAAAACACTCTGCTTCTTTTCAAAACATTTTAATCTTCATCTTTAGGTATCATCATCCAGTAATTACTAAGAAGACAAGGTTTTATGATTATTTTTGTGGCAATAGCTAAGAAAATTGATCTCATAACATTCCTGTCTTTTTTGGGTGTGTCTCCTTACTCTCTCTTACCTTGGTTGTTTCACATTAAGTTTGAATGAACATTTCTCCCTGGCCTTTGCCACATACTTCTGGGAGCATGGAAATTACCTGAGAGTGTTCCAGAGTGACTAAGCATCACATGGTAATATTTTCTAAGACACAATAATTGCTGTTGTGTTAAAATTGGATAAAAGAGGCTGCATTTAAGAAGGTTTGGCTATAAATGTGAGTGACTTTAGGAAGTTTTTATTCAAATCTAAATGGAATTAATTTAAGCACAAATTAAATTACAAAGATAAAGGTATAGCTTTAGAATTACAAAGATAAAGGTATAATTTACAGTAACTCCATCAAATATACATTGTGGTTAGTACTAGAGAAAAGTTCAGAGGAAATCCAAGAACAAGTTTTTGTTCAAAAATTCTGCAATAGTAGTGTTATTAATACTTATAGATCTTCCTTCTAAGGTAATAGCCAAATAGATTCACCTTACATGATTTTTGTTTTTCATTTTGCTCAATTTCCAGATTTAGTTTCAAGGCAAATATATTCTATTTTTTTAAAAGTGGGTTGTATGATACTAAAGTTTGGATCTTAAGTGTCCCTCTCAAAGACTCATGTGTTAAAGGCCCGATTCCAAGTGTGGCACTACTGGGTAGAGCCTTTAAGAGATGAGGCCTGGTGGGAGGTCTTTGGACCATTGGGGGCATGCCCTTGAAGGGGATAGAAGGACACCTTCGCCTTCCTCTTTCTTTTGCTTCCCAAGCATAAAGTGAGTGGTTTTGCAGGGCTACTTGCTTCCGTCATGACATATGGCTTTGCTACAGGCCCCAAAGCCAACTGATCATGGATTAAAAAACCTCCAAAAGTGAGAGCCAAAGTAAATCTTTTCTTCTTGTAAACTGATTAACTCAGGTTTTTGTTATAACAACAGGAAGCTAACACATATCCAAAAGAGTATTTCATTGGAGAGGAATCCAACCAAGCAGAGGAAAGAGTTCGTGCTACTTCCTCCTGAGAACCTACTTACTTTATAGATCCATTACAAATACAGGTAGTGCCACTTCCAGTCATGGCTAAGTAGTTCTATTAAACTTACCCCTCAGCGCCTAACAATATAAAGCACTTTAACAGCAGTGGAGACTGACCAACAGGCTGCAGATTCTGGACAAAAGTCCACATTTGGTCAAAGGAAAGGTAGGGAAAGAGTTTCCCACTTTTTACAACCCTTCACCTGAAATTAATCCAAGTTTGTGTGATGTAGAGTAGTTAAAACTCTGTTAGAAAAGAAAGTCTCTTTGAATTGAAGAACCAGAGGTCAGAGGGGCAACCACAACCTTTAGAATGTGAGGAGGATGTAAGGGAAGAGAACTAGAGAAAACAAAGCCTGACCTCTGTGTTTAAACTCTTTATCAATCACTGATAATGTCTGAACCATGCTCATGCAGGGCCAACTCAAAGTGGCCCAGCCAAGGCTAAAAAGCTGAACTCGGATTTGAGCTGCTACTTACTAGGAGCAATATCAGGTTTGCAGTTTGAGTCTAGCCACACTAGCTGCCTATTTAAAAAGAAAATCAATGTGGTTGAGAGAATGGAACAGGCTCCACATTCTTTACTATATGATATTTACAGTGTTCAAGTTGTGCTCTAGAATTACTTAACAATCCAAAAATAGAGAAATAAATAAACTAGGAAGAAGTAATTCATTCTCAGTCAATAGAGACTAATTCCAACATGATCCAAATATTAGGATAACAAATCAATCTTTTAAAAGCAATAATTAATAATAACTGCACTCCAAGAGTTAAAGGGAAATATTGCCATGATTAAAAGAATATAGATTATCAGTAGAGAAGTGTAAAGTATATTAAAGAACTGAAATTCTATAACTGAAATATCAATATCTATGACATGAAATTTACTAGAGGGATTTAGTAGCAGAATGAACGGGTGAGGAATCAGCACACTTAAAAATGGGTAAATAGAAATAATCCAATCTGTAGAACACAAAGAAAACAGTAGTTCAGGGACATTTGTGACTATTATCAGGGGGCTTAAAATATTCATAACTGGAGTTTCAGAAAGAGATGACAAAGATCATAGAGTAGAAAAGACATTTAAAGATGGATGAAGTGAAATAAAAACATTTTCAGATAAAAGGAATCTAAGTAAACAAATGCTAAAGTAGGCTGGAGGTGTAGCTCAAGTGGTAGAGAACTTGCCAAGCCCTGAGTTCAAACCCCTGTACCACATACCCCACACCAAAATGCTAAAGTAAATTCTTTAAATTTAGGAAAATGGTACCAAATAGACAGTTGGATATTTGGGAAGGTTGTAAGAACTTTTGGAAAGGTAAATATATAGCAAATATAAAAGATTAGTTTTCTTCTTAATTTCTTTAAAATACATGTCACATTATGGGTTTTTATCTTGTCTGTAGATGTAACTTTATAACTATAGTGCAAAAGATGGAGTATGAGGTTAGACTGACGTATTATGTGAAATAGTACAATATTATCTCAAGTAGACAATGAAAAATTAAGAAAGCATATTGTAATCCAAAGACAAAACGCTAAAACATTATGTGAAGATGTTTGAAAAACCAAAAGGCAAATTAAAATGGAATTCTAAGTAATATTCAAATAAACCAAAGAAGGAAGTATATAGTAAGATAGTAGGCTAAACACAAGTGTATTCATAGTCGCCTTCAATGTGAGTATAATAAACACACCTTATTGAATTTAATTGCAGAGATTTTAAGAACTGACTTTTAAAGTTCTAATTTGTAAGCGATGCAGTATAAATATAAATAAAATCAAAGACCCGCATTAGTCAGCTTTCTGTTGCTATGATAATATGCCTGAGATGAACAACCCAAAAGTAGAAAAGTTTTATTTTGGCTCCTGCTTTCAGAAGTTGGTCCTGTTGCCTTCAGGGCTGTGATGAGGCAGTGCGTCATTGCAGAGAGAAAATGGGGTCCAGGAAGCAAAATAAGAGAAAGGAAGGGACTGGGGTCTCAATATCCCCTTCAAGGGCACACCCCAGTGACCTAACTTCCTTCCACAAGGTCCCACCTCCTAAAAGTTCCACACACCCCTAACAGTGCCACAGGCTGGCAAATAAGCCTTCCACACATGGCCTTTGGGACGGTTTTAAGAACTTTTGGAAAGGTAAATATATGGTACATATAAAAGACTAGTTTTCTTCTTAATTTCTTTAAAATACATGTCACATTATGGGTTTTTATCTTGTCTGTCGATGTAACACAGTTTATAAGATCAAAATCATCATAAGACCTTTTGTGGACTAACCATAACCAAATAGTTTTGAAAAGTCCCCAAAGTTCCCATCTAATCCTCTCCAAAATACTTCCCTCTTCATTGTATTAACATTCTATTCTCTAATATTAACTACCCCACTCGGATTTATAAAGTCCCATACCTCAGGTCAAAATAATAAAAGCAGCTACCTAAACAAACACATATTTAACATTTTTTTCCTAAAACCCAAGGGTAAAAAAGTAAAAGATCCAAAAAGTTCTCTTTATTATCTGGTTTCTGAGGATTTCTAGAACAAGATCTAAACACAATTATAGTCTCCAGGAAAGGGTAGAATATGTAAAATTGATCCGTTGAATTTTACATAATATCTAGCTCATGCAAGGACCACCTTTAGAATTATTAAATGATGTTATTCCTCACTTAAGTTCACTTCAGGTATTTTCAAGAAAGTTCCAATGCAGCCTTCTTTCAACATCTTTTGTAGTCATTGCTGAGTTTCTGTTTTGAATACTTAGAAATAAAGACCTCTTGTACTTATGTTTTATGACATTTTTCAGATTAAAAGTTGGGGGAAGACAGGCCTATTTTATTTTTAATAATAGAAGGATACAATTACAAAATGACATTTGATTTTCATCAAGTTTTATTAGAACTAATGTCAAGATGACCAGTAATCATGATCATACAAACATGATTAAGTTAAGCCCTGAAAGTGAATCTTTAAGATGTGAAATGTGAAAACATGCCAATAAAATACAGAATTCCTATAGTTGAGGATAATTGTAAACTGTTCTCTACTACTTAATGAAGACATTTTCTTCATACAACTTCCAATTCCTTTAAACTCCATCAATTTAGCAACTAAATATTGCCCAATATGTATTTATAGGTATTTACAGTGGTTGAGCAAAAGGGATCATAGTTTTATTTCATAATTTATATAGCTGACTTCACATTATGCATATCTTTATATTACCTATAAAAATATACAGAGATCTAGATGATCTTTTTGACAACTTTAGGACAATTTTTTTCTCTGAGAAGCTGGATGGGGTACATTCCACTCATGCCTTCCCTAAATAGTTCCATATATGAGACTTTCTGATGAGAGATGGAAGATGAGGGGATGGGTCAAGAATCATTCTTAGTTTTCTGGATCATTCCTAAGTTTTTGGATCCTGGGTCTATGGGACACGAGGCTGGACCATTACTTTAATAAAGGTTAAAGATTGGAGTGCTCACCTAATGTAAAAAAATCAAGTGGGGGAAAGTGAAGAGTTTGAACTTAGACATACAGATTTTGAAGAACAAATAAATTGGCCTGAGGTGCAGATGAAATAGTTGCAATAGAAAGGAAGATTTGGAGGCTATTGGTGCACATGGATGAGGATGTGATCACACAGGAGACTTTGGATGAAGAGAAGAATGTCAAGGATGGGGTCATAGAACAAACCATCATCTTAGGGGCAAGTGAGTAGAAGCCTAAGAAGATAATAGAGAAGAAAGTTAGGGACATGGGGGAAAATGGGAAGAGTTTCCTTTCTGTCCTTGGCTTGAGGCAAAACAACTCCAGTCCTGTAAATCTGCGAAAACACAACTTCCAAATAGGTCATAGAAGTTTTGGATGGACATGAATTTTGGGAGGATACTACCCAACTCAGTACACCCTCCTTCACTGTAGGAGCACAAATGCACACGTGCTCCAACTAGACTCTAGGAGAAAGGGATATACATAAGAAATTTAAATGGTGCAAAAATAGGTGACTTTTAAATGGGCATCAAAGTTTTTCACTTCAGTCTCTTTCAAATGTAACACGACCACAAAGTAAGTTGAATCACTCTACAGAAATACTTAATACTGAATATTTTTATTTGACATCTCATTTGCTATAAGACCCCCCTCTCCAAGGTTTCTATAAAGAAGAGACTGATATTTTTCTTTTCTTTCTTTCTTTTTCCTCGGTGAAATAATAAGGCTGGAAAGCTTTTCCAGCCCATAACGATTTGGTTTGACAGTTCCTACGGCTATGCTGAGGGCTAAACTAATGGACTCTTTAAAACTCTAAGTAATGAGAGGTGTGGCAAAGGATCATACATCTATTCACTAGACAAAAATGTACCTTTTCTTCATCATCATGAAATATTTACTATGCACCATGGTCTTCGTGGTACCATTAGGTATTAAGAAAAAATTCTTCCCCTAAGATGATGCTAGGAAGGAGCAAAAACAAAAAATGTGTACAAACATAAATTGTAAGTTGTAATAATTAACAATTCTGTCATTACTTTGATCTATCCCGTCAAGTCAGGAAGTGTTCTAAGACATCATTCGTGGACGATGATTCGTGAGAGGAGGGGGCTGTGGGGGGAGGGGGACTGAACTCAGGGCTTCCCCATTGCTAGGTAGGCACTCTACCACTGAGTCACACCCCCAGCCTGTCAATGCTTCTTAATCTCTATTGGCTTCCCCTCAACCCCTCTGCATTTGTAACACGTTGCATGGTCCCAAATGTGAACCAGCCTAAGCTTAGCTGATCAGGACGGAGGCCCCATGACAAGCCTGCAGTGCCATGGGGCATCCGGACGCGTGGATCCTCTCCGTTCTTCCCCCTCTGGTCTGATGCTGCCACGGAAGGGGCAGTATCAGGGTGGCTTTCATATCAGTTCCAAAAGTCTACTTGGTCCCGATGTTGTACAACGTAACTATAAAAAGCAATCAAGTATGTCCTTCAAAGGTCCAAACAGTAAACACTGGATGGCATTTTTAGAAGAACAAACAGTGTTATAGCACATGTGGCTCGGCTCTGCGTGAAATGGAACAAGAAACCATCGGACAGGGCGTTTATGAATAGGACGCGAGTGGGGGGACAAGGGGATCCTAGAAATCTGTTCAAACAGGTTGCATTGCTTTGGACGCCAAATGGAAACGCGATCACAAGTTTGGCTGGAGAACTTGTCCTTTGTCAGGGAGCTCGGGGCTTGCCGTGCGGCCAGCTGGCGCGCGCGGGGCGCAAAGCTCGACCCGCCGAGTTTTCGGTTTCCACTTTTCCTTCCCAGGCCTCTCCCACTTCCTTCCCACCGCTCCCCGCCCGTCCGCCCGATCCGGGGCTCCGGGGCCTGGCCTCCCGCGGGGTCCTGTCCATCTCCCTCGGGGACCAAAGGAGGCGAATTCCTGTGGGCCCCAGGAGTGCCAAGAGTGCGGAGCAAGACGGGAAATTGCAAAAGTCCTCACCCCTCTGCCCTCCCCCGCCGCTTTCCCGTAACTCCCGCCCCTCGGCGCTCACCCCGCAGCTGATTCATAGCCGGGGCGCGGGTCTGCCTGGGCACGTCCGCACCGACGTCCGCACCCGCGGCCGCACGGCGCCCCCCGCGCCCCCCTTGCCGCGGAGGACCGGCCCTACGAACGCAGGCCCTCGCCGGCGGGGTGAGTACCCCCGATCCGCGCGCCCAGCGTCCAGCGCAGCCCCGAGCTGCGCGCCTCCCGCGTCCCGCCTCCCGCGGTGGCTTTTCTGACGGGCGAACCCCGCGCGTAGCCGGGAAGAATCCCAAATCTTTGCAGCCCTGACCCGCTGCACGCGGCCGGGAGCGGAGCCTCCAGGGTCCCCCTCCATGTCCCCTCGGCCCCGCGTTTGGATCCGGCTTCCGTTCGCACAGAGACAGGGCTCCGAGGGGTCCCCGCCTCTGGCCCGCGTACCCGGTGATAATAACACTTAGGGCTAAATCCTTACAGAGCGCACATTGCCGCCGGGATACCACGACAGGTCTCAGTCTGCTTTTAAGTTCGCCACCCCAACGCCTCCTTAGTCCACTTTTGCCTCTCTTCCATCACACCGTGTGGGTGTAAATTGCTGTCCACATCCTCTTCCCGTCCACTCTTAACTCCTACCTGACAGCATTTCTCTGGGAATCCGAGTGTCTCTCTCCACACCACTCTGGTTAGCTGGAGTAGCGGGAGGCGCGGCTCTCGAGAGGAAATCCCCCCTCTCCAGGCAGGTGAATGGAAGCACCTTTTCCTAGTGTCAGTAACTTATCCAAGGCAGCTCTCGAAGCGCTGAACTCAGAGCTCCTGTCGCCCAGGCCAGGGCTTTTCCCTGACACCATGATTTCCTTCTTGACAGTTCTTGACTTGCAGCCCTGTGCATCCGTCTGTCCATCTGTCCACTGTGCCTGCCATTAGACTTTGAAGCGCATTGCCAGGTACCACTCTGGGCTGCTTGGTACTCCACCTGCCTTGAGCACTTTGCGAACAAGCTCATTGCCACCTCCACAGTACTACCGCGAGGGTAGAAGAGACAGAATTGAATGTGGGATTTGATTTAACCTAGAAGGAGCTCTGGTGGAAGGGGAAAACCAAAAAGCTATGGATGGTAATCCTACATCTAAACTGATTTTGGAACTTGAGTCAGGTTACTTTTCACTTTTTACTTCCAGTTTTTTGTTTGCAAAATAATGGTCACAGTAACTGCTAAGGCACTATACCTAGTAGGCACTTTGTGTATGTTCACACATTTGTACTTCGCCTGTGAATGAATCAGGTAGTAGTACTGTCTTCCAAACTGAGGCACAGAGAGCTTAAGTGGATTGTGGTGGTGACAGCTAACAGGAGGCAGAGCCAGGATCTGGTTTTGGAGTCTGTGGTAACCACTATGCTGTACCTCAAGTGTTAGGGCTTTTTAGAGTGGACCTGGAGGTGGTCTTTCATGATTTGTCTCAGTCCTGGGTTGCTTTAACAGGGAGGCTGAGACTCTTGAGGTTGAAGAGCCCCCAGATGGTCATGGTGGCCAGGGGTTCCCAAACTGAGCTATGTCTGAGAACATTCCTGGAGTTTTTCAAGCACAATTGCCCTTTTGGAATGTTGGTAGCACGCTCCGTTGACCTGTCCTCTGGCAACCTTTCAGTGCTGTCAGATTGCCTCCTGTGGCAGGAAGCTCACCACCTGGTTCCGTTGCTGGACAGAGCTACTTCTCAACTGTCATTTGTCTTCTTGGAATGGCATCTTAGCTTAGTTATGTCTCCTGTTCTAAGCTTTTTGTATCAAAGGCAGATTTGAGAGGACAAGGCTGGTGCTGGGTGTCCGGCAGGGACTTGATCACTTGAGGAGAACACTTGCTCTCTGGACTGCTTCCTGTCCTGTACCCCACCCCACACCACCGGGTCACTTTCCTACATTCTCACAGTCCATCTATGGGCATGACCAGGAAGCCCGACCCCTAATGCTTTTGTAACCCTTTTTTCTTGAGAAAGGAACCGAATCAGGACCTCTACTGAAGTTTTGAAAGGAGTCGGTGATGCTGTTTGACAAGAGGAAGGACTGTGCTTTCCTTGTGGGAACTGCTGGGGCATTTGCTGGCTCCTGTAGAAGGAAATCTTAGCGAGTGTCATCTCACTCACTTACAGGAACAGTGCTCCTTGACCCTCCTTTCCCTGGAAAGGAAGCCTTTTTTAGTTTAAAAATAATGGGTGAAATGGAAAACAAAACAAACAGCATATTGCGTTGGTCTTGCTAGAGAAAACCCCTCCCCTCCAGGCGAGTTTCCTTGTAGCTGCATAAGGAGTTTCTTTCCTGGTGACTGTACCTTGGCTGCAGGGCCCTCCTTCCCTCCTCCTTTTAGTTCTCTGGTTCCTCAGCATTTACTTTACATTATATTTTGCTATTTTAAATATAATGAAAGTAATGACTGAATGCATTCTCATTCAAACAGCATAGAAGTCTGTGCAATGAAAGTAGTCATAGTGTCATTGACTCTGTTACCACTGGGAAGATCAAAGGTTAGGTTTGGTAAATATCATTCTAAGTTTTTTTTCTTTTCTTTTTTTTTTTCCATGAATGTAATTTACTTTTCTTTTACTAGAAATTTGCTTTTAAAATGCTGAACCTCCAAGGTATTGCTATGCTCCATGAAATGACCCAAGTCAGCCACATCAGTTCAGATGTGGTTTTTGTTTGTTTGTTTGTTTGTTTGTTTTTTATTCTTTTATTCACATGTGCACACATTGTTTGGGTCATTTGTCCCCTTGCCCCCCTTCCCTACCCTTCTTTTCTTTCCTAAAGAGTTACAAAACATGCTTATACACAAGGTTTTAAATATGTTTAAAAAGTGTAATTTAAGAACTTGCAGAGTGGCTCAAGCGGTAGAGTGCCTGCCTTGAAGCCCTGAGTTCAAACTCAGTACCACTAAAAAAAAAAGAAAAGAAAAAGAAAAAAAGTGTAATTTACTATGCAAACCTAGAGTTTTCCTTTTTACTTTGTAAGTGGAAGAGATCTGTGTATGAACATCTTTTGTTAATGGTGCCCTGTTAACCTAAAGAAGAAATGGAATCCATCCTTTCCCTTGTTGATGCGCACAGGGTTTTGAAAATTCTTCAATATTCGCATTAGCTTCAGAGAAGATTGTGCATTTCATCTTTGTTCTCAAGTGCAAATATCACTGTGGAGTGGAGTCCCAGGACAGCTGTTCTTTTTTTTTTTTTTTTTCAGTACTGGGGTTTGAACTCAGGGCCTACACCTTGATCCACTCCACCAACTCTTTTTTGTGATAGGCTGTTTTTGAGATAGGGTCTCTTGAACTGTTTGCCCAGGCTGGTTTCAAACTTTGATCCTCCTGATCTCTGCCTCCTGAGTAGCTAGGATTGCAGGCGTGAGCCACAATTGCTGGGCAGGACAGCTGTTCTTGGGTCGAGTTTGCTTATGTTTCTACTTGATAGATTCAATCCTCAAATTCCAGTCCTCTTACCCCTCCCCACTGAGCTAACTTGAACTCATTGCACAATCTATTACCCTTTGCCCCTCCTTACACCAACTGCTGTCTTTTTTTTTTTTAATTCTCAAACCTGGTAAGTTAGTGGAATCTGTTAATTTATCAAATTAAAGCAAATTTTAATTTGCATTTTGTTGGTTACTACTGCATTTTAATATCTTCATAGATTTATTGGTCATTTGTGTTCTGTGATTACCTATTATAATTGTCCCTCACTCATTTTTCTGAGTAATTTTTTCCTATTCCTATTTATTGCAATAGAACAGAAGCTCTGTTCTATTATGGATCTTAAGCCTTCACCTGTTATGGATGATGCAGCTGTTTCTTCTACCACAGTGATGTTTTTAACTGTGGTAACACATGCATGGCATAATATTCTCCATTATAACCCTTTTGAGTATACAGGTCAGTGCTATTAAGTGTGTTCACAGTGTTGTGCAGCCATCACCACCATTCAGCTCTAGAACTCTTTTCATTTTGCAAAACTGAAACTCTGTATCCATTAAATCATAATTCCCTATTTCCCTCTTCCCCTGTCCCTTGGCAGCCACCATTCTATATTCTGTCTTTTTGAATTTGACTAATTTAGACGCCTCATATGAGTGAAATTCCATAGCATTTGTCCTATTTGTGACTGACTGTTTCACTTGCTATAATGTTCTCAAGGTTTAATTATGCTGTAGTGGATCTCAGAATTTCCTTCATTTTCAGGGCTGAGTACTGTACCATTGAATGTGTATACCACATTTTGCTTCTTCCTGCATAATGCTTTTGCCTTTAGCTATCTTTGTTACATGGAAGGTTTAAATATTTGTGTAATCAGCACAATAATCTCATGATCTCTGTACTTTGCCTAACTTAGGAAATTTTTACCTAAAATTTAAATTATCTTATTTTCTCCTAATACTTTTAAATTTTACATTAGATCTTTAAAACATCAGATTTTTAAAAATAAAACAAAAGGTAAAAATGTAAGTTCATTCTTTCTAAACTTTTAGACAGTTGATACCTCCGTTTGAATTTCAGGGCTGTGTGTGTGTGTGTGTGTGTGTGTGTGTGTGTGTGTGTGTGTGTGTGTTGGTTGGGTTTAGTTTTGAATTTGGTTTGGATTAGTTTGGCTTTTTGAGACAGGGTCTTGCTGTGTAACCCAGGGTGGCCTTACACTTGCAATCCTCATGCTTCACTTTCTCAAGTGCTGGGATTTCAGGTGTGTACCACAACACCTGGCTAAATTTTGGATTTAATTATAAAATAAGCTCTATTTACACTAGGGTCTGCTTCAGATCTTTTTGCCTGTTTTTATGCCGATACTGCTCCTTTGAATAATAGGGCTTAATAGTATGTTTTTATAGCTAATGATACATATATATATGTACTTTAAAAACAGAAATTGTTCTCATATATTTTCTTTTTCATGCAGACTTTACAATTAGCTCACTCAGTTTAACCAAATCCAGCTGGAATTTTTCTTAGGATTTTTATTGCGTTTATAATTGCTGGCAAGGGTTTTCTTCCTTACTGTCCACATTAGTATGAGCTCCAAGCACTGAAGAAGCACTGTCATATAGTAAAGGGTTGGTCTTTGGTGAGTGACTCACCTAGCTTCAAGTACTAGCTTCACAGCAGATTAACTGTGGCAACATGGGCAAACTACGTCTAACCTGTTTCACCTTAATTTCCTCATTGGTGTACAGGGATGATGATCTAATCTCTTCCACAGACCTGTTGTGAAGACTCCACTGATAAATGCATATAAGTCACTTAGCAAAGCACCAGGTAGAGAATTATCATGCTGTAAGTGCTAGCTGTGACCACTTCTATATTTATCTTTCTGTCCTACCCTGGGCTTTTTCGGGGTGCCTTAGTGATAGTAGGAGCTAGTTAATACTTTATTTATTGATAGTAGCCCAGGAGATGAAAAATGTAACAAATGTTGGATGTAGTAGTGCTTCTCAAACTTCAGTGTGCACACGAATCACCTATGGAGCTGCAGGTTTTTTATTCTGAAATGTGGTCTGAGATTTCTAACAAACTACCAGATGATGTCTGTCCTACCTGTCTTTTGTCTATGTTTGCACATGTAGTCTTTCATGGCGATTTAAAGTTATGCTGTTAGTGGACTGAGTTGTGGCTGAAGTGGTAGAGCACCTGATTTAGAAATGTGAAACCCTGAGCTCAATCCCCACCCCCACCAAAAAAAGTAAAATTATGCTGTCAGTGATAGTATTTCTTCTTTATAATTAATGTGGTTGATAGGACTTGTGAATTGCTTTCTTTTAAAAATCACATACTAAAGAACTAACTATAGGTTTCTTCCTTTCCTCTATTTCTCCTTCACTCCCTTCAGTCCTTTTTTATTTTACTTTTTGTTAAAAGAAAGAGGAGGTTATGAGAGCACTAACTATATAAAACCTAGCTCTGTTCTTAGATCTGAAATAATTGAGGCAATTGACTATCTGTTGGCTTTAAGATGAAGACCATCACATAAAATACATGCAATCTGAGTATAAAATCTAAAGAAAAGCCACAGTTGCAAGTGACTTGGCAAATAGAAAAATGTAAGGCATTAAGAACTCTTGGAAAAGGAACTAGAGAAAAGGTTAGATCAAAAAAGAATTAACATAGAAGGTAACACCCACGCACAGGAAATCAATGTGAGTCAATGCCCTGTATAGCTATCCTTATCTCAACCAGCAAAACCCCTGTTCCTTCCTATTATTGCTTATACTCTCTCTACAACAAAATTAGAAATAAGGGCAAAATAGTTTCTGCTGGGTATTGAGGGGGGTGGGGGGGAGAGGGAGGGGGCGGAGTGGGTGGCAAGGGAGGGGGTGGGGGCAGGGGGGAGAAATGACTCAAGCCTTGTATGCACATATGAATAATAAAAGAAAAAAAAAAGAACTCTTGGAAAAACAAAAAGAATTCCTGGGAAACACAGAGTGAAGTTCCATTGTTTGTATGCATGCTAACTTTTTGCAAGACATAAATCAACAGAAATTTTTTTGTATGAATAAAGTTTTCACATATTGTGTTATCTCTTGGTTATTGCTCTCTAGTTCCAGTCTTCCTAAATGAGAGATTTTGAACAAATTAGCAAATTAACATTATCTATCTCTCTCTCCATCTACCGGTATATATTGAAATTAGATAACGTATTATAATGTATAGTTATTATATGTTATATAACTGTATTGTATAATATGTAATAAATTATACATCTCTCTCTATATAATGCAGTGTGCCCATCTATGAGAAGGGATGACATTATGTTTTTCTAACTAGGACTTTGGTTCCTGTTTGTATTTGGAAATGTATTATTAGAGTATCTGCACTCAGGGCCTAAGAGGTCCTATATTTTGTACAGAAGCACATGCCACCTTCCTTGGCTTATCTAGTACCTAAAAAGTATTGGCCTTTTTTCAGGTCTACTCAATAGCCATGGGCTAGTTAGCTTTGTATTGAAAACAGTATCAGCTAGTT
Organism: Castor canadensis; assembly: GCF_047511655.1. NCBI lineage: Eukaryota > Metazoa > Chordata > Mammalia > Rodentia > Castoridae > Castor > Castor canadensis. The sequence continues at coordinate 143,549,075 of NC_133391.1, read as the reverse complement.
TAATCCTGTAGGGGGTACATGGTATGAAAATAATAGAATTACCACTACTTTTGAAAGACTGAATCAATATATTTAATAAGACATACACACTCACACAGACAGACATAGTTTTTAAATGTTTTATGTTGCAGAATCACATGACTTGAGTCATTTGTAATTTCCCTCATCCTACTCATCTCCTTTCTCCCGTCCCAGCTCTTAATGTATAAGTGGGAGTAGATGACTGTGTCCTTCGGGGCCAGTTTGGACCCTTCAGGGAGAAGACAGCAAGATAGAAATAGGCATCCAAGAGATTTATTAGGAAAGCAAGCACAAGGGAGAGCAGAATAGAACAGGAGTGGACAAAGAGCCTTCACACCAATGAGGGTCTGACAGTTGTGAAAGCACTCAGTGAAGAAGGAAGGTACGAGGGAGTTGCTTACAGCTCTGGTGCAGTTCTGAGAAAGTTGTGATCAGACAAGAGCAAGAATCCTGGTCAAAGTTGCCCATTAAAGGAGTCCCATGTTGGGTGAGATGCTTGGCTTGATCACTGACTGGGAGGTGCCTGACAGGTGTGAATACACTAGTGGCATCAGCACCCTGTGCTCTTGTGAGCACAAATTCAAGCCCACAGGTCCTTCTGGAGCATTGATTAGCCACCCAGCTGCAGAGTTGCCACATGACTCTTCCAGAGATGTTCTTGTGCACACTTGCCTTTTCACTCAGTATTCCAGGACATTCTTTCATGTCAGTATACACTTCTAATTTATTCTTTTCTAACGTTGTATGGTTTTCCTTTGTAGAAATGCACCATAATTAAATTTTCCAGTTCTTTGGACTGACTTTGACTATCTTTATACTATCTACAGGATGAAATTCCAGCAATAGAATTATTTCTGGATCAAATAAAATGCACACTAATAATTTAATATATACAGCCAAATAGACCTCTATAAAGGCCTCTTTGATCATTAACAAATGACAATGATTATTTCTTCAAGCACCAATGGGCAGTATTAAGACCATTTTAAGCCTTGGAAATTGGATATTTACTAGTCATTCATGCACACAATTACATTTTAACTTGCATTTCTTTAATTTTTAGTGATCTTGCCTAGTTTTTCATTCTTCCATTTGGGAAATGTGTATTTCCTTCTTTCCATAAATCATATATTCACATTTTTCTAGTTGTTTGCCTTAAAAATAAGTTCCTTTTTAAGAGGTCTTATCTACTAGGGATAATAGGTATTAGCATATATATTTTCAGTTATAGCACTAAAATTTTTAAATATCTCTTTAATCCATATAGTGAGCTTTATCACTATTGCTGTAGGTTTTACACCATGCCTGCCAGATTATAAAAATACTCACCTATGTTTTATTCCAGTACTATCAGTGTTCTATATCTTTGTTTATTTGGAAAGTACTTTGCTGAAAGGAGTGGGTAATAGCAATAATGACAAAAGGGACACTTAATTGGTTCTCATAATCCCATTTAATCTTCTTGCCCATTGCTATGAGATAGGTTATGTTACTCACATTTGTGGAAGAGGAAATTTAATTCTTGAGTGATTCAATAACTTGGCTTTGTTATACAGTTATTAAGTGTTAGAATGGGATTGGACTTTATGAGTTTTACATCACAGTTATAGCTGTCTTTTCTCATTTATGTCCAGGCTATTGTTCCAGTAATAATTGAAGAAATAAAATATGTTTTCTCATCTTTAGAATGTACTAAATTCCTACATATTTTTGATCCAGAATATTCTTTCAAGTTTTCCATTTGTTTCTTTGACTTCGCTTACCACTAAGAGACTCAGCTTGAACCCTAACTGATGTCACAAATTTCAGAACTCTTTAACTGAACATTGTTTTTTTTTTTTTTCAATTATTGTGCTGGGGTTACATTGTGGTGTTTATAAAAGTTCTTACAATATATCAAATACATCATATTTAAATTCACCCCTCCATCATTCTCCTTTATTCCCCTCCCCTCATTCCTGGAATAGTTTCAGCAGGTCTCATTTTTTCCATTTTCATACACGTATACACAGAATTTGCACCATATTCCCCTCCTACACCTTTTCCCCACATTGTTTTTCAAAAGAAAAACCAGTTGTATAGGAGCTAATTTAATCCCTTAAATCAAGCTCTCCCATGTAAAACTGGCAGAAGCATTTAAGTGTTTTCCACTGGAGGGGTTCAAGGCCAGGGAGGGGAGAAGCACTAGAACCTTCCGGTGGGCATGGCTCTCGGTGGTAGAAGCTTGGGGAGGAGGGGACATGGGCTGAGATCAGTCCTACGCTGTAGTGATGGACTCCTCAAAGGGGCTCCCAAACTAAAGGCAGCACTCTTAAAAGAGAAGTAAAGACAGCTGGATCTGAGGATGATGAGGAACCTTTAAGAAGTGGTGTGCAACTCTTCGTCCTAGAGCACAGAACTCTTCTTACTGGCCTTTAGCTTTACTGCATTGTGCTTGGAAAGGATTCTCAATATGATTTCAATTTTTAAAAATTGTTTTTCTCTCTCCTTTTCTTTTGTCATTTTTACTTACATGTGTATACATTGTTTGTGCCACCTCCCCACTGTCCCCATCCCTCTTAAAAATTGTTGAGACTTGCTGCATGGCCTACCATACAATCTACCCTGCAGAATGTTCTAGTTCTTTTGAGAACAGAACTCTCATAAATGCACACTTCCAGGCAGTGCCGTCCACAAACAACTTCCTTCTTCATAATGGTATTTGCATAGACATCATCCAGTCTCCCAGCCAGTTCTGAAGAACTTGGCAACACGCCTGCCCGAGTTCTTAGGAAGCAAATGATTATCGTTAGGCTGTGTCTCACAGGGATTCTTTGTGGTGGGAAAACTTCCCAGGAAGACATATTGCAGTCATTATAGAAGGAGAGCTGCTGAGGAAGGACAGACTTACACACAACGAAATCATCATGCTAAGTAAAAGAAGCCAGACTGAGAAAACAAATATGGCACACTCTCTGTCATATGCAGAATCTAGACCTTAAAAACATGAATGGGTCAAGAATAAAGTAACACAGGGGCACTGTTTGTGCTGGGAACTTGTGGGAGGGGGAGGGTGAAAGGAGAGTGTGAGGGGGGGTGAATACTATTGAAGTACTTCATACATACATATGAAAATAGAATAATGAAGCCCATAAAAATTGTTTAAAAGGGGGAAAGGAGGATAAGAAAGTAACAGAATTAGTGAATTTGATCAAAGTACATTATATACCTGTATGGAAATATCACAATGAAACCCCTTTGTACAATTAATATACACTAATAAGAGAGAGAGAGGAAAAAGCTGTGTGGTGCCAAGTATAGGGATGCACATATGTAATCCCAGCTAGGTGTGAGAGTAAGTAGGAGGACTGTGGTCCTGACCAGCCCAGGCAAAAAACAAAACAAACAAACAAACAAAAACAAAACCTAGGAGACCTTATCAGAAAAATAAGTAAAGTAAAAAAGAAAAAAAAAGGCTGTCAAGGTCCTTACTTCAAACTCCAGTATCACCCCCAAAAAAAGAAAGTTGTATTTTATTATGCAGGTAGTATTTATACTGAGGAATATTCACAGATATCTTCACTGAGAATGGGATTTTGCTGAGACAAGATTTGGAAAAGTTCTATAAAATGAGTAGGCAGGTATTGCTTGGGTGGCAGCTGTGTTCTGGGTCTCTGATTGAGGATGGGTAAAAGACCCAAGCTTTCCCTTCAGTGACTCATCATCAATTCCAGAATGATGGAGATCTGAGAAATAGACAGAGATAAAGAACAGATAGGGTAGGAAATGGAGTTTTGTTTGTTTAGGAATTCAGAATTCTGCTTCCCAACTTCCCTTTCTTATGGAAATTGCAAGTAGCAGTGTTGGTTACTGGGCTTTGAGAGCCTGCTGGATGGAGGAGAAGCTGGATGGCCTTTTGCATGTGGCCAGCAGAGCAGGGGGTAGTGGGGACTCACCCAAGCATGTGCGCCCAGAGCAACGTTGAGGATGCGCTCAGCAGCTGGCTTTTGCTGGCAGGTCCAGAGGTTGGCGCTAGCCCACCAGCCTGTCCGCACACAATCCTCATCCTTGAGGATGCAGAAAAGCCTGTTTTACTCCGGGATTTCCATTTCCATCTGCATGATATGTGTGTGTGTGTGTGTGTGTGTGTGTGTGTGTGTGTGTGTGTGTGTGTACTGGGAGGAGATCGTGTAGGCTGTGGAGGCCCCAGAATTCTGGGCTCTGACTTCCTTTCTTTTCTATCTTTACTTCTTGTCTTGATGACCATCTAGTCCTGTGACTTTACATATTGTGCATATGTGTGAAGGATGCCTGAATTTCTTCTTCCCCATTTACTCCTTCCTTGCTCAGAACCCGACCCAAGAACTTTCTCCAAATTGTGTATCCAGCTAGCTGTTGGTGTCTCCCCTTGAAGAACAAAGAAGCATCTCAAACTTATATCATAAATTGAACTCTTGATAGGCACCCTCTCCATCTGTGTCTTAGCCTAGTCTTCTGCCTTGCTATAAATGGTGGTTCAGTTCTTCAAAAGGCCCAGGCCAAAATTCTCAGAGCTTGTCATGAGGTCTCACTTGGTCACTACCTCATGTCTTGTCAGTTCTATCTTTATAATCTCTCCTGAATTCCAACCCCTTTCCCACTATCTCCTTGGCGCCTACCCTAACCAAAGCCCCCTTCTTTCTCACCTGGTCTATTCTGATGCCCTGAACTCTCTCCCTTCTCCTGCTCCTCCATTTCCCTCCTCATTTCAGGGTTCTGTTCTTTGTAAGTCATCCCACACCTCTGTTGAAAATCTTCTAGTGGTTCCTACTCGCTCAGAGTCACAGCTTAAGTTTTGCTAGTATTGTGCCTACTCTGTTCTCCTCCGAGTCCCTTGGATCTCATCTCCTCGATTCCCCTCATCACCTATTCCCCCTTCAGCCACATCTGCCTTATAGTTGTGCCTGGAGTCTGTCCAGCGCTCTCCCACCTCAGGAGCTCTGTCTAGTGGTTGCATCACCTCCAGGTTTCACCGTATTGGTCAGGATCCCAGCAGGAAACAGGTGGCACACTGGGCTAGGATAACTTGAAGAGGGCTTATTATAGTGGGTGGTGCCCTCTCCTGAGGTTTGGAAGTCATTTTTCTCTGTGTTTTTCCACCCAGCACTACCCTGTGGGCAATCAGGACTATTCTCTGGCATTTCTGAAAGAGGGCTCCAGGAGCTTCTTCCAGCTGACAACTTGCAGTCAGCACATTGTTGGGAACTTTGCTGACTTTTCCAGGAGGTTTTCAGACAACAGCCAGGACTTCTTTTCCTTCTACCCATGGTCCTTGGGTTTTTGGGGCCTGAAACATTGAGGATAGCAGATGTCCTCCAACCACAGTGGCCCCCCTTATCTACAGGAATACATTCCAAGACACTCCCTTGATGCCCAAAATGAGAGATAGCACCAAACCCTATATGTACTAGGTTGTTTTCCTATACTATACTGTACATACAAACCTATGATAAAATTTAATTTATAGATTAAGTACATTAAGAGATTAACAAAAATAATGATGAAATGGAACAATTATAATAAACTGAAATAAAAGTTATTTAAAACTTACAAATTCTTTATTTCTGAAAATTTCCCTTCTGTATTTTCAGACTACAGCAGATTGTGGGGAAGTGAAATCGAGGAAAGTGAAACGACACTTAGCGTGTGTGACCACTGTGGCATAATTGCTGCCTGCCCAGCATGTGTAAAGTGGTGAATGAATGTCAGAACAGATGACTTTAGAAAGAGCAGGAGGTTGGAACAGCTGCTGAAGCTAATGTCCCAGGATTCACAGCCTGACAGGTAGGAGAGACTGCTGGAAGGGTGGGAACTCCGGAGAGGACAGTCCTTACGATTCTTAGAGATGTTCTTGGGATTCCCCAAAGGCAGGCTTTTGTGTTATGTGACAACTTTTATTCTTTAATTTCTGCTTACCTGTAAGTGGTAAGTGGCTTCTGATTTTTAGTTTTGAGTATTTCTGTTCCTATGAATTCTTTAATTTTTGTGACATGTAGCTGGGCAGTGGTGGTTCATGCCTGTAATCCTAGCTACTAGGGAGGCTGGGATTTGGAAGACAGTAGTTCAAGGCTGGCACAGGCAAGTAGTTCACAAGGCTCTCTTTCCAAAATAACCAGAGCAAAATGGACAAGCAGAAGAGTGCCTGCTTTGCAAGTGCAAAGCCCTGAGTTCAAACCCCAGTCTCATTCAAAGAGGAAAAAAAAATTAATGGGAAAATTTCACATTTTGGAAACATTTTTAGTAGCCCTTGCATAAAGAGAACATTTGGAGACTGCATCTCACCTCTGAATCACCAGCTTTTAAATATGTGAGGGTAGATTTCCTTCTCAGCATGGCCATAGCATCCCTCAGATGGAGCGGGTATGAGCAAGAGGACATGCTGCACCCATACCCAGGACTACAGGGAGCGTCCAGTGCACAGGGAGCACCAGATGCTTCCCTCTGGACCTTGGCCTTTCTTTTCCCCTTGGGTCTGAGAAGAAGTATTTCCTTTTGTGTTGGCCCTCCCCTGGCTTTGATACTAGGATCTTCTCTGAAGTTTTGAGTAGAGATTTTGGAGAGGTATGAATGTTGTGCTTGCCAAAAATAGAAAGCATCAGAAAGCAGTGCTTAAAGGAATGTGAACAAGAGCTGCCCTTGGCAGGACTTTGCTTCTGCTTCGTGGCACTCATGGGTAGGTAGGCATGACCACCTTAGAGTCATTTAATATGGAGTTGACCCTTTTCTTGTCTTCCCTGTAGTTCTCACTTATCTGGTAAAATGCTGTTTAAAAAATAAATATAGGGTGTGAGCTGGGAATGTGGCTCAGAGTTAGAGCACTTACCTAAGATGCACAAAGCACTGGGTTTGATGCCCAACACAGGAAAAATTATTTTTTGTAGGATATGAGTAGTAAAAATTGAATTTTTAGCTTTTGATGAAGTCTAGGTGACTGAAGAGAGGCAAAACTTGGCATTCAGTGAATTGTTGCATTGCTGCTCTCTGCTGAATCAGAATCTAAGGTTGAAAAGTGAAATTCAGTGCTTCCCTGACTAATGCAATTGTTATTAAATTAAGAACAGATTGGCCTTGTTGAGGTCATCCGGGCTCATTCCTTGTGCCCTCAGATTGTTCCATGATCAAAGTACCTGTTGAGTCAGTGAAGCTATTTGGCCTATAATTTACAACTCTCTTCTGAGGCAAGGGAAACAGGAAATGATGCAGAACAATGAAAAACTGTCTCTTGGTGGATTTACGCTGTTTTCCTAGGTTAAATTTTAATTCATTCCAGGACGATAAGAGAGATAGGGGAGAAAGGAGATGTTTCCCCAACCTCAAGAAATTAATTTAACGTTAGCCCATTTGACACTACCCTATTTGTCCTCCTTATTTTTTTCATAGTTAACTCTTGTTTCTCTGCTTTACCCTTCTTTACCAACCTTCTCTTAGTTTGAATGAGTTGGTCATTCAGTTATCTATAGCCACCAAGCCACAGCAGCTCACAGCAGCAAGTCTTCCTTGCACTTGCACCTGGGGTCAGTGGCTCTTGGCCGAAGCTAGTCAGCTGCAGGCTCATGTAGGTTGGCTTCTCTTCGTGCATTGTTGATTTGCCACCTGGTTCCAGTAGGGGAGCCCAGAAATGCTCTCTTCCTGTTAAAAGATAGAAGCACAAAAGAGCAAGCAGAAATACATAAGGTCTCTCGAGGACTAGGTGCCTAACCAGTACACTCCCAATTATGACTCTTTTATGAACTAAAGAACATTTCTTGAGACAGGGAAATTATTCCTCCTCCAAAGTCACATGGCAAGAGACCTAGATACAAGGAGGAAAGGAGAGTGGAAGCCTTTATTTATTTTTTCTTTTTTCTCCTTTCATTTTATCATTTTTACATTTATTTACGTGTATATACATTGTTTGTGCCACCTCCCTACCCCCCCACCCCACCCCACTCAACCCCACTCTGCTTCTAGGCAGAACCTGTTGAGTGGAAGCCTTTAATGTCATCATCCATCACAATTGGCTCCAAGAAAGCTTCTGGAAGTTAAAGTTAAATATAATTCCTCTTTGTAATTTATCTTTTTCAGAAAACCAGAACCTATGGCTTCCTTTGTTGTCTTTCAGACAACATTCCTCTTAGCTTTGCTGTCCTTGAGGACTTACCAAAGTGAAGGTAAGAAGCAGAAAGTACAGTAAAGGAAAAAAATCACATAGAGAAAAGATGAGATAATTGATGCTTTGGAGATAAGTTAAGCAAGTTTCTTTTCCTTTGGAAATTATATGGAGTTGGTGAGTAGCTCAAATGAGGAGGTATGTCGGTCTCTCAAGGCAATGGTTGCCTTGGTCTTGGCCTCCCTCATCCTGATAGCATATTTCATAAGCCCTTCCTTATGGTCAGTACATTGCTCATTAGTGTGGTGGTGAGTGGATCTCATCCCACAGAACTTCATGATTGCTGTTTTTTACCAAAGCCATTGCTGAAGTAGTTCTTCTGTACCTTGCTGGGTAAAGACATGGAATATACCAGACTAGTTTTGGCTGCTGAGTTAGAACCAGTAGTCACATTCATTGTGAAGCTGTTAGCTTTGTAAGATGTGGATGAAAGTGATGGAAGTTTGTGAGCCAACAGAAACTCAAGTCTCTGAAAGACAATGTCACAAGTGCCAAAGTGCTATTTATGGTTAAAGAAATATTTGTCACTTGGCTGTTCTTCAAGGGAGGGCATTTTGAGTCAGGTCAACAGAAACTTAACCCTCTCAAATGTTTGTAGATGTCTTGACTATTGCTTTGAACATACTTAGATTATTAGATTTGAGGGAGTTTCTGTTGGTTCATAAAAGTTCATTGCATTCACCCATATTTTATTAAACTTATATTTTACTCTTCCTGTGTTTATTCTTTGCCATACTTACTTTGTAACAAAGAATACAGATGTATCCTCTTAGGAATTATCCAAAAATTCTTGTCTTTAGATTCAGGAAAATGTGTGTAAGGAATGTGTATAGACTTTCTCACCATCTCTTTAAAACTCCATGAAAATATTTGGGAAAAAAGAGATTTTGTTCTGCTCATAGTTCAATGCTCTGCTCGATTCTTTACATCTGGATCTATTTATTTTTGATCCAGGGCACATAGGAAAATACTGCTTTTTCATGGCTTCTTAATAATCGTAGTGTGAGCTGGCAGAGCAGCTCAAGTGGTAGAGCACCTGGGTAAGGTCCTGAGTTCATCCTCAGTACAGCCAAAAAAAAAAGAATATTTTTAAAAAATTTGATTTCTCCCAAAATGTGTGGCTGAACTGTAGGTACTAGAATTTCCCATGAATAGCACACAGCCTGTCTTGCCTGAGCTGCGTGGGTAGAACTGTAAGAATGGTTCAGCCTAGCTGGGGTCCCTGATTCTGACACAGGCCCCCTGCTCTAACTCCAGGTTTTCCAAGCAGTCCCAGGCATTAGCTCCAGCGTTTTGGCTCATTTTCCTAGTGAAGTCTCATTGTCTCATCCAACAACTCTTTACGGTGTGCCTTCCATGTGTGAGGCACCCTATGCATTCTACTCTCAGTTTTAGCTATTTAGATCAGAGTTGCATTTCCCTACTTTCCTGTCAAACAGCCTTCATTTCTGCTTCCAGCTTTCTTGGCCAAGCAGACCTTCTTTGGTAAGTCTGTGTCCTTACCCATATTATCTGGATTTCTTGTTTCAGTTTCTGCTGCATTTGACTGAGTTCCTACTAACCTCCACTCACACTAGTTGACTTACCATTTGATCCACCAGCCATATTCAGGTCTGAAAAGTTATTTCAAATAACCTGGCTTAATATCTTCCAACCAATGAGACAGCGCCAAGACTCTTTTCAGTTAACCTAGAGATCTTGACTGCAGCATTTTGATGTATTTTCCTCGTTTTTTCATGTGTATGTACACACAGATAAAAATGTAAATATGTGATTTTTGAATAAAAGCTAAATTACATTATACATAGGAATATATAGTTATATATAGGTATGTAGACATATGGGGTATAGTAAAATTTATATATCTTCTGAGGACATTTTGGTTATATAAACAATACAATATAGGATGAATGATTCCCTTTGACATTAAATGTCCTTCTAGAAATAACATTATGCTTAAGTTCTTCATGGTATCCCATCTTGTGAATGGACTACATTTTATTTCCTTAAATAGGCCAGTCAGAGAAACTGGGTGGGGAAAATGAAAGGGCACTCTGTAACTAAGTCTGGGTCTGATTCCCAAGCCTGACCTCCTTGACCACACACTTCAGTGTCAGGAAATGAGAACTGAGCAGGGGACCAGGAGTCCTAGATCTGGTCTGGTGTGTGGCCATGGTGAAGTCAATCTCCTTTTTCTTAACCTCAATTCACTTATCTGAAAAACAATGGCTTTGGATTTAATAATCTTATGTTATGGTTATGTCTTTGGCTTTACCTTGGCATATTATTGCTTTTGATCAAAGTACTTCTGACTGATATTACTCAAGTACCTGAGTCATTCAACATTTGTTGATAGCATATGTTAATTCAAAGAACTTCCTTTTATAGAGAACAACATATCATACCTTTGTAGAGCTTCCAGAAAGAAAGTTATTCTGACAGGTGACTCATTCATTCACCAACCAGTCATGGAATGTCTGTACTGACTGATATGTTATTAGTCTTTATTTCCTTGACCTGAGTAAGACTTAGTCACATTCTGTTTACGTCATAGCCCATGGGAGACAAACACAGAAACAGCCTATTTCAGCCTGCTGTGCTTAGCCCTCTAAACCAGGGTGAGAAAAGTCACGGAGGAATATGCTTTCGGAAATGTCTTTACAGTGAAGTACTAGTGATACTGGTGACCCAGATATCTCACAGGAATATTTCTTATCAATATAGCATATTATGTGATTCTGAAACCAACACATGATTCCAAAGAATATTTATGAAATAAAGAAAAGTATAAAGATGATAATTAAAATTATTCAATCTCACCATCCAGAAATAATGACTGTTAGAATTTAAGTTTTACTTTCCTCTACAGGTCAATAAAACCCTACTCATGTGCTTAAAACAACAACAAAAAAATGGGGTACATAGTCCAATATGTTTTTTAAAAGTATGTGTGTATCAGTCTATTATCTGTTGCCAAAATATCCGATGCTGGGTACCTTAGAAACAAAAGGGGTTTATTTACCTCACAGTTTTGAAGCTGAAAGTTGAAAACCAGGCAGCTCCATCAGTTTTCTTACAGCAGGTTACATCATGATGGGAGTGTGAGTAAGAAAGAGAGAATGATCACCTGGTGAGACAGGAACCAGAGAGAGTCAGGGGAAAGGTTCACTCTTTTATAGCAGCCCACTCTTGAAGAAATTAACTGGAGTCACATTGACCCACATTAATCCCTTCCCAGGGAATTCCCTAGTGGCCTATCCACCTCCTACTAGGCGCCACCTCTTAAAGGTTTCACCAGCCTTAAAACATCACTATACTTGGGACCAAGTTTCCAACATATGAAACTTTGGTGGACATACTCAAACTATATCCAGAACATAGCAGTATGAAAAAAAATTCAAGAAAAAACATATCTAACTTAACTTTGGTGATATAGTGAAAGTGGGGTTAGTGAATGGTGGGAACTCAATTTTTGTAATATTTGAGCATTTTTATCATGATTATGTATATTTCTATTTTTTATTGAGGTAACATTCACAAAAAAAATTTAACCATTTTATGGTTAAAGTAAGCAGGTCAGTGACATTTAACATATCATAGTATTGTCCAAACACCAGCTCTATTTCCAAAACATATTAATCACCTCAAAAGCAAACTCTATTAAGCAGTGTTTCTTGATTTTTCTCCCTGCAGCCACTGGAACCAATAATCTGCTTTCTGTCTCTGTGGAATTACCTATTCTGGGTATTTCATATAAGTGGAATCATATAATTTATAACCTTTCCTATCTGGCTTCTTTCACTTGTGTAGTGTTCTTAAGTTCCATCCAATTTGTAGCATGTATCAGTACTGCGTTCCTCCTTACGACTGAATAACAAGTTTCTGTTTTGTTCCTCCAGCTGTCCATTGATGGGCATGGTAGACATTTGACTTCTTTCCATTTTTTGGCAATCATGAATGCTGTGGCTCCAGACATCTGTGGACAAGTGTTTGTTTGAATCCCTGGTTTCAATTCTTTGACACAGAGATCTAGGAATGGGATTTGTAGGTCATATAATAACTCAATTTTAATTTTTTGAAGAGTTGACAGAATGTTTTCCACAGTTTTGAGTTATCTTACATTCCCATCAACAGTGCACAGGGATTTCAAATTTCTCTGCCTCCTTGCCAACATATGTTATATAGATTTTTTTTATCATTACTAAAGTCTTCATCATGGGTAAGAAATAGTATCTCATTGGTTTTGATTTGCATTTTCTTAATGGTTAATAACATAGAGCATTGTTTCATGTGCTTGTTGGCCACTTGTATATCTTCTTTGGAGAAATCCCCATTCAAGGACTATGCCTATTTTTAATAGAGTGCATTTTCTGTTGCTGATTTATGAGTTCCTTATATATTATGGATACTAGAATCTTATGAAATCCATGACTTGTGAATTTATTCTCCCACCCAGTAAATTTTTTCCCCTTCTTTCTTTTTCCTCCTTTCTCCCTCCCTCCCTCCCTTCCTCTCTTCATTACTCTTTCCATTACTTCCTTCTCTTACCTCCTCCTTTCCTTTTTAAAAATTTTTTTGGCAGTACTGGGGTTTGAACTCAGGGCATTGTATTTGCTAGGCAAGCACTCCACCATTTGAACCACGCCCCCAGCCCTTTTACTTTACCTTTCTTTTTCTTCTCTTTTTAGGTTATTTTTCAGATAGAGTCTTGTGTTTTTGCCCGGGGCTGACCTCAGGCCACAATCTTCCTACCTATGCACTACCATCTCCGGTATTTTTGTTGAGATGGGGTCTTACTAACTTTTTGCTCAGGCTGGCCTTTAACCACAGTCCTCCCAATCTCTGCCTAATGAGTAACTGGGATTACAGAAGTGAGCCACAATGCCTGGCCTTTTTTTACTTTCTTGATCATGCATTTTGATGCACAAAAGTTTTAATTTTAATTTGAACGGCATTCAGTTAATCTGATTTTTCTTTTGTTGCTCATGCTTTTTGTGTGTCCCATTGACAAATCCAAGTTCATGGGATCCACATCAAATACTTTCACTCTCTCCAGTATTGCATTTATGAAACGTCACCCACAAAGGATGGGTAACTTTCTGTGAAGGTAGCTATTGATGGCTCCTAGCTTTCACTTTTTGGGTGTTCTTATTAGTCTTCCATATAATTTAATGTCTGAAGTTTTCTTCCACATTCTGAGGGTAATGCCTTACCTGGATCTGAACCTTCTACCATATAAACCAATAATGTGAAAAAATTCATCCTTTTCTTGTATCTGGATGGGGCTTCATCCAGAGCCCCATCCTAGCAACTGTATCCTGAGTTTGGCAGGACATTGTTGAAGCCATGACACATACTTTTCAGTATGAGACCTTTAATTGGACAATTGCTCCTGAATCCACAGTGGAGGAGCAGTATAACAAAGAGGAATATGGGTGTGATGTTAGGGAGATCACTATGTAAACACCAGATAGCTTTTTGTTAGTTGTTTAACCTCATGGAGATTCCATTTCCTTATCTAAAAATATTACTGTCTTACAGTATTCCATGAGACAACACAAATAAAGCAGCAACCATTATCCTTGGTAAATAATATGTACTCAACAATGTTGCTAGTTTTACTTCCCTGTGAGGAAAAATGGCATGTATATACTGGCAATTTGAAGATTTTTTTTCCAATATTGGAGATTACTTGCATTTTTGTTGTCAAAAAGAGATAATTTCTTGCCTTTTCTTTTTGGAGGGGGAGGTGCTGAGATGCTGAGAATTGAACCCATGGCTTTCCTCATGCTAATTACTCTGGATGGTGCTTAGCTGAGCTACAGCCAACCCCCAACCCCTCTCTTGTCTTTGAGATTTCATGTTAGAGGGTTTCTAGTAAATTCCAAGGAACTAAGGAAATGGATATCTAAGAGATGATATCTGTTATACCACGAGCCATCTGACACCAGCTGATTTTATCAAGACAGTCTTTATCTTTTCAAAACCTTCATACCATCCCCAGTTTACTTCAGACTCCCTCAATTCAACAGTTGAAGTAGTTGAATCAGCAACACGTAATTCCTCTCAAATCGATATGAGGCTTCCTCCTCTTATATGGACATTCATGATTTGTTCTTCTCTACAAATCAGCAGGACTTGACTCAGGGCCTATTCTCTCTCTGCTGGCAGTGGAGGGGCTCTGTGTATACAGCATTTGCAGTAGTGCTATTTGTAGGCTAAAAACAGGCAGTCTGAGAGATAGTGGGCCACTTTCCAAGGTCAAAGAGCTCCACAATTCATGTTTGAATTCTTATCTTTTACAGATTTCATCACACCACTCTAAACATACAATCTCTTGTTATTCTTGTGTTTGTTGTGTCTCTTCAACTAGGCTCCTTCTTTGATCTAGTATTTTATTTCACATGAAGTCCCTCATATGTTGCTGGTCTTATCCAAAGAGTTGGATAAATCTTTGTGAGAAGTGTTTTACGTTCAGTTTGTTGAAAGACAAGGAATGATGTCTAAAGATAGGACATGCTCTCTCATTTATGAAACTTTGACTTTCAAAGAAGAAAATTTTACCTCTTATTTCTAGAATACAGCACTTATGGCAAAGAAAAATCCTCTTTTTACATCCCTGTTATGAATTCAAACCAGGTAGATTGTTGAGTAAAAACACTCTTGTTTAACTGTTTACCAGTTTACTAATTTTCTAAGGATTGTTGAGCAAATTATCTCATTCATTTACATCTTAGTTTCTTTCTCTGCTGTGATTTCTAAATTGCTCTCTGCTGATTCTGATTCTAGGATGCACATATGAGTAATATTTCATAAAGCTAACTAATGATGATATTAGACAGTTTAATTACTGTGACCATCCAATTAAGCTCCTGTTAAATATTATTTCCTACCTCTTTTGGTCTTTCAGGATTGACTGAACATTTCTCATTGACTCCTGAGTCACTGAACGTTTCCATGAATTCCACACTTCAGCATTTGCATTTACAATGGACTGTTCAAAACCTTCCTCTTCATCAGGAATTAAAAATGGTATTTCAGATAGAGATCAGTAGAATTAGAATATCGAACGTCATCTGGGTGGTAAGTATGTTTTTTTGTTGTTCAATACTTGAAAAATCCTTCTCATACCATAATTTGTCTTTTATAACATGCCAGAAAACCATGACAAAGAGAGGTTTGCCATGTTGTTCATTGTGACAAAAGCAAGGAAGTATCATCATTCTTTACCCTCATAGGCAGACAGGAAAGATGGCCACATGTAGGTGCCCTGAGCCATCAGTGGCTACGTGTCCCACAGAACTGATGTTGCCATGAAAAGCCCTTGTTTGACCCTCCAAAGCTTGAGACATAGATTCTCTTCCAGTAAAGGAGGAGAAAACCCAACAAGAGAGCTACTCTCATCTGGGCAACATTCTCCTTTCCACAGGCATTCTCTGCAATGAAAACCAGTCGGGACATCTTCGCTCATGTGTACAGGGGAGTTTCCACACTTACTGTCTCAGGCCATTGTGTTCCCAAACAAGCCAAAGGAAAAGCATCTCCATCCAATTCTGGTGCTTGCAGCTGACCAGGGCACCTGCCAGATAGTACTAACCATGCACAGCCACATTCCATGGTCCTGGCCTGGGCCGGGCATCTGCCCTTTCCTTACAGCCATCTGCTGTATGATTTTGTCATTGGCAAGGGAAGGCAGAGAACCAACTCCAGCTTGGAAGGAGGCCTGGAGCATATGTCAGTTTCGGGACATAGGTCATGCCTCAGCAATGAATCAGTGACTTCAGTCAGAAGTCCATGTGTGTGCCAATTTCTATGTTCATATGTGTGCCAATTTCTATGACTTACTAATGTCTGCAAGACCAAATTAAGCTTGCCATTTCAGCAAATGAAATATCCCAATGAAGATTCTTCACATTTAAAAAAAATCAGTGAATTGATAAATGCAAAGACAGTTTTATCTCTTTTATTTACAAGGCTGTAAAGACCACAAAGCAGAGGTTGATGTTAGACAGAATCTGCACAGAGTGTTTGGGAGAAACACAACCCACTGCATATTAATGAAGTGATGAAATTATTTGGCACATAGTGATACACTGTGGGCCCAGGTCAGGCATTGTGCACGGCATGGGAATTTCAGTGCTAAGCATACCAGTAGGAATGTGGGAATAAATACAAACAGGGGTGTTCTAAATATGTAAAGGTGCATGTCACTGCTAATGTGCTACAGGATGAAGGGTTCTTAGAGATGTCCCAATAGGTGTGATCAGAGGCAAGTGAGAGGGGTGTCTGGGGCAGGTGGGCATGAGATCATACCACATAGGGCTACGAGGAGCATGCTCAGGTTTCATTTTTTTTAATCCCAAAAGCAGTAAGAAGAAGGGGAGTGGCAAGAAGATTTTTAAAGCCCACTGTGCTGTGCAGTGGAGAGCAGATGGAGAAGGGGAGTATGGCCAGTAGGAAATGGGTTGTGAACTCTGATGACGGTAGACATGGGATGAGAGAAGGGGCTGACTTTGAGGGAGAGTCAGGAGATAAAATCCAGTCTGTGGCTTGTTAACATTATGGAAAGTAACCATCATTAATATTGTTTTTTTTACCTTTTCTTCTGTTGTTTGGCATTTGCTTTTAAATTTTAAAATATTTAAGCAAAATGTTTGAAGATTATTTACATTAAATAGTGAAAGTTTCATGGATCAGGGCCTCAAAACTTGTAGATAATATGTTTAGTTATCTAAAAATAAAGTAATATAATAAAATGAAATAAAACAAAATCACTTTAAAATTCAAAGTTCTGTGTAGAGTGAAAAGGAGGTACACGATTAAATGTGCCTTATTGGACTAGGGTGTTCTCATTCCAGCACTCTCAGTCCTACCAGTAACATAGTTTAAGGTTTAGCAACCTGGACAGGGCACAGGCGTAGTGGGGGAAGGCCTCACAGTTGCTGCCTCGAGGTGCTATGTGACATGCATATTATCCCATCCCCTTCACTGAGGACTTGTCATTTGCCCTTATATACATGGAGGAAGACTCAGACTCAGTTTCCTCAGGAAGTGCAAAGTGTTTATGGTCTTCATCTCACAGCTATGGGGACAGAAAAAGGAGTCCTGGAGAAGGCACACTGAGGAGAGTGAGTTCATGGAGCTATCAGCCACAAAGAATAGGGAAGCATGGTTCCTGCTCACTCAGGCTATGCTAGGTTCGCAGACAAGTACTAACAACTAAACACAGTATACAGGAGGGCATATCATGGGCGGTAGAGATAGGAGGAATTCAGAAGAAAGAACAAGAAAGGCTTTATAGGGTTTGGAGGTGTAGCTTAGTGGTAGAGAACTTGCTTTAGCATGCAGGAGGCGCTAGACTCCATTCCCAACACTACAAAAACAAACAAACAAAAAACTTCATGAAGGAGATGAGGAATAACCTGAGATTCAAGAATGGAACTGATTCCTAACGAAGAGGGAAGGGTGGGACACTAACCGAGGAATACTGCATGAACTAACACTGAGATGTAAAAGCACAGGTGTATTCCGAAAGTATTGGGCAGTCCCCTAGGTCCAGAGAGAAGATTCCTGAGAGAGAGATTGGTGGGAGCCAGATTGTAGAAGACCTTGAATGTTGGAGTAAGATGTAATGGAGCTGCTGGAGCCTATTGAATTAGAAAATAGAAAGGCCACTGTCTTGGAAAGATCAAGACCAAAGGCTGTGCCAAAAGACCATTTCAGTTCAACCTGGGCAAGCTTCCCAAAGACCAACATAACTCATTCTATGCAATTGACATCTCTGGGGCCTAAGATTCTGACAGATGGAGCTTAAGAGAGGGGTGTGGTTCATGTGGCCACCATATCTGAAAAGACAAGAGATAGAAAACTGAGGGAGACATGGAGAGACATCTGTTGACTTTCAGAAATGGAGATAATGGAATTCTTAGGGTGCCATGAAGGGGTGCCCTCTCTACTGAGATATGGCTAACGTGATCAGATCCCGGCTTAAAACAACTACTTAAGAATATCTGTAAATCTAGTTTCCAAGAATTTTCTTAGGTTCTCTGTGACTAGCACTGTGAATACCTTCTGTCATTAATCTTTTCCCCATGACTTAAGTGGCTTCTGTTTTCTCTTCACTTGCTCCACATGGGGCTTCTAGAATTGGATGGTCATAGAAATTAAAGGTTGAGTTTTCAAGAGGCAGGAGGCCATAGCTGCACAACTACTGAGACATCGGAGCCAGGGGAATTGACTGGTTACAAATGGACTTCACTTATACTTATGAAGTTTGTGCTTTTGGATAAATGAGATTGAGCTATTTTTCAGGACAAGATGGCTTTATGTTTCCAAATATTTCCTTTACTTTTAGGGAAATTACAGCTCCACTGTGAAGTGGAACCAAGTTCTCCACTGGAGCTGGGAATCTGAGCTCCCTTTGGAATGTGCAACACACTTTGTAAGAATAAAAAGTATGGTGGATGATGCCAAGTTTCCAGAGCTGAGTTTCTGGAGCAAGTGGAGTTCATGGGAGGAAGTTCGTGGTAAGAAGTGAAGTGGTTATAAGAGTGACTAGGTTAATATTTAATATTACTTAGGAATCAGTAGTCAAATCATGAAAGTTCCCTTTGAGGAACCCTGAGTAGATACCAACATTATTTTCCTTTAGCCCGTCTTGAAATTAAAAAGCATGGTTGTGAAAGTTGCCACTGAGAGACAGATTTATAAGGTTTTACCTCTGAACTTATTCATTGAGAAATTATGAAATTATTTTGTCATCACTGTGAAATTACTTGTCATCACTGTGACAAAATACCTGGCATAAACCAATAAAAGGAGGAATAATTTATTTTGGCTCATGGTTTCAGAGGGTTCAGTCCATGGTCGCTTGGCTCCATGTAATTGGGCAGAACATCATGGGAGTGGGAGTGTGTGGCAGAGGAGAGCTGTTCACCTCACTGGCAGACAAGAGCCCGAGCAGAGCAGAAACAAGAAGTAGCCAGGGCAAGATATAGAACCAAAGGGTACAGCCCCAGTGACTTACTTCCTCTAACCAGGCCACACCTTCCACAGCTCCAGCACCTGTCAATGGTCTATTCAGATTTTGAGTTCATCAGTGGATTAAATCATTCATTAGATCAAAGTCCTCATGACTTAATCATCTCTGGAAATGCCCTCACAGACACACCCAGAGGTGTGCTTAACTCATCTTCTAGGCATTTCTTAAACTAATCATATTAACAAGCAAGATTAACCATTACAAAAATTCAGACAATTTCATATTCATTTTCCAAATGCGTCTTGTGTAAAATGTGTCTTGTATAAAATTTTAAGTGAACAAGACAGGACATAAATTGCGCATACGCTTTCATTAAAACAACACAAAATGTGTATATACTCGGAACGGACATTGGAAAACTTTTTCTGTAAAGGGCCAGAGAGTCTCTGTACTTACTTCTGTTTTTTGAAAGCAGCCATAGACAATATGTAAAAACAAAACAAAAAAAAAGTGAGATTAACTGTGTTCCAATAAAACCTTGCTTATGAAAACAGATGATGGGGGAATTTGCTCATGGGCCATTGTTTTCTAATCCCCAGTCTAGAAAAAAAGGGGCAATATGGAAAAAAGGTAAACAGCTGTTCATTGGAGTGATAAGATTATAGACAAATATGTTTTAAATCTCCCTCAATTTTGATAACTTAATTTTATTGAAATTAAAATTACAGTGGATTTTACTATAGCTGCATGCTCCAGTTAAGGCTATCCATGAGTTCTATAGCAACGCATTTGTCTATCTCATTATACACTTGACCAGTTAATCAAATTCTGACAATAGGGTCATTTCTTTGTTAAGCAATTATGCAAATTTATTATCTCAACCTATTAACCCATGAGTAACCTAGTGCTTAGATTAATGATAATAATAGAATGAAACCTACCTTCTACCATTTTAAACACTAGTCATTAATTTACTCTTCACATCAGCCCTTCAAAGTAGGCTTTATTTGTATCTCCACAGAGGAGGAAACTGAGGCTCAGAGGTTAAGGAACAAGGTAATTGAATCACTAAAATAGGCGGCTAGGATTCCAACCCAGAAAATATGGCTCCAGAGGCTGTGCTAGTCACCCTTACATCCTTCTGAGAGAGGGATACATGCACAGAGAAAAAGAAAAATCAATTAAAAAGACAGTAAGAGAGAAGGAAATAAACACACTACAAACAACCTTGGTGAACTTCACTAAGATTTCTTCAAACCATAACCTCAAAACTAACACAAGAATAAATAGAAAACCTGACAGTTCCTATCTCCCAAAGCATTGATTCTCAATCATGATTATACAGTAGAATCATCTGGCAATGCAGGCCACATGACACAGGTGAGGCCAGTGATGGCAATTTCCAGTCGCCTGGTGAATTTTTCAGGCAGCGAGGACTACAGCAGGCTGAGGTGAATAGAGGCAATGAATCCTTAGAGGCAAGGACGGGCAGCTCTTTCAGGGTGACTAACTGGGACGAGAGGCTGAAGAAGGTGGCAGGAGGGTGGGGAAGACAGTGAGTTTCCTTAAAGAGGGAGAGCTCTGGTGACTTTGATATACAAGGGGACAAACAGAAGAGACTGAGCAAAAGGAGATGACAGATGAATGACTGGCATTTCTGAGAAAGTGGGAAGGAATGTGTATGTGAAGTTGTTACCAGTTGGCTGAGGCTTCTTCTGCTCCACTGGGATAGTAATCACCAAGGCCAAGTGTAACTCCCTTACTGGCACCAGCTTTCTGCCAACCAGCTCACAGCAGCTTGTGTCAACAGCTCTCAGCTCTGGCAATCCTGGGTGTTTCATACCAGCTCTTAGTACAACCAGCTCAACCTGCTCAATTTCAGACAGAAATCATGAACAGGTGAGATAAACCCATCTGAACAAGGCTTTATTGGGGCTCATGCTGCATCTAAGGAGGCAGTGCACAGGCCAGAGCTTTTCTGGACTGGAATCCGTAGGGAAAGAGTGAAGTTTATGTGGACAGAGGGGCAGGTCATGCAGGAGCAAAGTCCTCTGTCTGCTGCCCAAGGACTCTGTCCTGCTCTGCTGGTCTGCAGGTGTGGTGTGTGCTAGGGCTGTCCGCCCTTCGCTGTCAAGCATGATGGAGGCATGCAGCATGGACTGGAGTGGAGACTTCTGGAGTGGCTGCGGAGACACCTAGAGCAACTGCAGCTGTACCGGTGGTTGTCCTGGAGCTGCCGTGGCTAAAATGCTGTCTGCAGTCTCTGCTGCCTTCTTGGCTGCTTGTACAGCCAGTTGCTGTTGTCATGACAGCCGCCCCCAGGTGTAGGGCAAGGGACCTTGGTTGTCAGCCCAGCAGCCAGCCAGGCATGATGACAACCTGCTCTGCTGGCCCCAGGGCAGCTTCAGTCATGGGAGGAAAACAACCCAAGTGCCAAAAGACAGATGAAAAAAAAGAAACTCAGGAAGTAGAAAAACACCCTTTGGAGGAGGGTCCCTTTTATTCTGTCAGATTTTGAGGAACACGTGGCTTGGGAGTTGGGTACAGCTACCAGATCTCATTGTGGCTGGTGCCACTGACTAGCTGAGCAGACTTAGGCTAGAAGTATCTACCTGTAAAGTAGCAAGGATGACAGGAGGTACAGCCTCCCACATGGCTGAGACTCTAGACTAGAGAGTAGCTACTGCTATTGTAATAACCTAGTGATAACGATAGTGCAGTCATCAGCAGTGGTAATGATAACGTGCTATCTTGACAGCAACAGGGGCGGTTCATGTCACAATAGGAGCAATAGTGGAAAGGATTGTTTTGCATGCACCAAAGGGTATGGGTTTGGTGTGGGAGTTAAGGCTATTTTCTCCAGAAGACAGAAAAAGCTAAAGGTATCTGCTTAGGGTGAGGTGGGAGGGGTTTGTCTTGAATTCTTAATGAAGTTCTAACCAAACATTTTGTTTTGTTTTGTTTGTCTTGCAGCAAAAGAACCTCCCGGACCTAAGTCTTTGCTGATATTCCCTAGAGGTAAACTGGTGGAAGAAGGTTCCAATGTCACTATTTGTTACGTTGCTGGAAGCAATCTAACTAATGTACTCTGTTATTTGAAAGAAGAACTGATTCATGGAGAACAACTTGATTCAAATGTATTGGCATTCAAGTTGAACAACGTCTCTTTCATTAATAAATCAGGAACAACTGTCTCTTGTCATGAGAAGAATAACATTGTCAGTGGCGTGGTTCTATTTGTCTCAAGTAAGTGTGCAAATTTTCTGTCTCTCTCTTCTCATTTTTTATGGAATACGTTGAATCGCCTTTACCAAAGACAAGGAAACATTTCCACACATGGTCTTGATTTTCTGTCCTTTCCCAACTCTTCTAGGGAGAGATACATTAAACAATATCCTAAAGCAATACTTCCTGGATTTTGTGTTGTTTTATTGCCCTTACTGACAGTTTTATTCCTTGAAACCAAGATTATTAAAGGAGAGAAAGTTCAGGTCATGACCTGACTGCTGAGAAAATATCCTGCTTTATTTCAGCTGTGCTGGAATTCTCTCATGATTGCAAAGGGAGGAGAAGGGTTATAGGTTACCCACCCACAGAAAAGCAACAAGGATGGTGGCTTGGAAAATGTGGGTTCAGATCTTCCCTGGCTGGGCCTGTCCCATTGGTCAACCTTCCACCTCTGTGAAATGGAGATGATGGTGGTCGTGAGGATCAAGGAGCACGGATAGCACCTGGTACCCATGTTCTAGCTGCATGCAGAAGTTCAACAAATGGCCAGTACTGTTTTAATTGTGCAAATTGGCTCCATGGGCTGTACCAGTGGAGTGGGAACATGCTGGGGTTTTTGTAGGTCTCTGTGCACCCCTTCAGTGGCCTTCTGTGTTCTGTGACAGTGGGGCAGTGTCTGTGACATCTCTCTGCTTCTGTTACCTAAGGAAATAATTCCAGTCTCCTGAATGCTAAGTTCATCTGTGCGTGCCCTTAGCACGGCCCCCAGGAAAAGCAGTGACTGGTATCTTAGAGTAGCTTCACCAGTCCTTGGAATTCTCTCCTAACTGTTCAGTTTTGCCAGTTCACAAAATCTGGCTGACTTTTGGTCAGTCGCAGCATTCAAAATGAAACATACACCAGTACTGGGGACCAATCTTCTCTCAAAGGTATACAGTGCCAACCACTTGTATAACCAAACTACCCATCCCCAGGGCAACTCAGAAAATCACCAGGGAATCCGGAAAGAGGAGGGGCCAAGATGATGGGGATCCTGAAATGTGACTTTCTCAGGCTGTTGATCTATGGGCTTCTACCTCAGTGATCCCTTCATTGTTTGGGATGACTCTGGTTTAAGACCCCAAATAGAGCTTTTTGTTTGACCTATCTTGAAATAAAAGAGTTTAATTAGGTCTTTTATCTTTGGTTTTATTTTTTCTTTCCTTTAATGGACAGAAGTCCTTGAGGAGCCCAAGGACTTTTCTTGTGAAACCCAGGACTTCAAGACTTTGAGCTGTACGTGGAATCCTGGGGTAGACACTGTCTTGGACTGGTCTCAACAACCTTCCCAAAGTTATACTTTATTCGAATCGTAAGTTAGTTCTCTTACATTATTGAAGGATTTAAGATGTGACAATGTAACAAAAGCTATACTTAGATGCAGAAAATTTGTTTCATATAAATTCATTTCAAAATGACCTGCTGGTATCAGGAGGAAATCTTCAAGCTATTACAGGTGTCTAATACTTACTACATGAGAGTTTTTTTCTTCTTAAAGAATGTGTACCATAAAAATAAGAAAGATGGTTAATAGTACATCTTTATGTGAAAATAGTCTTTCATCTGATGGTCTGGTTCTACCTATTTTTTCTGACTTTTTAAGAGTATTCAAAGTAAATTAATTGATGTTCTTACTACTCCCAAAGGGGAGTCAGCACTTCATAGTTAGCACATTTAATTACACCTATCAAATTCATTGAAATGAGAGTTTCATCATTGGTGTTTGTTGGCGATGGATCAATGTATTATGTGGAATGTAGTTTGAAAGTCCCAAGGGATAAAGATGCATCTACTTTGACAAAAATGTAAACCCTGTCATTGTTTTGCTTTGTTTTTTTAAGGTTTTCTGGGGAAAAGAAACGTTGTAAACACAATAACTTATGTAATTGGAAAATAACTCAAGATTCCCAAGAAATGTACAACTTCACGCTTGTAGCTGAAAATTACTTAAGGAAGAGAAGTGTCAATATTGTTTTTAATCTGACTCATCGAGGTGAGACTGGAGTTGGTAACAGCTCCCTGTGGCCACTAACATAACTTTGTGTGACACACTCTGCAATCAAGTGAATGTGCTATGGAATTTTACCTAATTCATAACCTCAGTGACAGTTATCCTTTAGACCTGTCCCTCCCACCTTCCCCTCAGGGATGTGTGCTTTACTATTATTTTTTGTTTTGATGTCTTAAGCAACAATGAGCTTGTTAACAAATTCAAAACTAAGACATAAACCATTCCATTATCTTCCCACCCTTCTCCTTCCACCAATTTTATTACTTAAAATTGTGCGTAGGTGTATATTCTGGGTTCTTGTATAATTATAAAAATGTGTTTTTGTTTTGTTTGGTTTTAATGAAAGTTGTGTGTAATAATCTAGTAATTACTTTCTATATAATATTATATTGCTAAGTTTTGCACATATTGTTGGGTATTGCTTATAGTCCATTAATTTTACCACTATGTAGCATTTCATGTAAATATATGCTATTTTAGGACTGGGGACGAGGCCCAAATCATGGAGTACCTGCCTAGCAAGTATAAGGACCTGAGTTCAAACTCAAGTAGAGCCCCCCCCCCCCCAAATTACACTATCTTAGTCATGTATTTCTTTCAATGAACATCAGGTAGTATCAAGGTTTTTGCTAGTGGGTAGAGTTTTAATTACTGTGAACATTTTTATACATGTGTCTAGTACACATCTACAATTGTTTTTCTTTGTGTATTTACCTAAGAGTGGAATTGATGGAGACCTCAAAAATCTGAACGTTCACCTTATGAGATAATAGTAGGTTATTTTCCAAAGTGGTTATTCCAGTTACACTTCCACCTTATGGACTCACATGTTTTCCCCAAGTTAGTATTATCACTCTTTTCATTTTTACCAGTTGAAGATGGCATTTCATGATGATCTTAGTCTATGTGTTCTTGTAGTTAAATTTTCTTCCTGTGTTTTGAATACATCTGTTTCCTCCTTTATGAAATGCTTGTTCATGCTATTTGTGTACTTTTCTATGGGTTGTTTCATGCTTTTTTCATTGTTAAGAGCTACTTGTATATTCTTGATGCTGGTCCTTTGTTATTGATTGGTACATGGCTAAAATCTCCCAGTTCGTAACTGCTTATTTTCTTTTTCATTTCTATTGATAAAAGTTCTCAATTTAGTATAAACAACTATACCAAAATCTCTTAAAGAAACTTTTCCTTATCCCAAGATCAGAAAACCTTTACTTTTCTACTAAAAATGTTAAAGTTTTTAAAAAAGAAAATTAAATCCCTGATCCATCTAGGATTTATTTTTGTATATTAAAGGAGGTAGGAATATAACATTGAGTTTTTCTTATGAGTGGCCATCCTTCCATTTCTATTTGTTGAATGGCTCTTCTTTCCCTACTCATTTGACCTGCAACTCTCACAGTTTTGACAGTGTAGTGGACTTATTTCCACTAGTGAGTTTGTCTATTGCCATACTACTATCAAAGTAAATTAATGAACTTAACTTTCAGATGAGTCTGGATGTAAGGTAAGTCCTTATCTTACCCTGCTCTTCATCATATGTGTTCTCACTATTCTTGGCATTATACTCTTTTATTTTATTATTATTATAATATTATTATTATATTTGGTTACATTGTAACATTTACAAAAGTTCTTACAATATATCATAGTTGAATTCACTCCCTCCATCACTCTCCTTTATCCCTCCCTCCCCATTCCTGAAATAGTTTCCACAAGTCTCATCTTTCCATTTTCATATATGAGTACATGATATTTGTATACTCTTCTCTATAAATCTGAGAATTAGCTTTTCAAATTCTATGAAAACCCCCATTAGCATTTCCATTGTTTTTACATTTAGTCTGTAAGTGTAACTGGGATGAATTAATATCTTTATGTCTTCCTATACGTGGACTTGATATATTTTTGTACTCATTTAAGTCTTTATTAATGTCTATTCATAAAGTTGAAATTTTTTCTCATATGTATTTCTCACCTTTTTTTGTACCATAACCACTAACACAATTTCTAAAAACAGTTTAAAGTGTTTAAGCTTGTGTTCTTGCCACTCAATTTGAATTTGTTTTTAAATAATTTTAAAACTGATTGTATTATATCTTCATCACCAGAGTGCACAGACATTAGATATTCTAGTGTCTGCCTTTAAACCTTATTAGATCTTTTTGGTCTAAACTTAAGCACCTATTTTCAGTGTTCACCATTATTAGTTCATATGCAAATGCTTGTCTACTTGTTTTAGTTATTTGAAGTTCATTCTCTAAGACAGTCTTCAGAAAGGACTGATGGGACTAATAGTCCCCCAAATTCATGTCAATAAAAGTTTAATACTTGTCTTTGTATTTGAAAGTCAGTTTGAATAAATACCAAATCCTTTAGCTTACATTTTCCCCTTGAGTACCATAAACTCAATTGCTCCTTTTCTGCTAGCATAAAGTAAAGCCAATGGAAAGCCTAATGTTAATGGTAATCTATGTTTTTCCATTAGAATACATTTGGTCTTTTTGTCTATGTGCCATAAAGAGCTTTTTCTTTATAATCCAATAATTTCACTATAGTTTTATCTACATGTTGAGTATTTTAGGCTGGTATTTTTCAGCAACATGGTATGTTCTTTCAATATGTAGTTCCACATATTTTGAAGAAAGTTTTTGAATTATGTTTTTTAGTATTTGTTCAAGTCTCTACTGTGTTGTCAGGCAATACATACAACAGAAAGGTTAAAGGCCAGCCCCCAGTCTTGTCAGTGCTTTCCTTTGGTTTTCTCTTTTAAAAATTCCTATTATCTATGTTAAATCTTCTTTCTGACCGTCAATATTTGTCACTTGCTCTTTGTTCATTTTTATTAGCATGTATTTGTTGTACGGGGATTCATTGTGCCAGTTCCCAGTAGACTTTGGTAAGATTGCCCCCATCAGCTCCTCCCCGCAACTCCCGCCCACCCCATACTAGCTTGCTCTTAAATTCTTTTTCTTCCTTCATTTATTTTAGATTTTTAAAAGTTGTCTCCTTTTTCCTTCTATTTATTTGCTTAAGGAATTACCTGTCATTTATTTGTTCTATAATTCCTTCCAGTTTAGACTTTGATTTTGAATAATTTTAAATTTTATATCTATTTTTTCAATGTCTTTTAGTCTATTTTGCAGAAGTCCATTACTTTATCAGTTTTGGCTTTACCTGTTATGTCTCTTCCATTCACAGCATTGTTTATATGTACCTTTCCTCTCATTACTCAATTCTGATAGAAGTTAAACTATTTTGTTTTTTTAAACCAAATTTTGGCTTTGAAAACATCCTTTTTATAGTATCTTTTTTGTTGTTAATTGAACTTCCACTCTTATTTTCATAATCTGTTTTCCTCTACTTTCTTGACTTTATTGTTATTCCTTTTATTTTCTTACATTGCATATTGGCTCACAAATAAAATATTTAAAGTGTAAATTCCCATTGAAATATCAATTTTTGACATCTAAAATAATCCAGTAAGTTTTGACATTGTAATACTTTCGTTCTAATGAACTATATATGATACCATCTGCAATTCATGAACTATTTATGTTTTAAGTTTCCCCAAAAGAAGAAATTCCTGTCTTTTAATTATTAATTTTTAACAGAATTTCACCGTGGTCAGAGAATATGTCTATGTGAACTTACTGAGGTTTGTTTTATGGTCTTGTACCTGGCTGTCAACATGTGGTCCGTGGACTACAGCATCTATCACCTGAGAACTTTGTAGAAGTGCAGAATCTCAGGCTTTGGTCTCCTATGTGATGAACTATAAATGTTCTACGCATCTAGTAGGTTAAGTATATTAGTTGTGTTGTTCAGATCTTTTTCATCCTTGATTTTATTGCTCAGTCTGTCAATAATTGGGAAAGTCATATCAAAATTACCCATTGTTGGTGGAATTATTTCTGCTTGTTCTGTAAATGTTTGCCTTGTGTGTTTGAGTATATTTTATCAGGTTCATGTTTAAAATCCTTATATCTTCTGCATGCTAACACTTAGACTCCATATTTCTTTAAATATGTATTTCTTTTGCTTATTTAGCATTTTGGCCTGTTTGTTCTAATACCACTGCTACACTGCAATCTTTGAGCCATTTTGTTATGTTTCTGTTGCCATAGTTATGCTGCTCAGATGTTTCATTATTTTGGCACATGAACTTATATTTCCCTGCAGTCAGCAAGCTTTATGATGTCAGGTCACAAATATCAAGGAAGGCTAACAGCCCAATCCCAGTCTTATCAGCTCAAAGTCTAAAGTGGAGGATGACTTTATGGGTGGAGAGATAGAGATCCCAGAAAACCATCCCTGTACCAAATAGCCCTTCAGGTCAGGTTTCATCCTCAGCCCAATCCCCCCGCCCCGACCCCAGCTTCACCCTTCAAGCAGCAAGATGTGGTAGGGGTAACCAATATGGCCATCACCACTCTATGCAGTTAGGCTTATTGGGCACAATGTCCATATCCAGTCTTAGTCAAAAGATAGTCAGATGGTAGCTGTGGCCCATGTACTCTGTCCCTTTTTAGCTTGGCAGAGCTACCACTAAATAGTGTCAAGCATTAGTCAGCTTGTTTTTGAATCTCCATAGCCATAGAAAGAGCTAAAGCATCCCTTATAGGAGTCTCTTACATTTGCTCCTGATCTCAAATGCACAGTGAATAATTGAGCTCTGTTGAGCCTGTCCAGTTTAATAGGTGGAATTTGCAAGTATCCGAGTAAGAAGGGGCAGTTCACTCCACAGTGTCACATGTAGCACTCTAGTCGCAAGATGCTCGGTCTCCAGAGTGCCACGTCCAACAAGTGAGGAGCTTCCATGCAAAAGAGTAAATGCCTGTAGTCCAAGCTTTGTGAAGCTAAGGTGGAAGGATTGCAAGTTTGAATCTAGCTTGGGCAACATAGTGAGACCCCATCTAAAGTTAAAAAAAAGGAGGGAAGGAAGGAAGGAAGGAGGAAGAGAATGCGGGAGGGAGAAAGAGAAGAAGGGAGGGAAGAAGAGAGGAAGGGAGGGAGGGAAGGAAAAAAATAAATCTGGTGACTACTTCAGGCAATATTCTTGCCCAAAATCCAAGCAGCAGGTACACCCTAGTGGCAGTTTTCAGTTGCCACACTTTATCCACCATGCCTGGAGGTTCTGGGCATCTGAGGTTCCATCAGGTTAGCAGATTCTAAAGGTTCTAAACACAGGGCCTGGCCTGGACCACAAGTTGTTGAATGGCTTCCAAGTCTTTCTATTACAAAGGGCCCCGTTTAAAGTCACTGGTTTCATTGGTCACCCTGACTGAGGGGACCAAAAGGACACCAGGATGGCGATATGGTTCTCCATTACCCAAAGATGCCTCCCAGGTACCAGGCCTCCTTTTTATTGCAGGGTAAATCAGGGTCAACTGTTTTTGCTTGACTGTCTCTGGGATATTCATTTGGAGTGACATTGGCATTTAACAGGCAGTAGTCCATTGTTGGTCACCAGATCCCTCCTGAGCTGTCACCTTGCAACAGGACTGTTTATAACATTTTATTTGTGTTAAGTCTTGTATCAAAATAATGTCCTGTTCTGCACCTAGTGTTTTCCAGGAAGGAATGATCACAGAAGTCCCAGACAACCAGGTGATTGTGCCCTGAGCTCCTATTTCCATAGGGTTTTCTCTGCCTCCATCCATGCTGCCTGCTTTTTCACATTCTGTGTGTGTGTGTGTGTGTGTGTGTGTGTGTGTGTGTGTGTGTGTAAAAAAGAAAGAGATGCTGACTGGTGTTCCACTCACCATCCTTTCCCCATAAATC
Organism: Castor canadensis; assembly: GCF_047511655.1. NCBI lineage: Eukaryota > Metazoa > Chordata > Mammalia > Rodentia > Castoridae > Castor > Castor canadensis. Next base: position 143,518,844 of record NC_133391.1, on the reverse strand, counting down.
CTCCACCTGCATGTTCAGCTGCTGCACCCCTGGCCTACATCTCCACCTGGACTGGGTGTGAGAGATATCTCACCCTTCCCCTCTGCCAGCAAGCCACAGTCTGTCAGACTGGTTCCGGTGCTTGAGTCCAGTGAAACCGAAATTAATGGTTAAGCAGAGAGGATTTGTTACTTACAGATAGACAGTAAAGGACAATACAAACCTAGAATTCCTTGCTAGCCAGTCCCCCAAGGCTCAGGAAAGCTGCCCACGGCAGATGGAGGCTCATCTTTCATTCCCCACTTGCACTGCAGCTGAAGGACCTCAGAAAGCAGGCAGCCCTGGGTTTTGTACCCTGGGGACATAGAACTTCCTGACTTAGGACATCCTGTTTCTAGAGGGGACCAGCTCAGAGCCCAGGCTGTTATCTCAGGATGCTACATTCCCAGCACATTCTATAGTTATTTTTGAGAGCTACAAACAATAAAGGGGGAAGAACTGGATCAATCCAAAGCTATCTAGAGAGTGGCCATGCATCTTCAAGTTAATATTTCAGTGTAGAAGCCGGACACTGTCTTCATTCCTGTAGGATCTTGTGCACAGGAGGGTTTTAATTATTGAGTGTGTTCACTTACATCTAGGGGACCCCTACTAGACAATGATAAACTCTTTGCTTTTAGCATTCATACACACCTTAAAGAACTTAACAAGAGAAAACAGTATGATATTTACCCAAATACCCATTTCTCTTGTTCTTCTTTGGTATCTGAAGCCACAAGTTTCCCTGTTGTGTTATTTCCTTCAGCCTAAAATACTCCATTTGCATTCCTTTTAGAGAAGTTCTGCTAGTGAAAAATTCTCAGTTTGGCATCATCTGATAGGCTAGTTGGTTTTTTTTTTTTTTTTTTGAAGTACTGAGGATTGAACTCAGGGCGTTGGGCCTTGCATTTGCCAGGCAGGTGCTCCACCACTTCAGTCATTCCTCCAACCTTTCTTGTTTTATTTATTTATTTAGTGGCACTGGGGCTTGAACTCAGGGCCTTCACCTTGAGCCACTCCACCAGCCCTTTTTGTGATGGGTGTTTTCCAAATAGGGTCTCATGAACTATTTGCCTTGGCTGGCTTTGAACCATGATCCTCCTGAGTAGTTAGGATTACAGGCATGAGCCATCAGCACCCAGCTTAGCCATTTCTGAGATGGGATGTTGCTTTATGCTCCATCCTGGACTGTGATCCTCTCATTTGTGTTTCTGCACATAGCTGGGATGACAGACCCCAGTCATTGGTTGAGATGGAGTCTGGTGAACTTTTTGCCTGGGCTGGCCTCGAACCTAGATCTTCCCAATCTCTGCCTCCAGAGTACCTGTTATTACAGGCTTGAGCCAGTATACCTAGCTCTGCTTGTCCTCTTCCCTGCTTGGCGCTGCATTCTGTCTTGAGGCTCCTTTTCTTTCAGTACTTTAAAGATGTTCCGCTACTTTCTTTCTTCTGTGGTCTTCCCATAAAATGTGCAGTCATTTGAAGCATTCCTCTGTATGTAACGTAACCTATTTATCAAGCTGCTTACATTTTTGTCTTTATCTTTGCCTTTCAGCAGTTTAATTATGATGTGTCTGGGTATAGTTTTCTGTACCAGACCGTTTTATCATTCTCTGAACTTCTCGAATAGAAGTTTACATAAATCAATACATCTATGAGTTTCTGTCATTATTTATTCACTAATTACTTTGAGCCTGTCTCATTCTTTTCTACTTCTGGTACTTTTGACCTTGTTGAAATTCTTTTATTGGGGCTAGGGATGTAGCTTGATGATAAAATGTGTTCTCAGCAGGAGTGAAATTTAATTCCCAACAACAAAAAAGAGCATGTTATTTTTTAAGGACCTTGAGGCTCTGTTTATTTTTTTTTTCAGCATTTTCTTTTGTAGCCCAGAATGGCCTCTAACTTTTGATTCTCCTGCCTCTGTCTTCTGAGTGCTGGGATTACAGGCATGTGCCACTACAGCCAGCTTTCAGTCATCTTTCTCTGGTCTTTGGATAGGATAATTCTATTGATGTATCTTCAAGACCTTCTCTGTGTGTATGGTATTGGGGATTGAATTTAGGGCCTCGCACTTGCTAGGCAAGTGTTCTACCACTTGAGCCATGCCCCAGTCCTCTTGTTTTTATTTTGTTTTTCACACAGGGTCTCAAACTAACTTTGCCAGGGCTGGCTTGGAACCATAATCCTTCTGCCTTTGCTTTCTGAGTAGCTGGGATTACAAGCAGGTACCACCATGTCCAGCACAAGACCTTCTTGATCACTATGTGTTTAAGATAGATGTCTTGGATTTTTATTCTGTGTGTGGTTTTATCTTGTGTTGCTGCTTTATTTTTGGTGGTGGTACTGGGGTTTGAACTCAGGGCCTCACTTTTGCTAAGCAGGCACTTAAGTCACTCTGCCATCCCTTTTTTTGTATTGAATATTTTTGAGATAGGGTCTCTCAAACTATCTGTCCCTGCTGGCTTTGAACCACCATCCTCCTGATCTCTGACTCCCAAGTAGAGTAGGATGACAGGTGTGAGCCACTGACACTCAATTATCCCATGCTTCTTGAATCTGTAGATTTATGTCTTTCATCAAATTTGGGGATATTTGACTCATTATTTATTAATCTTTGCATTTTTTTTCCTCCTTGAACTTTAGCAAGTGCTAGAGCTTTTGTTTTTAGAATCCCAGTTTTCACTGGGGCTTTCTTCATTTCTATTGCTCTACCCTCAGGCCCACCCACTCCTTCATCTGTCATGTCTGTTCTGCTGTTGACCCTCCCAAATGAGTTCTTTTTTTCTGTTATTTTCAGATCTAAAATTTCTTTTTCATCTTTTATTCCTTTGCTGAGATGTTCCATTTGTTTTGAGAATGTTCCTGATTGCCGTTTATACTTGTTTAAAAGCTTTTCACAAATAATTCCAACCTCAGGGTCACCTTTTTTACTGGCATTCATTGACTGATTTTCTCATTTGAGCTGAGATTTTCCTGGCTCTTTGCATGCTGAATTATTTTGGATTATATTCTAGACATCTCAAGTATTATGTGAAACTCTTGGTATGAAGAATATTGAGAGTTTTGTTTTAATTGACAATTGACCTAGTTAGATTTGGGCTGCATTTCAACCTGGCTTTTGTGAGTCAAGGTTCCAACAACAGTTCAGCTTTCAAAGCTTTGCAGTGCTTTTAAAATCAGTTCTACCCGTGTAGAATAGTGGTCCATTAGCTCAGTCTACAGAGTGGATCCAGGCATGCGATTGGGAGGTAAGAGCCCCCCTGCTGTCATGAGGTCAGGCACTTTTCTCTCCACCATGACCATGTGCTTTTCTGGTTCCCTAGAACTTTCCATTTGATTCTCCAGCCAGACATCTGGGGCTTTAAATATCCTGGCAGTCACTTCTACTGTTGTGCTGTCATCCAAGGCCAAATGTTGGAAGGACTGATGTTTAAAAAAACAAAACAAAACAGGTAACTTCATTGCCAAGTCAGCAGTAAGTTCTAGTCTCTGTTGCTATTTACTTTCAGAGTTCCCAGACACATCCCATGAGTCATGTCCCCTGCCCTCAGTGGAACCAACAGGATGGAAGGTGCTTCCTTTGTCTTTTCTAGAACTGAATCCCATCCAGGTTTTTATTTCAGATATTATATTTTTCAGTTTTTAAAATGTCCATTTGGTTCTTTCTTATTCATTTTTATTTTTTAATTTTTGGCAATACTGGAGTTTTGACTCAGTGCTTGCTAGGCACACCCCTAGCTTTTAAATTTTTTTTAGTAATTTTTCAGATTGCTTAAGTTTTTGCCTTTGGCCAGTCCCTTGGACCATGATCCTCCTACCTGTGGCTTCCTGTGTAGCTGGGATTACAGGTGTAAGCCACTCCACTGGTTCTTTTTAAAATTGCTTCTTTTCCTCTGCTGAAAATTGTTTTCCTTCTGTTTATTTCAGCTGTCTTTAGCTTTACCTCAGGTAGCTATTCAAAGTGCTTGTCTAGCAGTTACGCTATAGGGGTCATCTGGAGGTTGGCGTCTGTTGATTACCTTTTCCTTGGGAATTGGTGACATTATCCCAGGATGTTTTGTCTGTTGAATAATTTGGGGTTATATTATTGTCATTGTGAATGTTATTTTTCTTGGACTCTGGGTTCTGTTAAAATCTTCCTCCATGTTATAATCGTCCTTCTCTAAATTTTGAGTTTTCTCCACCATCTGCCTGCCCTTTTGTATTTTTCCTCAGAGTATCTAAAACAATCAGCAAACAAGAAAAGCTATATTGGGATACTACATCTTGTCAGTAAAACTGGTTTTGTTTACTATTTTCTTAAGAATAAACAAAAATACTTGTTGAATGAAGACACAAACTGCCTACTTACTGATGTCCTTTTAGATCTGTGTCCTTGAGTTCTTGTCTTTGTTTCTTTTTCTTTTTTGGCAGTTCATCCAAAGGCTCCCTATCAGGTCAACCTTGAAAATGTAGGTGCCACAAAAGTCAGGATGACTTGGAAGGTGCCTTCCCCTGGGGATTACCACACATTTTGGTGTCAGGTTGAGCTCCAAGATGAAGGAAAAGTAATACAAGTAAGAACACAGCTCAATTTTCTATTTTCAAAAATCCTTTGATGTACTTGAGCAGAGAGCTTGCTGAATAAAATCACTTTAATGTGGTATCACACTCTTGTAATCCCAACTCTTGGGAGACTGAAGCAGGAAGATCATGAGTTTGAGGCTAGCCTGGGCTACGTAGCAAGCCTAGATCCCAAAATACGGAGAAAACACAAAATAAAAAAACCATTTTAAACTCTTCTTTCTGTGTTGGTTCCATGCTGCAGATCATCTGTTTAAAAATGGCTGGGTGATTCTCTAGACTTAATCTAGTGTTGGGAAGAAGGCCTCGTGGCTTTTTGTTTTCTTTTTCAAAGAAGGCCTGTCTTTACTCCAAATCTAGATTTGCTAGTTTCTGTCTTGGGTTTGCAGTGAGGTGTGCCCACTGACACTGCTGTCTTCTTTTTATTTTCTCTTTCTTCTCTTTTTGGATCAAGCGGCACAATGTGTCAGTCAAGGTGAACGGTGAGTACCTCTTCAGTGAGCTGGAGCCCAACAAGAAGTATGAGGCCCAGGTGCGCTGTGCTGATGGCAGCCACTTCTGGAGATGGAGTGAATGGACGTCTCAAACCCTCGTCACCACCGAGGCTGGTATGTACACCTTCCTAGCATTTAAGCCAAGGAGGTCCTAAGCCTTGGGCGGTGAACTGGCTTCCTTGACAGCTTATAGTTGTCCCAAAACTAAGAGGCAAGTATTAAAACAGAAACAGGATAGCATTTTTAAAAAATTGGATTAAATGCCTAAAGAGCAGGATAACATCAATCAGTGTCACTCACTTCTACTGTATGTTTTCTCTCTTTCTTTTCAGTTTTCCAAAATAGTTCGTAAGCTATTGTTATGGCTGGATTCCCATTGAGTCTGGGGCTGTGTAAATTAGTACAGACCTGTAAGTCAGGACTGAGTCCAAATAGCAATGTTAATGCCATGGAAAGCAATGGAATCATAACTAAACTAAACTAAATTAAGTTAAAGCATCAGACTGTGTTGACAATGTAATGACACTTGGAACTTTATTTTTCCTGGTAAGTCATTTGTCACAGTGACAGCACACTGGGAACCCTCTCTAGATGCTCTCAGGGTTAGAGTGTCCTCAGAACTGACTGCTCGGAGTCCTTCACCCAATCACTGTGTCCCAGAGCTCACTGGGCCTCAGGAGATAAGCTGGCCTAGCCCTGCCTCTAGCACTTTCCAATTCCAGAAAGTATTACTGCTCCCCATTTTCCAGATGAGGCAGCTGGTGCCTGTGGGAAAGGCACTAGCTCAGCTGGCAGTGTTAATGAGAGCCAACCCATAATAACAGCAGCTCACTTCTGTGAGCTCACTGTGCTTCTCCTCTAATCCTCACAGTCTGCGTAGGTGCCGTTAGGGTGCTTGCTTATAAAGAAGGCCACTGAGGCACAGACAGGTGAAGTAATTTCACTGGCCCATTTACTGAGTGACTGAGCTGCAGCTCATACCCAGTCCCAGGGGCAGCTCCTTCCTAACACAGCTGGATCCCTTTGGTGTTCTCTCCCTCTTCCTCTCTCTCTCCCATGTTGTTGGTCCAAGTCCTGGCTGTTTTGCTGTCAAGGAAGGCTTACATGTATGACTTGCATGTGTTCGTGGGTGGTGGCAGACCCTTTCTGTGGCATTTTTGGGGGATCATTTTCAAGCAGTGGCTCTAATTTGTGGACAGTGAAGACAGCTAAGCAGAATCTACACATGGGATAGTCAGCAGCTGAGCTCAGCAGGCTCCCACCCTGTGGTTCCTGCCCACCCTCATGCCCACAGAGGCTCCAGTGATTTTTCCTAGGGATGCAAACTCCCTGAGAACCCTGCTGTGGCATCTACCTAAGCCATGTATTATTAAAAACTTTTTACTTTAATTATGCTGTTTTGTTTTGTGTGTTTGCAGCAAATTCTTTCCAGCATTATAACTAAAATTTTGCCATTCCAAAAGGGTAAAGCATCTTTGCATTATAGTATAATAAACCTGAAAATACTTGGCTTTTGATGAGGACAAGAAAATGAGAAGAACCTATTGATAGTGAACTATACAATATTTGTTTACCTCTCATAACACTTTGCTTAATTAACACTGGAAAACTCAATAGTAAGTGCTCATAGAATCAGATGACATCATAGTAGAAACTGTATTGTATGTGAATATACAGAGCTATCAGTTATACTGCAGCATTTTGTTTTGTTTTGTTTTGAGTAGTAATTTACAAACCAGCTGAAGGTTTTGCACTGAGCTTGGAGCCTGATATTGTGCCTGAGATTTCAATAGTTTTAAATTTAATACTGACTTCTCCAATGGTTTATTTAGCAAATTGAAATCTGCTTTAATAGACTATATATATATATATATATATATATATATATATATATATATATACACATATACATAAAGAGAGAGAGTGAGTGAGTCACCTTTAAGTTGAGTATAAAATGTCAGCAATAAAAGAAAAAATAAGTTCCTTGAATGTTCATTATTGGGTACAGTAGACTATATTTTTATAAAACAGAGATAAATGTGGATGTTATATTTCAAACAATTCTCTCGTAGAATTGTTTTGAATATCACTTGTCCTCTCACAAGCAAAAAATAAAAGAACATAGGAAAAGGTAAAACACTGTTATTTTTTTTTAAATTTGTAAAGTTCGTGACAGCTGATATTTAACATGTTTATATGTAATAAACAAAAATTTTAAACCAACTTTAAAGTGATTCAAGTGGTAGAGCACCTGCCTAGCAAGTGTGAGGCCCTCAGTTCAAATCCCAATACTGCCCCCCAAAATATATCACCTACTAAAAATTTTAAACCATTTAAGCCATTTAGCATGGAGGATTTATATTAAGAACTAGAACTCAGATTAGAGGTGTTATGGTTTTACTTTCAGATTTAGAAAGTGGAGACAGAATTTCAGCACATTCACAAAGTGTGGTTGAGTAGAGGGGTGTGTGCTATGAGGGCCCAGCTGCAGGATGATGTCAGTTCCTATGAGACCTAAAAAGATGTCATCTATGCTTTCAGCAGTGAAAGAATAATAGTTGGTGTAGCTTAGGAATGTTATAAACTCTCTTTTGACTATTTTTCTGTTGTCCTAGTCTTGTGGAAGTCTAACCATAACAAAACTCTGTACGTATAAAATTTGATCCCATGTAGAACTCAGACTATCACACAAATATCAAGCAAAATAAATTGTAAACTAAAAACTACGTACCTGGCTTTCATGTTATTTTTAAAAATCAGTGAGGAAAATGTGTATTTCCTGAAGATAAATGATATGGATATTATTGTTCCACCACAGAGGCAGTTGAATGAAGTTTCTGTTGAGCTTGTCAGGCAAGCTGAACCTTCAGTTGACCATCCACTTCCTAAAGATGGACAATGTCATGTCAAGACTCTGACCACCTTAGGTTCAAATCTTGACTTCACTCTTATATCTGGGTTATTTAGAGCAATTAGCTTAGTCTCTCTGGGCCTCTTTTTCCTTATCCAGAGAAGGGGGATGTAAGAATATGTGTCTCACAGCATTGTCACGAAGAACAAATGAGTTAATATGTGTAAAATACTTGGAAATGGCTTGGTGTCTAGTAACAACTAGTATTTATAAATATCAGATGTTATTTTGTATGAACGAGACTGTCCCCAGACAGTTTTACACAGAGGCACCCAGAGTTGACTGGTTCTCCCTGCTGAGGTGCTGCTCTGTGGTAGTGCTTCAGGCCCTGGGCTCCACCCCAGCACCATAAAAATAAATGAATAAATAAGATGATATGCATGGAAAGAGACTGTCTTCCTCCTAGTAAGTTGATTGAGCAAGCATAGATGCAGTGAGAATCAATTCAGTGCAAATCAGAATCTGTTTGCACAGATTTTCAAGCATGGGATAGAGACCAGGGAAGATGGGGACATCAAGGCAAGATGCTTTCTGGGTTCCTTCTTAGTGCAGTTTCTACTCTATCAAACAGTGTTTATAGTGCTTTCCCTATGTGCCAGGCTCTGAACCAGATGCTAGAGTTTCAAACTCAACTGAGGCAGGACTCCTATCCTATTGTTATTGGCAGACAGACAAACTATCTGGACCCAGTGAGGTGAGAGCCATGATAGATGGAGTAGGGCAGCAGGGGCACTCTGTGTCCACAGGAGGCAGTGGATGGTCCCAGGCAGAAGAAGAGGTCAAAGTGGCTTTTCCAGGCTGTGAGTCCAGTGATGGGTAGCCAGTGGAAATTGTGAAAGCCAGGAAGAGCCCTGTGTTTCCTACCCCTCCAGAGAGCTCTCTGCAATGCGCCTGTATTGCAGCCTCATTAATGATGCAAGGAAGTAGCAGTGATCTGCCTAGAAAGTCAAAAGTGGGACATTTACCCAACTTGCCTGCTAGAATTGGTCTAACTGATGGATGAAAATTCTTTCGTGGTTCCCAGAAACTTGACCTTTATTAAGGTCGGTGTTGTGTGCAGGGCCAGCTGATTTTTTTTTTCAAAGCACCTACTATGTGTGCCTAGTGAGCAGTGCACAGTATGGCTGTAGCAGAGTCACAGAGAGTGAAAGGGTAAGAAGAGAGAGCGGGAGGACAGGTTACCACATGGCCTTAGAAAGGTGCTGAAGGCATGCACTGCTCTACATGCCTGTCTTTACCCGGGAACACTTTTCGTGGTTAATTTCAGCTCCTTCCAAGGCTCCTGCTCTCTGGAGAAATGTGAGATCAGAGAATGGAAGTCGCACTGTGACCTTATTCTGGAAGGTAAGGTGTGCTGCTTCTAAAAGTCTGGCTTGCTGCCACTGGGTTTTCACAGGGAAACCCAACAGTGTGTGGTCCCTGGCAGGGAGAGACCCTAAAGATAATCCCATAGAGCTCCTTATCCACCATGGCACGTCCTAATGCTTGGCTACTATTTCCCTGACAGCGCACACCTTGATGACCAGTGCTGATTGCTGGAACACCCTTCTCTGTGTGTGCTACTCAGGCCCACCCCTAACTTTTTTTTTAATAATTTTTATTGTTTTATTATTCATATGTGCATACAATGCTTGGGTCATTTCTCCCCCCTGCCCTCACCCCCTCCCTTACCACCCACTCCACTCCCTCCCTCTCCCCCCGACCCCCTCGATACCTGGCAGAAACTATTTTGCCCTTATTTCTAATTTTGTTGTAGAGAGAGTATAAGCAATAATAGGAAGGACCAAGGGTTTTTGCTGGTTGAGATAAGATAGCTATACAGGGCATTGACTCACATTGATTTCCTGTGCGTGTGTGTTACCTTCTAGGTTAATTCCTTTTTATCTAACCTTTTCTCTAGCTCCTGGTCCCCTTCTCCTATTGGCCTCAGTTGCTTTTAAGGTATCTGCTTAGTTTCTCTGCGTTGAGGGCAACAAATGCTGGCTAGTTTTTTAGGTGTCTTACCTATCCTCACCCCTCCCTTGTGTGCTCTCGCTTTTATCCTGTGCTCAAAGTCCAATCCCCTTGTTGTGTTTGCCCTTGATCTAATGTCTGCATATGAGAGAGAACATATGATTTTTGGTCTTTTAAAAAACCACCCCTAACTTTTGCAGGGGCCAGGTCGTTAGGGATTTCACCTGAGGGCCTCATACTTGTGAGGCAGGCATTCAACCACTTGAGTCATGCCTCCAGCCCTTCTTTGATTTAGATATTTTTCAGATAGGGTCCCACATTTTTCCTGGGGCCATCCTCAGACTGAATCCTCCTACTTGCATAGGTGGGATTTTAGACATGCACCATCCTATCTGGCTTGTTTGTAGAAACAGGGTCTTGCTCACGTTTTGCCCAGGCTGGCTTCAAACTGCAGTCACCTAGGTATGAGCCACCATGCCCTGCTTGCAGTACTATATTTTAAATCTATGAATATTTAAATATTAAAATTATTTATATTTAAAAGTTACAAATCAATGTATGAATCTATAATATAAAACAACTTTTATCCTTCTACCTGGCCTAGTATACTTCAGGGCCAACTGGAAGGCTAGCTCTGTAGTCAGAATTCTTGGATTCTTAAGTGTTTCATACCAAAACACAGTGATGTGAGAGTCTTGAACCCCCGGCCACAGCCTACCCTGCCTTTCTTCCTACCTCAGGTTTGGCACATTCTGCAGGGACCCCTGTGTACACACATGTGGACCTGCTAGGCTTATGTCCAGGTTCTGTCCACACCCTGAGCAGAAAGTCTCAGGTTGAGGGGTACACACACCAGGGCACAGCCTGTCCTAGGAAGGGCAAGCCCAAGGAACAGACTCTGAGCCTGGGGCTGGAACTGTGTGGGAAGGAAATTCTGTGCAACTGGGAACATCTTCTAGAAGAGGAAATGTGAGCCCCTGGTGTGGAGAACACCGCTGGACTGGGGTTGGGGAGGAGGCTCCTTTCATAAGACCTGCTCCCTTGGGGTGGTGGTCCTTCTATTCTGAGATTTTTCCCCTTTTGGCTGCCCCCCCTAAGTCCTATGCTTCCTCCAAGTTAAAGAGTCTCCCTTCCTCTTGACGCCTGACTTAGTCCTTGCTTTCTGGACATGATATCAGGAATATAATCCCCAAATGACCATCTTCTGTACTCCCTTTAGTTATTTAGAATGCCTGATTTCAAGCTTGGTGTAAATGATTATTTTCTTTATTAAACTGTACACATTTGCTGGTGTGTACATGTGTCATATGTCTGTGTGGGCGTGTGTGTGTGCTCTTATGCACGTGTGGGCCTTGTGGACTAGGAAGTTGAGGGCTAGAAGAAGTGAAAAAGTAAATATACAAAGTCCTTTCAAAGTAAAGCCTGTTTTGAAATTATTTTTGGCATTTTTTTTCAGCCACTATCAAAATTCCATGCCAATGGCAAGATCCTCTTCTACAATGTAGTTGTAGAAAATCTAGACAAACCATCCAAATTAGAGGTCTACCCCATCCGGGCACCAGCCAGTAGCAAAGAACTAAGCCTTGACCAGAGTTCTTACCAAATCCACCTCACAGCCAACAACAGTGTGGGCACATCCCCTGCCGCAGTCATTGTCATCTCTGAAGACTCTGGAAAAGGTGAGTTGGTTTTTGGTCATTTGGTTTGGTTTTCATTCTCCATGAAAATGTCAGTGATATAACTAAGTCTAGTGACCCAACACTGGTAGTCATTTTCTTGGGGCATATCAGCTTCCTTCAGTGGGACAGTCCTCCTCATGGTGGGATATTTTAGCCATTGTTCAGTACATTTCTGTCCCAGGACTCTTGAGCACACTTGGGAAATTATCTCAAATTTATTCAAGTAAATGCAACCCCACAAACACCACAAATTAATGTAAATTCAAACTCACTGAGAATTAGGGTTTGCATTTCAGTGCTTTGTAGCTTGTGAAATATGGGTTGCATTTTACTGTGCTGTAAAAAATGTCATCAGTCTTTGTCACCTATAAAGAAGCCAGGTGTCCAGGTGTGGTTGTCTACAACAGTAATTCCAGCACTCAGCAGGCTGAGGCAGGAGGATGGCAGGTTCAGGTTCAGCTTAAGTTTCATAGTAATTTGAAGCCAGCCTGGGCTATGTGAAAGACCCTGTGTTGGAGAGGAAGGGTAGGGAAGTGGAGGGGAGGAGGGGGAGAGGAGTGGAGAGGAAGGGAAGAGAAGGGAAAGGCCCATGAATAATGAACAATGATAACGACAAACTAGTGTGAACTTTCAGTCCATGCTCTGCCAATTTGTAGAATAAAAGATAACTGGTCAAGCTTTTCACCTACAAAAGAGCAAACAAGGTAGAAATCACCTCACTTGTAAAATCAACAGTGATGTTATTTCCTTCTTGGCAGAGACTGTACAAGCAGGCATAGGCAAGTGGTAGTTGGTCGTTTGTGGACCTGTAATAGTAATGCCCTTCAGCTCTTGTTGTTGGGATTTTTCAGACCCTGTTATGAGGGTATGGAAGGTTGTGTTGTACCATTTACTCAAATTCAACTGAAATTGGGTTAAGTGGTCCAGATTAGAGATGTTTGCATCCAGGTTTATACTAGGGCTATACATTCCTTTGGGTGTCCCTAAGCCATTTAATCATTTAATACCCTAAGAAAATACTCTAGCACCCTGCTCTCACACCAATGTTTCCTTGTAATTAGAATTGCCAGGTAGAATATAGGATGCCCAGAGAAATTTAAAGATAAGTAAATCAGATTTTATTGGAAGTCTACAGAAACTGATGACATTCTCATGCCTCAAGGTGAAGGTGTGACCCTGCTTGAAATTAGAATTCCAGTTTCTTGATGTCACCCAGTTCCAATTGTCAGATGTTAGGAAAACTGCCTCAACTTATGAAACACGTCAGGATGGCGTGTCAGTCATAAATTCCGTGCACACCCATGCAGATTCTAATTCAGTATGTTTCTGATTTGTTTTTCCTGTTTTTGACCTCTACTCAATTCATACCTCTAACATTTCAGAAGCCATCATCAATCCATGAACAGCCAACACTGTGGTGGGTTGTTAGGCTGCATTAGTCACTCATCAGCAGGCACCAGCCCCAGTTTTAGGTCAAGGATTGGTGACTTTCTTGGTAAAGGGGCAGAGAGTAAGTGTTTCAGGCTTTGCAGGTCATACAGCTTCTGTTTATATTCTGCACTCTTCCTTGCTGGTTGATTTCTTTTTTTTTTTTTTACAAAACCCACCTTAGTTCAAGAATTATATTAAAAGCCTCAGAGGCTGGAACTGTTCTGCTGCTAATAGTCTGTGAACCGCTGTTCCAGGTGCCAAAGCCCAGTGGGGTCTCCAGATGCCAAGATGAGGAGAATATGAAAGAATGCTGGGAAATGAGAGGCAGGGAAACACTGATGTAAATATCCCCACACAAGCCCCTATTGCCCTTGAAGTGGTAGGCTCTTACCTGCAAAATACTGTTGCTGTGACAAAATACCTGAGATGAATAACTTATAGGGAGGAAAGGATGATTTTAGCCCTTGGTTATAGAAGTTTTGGTCCCTGGTCAGTTGGCTTGTTTTCAGGCTTGTGACAAAGCAGAGTATGATGGTTGGGAGTACATGGTAGAGCAAAGCTGCTCACCACATGTTGGCCAGGAAGCAAAGAGAGAGAGGAGGGGGCCAGGGTCCCCACATTCTTTCTATGGCACAGCTCCAATGACCTAACTTCCTCCCACTAGGCCCACCACCTTCCAATAGTGCCATGCTCTGGAGACCATGGCTTTAGCACAGAAACCACTGGGAGACATTTCAGATCCAAAATAGAGCAGATACATTGTACATGTATCCTACTTTTCTTCTTTAGAAATTGTAAAAAAGTTATAATTAATTAAATTAGAAGCATTGTTCTATTTCTTTCTGTACAGAAGATATTAAAGAAGAAAGAATTAAAGGTACAGAAAATGGATTCCTTATGTCTTGGAAACCCCCATCTGAAGACATCATAGGCTATGTTGTAGATTGGTGTGCACATACCCAGGACCAGCTCTGTGATTTGCAGTGGAAGAACGTAGGTCCTAATACTACAAATACAGTCATCAGCTCAGGTAAGAGCTCCCATTTTACCATCCTGTGAGATCCACCTTGCAGCAAGTTCAACTAGGATTTCTGGTCCTCCTCAAGATACTTTGTATCAAGCTAATAATTTCAAAATGACAAATCCAACCTGGGTGCTAGGAGTTCAAATTTTATGCAAATGTATTCTAAGATTGGAACTTTAAACCTACTTTTGCAGAGTATGTATATCCAAGATCCAGATCAGTTTTTATGACTTCGGTAAATTTGTTTCCTGCAAATTAGTGGTCTCAAATGAGTGGCAGGGGGACCTTGTAACAGCTATGCAGAGAACTTTCACAGAAGCACATAAGAACATGGATTTGGATATTTAGGGCACAGACTTGATGGGAGGCCATCATCAACTTTCAATTTCAGTGAACTCATAGAACTTGAACTCTCACCGCCCACATGGAATTCATATCTCAGAGATGCAAGTTTAGCAGTGGAAGATGCCCAGCTTTGTGGCTTAAGCAGGAAAAGTGTGTGGCGCCATCTCCTGGATGAGGGAAAAATGCAGGACTTGTCCCTATCCAGAGGGCAATGAAGGCCCCTGCTAGATTCAGTGGTCTGGTAGCTTTGGGGACAGACTGCAGAGGTAGGTGCAGGTGAGACAGAAAATGAGGAAGAGGAAGCAAAGTTTTTGAGATCCTGGGCTCTAGTAGGAAGAGAAGGCAAGTACTATCAGGAGATTTCAAGTCAAAGGAAGGCTTGAAATGTTTTATGTCTGGTTTGACTCTGTACCCAGTTGTATGCACATGCACGAGGTCATGCTTGAGAGCTCTGACTCCAAAGGACACTGCAGGTAACAATTCTTTGAGGCTTTGCTGGAGACAGCACCATGGGTCAAGTGCTGTTTGGAACGTAGAGGATTCTAAGGCTTAACCAAAGGAAGAGGGTGGAGAAATGCAAAACTCGTAAAAAGGAAATTATTAAGGGAATACTAATTCCTTTTACATCATGTTCCTTTCCCGAATTAAAGAGAATGTCATTCTGTGTTACTGAAAATGTATTGACTTTTCCCTAGATGCTTTTAGATCAGGAGTCCGATACAACTTCAGAATTTATGGGATATCTACAGAAAGGACTGCTTATTTAGTAGAGAAAAGAACAGGATACTCCCAGGAACTGGGTAAGTTTGAAGTATTTAATTTTAACATGTCCCCGTGAAGCTGTGTTCAGAATCATCCATAGACTCCTAACTTCTAGGAAGATTTCATCCTTTACCTAATTTTTGTGGTCCTATTTATTCTGGGAATTATGTTAAATTTATTTATTTATTTTGTATTCATTTATTCACATGTGAAATTTTTTTATATAATACAAACATAAAACATTTTCATTAAAGGTGATTTGTAAAATGTTATGCAAAAGATGATGAAATTAGTGCTAATGTTAACAAAGGCAAATAGCTAGAGTTAATATCGTATTATAACCCAGTACTCTTTTCTCTGTATAGACATACTTTGAAATAAAAATGGGATTTTACTCTATATAGTTTGCAAACTACTTTTTGGTTTCTACCACAGACTGTTATTTAAGCATATCACTTTCATGATGGAAAAGTACCCCACTGTATGCATGTGTCAAGTCACTTGTTAGACAATTTAGAAAGATTACATGATTTTCACTGATAAACTGTAAATGTCACCTTCAAGTATCTTGTACTTCCCAGTGCTAAATCTCTCCCCAACTTTGCATGATCTCTCAGGCCCTATCTGAATTATTTTCATTTTAGCTGTCTGTCCATAGCCATGATAATGTTTTTAAAAATGAAGTCCTAGAGGTAGAATCCTTGTGTCAAAGGGTTTGAACTTAAATATGTTTTTCATTTCTTTTATCATGTTTAAGATTTTTCAACCACACAGAGAAATTGCCTCCTGTACATTTTTACCACCTTCCCACCAGCAGTGTGTGGACTTTTGCTTTCCCCATGGGAGTGCTTATTCACATTCTTTGGCATCCAAGGTCTCAGACCAACTGAGCCTTGCAGCTGTGCCTTGATTGCTTCCCACTAATCAGACCAATTCCTAGCTTCTTTATTTGAAAGGAGCTGACCCATGGTTTACAGCTGCCTGAGAGAGGCAGGAGGTAATTGTGGGTGTGCCATATTTATAGGCCAGTGTGCCTAACTCCATGTGTGGGAAAACAGACACTTTGGAATATATGTTCCCAGATTTTCTAGTGATACTTAGATAACTGCATTGCTTCAATTTAGGAAATAGAGTCCTTTAAATCCCTTCTCTGAACATAAGCCTGTCCCTACTCTCCTTCCTCTTCCCATCAGAAGGTTCTCAAATACTATTTAGATTTCAAGGATATACTCAAGTCTAAGAAAGACTCCCCCCACCCCTCCCTGGGGATCTTGTGCAAGTTACTTAGTCTGGGCATCTATTTCTTCATCTGTGAAAGGTGAAACGTGAAAAAGGAAGATTGCCCAATCCTTTCCCAATCCTCCAGAGACACAGATAAAACTCCTTAATTTGGCATAAGGTCTTGCAGCCTCCAGAGCTGGCTGTGGTTTTCTGCTCAGTTTACCTAAATGTTCAGAGACCATTTCCAAATTATGACTTTTTTCTTAACCCAACTTCCTTTCCTAGCTCCTTCAAAGAACCCTCAAGTGGTTATGAGTAACCTGACCTCCAGTTCCTTCATGCTGAGCTGGACAAGTTATCCCACAGAGTTTCAGTCTGGATTTATACAAGGGTACCATGTCTACCTGAAATCCAAAGAGAGACAGTGCCAACCAGGATTTGAAAAGGCGGTCCTTCCAGGTAACATTTATTTTTATTTGTTCACCTGTCCTCTCAAAATCTCATTATTCAAAAGCATTGCAAAGTGAGGCCCTAGGTTCCATCCCCAGCACAGAGCAAAAAACACTGAAAAGATTGCTGTCACTGACCTTGGTCAGGCTGAATGCTCTTGAGTCATTATAGGATGAAAAGGTGATTTTAAACAAATGAGGAGATTGAACATGATGGTGGGGGAGGGGCAGTATTTTAACTTACTCCTGAAACAGTGGACCCAGGCCATCAGTTCCTTATGAAATCCTGCCACTTAGGAGAGTTTCTTAACCTTTTTTCTTTGGCTTTGGCAATGTTATTTCTAAATATCCTTATTTATTTATCCATTTTTTTTGTGATGCTGGGGATTGAACTCAGGGCCTTGCACATATTAGGCAAGAGCTCTACCACTGAGTTCATTCCCAGCCCTTCAATTTATTTTTATTGCTTATAATGCCATTTCTTAAAATTTCCCCCAGGGTGGTGAAATTATAATTTAGTTTTTTGTTAGTTTAAAAATGTTGATGGTACTGAGGCAAGAAGAGCATTAGTATCTAGCTGTCTCACAAATCTCTACCACACTCTTAATAGCTTTTTTGAAAACATTGTTCTTATTTTATGCTTTGGTACTGGGGCTTGAACTCAGGGCCAACACCTTGAGCCATCACTAGTCCTTTTTTGTGTTTTTTTTTTTTTTTTTTTTTTTGAGATAGGGTCTCATGAATTAATGCCCAGCTGGCTGTGCCTCCTGAGTTAGCTAGGATTATAGGAGTCAGCCACCAGCACCCAGCTAACAACACTGTTTTTAAATCACAGATGATTCAGTATGTTGTAAATATGACATCAAAGACCCAGAACAAAAGACATTCATTGTGGATAACCTACAGCCGGAATCTTTTTATGAGTTTTTCGTCGCTTCATACACAAGTGGTGGCGAGGGCCCCAGTGGAATTTTCACGAAGGTCACGACTCCAGATGAACACTGTGAGTTTTTCCAAATCAAAATTCTTTTCTTAGGAGTTTTTCACAAATTACTGAAGTATTGTCTTAGATTTTGTCAAGATAGGACTTTTCAAGCATTTCTTCTGCCCCATCCCCTTTCTCTTTCACTGTTGTTTCACAGAAACATTACATAGAATTTCACTCCAAAAACCAGGTCAGGGTGAAACTGATCTGACCGTATGCCTGGAATCTTCCTCTTTTGCCTCTCAATGACCCCTGAGGCCCTTCTCTGGAACTCAGTCTCAGAGTGTCTGGAAAATCACAGATAGCATATTTCATGTTGCCATTAGGCCACGGTGATGGTGATGGTGGTGGTATTGACAGAATTATTTTCTGTAGTCTTCCTTCTGACTTCTCTAGTGGCAAACTGTTTCCTGCTCTGCCAGGACCTCTGGGGGCTGTCAGAGATGGGCAGGGTGAGGTGGGGATCAAGTGGGACACATCACCAACTCTATGTGCATTTGGTCAGATAAAGGGTGAGAGGAAGAGATAGGTCTTCTCCAAACACATCTGGCTTGAGAGATGGAGGAAGAAGAATGGTAGGAGCTGGTTGATGGAAATATGTGTTCTCCTGCGATACCCAGACATGCAATGAACAAGAAGGTTGTGAGAAGCCGGGCACCAGTGGCTCATGCCTGTAATCCTAGCAACTCAGGAGGCAGAGATCCCTAGGAGGACCACAGTTCCAAGCCAGCCTCGGGCAAATAGTTCGTGAGACCCTATCTCAAAAAAACCCATCACAAAAATAGGGCTGTTGGAGTGGCGAGGACAGGAAGGAAAGAACGTGTTGTTTCCAAATTTACAACTAGTTTTGCTTAACCTTTATTGAAGAATATTTCAGGTTGAGTATCCCTTACATGAAATGCTTAGGACCAGATGTCTTTTTGGATTTTGGAATATTTGAATACTTGTAATGAGATATATACAATAAGACCCAAATCTAAACACAAAATTCATTTATGTTTGATATACACCTTATAGCCTGAAAATAATTTTATATGATAATTTTTACTGAACCTGTGTTTTGACTGTGTCCAGTCACATTACATTAGGAGTAGAATTTTCCACTTGTGGTATAATTATCCAAGGTTAAACTTACTCAGATCATTTTATCTAAGACTAACTAGAAGGGGTATACTAATAATCAACCTTAAAGATCTCAGTGGCAGACAGTAAGTACTACTTTTCTGCTCACGGGTCTATAGATCAGCTGTGGCCTTAATGATCTGGGCTGGGCCAACCTGGACTCCGGTGTATTCCATCTAAGTCCACTTGGGCAGCAGTTCCTTGAGTAAACTTTTCCTGGTGGGGTAAAGAACAAAAAAAGGCAAGACAGATGACGTGAGCACATTTCAAGCTCCATTTACATTACTACTTTCAAAAAACGTCCCATTGGCTAAACCAAGGCATTTGTCTGCATCCCCAGTCAAGGAGTAGGAAAATACTCCCCACCTATCACAAAACTTGGGCAAAGGTGGGAAATGGCCTGCTCTATCAGAGAGGTAAGGAGTTTGAGCCACAAAGCATTGACTGATGCCAAAGGGGCTTTTGTGTGGGTTGGCTGGTCATTCTTTCTGCTAGTCAGGCAGAAATCATATTGAGGGTTGCCTAAATATATATTTGAGGCTTATTAAGAGGTCTCAAATAAGCATGTAAAATTAGTCTCACTTATAAACTTGGTTTTATTCCTTTGAGGACATAGAAGGACTTATTGAAAAGATTTCTTTCTCTTCCCTTCAGCCCACACGCTGATCCGTATCATTCTGCCTGTGGCTCTGTGCCTCTTGCTCCTTTTTCTTGTGTGCTACTGGAAAAGCCAGTGGTAAGTGTGTGAGCAAAGTTTTATACAATAGAGAAAACCCTAATACAAGAAACGACATTGAATATGGGGGGAAAAGTGTGGAAAAGGACAAAGGAGGTCTAGGTGAGGATATGTAATTTATTTGACAATTTTGTTTTGTACATTAATTGATACATGAGGAAAATAAACATTTAAAATAAAAAGCTTGCAAAAGTTTTTCAATAGCCGTAGCTAATATTTACATCTCACTATGTTCTTGGTGGTGTTCTAAGTGCTTTATATAGAATAACCCACTTTATCTCTGCACTCTATCACTTATGGTGATAAGTACTGGAATTATCTCCATCTAACCAATGAGGGGATCAAAGCAGGAAAGCACTAAGTAGCTTAATTTAAGAAGGGATTGAGGAAGGATTAGAACCCAGGAATCTGACTCTAGAGTTCTTTCCCTTAACCATTCTACAACAATGTGAAGCTCAGTTCCATTTTCACTGTTTTTGTAGGATGAAGGAGAAGTGCTATCCTGACATCCCAGACCCTTACAAGAGCAGCATCTTGTCACTGATAAAATCCAAGGTAAATGTGGGTAAATTGGATGTATACCAAACATGTATGAAGGACTAATTCAGGTTGGGGTTGAATTAATCATACCTTCCTGGACCTCTTCAGGAAAACACAACAAATTAGAGCCACCTCTGCTCTCACAGCTAATTGATGATTGATGCTTCACAGATAATTGAAGGGGCTAGAGTGGGGTAGCTCAGTGGTAGATCTCTTACCTAGCATGTGTGAGGTCCTGAGTTCCATCCTCAGCCCTGAAAAAAAAAAAACATAAAAAGAAATTGGATGATTGGAACTTTGATGTCGTCTATAGAGAAATGGCTTGATTTTCAATACCATCTCTTAATACCATGTGACCAGGAAGAAACATGGGACTCTTAAGTGCACTTCACATATGTAACACACTTTGACGTGCATGTGCGCACACACACACACACGTTTATGTTTACATATATTTTTTGTTTCCTTTGCAGGAGAACCCTCACTTAATAATAATGAATGTCAAAGACTGCATTCCAGATGCTCTTGAAATTATAAACAAACCAGAAGTCACCAAAACACATGTCAGCACTGGGAAGCCACTCTCCACAGAGAGTGAATTAGCTAAACATGCCTACCTTTACCTCCTGCCAACAGAAAAGGAGCAATTGGGCCCTGGGCCGTGCATTTGTTTTGAGAACTTCACTTATAATCAGTCAACTTCTGACTCTGGTTCCTGTGGCCATGTCCCAGTAACCCCAAAAGACCCACCATGTCAGCTGGGACTATTGACCCAACCTGAGAATTTATTAAATGTACTGGAAAAAAAGTACACAAAGTCCCCGGGAGAAATCCCCGCTGGAGAAGCTGGTTTGAATTATGTGTCCCAGTTGGCTTCCCCACTATGTGGAGACAAAGACAGTCTTCCAACACATCCAACAATGCCAGCACACTGTTCGGAGTATAAAACGCAAATGGCAGTGCCCCCATGCCTTGCCTCTCCTTCTCCAACTGAGGATGGCAGCCTGTCCTCAATGATCCTTTTAGGTCAAGGTGAACACTACCGTTAACCAGCACATACCCAGTTCCTACACTATATAGATGCTAAGGAGAGCACGACTGGCACTATGCCAATACCATGTGCCCTGCTGGTCCGTAATCCCAGTGAGCTGTCATGTTTGCAGGTTGGATTTATAAAAGACCACTACAGTCTGGCTAGATTAAATGCCAGAGCTGTGGAATTTAGCATTCACCCTTGCAGGCTTATACTAGAAATGACAGGATTACAGAGACATGCTGGCCTTGTTGCTATTTGTTCAGGCTTACCCTTGTCATAGTATACCTGAACTTGACATAGGGACAAGCATTAGCCCACAGACTGGTAAGTTCAGAATTATACAGGGTGGCTGTAGTCCTACAAGTCCCATTTTTAGTGAGAATGGATCTCCATTAAAATTTATCCCCATGTTTAATTAATCTTAAGGGTACAGGACTAGGCCACAAAATATTTATTACTATGTAAACTTACTGTGTTTTAATGAAAAAGTTACAAATGTTTGAGACCAACAGATTTTAGACTTGCCTTGAAACAACAATTTGGATTTCATTGACACAATAAAATTAACTCTTTTGAGGCAGACCTAACCTAATAGGTAAGACCTGTGAATGAAACAGTATCTTCACAATTCTTTTGTCTAGCTTACTGCAGTAAAAGAGTAAGACTGGCAAAGAATTCCCAACTTGGTATAAAAGCAACAGCACTCCTGTTCAGTAGACATCAGACTTCTTCCTTAATCTTTCACTACCTCAGAATAGAAAAAGAAAAATCACTGAGTAATATTTACATTTTATCATTCTCCTTTTTGTTCAAGAACCGTATGAACGAACTGTTTCCATTTAGCATTGTTTGGACTCTGAAATAGGTTGTCCAAGTCAAGAGAATTCTGACTGCCTCATTTAGATTGCTATTATGCAACAATAAAAAATGAGACCTCATTATTGGCTGTCACTTAAGACATAACTGCAAAATGTTTTATGGAGTGAGAACTGGTTGGTTTTTCAGTGACTTTATCTCCTTTGAAACAATACACTTTTCCCTCTATATCTGTAGGTTCTGCAAACAAAAATATGATCAAATAGTTGCATCTGTTCTATGTATAGACTTTTTCCTTGTCATTCCTGAACAAAATTGTTTCTATAGCATTTACAGAAATGACAGAATATGGGAGGATATGGTTAAGTTATATGCAGATATGACACGATTTTATATAAGGGACTTAAAAGCATTTGCAGATTTTGGTATGGCACAGGTCCTGGAACCAACCCCCCAAGGACACAATGGATGGATGAGTGTACATGGAAAATATCAGATACCTAACAGGTGTTCAGTACAGGCTAGTTCTTTTTTCTTTCCCCTGCCAATCAACCCCAAATGTTTGTCACATTTCTAAACAAGCATTTAGAGGGGTTCCTTGTGTATTGTGAGCTGCTGTCAGTACGGTGGAAATCACTCTGCCTATGTGCATGGCTCTGTTGCTACCAAACATCAACCCTATAGAAAATGTTCACGTCTCACGTGGCTTCAAAATAGACCGATACAAATCAGTACTATTCTGTTCAGCTTTTCAACCAATTTTTTTTTTTACATATAACTAAGCCTTTTGCCAGAAAAGTTATGTCCTAACACAGTACAAAACAGTGTCTTGATTAGCCTGATAGTTGTGAGAAAACTTTGGTCAGTATTATCATCACTTACCCTATGAATGTTCCTTTGTTAATTACATCTTTCATTTGAAATTTGTACACAGAA
This sequence comes from Castor canadensis, assembly GCF_047511655.1. Lineage (NCBI taxonomy): Eukaryota > Metazoa > Chordata > Mammalia > Rodentia > Castoridae > Castor > Castor canadensis. The sequence continues at coordinate 143,495,820 of NC_133391.1, read as the reverse complement.
ATGCCAATGACATTGATTTGTAAATGTTATTTCACCTATCACAAAATTTTGAAGTTGTTTTTGCTGTTGCATTAAACCTTGATTAAAACATTTAACCATTACATTTTTTGTTTTATCTATCTTGATGAAAGTATTACCAATTCTGAGTCTAGCCCGTATGTCATCTCACAAACTTACTAAACATGTAAATTCCTAGGCACCACCTCAAATCCTTATCAGTCTTGGTAGCATATAACCTGGAATCTAGTTTTCATCAGTTCTGAAGCATTCAGATTCACACTACACTTTGAGAATCACAGGCTTAATAAATCAGATGAAGTCTTTCTGAAATGTAGCAACATTACCAACTGGAAATGCTTGGATACATAACTTCTTGTTCACATTATCAGTATCACCCACAGTTGTGGCTGTAAGTGTTCCTCACAAATGTTCTCAACAACCAAATATATCAGCATTTAAAAGTTTTCACTATTATTTATCATCTTAGCTTTGCTTTAAGATTCAGAAACTTTGAAATTTATATTCATCAGTAGACGTATCAGGATTAAAAAAAAACACCACAGAGAACATAGAATAGTTTATATGAACCCTTATATAGAATCGTCAGTCCATCCACTCCCTCCTTCATTATTTTGAAGCAAATATTTCATTTGTAAATAATTTTCTTTAGATGAGCTCAACTTTTTCTAACAAAGGCGTGTTACCTTTTTAAAAAGTGTACCTGAATCCCAATTAGAAATGACAGAGTATTTTGGTGGTGAGCTGGGCTGGTATTCATGACCTACAAACACTGCTTCAGTTTGTGGAGCAACCCTCAGTTGTGTGCAGGGAAACGATGATTCAGGTTGGGAGCAGGAACCTAGTCACACAAGTCACAGATCTGCTGAAAATGCTTGCTGACAACACACCATGTTAATTATGGTTAATGCCACTCTCTGCTACAATGTATATGAGAGAATCAAGTTGAATTAGACTTAGCTAACACTGCTTCTAAGAGCTCTGCTGAAAGATGAGCTGGCTTCTTATCAAGTAACTTAGAAAGCCTGTCAAAACTCTACATAAAGAAGCTCTAAAGCCTTGGAAGAGACAGCAATGGAAGGCATTGAGAATTAGCAGTTAACTCATATCTACAGAACAGCAACCAGCTGTGTCCAAACTGAGGGACTATGTATGCATATATAGTTGGCTTAGCTCTTTAAGATACAAATTAAGAAAGCTTTGAAAACTAATACTAAAAAGGAGTGATTTATTTTTTATGCTAAAGAGTTTTCAAAGTGAAACAATCTTTTTGAAGTTCAACTATGACTTTTTTTCAAAGATCAGCTGAATGACATTAAGTATGCTTTTTAGCTTATTTTGGAACCAACTACACTTCTGATGACATACAGTGGAAGGTGACAGGGAAAATGATATATAGAAACCAGCTTAAAGGTCAAGCTATCTGAAACAAATCCTTTCTTAAGGGGAGACACTTAACTGTAACACCCTAGCTTTCACATTGAATTTTATTCTGCAGAATTCGCAATTTTGCCTGTTCTGTTTGCATGTCCTTCTGCCACTAGATGGCTACAGGCTAGCCTGCCCGATCAGGCCAGTCTATGCATGAAAACTTGAGTACCTTCCACTGAAAAGTTCCCATCTTCATACCATCATCACATACATAGCATGTGTACTGTCTCAAGAGTTCAGAGCTGTTGTTCTTAAATGGACTTCATTATGACCTTTTCATACACATAGCCAATGAACCTGATCATTGTTCTCGCCTTCTCTTTCCCCCCTCCTACCTCCTACCGGCTCCCCCCCACCCACCAACTCTGCAAAAATAGGGCCCCATTTATGTTCTTGTGTATTTGTTTGATTTCAACCTAGCTTCCACATATGAGAGAAAACATTCTGTATTTCTATGTGAGTCTGGTATATTTCTTTAACATGACCATTTTCAGGTCCATCCATTTTCCTACAAATGACATAATTTTGTTGTTCTTTATGGCTGAGTAACACTCCAATGTATATATAAAAATGTGAAGATGTTTGATTAAATTATGAAGACTGTTTAAAGAAGTGTGAATAGTTAAAAATTGTGAATAGCTACTCGGAGCTACTGAACTAGCTCCATCTGCAGTACCATGTCAGCATCAGCATTACATGATTTGAATCACGGTTATATTAAGTTTTCAAATAAAAGCAACACTACCACAAGTTTAAGAATTTTAAGTACATTTTATTAACAATGTATCCCTTTGATAAGATTATGTTTCAGGAGGCTTTTAATGCCCTTGACATAAACTGTACACATTATACAAAAACAAGAAAACCACAACAAAAAAATCAAGGTGAGCAAAACCAGTTGGGGACAAATCTTATTTAAATTATACACAACTCAATGAAATATTCTTACGGAAAATATATAAATACTTTTTCTATGTTACAGTTATACAATATAAATCAGATTTCAATGTCTGTTCAGTGACCTACAAACACCAGAACCTCCAAACATGTAGCAGCGTATTACTAAATAAAAAGAAAATCATGTGGTTAGACAGTATTAAGTCTGAGATTTTTTCTCCATCCCTTACCATTTTTCAAAGCTAATTTACACCATTTGTTTTACAATGGATTTCTGACAGGCTAATAATGGAACATCTTTCAACAATCATCTATAAACTTTTTTTTTACTCTTCCCTTTGCCCTTTGCCCCAAAACTTTGCATTTTGTGCTAAATCAACCAACTTAAGTGGCAAAATGGTAAGATATGCTTTTTTGGCATAAATTATATTTTTCAAATCATGTATTTTATAAAGAAAGTCAAAAACTATGTGCAATTTATTCATGTTGTGGCACAGTTATCCACCTAATTATAAAAATACTCCAAAGGAGGAAATACTCCAGTCTGTGAGTCCTATAAACCTACCAGGAATGAAACTACCCTGGGAACCTGGAACTAAAAGAAAAAAAGAATGTTTCTGGAAAGATTCTTACAGATTTCAGTGTTCTTTGATAAGCACTGCTATTAATTTCACTGGTATGCTTTCTAATGAAACTCTCACTGTAGTGACACTCTTGAAATTAAGACAGTAACAATGTATTTTGTAAACACAGGGACAATGTAGACCTTTCCCAACTTACATCCTGGAAAACCTGAAATGGTCATTCATTTCAAACAGCTCTTCTTATAAGTCTCTCAAGTAGATCTTTTCTTTTTTTTCCATGTTTTAATGGATTGTGAATTTGAGACAAAAATGTAAGCATAGGACTAAAGGGTTTTGAAACAACCTTACTTCCAAGGGACATTTCCCAAAGTAGTTTACAAGTTCTTTTCACACAAAATTAGCACCTCACTCTTACCATGAAAAAAATAACTGCAATTATAATTTGAATGACAGACAATTTGGTTTTTATTGCTTAATGATCTGTGCTTTAATATGGGGATAAAAGGCATCCTCAGAATGTAATGAAATAAAAATTTATATAAATAGCAGTAGACAAATCTAAACAAGCACTGACATCTTAATGTTGAGTACTTTCCCACTGTGACATGCCCTGAACAATTCAGCTTTAATTATCTCAAGCTCAGACAGCTGAAAACTATTAAAGCCACCATTTCTAAGGGACTTCTATACATTACATGGTAATAGTGTATAGACTTCCCAAAGCCTCTTTTAATATCACTGTCTTCCTTTATGCTACTAATCTTTATTAGAAAAATTTTTACTAGGGAGAACATACTTTTCCCCCTCAAATATACCTAAGCACAAACAGGGAATAAAAGTGTAAGAAATTTTAGAGCATATTTAATTATGAATACTAAATCTCTAAATTTCCTTATTTATCAGTATTTACTGAGTATGTGTTTCTTGAAAAAAAATTCAATTAGATATGACAATTCACTTTACAGTTAGAAATTCACAGTTTACAACCAGCATAACTGTTCAAATTCCTCCAAATTATTCAATAATTACCAACAGTACAAATTTATATGGACTAATATTAATTCTAAAATCTTGAAAAACTATAGTATTGACATTATTTTGGTATTCTACAGTCTGGTAATATCTATTATTTATAGATGATTTTTCTCAATTATTTCTATTACCACTGACACCATTCCTAACCTTTTCTGCTATAATTTAATATTCTTAAACACTTAAGTTAATCACTTGGCACTGCAAGTATTTTTCATCATGTCTACTTTTATAAAAACAAGTACTTAAGGAAAATGTATTTGACCTGTCAGTGAAACCATGGATAAACCAAATAGCACTATAAATTTAAGCATAGACTTTTCTTTTCAGTATACTGACAATCACAAAGCTCCAAGTGTCTTCCCAAAATAAGTGCTGTAGGCAGATATGATGACAAACATACATGTCTTTACATATCTTTCAAAGTAACAGTTAAAAAAAAAACTGTTCAGACTAATAGTAACAGCCTTAATTTCAGGATGAATGACTTAGGTAGGGTAGAGGGATGGGGATGGTTGTGTGTGATGAAAGAGAATTATTGTTAATTTTTGAGAGATTAAACCACAGATTTTATACTCTATAAACTGAGGTAGTGTTTAAAACGAATGTCTAAAATATGTTAATCCCATTATAAATACTATTACTACATTACTTCCTTTGGAAACTTTAACCCCTATTTGGTCTAGTATCTCTGACAGTTGGTTCTCTGGAAAGGCCAAAGACCAAGGTGACAGGCAACATTCTTAGAAGTACTCTTGCATTTAAATAAACACGTGGGTTCAGCGATAAAGTTAAAAAATTATTGTTTTACCTTCATTAAATTTTATGAGAGAAAATCTGAAGAACCGTTTTTTAACATAAGCAGCAGCTTAGAGCCCTTATCTGCTTTGTTATAATGTAAGTCGCTACACAGTGCACATAAGAACAATTCACTGAAGTGCAAAGAGGTGTTAGGAGGTGAGATGAAAGGCTTCATCCCAATGGGAACTTTCAGTGCCAGAAAACTAAAGGAAAAAAAAAAAAAGGCTCTGTGAGTCAGGTTTTCTAGTTCACAGGGTTCTTTACAGAGATCTCAAAGAGCAAAACCATTACAAAAAGAATCTGCAACATGGGAAAATATTAGCCAATGTTCTATGACTGTGTCTAAGCTGATGTATGAGTGTAAAAATGATCTACACAAATGAATTAAAAAACTCCTAATCAGTCCAGCTGGATTTTTTTCTATTTATATGTAGATCTCAAAAAGATTTACAAGCATTCTAATGATGATGGTCATGCTATTTTTTATATACAAATTTGCATATTTGTTTAATTCCTGCAAAGGTTTCCAAGTATTTTTATATATACACAAATTAGACAAACAAAACCTTGCCCTCATCAACTTAAGACTTCACAAATGTGACAAAGGCAACAACTGTACTCTAACACTCACCTATCACTGCATTTAGTTTGTGCAAAACAAGAACACTGATAAAAATTAAATTACTGCTGCTTTAAAATTTAGTATTTAAGGCTTTTCACTACAACTTTTAATCACTACAATTTTTAACCTTAATGAATTTCATTAATGATTTTTAAAAGTATATATGGCTCTTCTTTTCCCATGGAATGTGTAAATTACAGGCAAACGTTCCTCAGGCAATCCAAAGTATTATTTAATGCTTTGCTTTGCTTTGGGTCTAAACTAATAGTGCTTGTTCAAGTCCAGCTTACAATGATGATATGGGTGAACTGATGAAACACAAAAGTCTACTGGAAATATATGCATTCTTTAAATGGGAAATAGTTTCAATTGAACTAATAAAGTGATTTTTTAAATTTTAATAAGGAACTGTAGTGAAAAACCTTAATTAGTTCCAATTGCCTATAACTTGCAACAAAACTGAAGAGAAAAACAAGCATCTTTATGCAGTCTAAAAACATAAAAATAACTTATAAGTCCTGGATTGTTGAGACTCTTCTTTTCACCATGAGGTTACAAACCTCTGAAGTAGTGTTACAAACATTAAGGAAACGTGGAAGAGCCAAAATTCCCCCTCTAATACTAGCATTTACAGCACACCCCATTGTGGTACAGGATGCAGCTTTTCAGACACTGACTCCTAGTTTCCATGAATTAGTTAACAAGGCATCTTTATATTTACCTTAAAAAATTTTTTTAAAAAGGAACCAAAAGAAAAAAAAAACTCAGAAATAACTGTGTGAAGGTTGCTTCTGCATATCCTACAATTGTTCCACTGCCATTATGCATTTCAAATGGAAAAAAGAAAACCTATGTAGTATTCAGTGCTTAGCTCTTGCATATGATGGTAACTGAAACTCTTAAAATCGTGGTAAGGAATCACGAACCCTTCAATGGGCTCACCAGGGGAGAAAAGGAAGTTGATCTGGTTAGGGAAGTCAGTTCCAACTGTTCATGTACCAGTAATTACTGGAACAGTACACAGAAGATACTCCTGTCTTTGCTGCCCAGTCAGTCAGTATTTTCTGAGGCTTTTAGGAAATACACAAATAAGAATATCTAAAGTATTTGTCTATATACATCATACATATGAGGTCAGGATTCAGATGTATCAACTATAGGTTGCTTTGGTGGTATAGCCAACACAGCCTCTGCTTCTTCATGCATCTAGGAAAAAACATGTTAAATTATTAATGACTTATACAAAAATAGCACAGACTGTAGAGATCATTTTTCTTTTAACTTATTAAAACAAAGAGTAATTCTAGGAAGACAAATCTCAGAAATACTACTTACTTGTAAAAACTGTACATCTTGAAATAATTCTTGTATGAATCTTCGACAAGGAAGTCTAAATGTGCAGTGTGACAGCAAATGAGAAACTTCAGAGTAAAGGCATATGTCATCAAATGTTTGCGGGTACTTCTCCTTAATCCTAAATTAAAGAAAACATTGCAACATGATAAAAATTGTAAGCATGATTTACCCTTTTTTCCTCCAAAGTAGCACTTACTTTCAAGTTTTTTTTTCTCCAGATATTGATTAAATGGTATGTTTAGGATGTAAAATATTAAATATTTCCAGCTTATACTTTAGATAATGAGGTTTTTTAAAAAATTTTTAGAAGATTACCAACATTGGAGTATTTCTTGTAAAGTTGAAAATGTTCTTTTTCAGCCAGGTGTAGCGATTCAAGCCTGTATTCCTGCTTGAGAGGCTGTGATCGGGAGGATGTGGTCCAGGCCAGCTGGGACAAAAGCAAGACCCTATCTCAAAAATAACCAGAGCAACAAGGGCTGTGGGTGTGGCTATTTGCCTGAAAAGTGTGAAGCTCTGAGTTTAAACACCAGTACCACCAAAAAAAAAAAAAAGAAAAGAAAAGAACTACTCTTTTTCACTAGCATGAGAAATTGTAAAATCTATTTAATCAGCCTAGGATGCCTCAAATATTTTCAAAATCAAGTTTTAAAACAGAAGTACAAGTTAAAAGCTGGACTTAAAGTTATTAATATCATTGACTGGGCTATCTGTGTATCTTTCACACTTCAAACCCTGACTTTTGGCTGGGAGAGCTCCTCAGAATCAAGCTGTTAGTGGTTGGGGATACCAAGTGAAGAATGCTTGGCCCAGAAATCTACACTGCCTTTTAAAAGCCCTACAAAAGACCTGGAGGTACATTTCTTTTGAGAATCAGTACTATATTATCTATTGATTATTTCTTGGTGGTACCAGGGTTGAACTTAGAGCCTTGTACTTACTAGGCAGGTGCTCTACCACTTGAGCAACTCCCCTAGCCATTTCTGTGTTACTTATTTTTGAGAGTCTCATGGTTGTATCTATGTTGGCCTGAATCCTGATCCTCCTATTTGCCAGGGCTGGCCCTGAACCACAATCCTGATCTCCACTGCCAGGAAGCTAGGATTATAGCCTTAAATCACCATGCCTGGCTTTAAATAGTACAAATAAAGATACTGAAGATTTGTTCAGACTTTTGTTTTATTATGCTACTGTGGCTGAGAAAAACAATACAAATTTGTAACTTTTATTGAGAGAAAAAAAGGAAAACTAGAAAAAAGTTTAATCAAGAAAATATCACTTGCTTATGTGTCTGCTTTTCTCAAATTTTTGGTTTTAGGCTTTCCTTACTTTCTTAAAAATTATTTAGGACCTCCTAAAAAGTTATATTATCATTTTTTTGGTGAGTTATAGCAATCACTAATTATCACATGGGAAAATGAAATTGAAAAAAATTTCAAAATATTAATTCATTTAAAAAGTAAACCCTGGGCTGGGGATGCATCTCAGTGGTTAAGTGTTTGCTTAGTATGCATGAAGCCCTGGGTTCAATCCTCAGTACTGATAAAAAAGTAAGTCCTTTACATGTTAACATAAATAACAAAACCTAAAATTTTTCCAAAACTTAAAGAAGAGTGCACTGTTTTAGATATAGTTTACACTTCTACAGATCTCTTTCAAAGTCTAGCTTAATGGAAGAGGAGCTAGATTCTCATACTTCCTTTGTATTCAATTTTTTTTTTTTGGTTACTGTGCATACACAGAAGTACGTATAAGAAAATCCAATCTCATGCAGATGTGTGATACTGGTTAGAACTACTGCTGTCTACCTTTTGAAGTATTTCAAGTATCCGAACAAGGTGAGCACCAGTGGTTCACGCCTGTAATCCTAGCTACTTTGGGAGGCTGAGGATTATGGCTCAACGTCAGCCCCGACAAATAGTTTACGAGACCCCTATCTCCAAAATAACCAGAGCGAGATGGACCAGAGCAGTGGCTCAAGTAGTAGAGCACCTACTTTGTAAGCATGAAGCTGAGTTTAAACATCAGTCCCACCAAAGGGGGAAAAAAAAATCAGAACAAATAACATCCATACACATGGTTTACTCACGTTAAAAGCCCAGTTTCATGACATTTAGTTGAAACTGAGCTACTCAAATTAATGACTAATCTTAGAACTTCTTTTCGAAGAAGTATACGGCACATCGGTGTATCATCTGGAATTGTTTTAACACCTGAAAAGAAGATTTCAGTAAAAAGTTGCTTTATTACAATGTAGAATGATTATAAATCATGGAATTTGGTTTTAAGTTTTACCTACAAATCTAAAACTGAGATCAATTGCCTGTGAACTGCCAATTGCTTGGGAACAAAACTCTTTTTAATAAAAGCAAACAGCTAAGATGGTATGCATGACATGGCAGATACAGGTATAATATTTAAGAATCTGCTAAACTGTTCACTGAAAGTTTTGAAACAACTTTAATTTACAATATTTATTTTAAAAAATGCAATTTTAGTACGAATGCTGGGAACTGAATCTGAAAACTCACCTAGTAGTAATTCTGTGCTTTTGGTGCTGCTGGCTGAACCTTCTTGAGACACTCCATCACTGCATCCAGAAATCCCCGAAAACTTAGAAGGAACCACTTCTAAGGGATTGTGAATAGTTTGCTCACACCAATCAGAATATGGAATATCTTGAAGGTCTGAAGAAAAAATACTATATGAATTAAAGCATCGTAACAGCTTAGTTCTTGTGCTTGTACTACATACTCTAAGAGATGACTCCTTGTAGTTTCTTTTCTATTTTCAGCAATTATTCCGCACAAGGAAGATTTTCAAGTAAATCTAAGACTACTCAGATAGGAAAATCTACTGAATTCCAAAGATATAAATAAGATTTTATTTTCCTAAATAACAAATAACAGGAATGTGATTTAAAAATTCAAATTATTATGTATATAGAATTAAATGTGAAAGCATTTTATTATCTCTACTCTTCCATCTTTGTTACCCCCATCTAGATATTTATCACCATAGTAACGCCATTAAAAGTTTTTGTGTGTGTGTGTGTGTGTGTGTGTGTGTGTGTGTGTGTGTTTGTGAGAGAGAGAGAGAGAATTCAAGTATTTCATGCAACGAACCTTAGACACACTTTTACTGAACATCCTTTGATTCAAGATTATTTTTATTTGGATAAAACATTTTGTTCATAAACTCAGTGGATTTATCTAAAAAAGGTTGCTGTTTAGCTTTTTAACTGCAGTTGTTCGCCTTTACTGTTTCTTCTCATTTACATTAATAGCACTCTGGAGCTTAGCATTATTGCATCTTTTAATTAAAATGGAGACAAGGAGCACAGCACAGTTCGCACTTCAAGCAAAACAGACTGGCTGCCTTTTTCCTCCATGTGGCTCAATAGAAGGCTGGCTCCAGCTAAATGCCACTCTATATGGGAAAGAATAGTAAGTTACTATCAAAAACAAAATAAATTAAACATACATCTTCTATCTCGGTTAGCTCAGAAAAAACAAATCATAAGCTACTTTTTTTCCAATCAGAAAGCCATAAGTCACATACAGTTTATGGGAAATGCTGACAAGAATGATTTTTGGAAAAAATTAAGAATTTCTGTAAGGAGATCTACCTCTGATAAAGGAAGAAAGAGATTTTCTTTAGAACTACAGTAAGATCACCAGAACCAAACTACCAGTACTTTTTTCTAACATAAACAATTTACTGTGTTACCATTTACTGAGTACTTAATGAACACTAACCTTAAATACTATAAAACAATACCATAAGGTGTCATTCAACAGAAAGACACAGTACTAAATTTTGAAAGCTAACATTTTGACTTCCACACTAGAACTGTACAATGCATAAAAACCTGTGACAGCATCAGAACACAGAATGGAATGTGTTAGTAAATATCCTAGTCCCACAGTGTTTTCTTTGAGCCCTAACATTTAAAAAATTAAATGACACAAAAACTACCTATCTATGAGATACCACGTAATGTTTCTATAGATGTAGACATTGTGTAATGTTCATGTCAGGGTGCTATCATTTCCTCATGGTGAAAACATCAAAAATCCTTTCTTATAGCATTTAAAAATATACAGTATATTATCTAGTCACCCCATTGTACAAGAGCACACTAGAACTTATTTCTCATATCTAATTATAAATTAGTATCCACGAATCAACCCTTACTCATCCCATTCTCCTCTTCTCATCCTAGCCTTTAGTAATCACTATTCTACTCTCAACTTCTTATCAAGTTTTCTGGATCCCACACATAAATAAGATCGTGTGGCATGTTTCTGTGTGTTTGGTTTATTTCACTTAACATAAAAATTTCTAGTTCTATCCATGTTGCTGTAAACGACAGGATTTCATTCTTTTTATTGCTGAATATTCAGTACTGCACTTTATCCATTCAACAGCTAAACAGGTTGTTTCTATTTCTTGGCTATTGTGAACAATGCTACAATTCATGTGGGAGTACAGATATTCTTCAACATATTGATCTGATTTCCTTTAGACATATACCTGTAATTGGGATTGCTGGATCAAATGGTTAGTTTTGGTATAATTTCCTGAGAAACATCCATACTGCTTTCTGTAATAGCTGTACCAATTTACATTTCAATTCGCATGTGTAAGGAATACCTTTTCTCCCCTATCCTTGCCAGACAGTGTCATTTTGGTAACACTCTAACTGGTGTGAGGAGAAAGCTCATTGTGGTTTTGATTGGCAGTTGGACTTTTTTTTAATCTTCTTTTGAGGAATGTCTATTTAGGTCTAGTACTCATTTTAAAATCAGATTAGACCTCTTTTTTCCAATTTGGATGCCATTTATTTCTTTTTATTGCCCTACTGCTCTGACTAGGACTGAGCTTTAGCTTTTCTTTTAATTCCACTACCACCAGTAAATTAGAAATCTTAAGAGAATAAAATCTCTCATGCTCAGGACTTGACATATCTTGAAAACAATCACTACAGAGAACGGGGATTATTTTTTTAGTTATCTGTCATAGATAATAAGAATGTCTTCTTTCTGACACACAAAATCCCTAGTATGGCCTAAAGCCTAAACACGGCCTAAAGCCGTGTTTCTCAAACTTTACTGTGTACGCAAACAAGCTGGAAGTTTTCTGAAAGTGCTGATACTGATTCTTGAAGTGTGGGGAGGAGCTTGAGATTCTGCACTGCAAATAAGCACTCAAGGTGACACTAAGGCTACTGGCTCATTAGCCACACATTGGATAGCCTGGCTTCATAGTCTTCACTTATCTTTCCATGCTTTGTCTTACATCTCCTTTCCCCTCTTTGGAGCACTAATCTCACAGCTGTCTTTTCAGACTCACATCCCATGGTGAGACCCCTCAGAGAACCTCTGCTTATGCTGCAAATCTGTCTAAAATGCTCTTTATTCCCGCCTTAGCTTCTGTTCATTCTTCAGGTCATAACTTAATAGTAACTTCTTCAGAAATTTCTACTTTGTCCCATCTACTTCGTCATATTCCTTGGCTCATACCATGTCATTCCTAGTGACACTTATTACAAATCCAGTATTGTATCTATTTAATCAGCCAACCAATCAATCAATCCATTTCTTTCTTGTTTTTTTTTTGGTGGTACTGTTGTTTGAACTCAAGGCCTAATGCTGGCTAGGAAGGTGCTCTACCACTTGGGCCACGCCCCCAGATCAATGAATCTATTTCTTTTCTCACTGGACAAAGGCCAATGAGTGCAGAAGAGTACCTGACTGGTACTTTTCACAACTGTTTTCCTGGGGTCTAGTTCAATGCCTGGCCCACAGTAGCTGTGTAATACATATTATGTTGACTACATGATTGTTAAAAGGTTCACTTAGCCTCCCTCCTCTCATTCCTTAGAAATGATTATCAGTAGGCAAATTACAACAGTTTTCAAATTAATAGTTAATCTTAACCTGCTGCTTCTCAATCCAATACTTCGCATCATGAAAAAAAGATGGGAAATGGAGGAGAAGGCTGCGTTAAGGCAAGGGACTCTTAGATTGCATCAAGTCTTTCACTAGTCCCAAACATTATAACACATGGTTTGATCATATTCTCACTTTAGATCACAAATGGATTAGAACTAGCTGTGACTGTCTTGTGACTGGGTAATTAGGGGGCTGTTCCTATTTGTTTCATAACCAAGTATAAAACAGTAGAGCAAAGCTCCATAGTTAAGTGCTTCCTATATATTTGTTGAATGAGTAAATGAAAACGAAGAAATTATAGGAATTAAAGCATAAACAATGTAACCAAATGGCTTTGAAAAGCATCTTCTCCACTGGGTGCAGTTAAGTACATCTGACACTTTTCCAAATCCACAGAAGATAATTATAAATAAATAATAACAAAATAATTATACTGTGTCAGGTCCCTGAACAGCACTATTCATTGTGTGAAATGCCTAGTCCAGGGATCTTTCAACTCAGATCCCAATGGAATATGGAATCATTGAGGAGATCAATATCTCTGCATAGCTGTACCCTATTTGTTGCGTATCAGTGCATCACAATCCAAGAGTTAGGAAGCTCTGAATTATCAAGAGTAAACAGTGGTCATGAATAGGCTTCCTGAGGGTAGCTACGTAATATTTACTAAGAAAAGGTACATATGGGTAACACTTTAAAGACCTACATACTAATTTGAAATTGCTAACATATATCACTTATTGATTCAACCTTTATTTCTACTTTGTTTACTCACTCCCCAAATACATACTGACAGCCTACCGTACAAAACAGCACACGACTAGTATTAAAAATAAATATAAAAAATGAAAAGACATTGACAGACCATGCCCTAAAGGAATGTACCAAGAAGGGAAAAAAAACTGAGTAATAATAATCATTATAAGAGACCTATGTGTATAGGGCAATGAGGACAAAGAGGAAGAAATGTTAATACCTGACTTAAGAAAGCCAGAGAACACCTGGCAGACAAAATATTGCTGACACTTAGAATGAGGTGGCCAAATATGCGATGTGTTTCTGCGTGTGGGAGGTGAAGGGGTAAGGAAAGAAGAGCAGGGAAAAGAAAGTTTTCATGCCTGGCAGTTTTTCAAAACTTTAAGTTAGTCAATAATGGCATGTCAACTGCAAAGGAGGAAAATGATGAAAGAAAACCTCAATACTGATCACAAATAGTCTTGTATTGGGCATGAATAGCCAATAAAGAATTATAAATAGGTTAATCCTAGGTAAAAGTATGAAAGATGGATTCGAAAGAATCAAAATTAAAGTGCGAAACAGTAATACTCCAATAAGGAGACTCTAAGTGACTAGTGAGAATAGAGGAGGAAGAGGTTAGGACTGATAGATGACTTGTGACAACCAGATTCGGGTTCAGGTGGATTCATCTCAAAGGACATAAACACTCACCTGAATGACTACATATTGCACTTAATTGGTTACTGGGTTGGAAACCCAGAATTTCAATACAGACACAATAAAGGCAGTTATCATCTGTATGCTCCTGTAACCCAGTGTCTTCTGTGCTTTCTAAAAACAGAGAAGCATCTGAATGGATTGAATTCATTATTTCTGTAAGACTCATCTGCTGTCGTAGTAAGTGAAAAGAGTTTTTTACAAGACCTCCAGTTCCAGATGGAAGACCTGTGCATAATATAAAACATAATCAGATAAAGACAGTATGAATGATACCTTTTTCAAGATGCTTTAAACTATGCAAAATTCTAAAGAAGGAAATCTAGGAAAGAAAACCAGAACTCTTTTTATGACTCAACATCCAATTTTGACTAGGAAGAAAAAAGAATTTGCTCTGAATTATGAAAATAACTACAGTAAGAACATATGTTTATATTACTTCAATATAGGGTTTTAAACACAAAATGGAAAACTGAGATAATGTTTCATTTTAATTACCTACAACATTTGCCTAAAGAAAAGCAAAAATTCAAGTACAAACACCTACCTGTTTATATGCAATTTTCATAAAAATATAACAGTTCATAACACAGAGGGATCATGTAACTTAAGAGAACATTTTCGTATCTCTTCTCATCTTAAACAAATAGATGTTTCTTGGACCTATGAGGATAAGTGTTAAAAACTTGCATGTACTGCTTTTTAAAACAGAAACAACTAATCTGGTTTATACTTTCTTGAGAGGCTAGGTAAAACACATTTTAAGTCCTTTTAAAAACTGTGGTACTTGGCATGGTGTCACATACATTCTAGCATTTGGGAGGCTGAGGCAGGAGGATCACAAGTTCCAGATCAATCTGGACTACATTGTTTCAAAAAAGAAACTGGTTCAATTTTAATTTGACTCAGTTTTGTTGGTATAATTTTTAAGTTGGCCCAGAGCATATACATGATTTTTTGTGTCATTCTATGAAAAACAACTAAGAATTTCATTTTTAATTCAAAGAGGAATTTCATGAGATCAAAGAGCATGCATTACCTCCTGTGTCATGGGCAAACACTTTTGCACCTCGATCATCATGTGGAGGTATGTTCTTTGTCTGAAAATAAGGAATATCCTTTACCTAAAATAGATATAAATCATGGTAAGTCTTGGTCTAAAAAGTTGTTCACCTTGTATATATTAAGAAAACAGAAGTGTTACAGCTTACAAACCTACAATGAAAAGTTTACTAAACAAGGTGAAGTTATTCAAACTCCAAAATAATCATAAGAATATTTTACCATATTTTTGGTGAGTTAAACGTAAATTCAATAATTATATTAGTGTTTATCTAAAATGCCTTAAAGCTGGCCATGTTGATGCTTAGCTACTCGGGAGGAAAAGGGGTAGAAGGATTCTAAGTTCCAGGCCAGCTGGGAAAGGATAGCAAGACCTTGTCTCAAAAAAAAAGTAAGAACAAACAGGCTAGGGTCCTGGTTCAAGGAGTAGAGGACTTGCCCAGCAGATTTGGGACCCTGGATTCAATCTCCAGTACTGGGGGAAAAAAAAAATTTTAGATTTCTGAACAAATGTGTTTTCCTCAATATTTGTATATAGAGATCTGTGGTATTTCACAGGATTAGGGACACTTTATATGATTGGGCACCAGATGTGACTACTCTAAATGGGAAAAAGAGGGCCAAAGATTAAAGAACAGAGTAAATTAAGTGAGTCTAAAACAGAAGGTTTGGAATTTACTACAAGGAATACACAGATAAATAAATCAAGATCCCAACTTGCTTACAGGAAAGAGGGTGATGAGATACTAGAGACCTGGAGGCACTAAATAAGAGTATCCAATAGAAGTAAAAGAGTATCAAACAGTTGAGACAGGTGAATTTTCATCTTAAAATTTCTTTAGATAAAACCTGACCCCCCCAAGTATCTTCTCCATAATTAGTGTTCACTCTAAATTATAATTCCTAAGAAAGATGCAGAATATAAAAAATAGGAAGTAAGCTCATAGGAAAACAATAAAACTTATAACACGTACCTGAAATATATCATTGATATCTACTGGAAGAGCAAGACCAATGTAGTCATCTGAGCCCCCGTATGTAGCACTGGACACCATGGACCTAACTGAGGAGGATCGCTGCAGGGTATTTTGATTAATGGGACTTAATAAGTCTTCTTTATCTAATGATGCATAACTTAAAGCTTTCATGAACCTACAATATCATAAAAAACTTACATTAGTTTCTTGACTTGCAATATTAATCATATAAAAAATGAAACTTCTATTCCTACTTTTACTTCATAAAAGTAGTTAGGGAAACAGTAAATAGTACCATCTTGTTTACTGAGAGCACATAAACACTTTAAAATATTAGCTGCTATAAACTGATATATAAAAAATCAACAATAATGCTGAGTGTTACAAAAAACACTCAGGTTTCCTAAAAAAATTAAGGCGCTGAGAGAGTGGCTTAAGTGGCAGAATTCCTGCCAACCAAGTATGAGGTCTGGAGTTCAAGCCCCTTATCTCCCTGCACCCTCCAAAAAACTAATTAGAAGATTAAAAAAAAAAAAACTGGTCTAGAAACAGAGGTATAGTTAAAAACTATCTTTACAATCATTTGAGACTGCTAGATTTGCTATCATATAGCTAAAGATACATCTATCAATACCATTTAATATCATACATATGAAAAGTAAGATTACTTATCATTACCCGATTGATACTTACATTATTACCTTCATTATCAACATAGGTCTTATGTAACACACCTTACACAATATGATAAAATGGCATAATTTATAAATATTACTGATCTTTGTTATGTAAAGATCAGTGCTTATGTGAAGCACTGATCTTTCTACAATGCACTCATCACTAAGATCCCACAACAAATACTGTGTACTGACATTTCCATAAGATACACATCGGTTATACAGATTCTTACCCATGCAATATACATGCTAAAATATTTACTTGGTACCAGCTTTACAAATATAAAACACTATACAAAGCTCCACGTTCTATGTGTATTGCTATTTAGAAAAGCAACTCTTATGCATTCATGTAGCCTAATAAAAGAATTACTTTGCAAAACATACAAAATACATGCATTATAAATAGTAGCTATTTAGATTATGACAGCAAAAACCATCTATTAATTTCCAACTAAAACCCTCTCTTAACTGAAACTTTATTTGTGAAGAAAGGGTTTTTCTGCTTAAAAAGCAACATTTAAAAAAAAAAGCTTAAAACCACTCATCTCGTCTAATCACTACTAGATGAGGTATTTGAGGCTTAGAAATTCCAAATTCATGAACTATAATGCATAGATTTGTAACTGTGTGGGCTTGAGAGGCATGTTTGGCTTTGTTCTGGATTGATCAGGGTGCAGAATTATTGCATACCCCTTGATTAAATATGTCAAATATTCAAAAAAGACTGTTTAATGTTACTAAGAATTTAATGTAAGAGAAAGATAGATTACATAAAATAACTATGAATGACAATGATAGTAATACTAGCTTTTATTGAATGCTTACTATGTGCCAGATACTATTCTAAATACTTGACATGCAATAATCCACTGAAATATATAATTTAAAACTAGGGAAAGTTGTTCTGAAGCATTTGGCCCAACAACAAAAACACAGCGAATTTTCTGCAACAGTAAAATTTCATATTGCAACTCTTTTAAATGAAAAACCTAAACTGTTCACTATGAAGTTTGATAGAATCAAAATATGGTACAGAAATACTGAGTCCTGAGGATGAAGTAATTCATTTAGTGTTTATTAGGTTCCTATTTAGTAATTACACGTAAACTAAAAATAATTTAACTGAAATGTTCAGTTATTCTGGGGGGGGGGAAGAGGTCAACTTCTGGAGCCTTACATTGACCTACCTGAAAAGGTTGTTTGTTATTGTAGGTCTTAAGCTCCTGATTCCCCCGACATGCTTCTTTTTAAAATCGATCCTTGCAGAAGCGAGAAATAAAAAAAAGCTTGTGACTTTTATGTCCTTGAAAAGAATATGTTTAGTTTCAGGACCTAATGGAGTTTTATTTTCCCCCCTCGCAGCTGCAAGAATCCATTTCAAATCATATCGGGTAACAAGGAGCTTATAGCCTACCATAGTAAACAATTGTAATAGGTCAGTTCTTATGTAGAGTTAAACCTGACTGATGTTTTAACATTTAAGACTGTTGAAACACACCCATTATTGTTCATTTAAAAATATTTGCTCACCTGCTTGGTGTTAATCTGGACTCAAAACTGTTGGCCTTCATGGTGATGGTATCAGTAAACAGCACGTCTTTTGCTGGAGATGCCAAAGCTTCAGAGTGAGATAAGGATGGATGCATTCTTTGCTGCTGTAATCTTTTCAATGTAGCGTAGCCAAAGGCATCTCTAGAACTTGTGTAACTGAAGTTACAATCTGCTAGACTTTTAATTGTAGCAATAGAGGGTGCTTTAAGTGACTGTGCTCTTCTAGGAAGTGTATGAGAAGACCCTGGAGGCACCAGGGACACTGAGTTTGATTTGGAGAGAGACAGATGGTTAGACTGTGGTGTCAAGTAGTGGCTTGTCTTAACAGTTTTAGTACTTACCACAGTACTCATACTTCCACAGTCTGTGTCTATAGTTGTAGCATCAACACCTACTGTCTCTCGTGAAGGACTTGAGCTCATTGAACTTATCCCACTCGTTGTAGTGTCTGTATTAAAACTTTGGCTACGGATCTTCATATGTGAGCTCGTTGAACTTTCTACAACTAACCTTTCTCGGCTTGTGTTTTCTCTGTGATTCTCTGTACCAAAACTCTTTGTGAATTTTAAGTCATTCTCTCCAATACTGGGAGTACTACCAGTGTCTTCAATGTGCTTATTCCCAACAAATGAAGTTTCTAATTGCAGTGTTTTCTGCACTGTGGATATAGGTGTGAAATCATCACTGTGATTAAAGTCAACACTGGGCTCCGTAAGTGTTCTGATTCGTCTGTTGTTGGTCTTATTTTCAGATGATAGTTTTCCTCCTTTTGGATCACTGCTGCTACGATGTTTTTTATTAGGCAAAGTAAGTGAATTTAAGATACGATTCTTCACAAGTTTACTAGAAGCAAAGAAAGGGAATGAATTTTTATCCTTTATGGGTCCAGGTCGGTCATAAAATGCTGGCTCTGCATCTTCATTGATGTCAAGGAAAAATGTACTGGTAGAGCTGCTACCAAACCGATCATCCTCCATTATGAACATACCTAAGATTGAAAGGTCAATTAGTTAAAGCACATGAGAAATCCATTACAACTATTAGTAATGTCACATTTCAGGAAAAAAAACTGTTTTACAATTTTTTCTAAGTAGTTATCTGGGGGGAAAAAATTAAAAACTAAAGCACTGAGCTACATGAAAAGTACTCCCTTAAAACTCAGTGACTGGATGTGAACAAAATAAAAGATTATGTCATTATGAGAATCTCTTGTTATTTCCCAAGAAACACTATAAAACTCACTATGGTATAGCATCAAGTTTCTTTTGATTTTCCAAATATTCAGGATAAATTACAGGAAAAAGGAGGCTTAAGTGTAGATGCTCAGTTGGCACAGATTCCTTGTGGTTCTTTTTCATATCACAATGCCAGGAGAAATAAATCTTATAAGAAATGAATTCCCAATCTTTAAATATATAATCAGTCCTCCACATCCATGGGTACTGTATATATATATTCAACCAATCATGGGTCAAATATATTCAGTACCTATACTAAAACATCTATAATTGTTTTGTCATTATTCTTTAAACAATCGAGTATAATACTTAATTTACATGACATTACATTAGGTATTACAAGTAATCTAAAGATGATATAAAGTAGATTGAAGAATTGTGTGGGTTATATGCAACTACTCTGTCATTTTATTTTAGGAATTTAACACCCAGGGATTTTGGTATGGGGAGAGGGTGGTATGTATCCTGAATTCTCCATGAATATGGAAGGATGACTGTACTTACAGAGAACCAAGTTACAACATTTAAAATTCATACTTAAGACCATCTAAATTCAGTGCTCAATGCTAACAGATCTAACATAGGTGTCTATCTATTTTATTCTACTTTTAAATTTCTGTTGAATAATTATAAACTACTTCAAACAAACTTATTTCTTTCCCCCCACCCAGGGTTTAGTTTTTTTTTTTTTTTTTATTCACATGTGCACACAAGGCTTGGGTCATTTCTCTCCCCTGCCCCCACCCCCTCCCTCACCACCCACTCCACCCCCTCCCTCTCTCCTCCACTCCCTCAACCCAGCAGAAACTATTTTGCCCTTATCTCTAATTTTGTTGAAGAGAGAGTATAAGCAATAATAGGAAGGAACAAGGGTTTTTGTTGGTTGAGATAAGGATAGCTGTACAGGGAGTTGACTCACATTAACTTCCTGTGTGTGGGTGTTACCTTCTAGGTTAATTCTTTTTGATCTAACCTTTTCTCTAGTTCCTGGTCCCCTTTTCCTATTGGCCTCAGTTGCTTTTAAGGTATCTGCTTTAGTTTCTCTGCGTTAAGGGCAACAAATGCTAGCTAGTTTTTTAGGTGTCTTACCTATCCTCACCCCTCCCTTGTGTGCTCTCACTTTTATCACGTGCTCATAGTCCAATCCCCTTGTTGTGTTTGCCCTTGATCTAATGTCCACATATGAGGGAGAACATACGATTTTTGGTCTTTTGGGCCAGGCTAACCTCACTCAGAATGATGTTCTCCAATTCCATCCATTTACCAGCGAATGATAACATTTCGTTCTTCTTCATGGCTGCATAAAATTCCATTGTGTATAGATACCACATTTTCTTAATCCATTCGTCAGTGCTGGGGCATCTTGGCTGTTTCCATAACTTGGCTATTGTGAATAGTGCCGCAATAAACATGGATGTGCAGGTGCCTCTGGAGTAACAGTCTTTTGGGTATATCCCCAAGAGTGGTATTGCTGGATCAAATGGTAGATCGATGTCCAGCTTTTTAAGTAGCCTCCAAATTTTTTTCCAGAGTGGTTGTACTAGTCTACATTCCCACCAACAGTGTAAGAGGGTTCCTTTTTCCCCGCATCCTCGCCAACACCTGTTGTTTGTGGTGTTGCTAATGATGGCTATTCTAACAGGGGTGAGGTGGAATCTTAGTGTGGTTTTAATTTGCATTTCCTTTATTGCTAGAGATGGTGAGCAATTTTTCATGTGTTTTTTGGCCATTTGAATTTCTTCTTTTGAGAAAGTTCTGTTTAGTTCACTTGTCCATTTCTTTATTGGTTCATTAGTTTTGGGAGAATTTAGTTTTTTAAGTTCCCTATATATTCTGGTTATCAGTCCTTTGATGTGTAGCTGACAAATATTTTCTCCCACTCTGTGGGTGTTCTCTTCAGTTTAGAGACCATTTCTTTTGATGAACAGAAGCTTTTTAGTTTTATGAGGTCCCATTTATCTATGCTATCTCTTAGTTGCTGTCCTCCTGGGGTTTCGTTGAGAAAGTTCTTATCTATACCTGCTAACTCCAGAGTATTTCCTACTCTTTCCTGTATCAACTTTAAGAGTTTGTGGTCTGATACTAAGATCCTTGATCCATTTTGAGTTAATATTGGTATAGGGTGATATACATGGATCTAGTTTCAGTTTTTTGCAGACTGCTAACCAGTTTTCCCAGCAGTTTTTGTTGAAGAGGCTGCTATTTCTCCATCGTATATTTTTAGCTCCTTTGTCAAAGACAAGTTGGTTATAGTTGTGTGGCTTCATATCTGGGTCCTCTATTCTGTTCCACTGGTCTTCGTGTCTGTTTTTGTGCTAGCACCATGCTGTTTTTATCGTTATTGCTTTGTAATATACTTTGAAGTCAGGTATCGTGATACCTCCTGCATTGTTCTTTTGACTGAGTACTGCCTTGGCTATTCGTGGCCTCTTCTGTTTCCATATAAATTTAATGGTAGATTTTTCAATCTCTTTAATGAATGTCATTGGAATTTTGATGGGAATTGCATTAAACATGTAGATTACTTTGGGGAGTATCGACATTTTTACTATGTTGATTCTACCAATCCATGAGCATGGGAGATCTCTCCACTTTCTATAGTCTTCCTCAATCTCTTTCTTCAGAAGTTCATAGTTTTCCTTGTAGAGGTCGTTCACATCTTTTGTTAGGTTTACACCTAGGTATATGATTTTTTTTGAGGCTATTGTAAATGGAATTGTTTTCATACATTCTTTTTCAGTTTGCTCATTGTTAGTGTATAGAAATGCTAATGATTTTTCTATGTTGATTTTATATACTGCTGCCTTGCTGTAACTATTGATGATGTCTAGAAGCTTCTGAGTAGAGTTTCAAACATATTTCAAAAGAAGGCAAAGTGAAATCCTAAATGAACTTTCATGCTGCATTTCTCTAATTCTAAGATGTGCCTTTTATATTGAATCTCTGCAAAATCAACATGCATCTTGCAATCCAATGTATTAGTTTAATAGGAAATATTTTTTCCTTAGTGTTACACAACAGTGTATCTTAGTTTGCTAAGGTATGTTTGATTAATGTATCTTTTTTGTTATTTTGTTATTTGTTTTTTGTGACAGTATCTTGATATGTAGCCCAGGCTGGTTCTAAACTCTCGGTCCTCTTGTCTCAGCATCCTGAGTGATGGGATTTATAGGCATGAGCCATCACACTCAGCTTGCATTATCCTCTTAAAAGAAAGAACCATATCTTAAGTTTTGTACATCTAACAGCATTTAGCACAGGGCTTGAAATCACAAATGCTTTTATGTATAGCTTCTTTCCAACAACCTACCTTTTACAAACCCACTTATTTATTTATTTATTTGTTTATTCTTTCATTCATTCCTAGTGCTGGGAATTGAACCCAGGGCCTCCTACATGACAGGCACATACTCAACTACTGACCTACATTCCTCATCCCTCCACTATTTTAAAATTTAGTGCTATGCTCAAAAATGAAAATGTGAATATATATATCTTTCCATACATACTCTGATTCAATAATCTCTACATTTGGAAATTGAGCAAAAAACAAAGTAAATGAAGAAAGCGGACAAATAAATAAATGTTAGGTTTGTCTCTTTACTGTAACAAAAAAAGGGAATTTGTTCTTCTGGCACATGGCTTATTATGTATCTCTGTACACAGGATTTTCCAAAAGCTATTTATAAAGCAAGGAGAGAGAACAATTTAGGCTGGTGTTCTGTGTTATGAAAAGACATTTATTTTCTAAGAGGCTATTTCTACCAAATGATTACCTTAAGAAAAAATAAATCTGGAGTGTAACAAATAATAAAGTTTTGAAATTAAAAATATAAATGTCAATGCTAATTCTATGTGAACCTATCCCAATACTCACTTGATGGTGCAGATTCACTTTCACTGTTATGTCTAGAGCTGGTTGACTCTGAGTTCAAACTTAGAGTGCTGGGGATAGATGAGAGTTCATTACAGAGTTGTTCCACATCATCTGGAACTACTGGCCACAGATGTTTGCGACTATGTCTCACAGCATCCCAGTTGTGACATTTTAAAATATCACAGCCTTGTTTGGTTTTAGCTATGAGTCCAAGTACATATACACAGGTCCTATATGTAAAAAGTGTCAGAATGACAGTTAATAATTCAAAACTGAGATTTCTTAAACATAGAATAGTTAATTTGCTATCTGTACATTTGTATTTTCTTTAAAAGCCGTTAAAATTGCTCAGTCTGTAGGAAACTATGTATTAAAACCAGTTAGGAAGAAACTAGCAGGAATAAAAACAGGTAAATCTTAATAAAAAATAATAACTACAACGAAAGGAAAGAACACAATGTGATCTTAGCAAAATATATTTATATTAGGTTTTCCAGTATAAATCTGGAATATATGGGCTTCTTTGTGAACACACACACAGTTTTCTCTGTTACTTGAAAGATAAACTTTAATACAATATTATAATAAAAAGGAATGCTAGTAACAGAGTTTATTAACTTAATGAATTTAAAAATCTTACACCATTAGAATTCATAGTGAATTAACAGTTACGAGCTATTAAATACTTTTGTCTTACATCTATTTGTGGACAAGAAATTTAAAAGATTTCTGGGGTAAATGACATACCCTCTGATGGAAAGAACCTCACACTGCTTTGCAAGTTTTAGTATATCTGGAATCACATTTTCTTCCTGTAGCAAATTAAGACCCCAATTTGATGAACCAATATTTCCCTGAAAGAAAAGAAAATACTTACATCAAACATATTTACCACAGTAACTCTGAAGAGATATGAAAAGCTACCAAGAAACAAATTTAAACCCATTTAGGAGAGAGGAAAAAAAAAATCTATATGAAAATTTCAAATAAGGAATGTTAAGAGTAAGGTAATGTTCTATTTGTTTTAGTAAGAAAACAAAACCCATAAAACTAATAGTTTAACCATCTACTTTTTCAGCATAAAAATTATTAAATTGACAGGAGCAAGCCTGGTCTTAAAATAGTAATCTAAGTACAAGTTCAAACAAAGCAATCTGAATTTACATAGTATTAATGGAAAAAATGAAAAGAGTTTAAAAGCTGCAAAGATCTTACAGAAGTATTTATTACAAACCAAGGCCCAAAGAGAGGCTTTCAGTTTTTTAATTTCTTCCCACTTATCCAAATCTGGTGTACGAACATTGTGACACAGTTCTGTTATGATATTCTGGAGAAAGAAAGAAATATCATGTAAGTAACATTATGTTTTTAACATATAATTTTTAATATATTATCTTATGAAACCTATTTAAAATTTGCTTTTAGTCATTTTTGCATATTTAAAATGCTAAAGTAATTTTATGTAAAATTTCTTAGGAGATTACATTTGCGCACAGGTTCTGAGTTCATACTCTAGACTTAACACTAATTAGCTGTATGGTCTTCAGAAAGTTACTTAACCTCCTCATGCCTTGGTTTCCTAATCCCTAAAATAGGGATAAAAATGGTATTTGTTGCTTAGTTCAATAAATTATTACATATAAAGTGCTTTAAAAAGTCATTGGCACCTAGTATGATTTTACCATACTATGATGATAATGACCAAAAATTTAAATTTTTAGTGATTTATTTTCAAATATTACTATAATGATATCTACCCAAATACTCTTCATAGACATAACATAAAAACACATGAAACTAGAGAGTATATTTATGCAAAACTTTGGTTTCCGGAGATGAACATTAATACAAAATGGAACTACAAAGTGGCACATTCCTTAATCCCAGCACTTGATGCAGGGCTCAGAGCCTGAAGCCAGCCTGGGCTATACAGTGATATTCTGACTCAAACAAACAAAAAACAAAAGAGGCTAAATTGGCTAGATTACTGTTGTATACATATATAAACACACACATATATACATACACACACACACACATATATATACATACACATACACACATTTTTACAATTACTTATTTCTTTTTTTCTTTGGCAATCCTGAGGTTTTAACTCAGGCCTTCACACTTGTTAGGTAGGTGCTCTACCACTTATGCCATGCCTTTTTAATTACTTATTTCTCGAATAAGAGAAAAGCTGTATTTATTGAAAACACCTAGTTACAAGCCATAAATGCAGTGTGTCCAAGCCCATTACATTCCATGAACATATTATATGAGAATTAGGAGGCATTCCTAAGCAACAACCTTTAATTTGTTGTTCTTCGAGAATAAATGAATCTGTATCAGGTTCAGTTTCACTTCCCCATGAAAGGATAAAAGAAACTTAGTTTTTCAGTATATAAGGAGATTTTAATTTCTCCAACAAGCTATAAAAAGAAGAAACACTGGTTGCTTACTCTGCAAAACAAATTAGCTATTCAAGAAGTAGCACACATAGGGAAATGCATGCATGCCATTAACATATCTAAGGATTAGAAACATACAATGTCTAGGTAAATTATAAGAGAGATGACTTCAAATAAAAAGGTCAATGAGATCCCATCTCAATAAATAGGCCAGGTGTGATGGTTTATAACTGTAATCCCAGACACACAGAAAATATAGAGGTATAAGGCTGGCCAGAGGCAAAAACTTAAGAACCCATTGAAAAAATAACTAAAACAAAAAAGGGGTTGGTGATACTTCTCAAGTGGCAGAACACCTGCCTAGAAAGCATGCAGTCCTGACTGAGCTCAAAACCCTCCGAACCACTGAAAAACAAACAAGCAAAAAAAAAAAAGGAATTGTACTTTTGACTCTATAGTTTTTAAGAAATTTTTTGCAAAGGTAATATTTTAGCAATACTGAGATTTTTATTACTATCATAATGACTTAAAGTAAGCCAATTATATTTTTACCTGTACTTCCAATAAATGGCAGCCTGTTTTGTGGTGTACCAGTTGTCCATAAAGGTGTACAGGCAGGTAGACATGAGGACGTTGCAATCTATTATAATAAAGATAATTGAGATAGCTATTGGTGCACATAAATATGCTAATTAAAACAAATGATTATTAATGTGAATAAATAAAATTTGATGAAATTGCCCAACATAATTAAAAATAGGGAGCTGGGAAGAAACAAGAACTTTTCCTAGAAAAGTAACAGTTTATCAGGTCTCAAAGTACTAGGAAGAAAGCGAGGGCTAGAAAAGTAGACTGAGGGTAAGAATATGAAGTGTATCTAAGTACTTTACTACAAAATATATTCCACATGTTAAGTATGCCAATAGAATTTCTGGGCAATAAATACTGTGCAAAGAGGTTTCCTGTATCAGTGCACGAAAAAGAAAACTTTCAAAAATCACAATTATAAACTGGTTTTAAGTTTGATACTTGAGGTCTAATAATAAATTTTGCTATGTCTGGACTATATACCTTTGGTTACTTCGACGAACATAGTTATCACCATCGATAGGTTTCCGGTAAGTAGTAAGTGCTTCGTTAAGTTG
Organism: Castor canadensis; assembly: GCF_047511655.1. Classification (NCBI taxonomy): domain Eukaryota; kingdom Metazoa; phylum Chordata; class Mammalia; order Rodentia; family Castoridae; genus Castor; species Castor canadensis. Next base: position 143,468,729 of record NC_133391.1, on the reverse strand, counting down.
TTCCTCAATCAGGTCAACGTATTTTGAATTATATTCCTGCAAGATAATATTGTTTGATTGTATACAGTATCATCATGATATTCATTAAATTCATGTCAGGTACTTAGCAAACCACAGGAACATTAACATGGGAAAAATAAAAAGAACATGTTCAGAAAGTAACAAACTTTTGGAAAAGGTAAAGCGAATGTTTTTTTATATCCAAAAGCTTTCTGCTTATATTTTCTTCCCTTTGCAATGAACATTTTGGGGTCCAAATAACTGAGTAAGTAACGTTATTCATCTTATTTGAATTCTCATCTATATAAAAAAAAGCAAGTTTCTTAATACTAGACTCTGAAGATATTTACTAGAAATTTTAAAAAAGAAACTAACTGAATTTTATCATCTTAGTACCTTTTAGTAAGGTACCTTTTGTCACTGATTTAAACCAGGCTAAAAGTAAAAAATATTTCCTACTAACACTTGAAAAACTTCTATTTACATGCTTTAACTAGAAGTCAATCAATCACACTAGAATCTTTATTACAAAAGTTCTCTTCTTCAAAGTGTAGAATGGAATTGGTGGAAGTCTGTATTTTAGCAAAATTTATTTATGAACACTGTAATATAAATTTCATATAATTCTTATTTGCCACAAAATACTATTTTTTGATTTTTTTTCAATTGTTTAATAACATGAAAATCATGCTTAGGTCACACAAAAACAGGCAGTAGGCTATATTTGGATTGAGGGATCATTTGTCAAACTCTGGCTTAACAACATCTCAGGTGTAAATGGTCTCAATAAAATAATTAATAATGAATTAAGAAAATGTGGTGTTTATATAGAATGGAATTTTATTCAGCCATAAACAAGAATGAAAGTTGTCATTTGTAAGTAAATGAATGGAACTGGAGAACATCATCTTAAGTGAAGTTAGCCAGGTTCAGAAAGCCAAAGTCCACATTTTCTCTCATATGTAGAATATAGACTCAATATAAATACAAGCAACATCATGAAAAACAAGTCATGCTAAGGGGAAGTCACATATGAGAGAGGGAGGGTAAAAGAAGGAGGTTAAGATGAATATGGTTGATATACTTCCTATATAAGAATGAATATAGAATTTTTAAACCTGTTGAAACCAGCATAAGAAGGGGACTAAGGTGGAAAGGAGAAAAAAAAGAGGGGATGAATCAATTCAGATTATAGTACATATATACGTAGAAATGTCACAAAGAAACAACGTGTATAGCTATCTTAAACAAAAATGTCTTTTTTTTTTTTTTTACATAAACAGAGAACAAGAAGGTAAAACAGGTCCTGTCTGGGGATCTGGTACCAGCTGGAGGGGTGAGGATATAAGGAAAGGGAATAAGAGAATGAATATGGTGGAAATATTACGTGTTCATATATGAAAATGGAAAAATAAGTCCTGCTGAAACTACTCCAAGAATGGAGAGTGGTGGAGATACAGGAGAATGATGGAAGGGTGAATTAAACTATGATATATTATAAAAACCTTGAAAATGTCACAATGTACCCCCAGTACAACAATATAATTAAAAAAAAAAAAAAAGAGGAACAGGCTCCAGTAGCTCCTGCCTGTAATCCTAGGTACTCCGGAGGCAGAGATTAGGGGGATTGCAGTTCAAAGCCAGCCTGGGAAAACAGTTCACGAAACCCTGTCTTGAAAAAGATCATCACGAAAAAGGATTAGTGGAGTGGCTCAAGGTATAGGCCCTGAGTTCAAACCCCAGTACCACAAAAAAAGAAAAAAATAACAAAAAGTTGAAAGATACATGACAGGTTATGGATTTTGTGTAGCTAAAAGTAGGCAAATGATCAAAGATGTCCAGGTCTAATTAATAATTGTCAAATTTAGGTATCCTATTGATAAGTCTGCTGTTGTTGGCATAAATAATACAGGCATATACATAATAACAAATGGAAAGAAATTACAGTATGTCTACCTTATTTGTGAATTTATTATGTGACTGTGGTCACATAGGATAAAAAGTAAATCTCAGTAACAAAAATTTTAAATTCCTGCACATGCATTACACAGCTAAATTGATAAAGAGAATCTATCAGTCAGTCCCACAGTATCATTAGTTGTGTTTAAATCACAGTGTGATCTGCTGAGTGCTTCTCTTTCATTTTGTGAAAATGTGCCTCCCCAAAAGCAAATCATGCCCCTAAAGCAAGGTAAAAGTTATGGTAATCCTCCCAAGCCAAAAAGGGCACATGATATACTTAAGTGACGAAGTCTAAATTTTAGATTTGCTGAAAGGCTGTGGGTCTTTAGTGGAAGTTGGGTGATGTTATGAGACAAAAAAAAAAAAAAAAAAAAAAAAAAAAAAAGAATCAAGCATCCACAGTACTTGAGTTAAAGAGCATGAAATAAGACCTATTTTTTGGTGAGCAGTATTAATGTGTACAATAGTAATTTTTCTGACAATAATATAATATAGCATACTCCATGAAGATTAAGTCACAGACACTCAGGTCTACTGTATGTTCAGAATAGGTAAATTTGAGCAATTTTAGAGTTCTGAACTCTATGCATCCCGAGCATTCATTTGAGGTTCTTCCTCAACAGCAGTCTCCTTGGAACCATATACTCATAGATACCAATGGTCTACTGTATTTGCATTTAACCATAATTTTTGATCCCAATCAATTTATTGGTAGAAAGTACTTAGGAAGTAATGTTCCGCTGTAGAAAAAGAGGAGGCAATCTGTCCTAGATACTTTTTTATTGTGGTCACATGAGTATCTACAGGACACATCTATGTGGCCGAGTACAATAAAACCACATCAGTCCACTGTATAGCCAACCTGAAAAGTTCACAGCTACCCTGAAAGTCAGCTGTCTGGGATAGCTGAAATGAAAAGGAAAGAACAGAGTGATTTTCTCCTATCTTCAAAATGACTTACATAGTTCCCTAGGGAATCTTCTACTTTTCTCACAGGAACAGCTGTCTACTTCTTACATGCTATTATTCTCTCCCTTCCCAGGAATCCACTTCATCAGCTTTGTCCCCTCTCTAATTGCTAGTCTCGCTTGCCTCATTAGGTCTTTCTCCTTGGCTCAAAATACATTCTAATCACCTCAATCTTTTTAGTAGAACCTAGCAAGTGTGAAGCGCTGAGTTTGTTCAAACCTTTGTACTGCAAAAAAGAAAATTCACTCTTTTTTTTTTTTGGTGGGCCTGGAGTTTGAATTCAGGGCTTCAGCTCTTGCAAAGCAGGCACTCTACTGCTTGAGCCACACCTTCAGTCCTTTTGCCCTGGTTCTTTTGGAGACAGAGTCTCCCAAACTATATGCCTGTGTCAGCTTCAAACCACGATGCTCCAGATCTCAGCCACCACACAAGTGGCTAGGATTATAGGCATCAGCCACCAGCACCCAGCAGAAAAATCCAATCTTAAAAACAAAAATAAGTTTGCCCTTGCTCAGTTATTTTCAAACTCCATCATCTAGGATAAATTAGTTTACTCCTTTCAGACTCAATGTTTTCATTCACAAATTAGAAATAACAGAATGTATTTCATAATACTATTGCGAGGATTAAATGAAAGAAAAGTCCTAAGCACAATGCAAACTGTAAATTCCCTTCCCTTCATTGTAGTTTGAGAGAGTGGATTATATTGTTAATATTTTTAAACCTGCCATTTACTGCCTATAAATCAGTATTATTTCTAACTGTTTACTAAAACTGCTCTCTTATAATTGACCAAAGACCTAACTGTCTAATTTAATAGCTTGTTTTCCAGTATTTGATTTCTGTAAACCCTTACAAATCAGGATGTACTCTATAGTGAAAATGTTTCTGTCCTCTCTTCTCTGTGCACTTGTGGCCTCATTCATTTCAGGTTTCAACTCTACTATATACTGATAACTCTCAAACTGCCATCTCTACAGATATGATTTCCAGATGTATATTTCAAAACACTCTCTGGATACAATCTACTTGGTCATCCCACAGGCAACAGAGTTCAACACATTCAAAATTTATTATCTACACCCTACAAACCACCTTTTGTAATCACAATGTCTTATTGATGACTCATTATACAGTCAGTCATTAAATCAGAAACATGGTAAGTTAAGCAGGATCCTTGATCCACTGTATACAACCAGTTCACAAACTCTTGTCTATCTTATTTAAAAAGTACCCAGAAGCTGGGCACTGGTGGTTTACGCCTGTAATCCTAGCTACTTGGGAGACTAAGATCAGTAGGATCGTGGTTTGAGGCTAGCCTGGGCAAATAGATGGCAAGACCCCAATTCCAAAACAACCAGAGCCAAAAGGACTGCAAGTGTGGCTCAAGCAGTAGAGCCTGCTTAGCAAGCTCAAAGTCCTGTGTTCAAATTCTAGTCCCTCACCCAAAAAGGCCTAGAGTATGTCCCACTGCCTATGCAATTTCACTATCTCTAAAGTTCAGGACCTCATCAGAATATTGGTTATTATCTAGTGTCAGGATTCCCAGACTTTTCATGATGATCAAGCCTTCAGTTCTGCACCACAACCTGTCATGTTTCTAAAGCACATTTTTGACTGTGATAACTCTTTGAAGACTTACAATGGTTCTCTACTATGTATACAACTGAGTCCCTTAATAGGGCATATTGTAGCTTATAAATCCTTCCACCATCTAGTTCTAATTTTGTCTTCATCTTGCCATTCACACTTATTCTAGCCTCAACTACACTGGAATATGATTTTTTTCACAAGTCTATAACATTTCAATGATATACACAGATTTTTCTCTTCCCTATTCCTTGAAGACTCTTTCTACAATTTATTTGCTTCTTACTCCTCAGGAGTATTTCAAACATCCACTGAGCCTATCAAACTTTTTTTTTTTGATCACTAATGCAGAATCATTAATCTAATCTTTATGTCTCTTTAAACACTTGCATATGTCTATTACAGCACTTATATTTTGTATCCACAAACTTAAAAGCACTATATCAGATTTGTTAAGTAACTTTCCAATATTATAATTTGTGTAAAAAGGAAATCAACTTCATTAAGGTGACTGGTTTAAATATCATATATTTAAGAAATAAAACTATCTAAAACTATCGGGTCTTAGTTCTGATTCATTAATTACTAGAAGACATACATAACTGCAATTGTATGCTTTAAAATTTTAGCATGCTTAACAAGTAATAGTCTCTCATGAAATATGCTTGAATATAGACAATATAAATAACATGTAGCTATTTAAACAAAGGAGACATGATAAAGGTAGGAAATCTAAAACTCACTTATATTGGTATGGATCATTCTGAACATGGTTTTTCAAGACATGTTGATAATTTAAAATGCTTCAAACAAAATAATGAAACCATGGGGATAAAAACCTAAAGACAGGAAGCTGTCTAGTATCTAGCTTCAAACTACTTCCTTCTTAGTAGTTTTTCTTGCTACTTATTTACTACCTATTATACCAAGAAATTTGTTCTCAGATTTATGTAAAATAGCATCTAACATAAGGCTTAATTAGAAGAGTCTATCTAAGTGGAACACCTTCAATCTTCCTTCATTTAGAACAATTATTTTAGTTTTGGCATAAAAGTATCCTACAAGTTTATAGTGTGTAGAAAGGACCCAAGAACAAAGAAATGATAAATAGTAGTGTCAACAAAAAATTATACCAGGAAAATATAAAATCAATTGAAGTTAAAGCAAACTTTCAAAAAAAATGTACACAAAGTCAAGAGTTCATAAGCAATATAAGTATTAGTAGAAAATTACATAGAATTTAGGACTTGACTTCCTATGGATGTTTAAATAACTTAAATGTTTTCCAATATGAATTTACCTTGTGCCACTTTTCCAACTGTTTTGCTACATAACCCCTTTCATTCAGGTAGGAAAATCCTTTTGGAATGGAGAGAAATCTGTAAATTAAAACAAGCCATAGTTTAAACACTGAGTCTGACAATAAAAAGTTTTACAGCTAAGACAGCTAAAAATTTTTTTCCTTCAGAAGCTGGAAGACTTTAGGAACAGTTCTCTAAAATGAAAAAAAAAAATGGCAATTTAAATTACTAAAATTTCAATTACAGATAAATTTTCACAACCTTTGCAAAAACACACGAACCCAATGTCAATGAAGAAAATGTCATGAAAAGCATGAGACAAAGAAATGTTAACCACATACCATTGAGAAAAACAACGAACAGCTTCAGTATTGACAGGATGTCTAAGATTCTAAAATAGGCCTGTTTCTGATGTTAAAAGATAAACTCTTTCTGACTGCTTCCCATTCAGATTTGATATGGCTTTAATATACAATCCAGAGAAACACAACAGAAAATATAACCACCACAAGAAAACTTACTTAAAATTTACCTGAGCAGAAGAAGTAAACCCTTGTCCCCAAGGTGAGATAAAGCTGGCTTCATCTGAATAAGAGCATGAAGATTTGCCTGAAGAAGATAATTAGGCAAATTAATACTTGCACATTTCTTAAAATGCCATCATATATAGTATACTTTCGTAATTATCTATCAAAATTGAACATTTTAAGAAAAATTCAGCCTATTTCATTATCAAAAAAGTAAACCTTCACCTTGTCTTCACAAGCTTCATCAAGGATATCCAAAGCTTCAGAAGAAATTGTTTTGTTTTTATCATGTAGCTGAGTCACTAGTAACTCGATTCCCCAATTATTGAAGAATTCAACATTGGCTCTCAATAATACCCTTAAATGTTTTGTTGCATACAGCCTGCAAGCCTATAAAGATAAACAAACACATTAAATAAAGAAAAACGACAAAACTTCACCATGACTAGCCTATTTGATTTTGTCTTGGAGACACGCTACTTTGAAAAAGACAGACCAACTGGAATTGATATAAATTTTTACTGTTAGTGAAAATTTAAAAAAAAGTCCCTTCACAGCTTCATTCTGTTTTAAATTTTTAATGTATTTTTATTAGTGTATATTCATTGTACAAAGGGGTTTCACTGTGGTATTTCCACACAAGCTTCATTGTTCTGATAGAAAAATACAGGTACCATATGGAGCCACTCAGAGAAACTAAAGTTTTCAAGTAAACTCAATTTCCATCACATATTCTTAGAATTTATAATTATATTTAGTTTAAAATTTATAAAGTATTATACTAAGTTAGTGGTTATAAAAATAGTTTTATTGCCTATGTTATACTCACATCAGTAGCTGCTGTCAGGATTTTCGAAAGAATAACTCTAGCTAATCCATCTCTGCTATAGTCTAAGCTAGAAACAGTCAGTTTTAGCAAGTGATCTTGGTTTTTCAAGGAGCAAAGATTAAGGAGACTAAAAGAAAGAAAATAATTAAGATTAAAAATTATTACACTGATTCATGAATTCAACAATTTTTTCCAACTTTATTGAAATATAACTGATACATAAAAATTATATTATTTAAGGTATATAGTATGATTTGATTTGTGAAACGATCAAATTAGTTTAACACATCCATCACCATACACTGTTATCAATTTGTGTGACATCAATTTGTGTGTGGTGTGGTGTGAGGGCAATTCAACAAATATTTTTAAGTTGTTAATGTACTTCTGAAAGAAAGTAGTTAATGACAAATATTACAAAACAAGAATATCAAAGCATCAAGACAACTCTAGCCTTTTTAAAAATAAAACTTACCAAACTTCATGTACTAGGAATAAAAAGCATACCATGTTACCACATTGGCAGGAGGACTGTGAGTATGAGGTCAGCCTGGCTACATTGAGTTCCAGGCCTGTTGGTGTTACATAACAAGACCTTACCCTCAGAAAAAAAAAAAAAATTAGGTTATTTGTAACAGAGTCTCGGGATGCTCACCACTGAAATACACTGCATTTTTCCAGCATTTTGACTCCATGAGGGTGGCAAGAAAGTGTTCCAATAAATAAAAAGTAGTGTTGACTAAGGGTGGTCAATAAGCCATTATTCTGAAGACTTCTTTCAGGTTTCATTCCAGATGAGGCATTGAGCCACTGCACAATATCCTTTACTAGATCTTCTAAGTATCCTTGTCCATCCTATAATTAGAAAATCAACTTTAGTCAGGTACAGAAAAGTGATGATGAGTTAGTAATAACAGATATCAATCAATGAGTATATATTGTTTTTAATCCCATTCAACACAATGCTATCTGGAGACAGTCTTATTTTCATTTTACAAAGAGTAAACCAGGTCAGATAACTCCCCCAAAGTCTCATAACTAGCTAGCGACTAAGTTTGGATTGAAATCTACATGTGAGCTTTTTTCCTATGTTTCTAAATATAATTTATGCCTACTCAGAAATAAAACAGAGGGACAAGGGGAGAAAATTCAATTAAAAAAACACTTGCTCTGAAAAATATTCAGAGTACATACCTCTTCGGACTCAAGAAGAAATTCTGTAAACTGGCAACCAACAACTGTGAGCTGCTTGGACTTGGCAAAATCCAGATCCAGATTGGCATACAATTTACTGCTGGGCTTGTAAAAATAAAGAAGTCTTCGTACAAACCTAAGATCAAAATAAAATCATAAAGTGAGAAGCCAAATAATTATTAAAGAATCTTGACAATATGTTATGACAGAAGAAGTCTTTTGGGTATTTTTAGGGTCTCAACTACTGGAATAAATGGGAAGAAATTTAATGAATATATTTGGTACATTTCACCAAAAGTAAAAAAAAAAAAAAAAATCACAACAAATATCTTCATGGAATAAGAATTTTTATACTAGGATGCTTAAAAGAAAAAGCAAAGACAAAAAATGCTAGTTGCAAAAAGACAAAGATATGAAGAATATAAAGTTGGACAAATCTAAGGAAGGCACTTACAGGTAAATTTAGACAAGTGAATTTCTGGACACAATTTGTAATATTTCAGTAACTTTCAAGATCGTATGCTAAGCTTCCATTTAATTTAGTTCAATTTAAGTTCACATATTACAATCTAACCAAATAGAGGTAGCCAGGTCCAGAAGTTAGGAAGACAAATGTGACTAAGACATTGTTTCTGTTCACAAGGAATATGGAAAGTTACTAGCAAGCTTCTTTATTTCAGTGCAATTCATATGTTCTGTATATTTCTCAAAACTTTATATACAGATATTAAGTTGCATATCAAGAAAGATGAATACAATTCTAAATATGTTAATGATATGAATTTCTCCAACATAAAGTAAGATGCTCTATCTAATGAGAACATTACCAGTAGCAAGTTAGTTGAAAACTCCAGAATTAAAAAAAACATGACTATACTAGAAAAGAGCATAGAAGCTTGAAGTGTTTTATATGTTACAAACATCAGTATGTTTTACAGATGGACTGTGTGGTTAAGGTCAGTTTCAAGAGGAAGAAAAGTGAGTAACTCTTTACAATCAGATGTAAGTGGACATCTTATGACACTTATTATGGACCTCTTATTATGTCATCCTTATACATTAGGGTCAAATCACTACACCGTTGATTACCACAATTTAAGAAACTTTTATCTCAACAACTTTGATCCAAAACTAAAATCAGATATAGAGAGAACAAAACTTATTGGTGGGTCTGTCTGAAGGGACTACAGGAGGTGGTGGGGGGAGACAATGTCAGAGAATGAAAAATATTGAAACAGCCCATCTGTAAATAAATGTAACGTAATGTGCTGTAAGCTGCTGAAAAACAGGGGAACACAAAAGAAAGAGTAAGTAATGGGGGAGGTGTTAATCTGATTAAGGCATGATATATACAAGCCTGAAATGCCTAGGTGAAACCTCCTTGTACTATCAATGTACATTCTAAAAAAAATAAAAGACAGACAGGCAGGTCAAACAGATCTTTTCCAGGATTAGGTACAAGTGGGTGGGGAGAGGGCATAAGGAAAGGGTGAATGAGGGTGAATATGGCAGATGTAATTTTTATTCATATGTGAACACAGAGGAATGAAACCTGTTGAAATTGTTCTAAGAAGGAGGGGAGGAGGGATTAAATCTAAGATGTATTGCAAGCACATATGTAAATATTACATATGTAAATAGCACATATGTAAATATACAACTATTACAGGCTAAAAAAACCCCACTAAAAGTGGAGTATGAAAACAACTAGCTAATGTATTGATTATAAAACTACACATAAAAATGTAAAAATGTACCTACTGAACACTAATTATTAGAATGTACCACTTATGTAATATTAAAACATTACTTATAGCAGACATTAGGCATAATCCAAATCTATGTTTTTAAAATTAATTGCACAACAGTTTCTACATACCTGTGCAATTGTTCATCCTTATAGTTTCTTAGATTTACATTTGGCCACTAGAAAAACACAATATATTACATTACATATATATTTACCAACTTCTAAGCACATAACTGTAATACATTATAATTAATAGTAAAATGAAAACAAGCCATCACCATGGAGTATTTTGTCATACCTTAAGAATGGTCCCTATAAGATTCCAATTCCATTCAAGATTCTCTTTATGTTGAAGGACTTGGCTATCCCTAAGGTTCATTAAAAGAGCCTCTTCTGTATCCTAAATCACCAAATAGTAAATTGGCAATTAAGATATATTGTCCTCACACCAGAAATCGAAGTTCAAGTTTTAAAAATGAAAAGAATTTTCCTTTAAGGACAGATCATCAAAAAGCCTTAATTTTAAAAAGTAATAAAAACCAAGCTCTAAATTGCCTTGTCATGGCAAAAAAACAGGAAGTCACTTAAAAATCCACATGCATGAATGTAACTGCAAAACAAAGATGAGAGCATGTACACTAAAATGAAGTAGTTAAGAATTAGGAAACTGAGCCAAGTGCTGGTGGTTAACGCCTGTAATTGTTGCTACTTGGGAGGCTGAGATCAGAAGGATCACAGTTCAAAGCCAGCCCAGGCAAACAGAGAGACCCAGACTCCAAAATAAGTACAGCAAAGTGAACTGGAGGTGTGGCTCAAATGGTAAAGCACTTGTTTTGCAAGCTCAAAGCTGAGTTGAAATCCCAGCCCCACCAAAAAAAAAAAGGAATTAAGAAACTACAAATTAAAAATCAAGATTTCATGTCAGTACCTTAAGGACAAATATATCTTTTTGAACGCGAAGATACTGATCCCGTTTCTGGTGTGTTGCGATTGCTTTCTGAATAATGTGATCTAAATGAAGGCTATAAGGCTTAGGTCCTCGTTTCTTCATTTCATGGAAGCGTTTTAAACAGTTCAGTGCTGCACTGGCTCGCCTAATGAAAATAAAAATAATACTGTAGGCAAGACTAGCATAATTTTAAAGTGATGGCTTTGGTAAATTATTAAAACCTAATAATTCAAGGATAGAGATTACTTATTAAGAAGGTGAACTTTTTAGACTTAAACATATACATACTAATCTTTCCTTCTAAGGTAGTGGGCCCTATAGCTAGTTTTCAGAATCTCTTCCCCAAGGTCAAATACCTATTTTTCTGTATTTTCCTACAAAACTTCAAATTTCTAAAGCTCTGCTCTTTGCATAAAGGTCCACTTGAAAATGATTTTTGCTTACAGCATGAAGAGGCTGCAGTATAAATTCACTGTCCACTTGCAGAATCAGTGACCCCAGTATCAACTGAATATTCTCTATTTTCTACATTGATCTGTAACTACAAATGGTATATTCAAACAATTATGTCTAATTTCTTTTTTACATAAAAAGTGCAGCTTTCAAGAATTTTGTAGCAATCAAGTTTGAGCTTCAGAACTTCTGGTAAACAGAATTTTGAAACCTTGGGATGTGTTCCAATTGGAAAGTAGTGATGTAAGCCTAGAGACTGAACTGAGATGTATGCTTTTAATTTAATAGTTTGATACTTCTATTAAACAATAGTATTTCTATTGACAGAATCAAAACTTACAGATTATTATTTTTATAGTATTATTATTTATTTCTAGTAAGGTCCATATGTTTTCTTTTGCTTTTACAAAGCTAATTAAAACTTTAAAGAATGTATTACAACTGTTAACAAAAACCCAAAGCTCTGAATAAGCTACATTTCACTTTTATTATCAAAGAAGAAAAATGGTTCACATATATAACTTTTCTGATCATAATAGAAAAAAAAGAAGAAGAAAACAAAAGGAAAAGGAAAGACATTCCTGGCAGAAATAATCTTCATCAAGAAAAAAATATTCTACTAGCCCTTCCTACTTAATGCTTTTGTCTTTTGTATGTTACATTCTATCACTAGCACTGAAATTTCAGAAGAGCTGGTTACACAGTTATACTATACTTTTGTGTATAAATTCTGTTTGCAGTATTTCCTTTAGTATTAAGAGATGAATTTACTGCTATTGCTGTAGTATGGGTTACTGAAGTCCAACAGTTTTTTTGTGTGTGTGTGGTAGTGGGGGTTGAACTCAGGGCCTACACCTTGAACCACACACACCAGCCCTTTTTTTGGTAATAGGTCAAGATAGGGTCTCATGAACTATTTGCCCGGTTGGCTTCGAACTTTGATCCTCCTGATTTCTGCCTTCTGAGTAGCTAGGATGACAGGCGTGAGCCACCGGTACCCGGCAAGTCCAACAGTTTTAACCAGACAAATCACAGAATACACTGGTAGTCTCTGTGTGCTAAAAATCTGAAATAATTTACAGGGTCTAAACTGCTGCTCAAAATATTTTAAAAAATCCAACCCTCTCCTTCTCAACCAGCATTTTTGATCACGTGGTTAAAAAGTGAGTCAATGTTCTTGTCCAGAATCACAGTAGAAAAAAAGGTTATTTTACCAATCCAAATAATTTGTATCCTAAAATTCAAATAAACATTTTAGGAACTATTAATTTTTCCTCTATCTGTACAGTTTCCCTAAAGACTATCCAAGCATAGCCTATTTGTAATATTTTGTTTAAAAAAATAAAGAGAAGTTAATCTTAAGCGGATGTTAACTATATCAACCAATCAAAGCTTAGCTAGAGCTCTGATACTTACAGCCTCTTTTCCTTGGGGATATCAAAGGATGCAGCCATATTCATTAGGGTTGGCAGGCAGTGCAAATGATGGCTATGTGAATGAGGAAGAATTGTGTTTGCCTAAAATGAAAACAAAATTTTATGAGATTGTGGAAACAGAAATACTACTGATTATATAAAGAAACAATATTATATTTAAGACCATTAAAAACTCTGAGGTTTTTCATGAAGTTAACTTAATTTTCCCTAACACATACTTATAATCTTTATCTATTTTTAGTAAGCATGAGATATTATAAACATAAAGATACAAATATACACTAATAAAAATAGTGATTTTCATAGGTCACTTATTATATATAATTTAAAGTAGGGTTTCTAAGTGGAACTCAATTGAACTCAATTGTTTTTTTTCTTGGTGGGACTGGGGTTTTGACCTCAGGGCTTTGCACTTGCAAAGTAGGCACTCAAACTCTTAAGCCACACCTCCAGTCCATTTTTCTCTGGTTATTTTGGAGACAGGTCTTGAGAATTATTTGCCCAGGCTGGCCTTGAACTACAATCCTCAGTCTCCCAAGTAGCTAGCTAGGTTTATAGGCATGAGCAACTGGTACCCATCTAAATTGAACTCAATTCTCACATGACCTAAAAGGATTTCATATCAGAGCACTGCTTTCAAAATTTATGAGTTGACATTTAAAGTTTTAAAGACCACTTTCTCAGGTGTCTTTAAATAAGAAATCTTTAAATAAGGAACTTATGAACTCCTGCTTTACAAGCAAAATCTCACCACCAATCCTGCTTTCTACCAGTGAAAAAAAATAAATTTATTACATGTGGAAAATAGAAGATATAAAAATAATAAGCAATTAACCAATACTGGATACTTAGATGCCAGCTTTTATATTTCAAAAATCATAGAATTCCATAGGAAAAAGGAAAGAGATTAAATTTATAGAAAGATTAGGGCTGGCAGAATGGCTCAAGAAGTAGAGTGCCTAACAATCAAGTGTGAAGTGCCAAGTTCAAACCCCCTTATCACCAAAAAGAAAGAAAAATACTGATACCCTTGTAGAATGATATCTTAAAAAGTGAATACAGATAATCAGACCTGAGACCTTGCAATACTACTTAATTCTTTCACAGATGGGTTGAAGGAGAACAGACCAAGTGGCTGAATAATTCATTGATAAAAAAGGTAACATTTACTCTGTTTACTTCTTTTTACCTCACTCACATACACAGCACAGCTGGTACATAGGGGAAAAAATAAGGTAAGAGAAGAGAGGAGGGAACAGAAACAGCAAAAATAAATTAAAAAAATACTCTGCCAATAATAGTAAGCCATAGCATAATTTTAAAAGATCTGTCGTACAGCTGGTCGAGTGGCTCAAGTGCTAGAGTGCCTGCCTAGCAGGTGTGAGGCCTGAGTTCAAACCCCGAGTACTACCATACATTCACTTCTTAATGAGTTTCAAGTTGTTTTTTTCCTCTTTCTTTTTTTATTAGTATTTTATCAACTAACAGGTGAATAAAAAATATGTATTTCTATCATGCAGAGTTCCCTCTTTGGTTAACTTGCTGGGAGTAGAGAAGAACCAAATTACTTTTCTTACTAATATTTTAAAATCATGGCACTACCCATCCCACAACCAATGGATTCTAATCCTTTGAACCTCGAAATGTTGTTTACAGAAAACACTGACATTCAAACAAGACAATTATATTTAGAATTTTTGCATAAAGCTTTCTAAAATTCAGGCTGTAACTACAATGTATTGATTACATTTCTGGCTGACTAAAGCATTATCTATAGTTTGCAATTTTAATTTCCTGCTTTTTAAGCAGGTGATGGCAGCACAAGACTGTAATCCTAGCTAATAAACTGGAGGCATACATAGGAAGACAGTGGTCCAAGGTCAGCCAGTGTAAAACCTTGAGACTCTATCTGAAAAAATAACTGAAGTAAAAAGAGCTAAGGGGAATGATTCAAGTGGTAGGGAACTTGCCTAGCAAGCACAGGCCCTGAGTTCAAACCCCAGTACTGTCTCCTCCCTGAGTGATAAACACTCAGTACTCTATATTTTCTGTATTTGTTATATTTACAGAACCATGTATATGATATATATCATAACATATGAACCAAAAGGTTTTGTAAAGATACACATTCACAAAAAATTCAAACTTATTTTTCAAAATTATATAAAGCAACACTATTAAATTAACCTGCTTTAAGATTAAAAGGATGAAACACACGACCAAAAGCTGCTACACTTACCATATGTAAAAGCTCTCCTAAAAGGATGGTAGCTCTAACTGAGATATGGTCATCACTGTTTGTTATCACTTCAACCAAACTCTATGAAAATAAAAAGAAAATATCTTTGCAAAATAACATATTTGAGCACATTTATACAAAAGATGTGTTTTTCTCACTGAATGAATTGTTACAGAAAGTAAAATAGAATAAAATGAGGTTTATAAATCTTACCTCTAAAAGTCCATTACGAATAAATGCAGAGAGAATCAGTGCCAAATAGTTATCCATGAGATCTGGCCTGGAAAAATCACAGTCACAGTAATAATTTAAATACTGTTTTTAATACTAATACTGTTTTCTACACAGTCTATCATGAAAGTAGTAATGGCAATAAATTAGAACCACTTTTATATATAAATTCTACCTGGATCTGGCACGGTGAGGAAGAATAGTTTTTGCCTCAGCTGCTACAAAGCCATCTGAAAGTCTCCAACTATCTTGGAACCTTCCAGGATCTAAAAGTTAAAAAGAGGTAGTTACAAAAAGATTAGATAACACTGAAATAGCTAAGTGTGGAACCACAAGCTAGCCATGCTACAAAGAACTTCAAAATGTTTATTGGTGTAAAAAAAAAAAACCACTTAAAAATGCATTCAAAAATTATTTACATAGTCCCTTCATTTTGGGACTTAGGAATCTTGTGACTAAAACACGACAAGAATTAGATAGTCTAACAATCATCTAGGTTTTTGTTGTCTCTTTATTTTCTTGGCCCAGCTGTCTATTAATTTTATTGCTCATTTGTAAGAAGTAGCATGACAAAGAAGAAACTTAAATTTCTTAGTTTTGGGAACATGAAGTTTAATTTTCACATAAGTTTCAAGCTAAAATGATGCAGTAAGAAAGAAAATGATGTTCAGTGTTAGTACTTCACCTTTTAGGAATTTTGTGTTCATTATATTGTTACTTTAAAAATGAGAATAAATAGATATGAATGCACTTCCATACTTACCTACACTGAGTAGTGCTTCTATGAACTCCTCTGTTACAACAGGTAGAGGAAGACGAAATATATCATAAAGCACTTCCAGCAGACCTCGCTACAACAAACAAATACAGTTTACTTATTTTTATGGACTAAATCTTGATTTAAGGACTTTAAAAATGTCCTATTAAAAGAATAAAGAAACTGATAAAGACAGTACTAAATTGTGAAAAAGTATTTTAGAGAAGATACAAATATGGTATGTTTAGTTTATATAACACTTAATAGTTTCAAAAATTCTTGCATTATCCCCAATGTGCACATGAAGGAACAGTTTCATGTTCTTTTCTATCCACAAGGTAAGAAGTCAATTTATATGCCGGTCTGTGGTTCACTGGTATAGCATTGCTTAGCATGAGTGAGATCCTGGTTCCAATCCAAAATGGCAAAAAAAAAAAGTCAACTGAATTACCGTAACCTTTTGATCCCTGCTCAAAGATCTATCCATTTATAATTGTACCCGTCCATTCCTGTAAGTGAGTTAATTTTTATTTTACGGCAAGGTATACCTGGTCAATATTTTATATTTTCAACTAAAAGTTTAGTTTGCACACACACAAGGGGCCCAAAAAAGGGATGAAATTAAAACAAACACAAACATTTAAGAAGAAAAGATGAGTCACTTCAAGAATTAATTCTTTTTTGTCCAATTCGTTTTTAATTTTTCAATACAAATTCCCTATGTGCCAGTAACTTAGGAATACATGTAATAAATCAATTTATAAACAACTTAATTTTAATCAAAACCACCATCTTCAAAATAAAAGTGCATAACACAGGATAAAACACAATTTAAATTAGAAGGCACAGATAAATAAATACTACATCTACTTTTTGCTAAATGTATTTCTATAGAATTTCTACGTTTTATAATCAAAATGTCCTGTTTTTCTTGCATTGTTTTAATGAATAAAGCATAATTACATTCAGATTTTCAACTCAATTTTTAAAATTCATCATTCCTAACGGGTATTTTAAATGATTCATATGATACTTAGGGTTTAAATAAGTACTAAATATTTATATATTTTTAAAATGCTCTATGATACAAATTAACAATTAATAAGGAAGAAAACCTTCATCTGAAATAATTTTTTAAATAATTCATTCTGTTAAAGGTCCAGGAATGAAAGCATTACAATAAATTTTACATACCCTTATCTCCATATTTGGTATGCAAAGTACCCCAATTAGAGATTGGATCCCAGAGTTTCCAGGTTTACATAAATTAATAATACCTAAGGAGCATAAAAAGAAAAATATCACTGACAAGTTTTTAAAAAATTCTATAGAAATGTATCATAACAGAAAATCTGTGATGTTTTTCCAAGCTAAATTATACTATTTGATTGTCCTGTTATCATAGAAGAGAAGTGCATTCCAAGCATTCTCATTATTTCCCTATTGACTAGAGAATACCAATAATTTCATCACTTAAATTCCATCTTCAAGTTCTGTTGCATATTTAGTAATTGATGAACACTCAGTGGAATGATGAGTGCTTTTCTGGGAATAAGACTATAGGGTCGAATAAGGCCATGGTATGTCTCCCTGTTTAATACTCTTCAGTCTAATGTGAAAAGCTGTATGGCATTTGTCTATTAAAACTTTAATTCTCCAATTTATTGAAGGAACAGAAAAATGTAAGCAAAAGACTTCAAATAAATAATATAGATAAAAAATTTGGGGCTATATAACTGAGTCTATTTTGAATATTCTAAAATCATACCCCCAAGAAGATATTTAAATTGTCAATAAACATAAACAAAGTGCTCAATATTGCTGGAGGCAATGGTTCAAGAGGTAGAGCACCTGTCCAGGAAGTATAAAGCCCAAGTGCAAATCTTAGAAAGAGAGAAAGAAAGAGGGAGGGGGGGAGGAAGGAAGGAAGGACAGGAGGGAGAGAGGGAGGAAGGGAGGAAAGAAGGAAGGAAGGATGGATGAGAGGGAGAAACAGAGGAAGGAAGGACAGGAGGGAGGAAGGAAGGAAGGGAGAAAGGAAGGGAGAAAGGGAGGGACAAGGGAGGGACAGAGGAAGGGAGGAAGGAAGGAAAGGAGGACAGGAGGTTAGGAGGGAGGGAGGGAGGGAGGGAGAGAGGGAGGAAGGAAGGAAGGAAGGACAGATGGACTGATAGAATGACAGAAGGGAGGAATACTAATCACTAGGTAGATGGAAATTATATAAGATACCATGACACACCTACTAAAATGATTATAATCCAAGGCTGACAATACCATATGCTGACAAGGATGCAGACCAACTGGAACTCTATACAGAGATAATTGGAATATAAAACAGAAGGATTTTTTTGTTTTGTTTTTGTTTTTGTGGTGCTGCAGGTTGAAACCAGGTCCTTGTGCACCGTATGCAAGCACTCTTACCATGAAGCTACACTACCCAGACCTAAAATAGCACTTTTGTATTTAATAGTTAATAATGTGCATGCTGAAGCATTTATGAGTGAAGAGTACTGATATATGCAACTTCTTTCAAGATGCATTAGAATAAATTAGATGGAATGATGAAGGCAGAGTAATAGATGGAATGGGCAGTATGTAATAAAACAAATACAGCAAAATCTAGGTGGTAGGAGCACATTAGTGATCACTATACAAATTTTAAAATTTTCCTGTTTCAAATTTTTGTAATAGAATATAAGGAAAAACATTTTTTAAAAAACCCTGAAGTTCCCTGTTACTTCTTGCTAAGCATACACAGGTTGAGTATCCCTTATATAAAATTCTTAGGACCAGAAATGTTTCAGATTTTGGATTGTTGTTTTTTACAGACTTCAGATTATCTGCATATATGCAGTAAGATATTTTGGAAATGGGACACAAAGTCTACACATGGAAATCATTTATGTTTCACATACAACTTATATTCATAGCCTGAAGGTAATTTTATTCAGTATTTTTAGTGTACCTGTGTTTTGACTGCAACCTATCACATGAGGTCAAGTGTGGAATTTTTGTTTTATGGTATTATGTCAGTGTTCAAAAAATTTCAGACTTGGGTGCATTTCAGATTTCATATTAAAGATGATCGATCCATATGTATATACTTATGAATACCATATATTCTCCTTGGATTTAGAATCAAAACTCAAATTAAAACAGATTTGATTAGTTATCAAAAATGGTACTTCTCCAACTCAGATAAATGATAGTAATTTTAGAAGTTAAGATTATGAGAACATGTATACAAATCTTACGATCACAGAACATGGGCTACATGTGCCCTAGAAGGTTGTCTATTAATTGTTTGGAATTTGAAATACATTATATCATAGAAATAGCATTAGAAATACATGAAAGTTTATTTAACTCATAAACAGCATCAAAGAATCTAAAAACCATTTAGAAAACAATTTGTTAGGTAAGTGCTTTCAGGGCTCTAACTTACAATGCTAGTATTTCTTTTCCTACTTCAGTAGGAAGGTAGAAGGCTCTCAGACTTCTAAGTTTCTAATGATGGATCAGTATATAAAGGCTCAAGGAAAAAGTAATGGAGAAAGAACATTTAAGAGCAATAAAGAAAGAGACTGGCTGAGATTAGAGACACAGTGATGAGGACAGTAGAGTGTAGAAGTAGAAATCATGAGGAGATAGTAGCTAGGCTGGTTTTGTTGTTGTTAAGACAGAAACTACTCTACTGAAAGTAAGCTGAGGGATGGTAAAGGATGATTATTTAACTACAGAAAACCAAGTTATACTGACTTTTGGAGTAAGAGAAGAAATGACTAAGTGTGGCAGGATGACTCAACTGGTTTCTATATTGAAAGAGTATGAGGCGCTGGTGAAGTACTGCTACAATTAAGATATGTCTCTCAAAGGATCATGTGTCAGAAATTTAATCCCTAAATTTATAGGATGATGGTATTTCGGAGGAATACTAAAGGAATACTTTAGGAGGTAATTAGGATTAGATGAGGTCCTGATGAATGTGACCCCATACTGGCTTTATAAGAGGACGAGAGAGCAGAGCTAGCACATTTGCTCTGTTTCACCATGTGATGCTGATGCCATGCTCTTGAACTAGCTTCCACAACTGTGAACTAAGTAAACCTTTATTTTTAAAATAAATTATCCTGTCTTAGGTATTTTGTTAAAGCAAGAGAAAACAGATTTAAGAACAAGTACAAAAAAGCCATGTGGGCTGGTGGAGTGGCTCAAGTGGTAGAGTGCCTGCCTTGCAAGCATGAGGCCGAGTTCAAACCCAGTATTACCAAAAAAAAAAGCATGTGATGTTTGGTTCTCACAGAATCTGTTTATTGTCCATGAGGGTAAAAGGAAATAGGTAATTATGAAACATAGCAAGAAAGGGATTTTTATCAAGATGCTAAGATAACAGAGGAAGTCCCTGAAAATATACTGACTAGGTAAGGCTGAAGTCTATAGCTAGGATAAACATTTATATGGAAGAGATATTTGTAAGTTAGGGTTACCTAGGTACATAAAAATGTGCAAGTAAATTTACTTGTTTTGCTTACTGCTACATTCCTTTCCATGCTATCACTCCAATTATTCTATGAAACCAAGAGGGAAGATGGAAATAATTAATAGAAAATAACACCATGCTGGTATTATGTTATGAAAAGATATTTGCTTTTTATTCCATGAAAAGATGAAACATGTATAGTCCCTATTCCCAAGAAGTTTGATGGGCTGGGGATGCAGCTCAGTGGTAGTGCACTTGCCTGGCATGCACAAGGACCTCAGTTGGATCCCCATCATGGCAAAAAAGAAAAAAAGTTTGGGACTACTAGTCCCTACATAATTTATTTGTCATTTATAACATTACTGAACTATTTTAAGTAATAAACTTTAGTTACATATACAGCACACAAGTTTTGCTTTTTTATTTTGAGTTGTTTTTGGAGGGTGAGTATAGATCATGCTCAAGTTTTTAAATTATGCAGGTAACCATTAACACAGTGATTTGCAAATAGCTAATAAATAAGTGTATACCTAAGTAATACTAGTTATTTTTTATATACTATTATAAATTTTTGTCACTATTTTTTAATAATTTGTATAAATTCCTTTGGGTCTAATAGTAACATATAAAGACTTAATTAACATTCAAATTAGATGCTGCAATAATAATTTATCATTTGAAAAAAAACACTTAAAATTTTTTTCCTTTATGTTACAAAGTAATGTGAAATAACGTACCTGCCCATGACCGGAATGTTGCTATGATTCCCATTTTACTGGCTAGAAACCGTGCTTCTCTGTCTTCTCTGTTGGGGACAAATGAGGTGCCAAAGATATAAAATGTTTGAATGAAATGAGATTTTACTGCCACTATATCAGAATCAGAGTAACCATTAGTGTTTAAATATTCATACATGAAATCAAAATAAGATTAAAGATCTACTCCAAAACAACTACAAAATGACCCTCAATTTAAAATTCACAACATAGTTTAAAATGTTACAAATTCTGTTTTTTCTATTCAGTTCTATGTTTCCTGCATTCTGAAAACTATTCTTGGATATGCTTTAAGTAAGCATTAGACAGAACAGGGTCTTGCTTAAGCATCTGTGTTGCAAGACTGCTCCTTAACAAAGAAAAATTTCAGCATAAACCTCTCTGAACACCTGCATTCCCTTTACTTCAAAATCCTTGTGCATTCCTCATAAAACAATTCAATATCTAGTCATTGAAAAATCAGTAACTAGATATTATTAACATTACAAATCACCTTATTCCTTAACAATTATGTATCCAACTATCTCACTTGTTCCCGTCTATATAGCAGTTATGACAATTAAGCAACAGAACTACTTCTATTTGTTAAACTTTCTTCCATGGTTCACTTATGGCATCTTGTAACAATTTATGTTCCTCCATCTATACTCTGATAACTTTCCATTTATTCCTATGCCAGTTTTTCTTCTCTAGTTACTTTTTTAATGGTTATGGAAACACAGAAATTTAAGAAACTAGGGGTCAGAGGAAGCAGGAGTAGAGAGCAATGACAAGAAAAATCAAACTAGATAGTAGTGAGCTATCAGTCTTCAAAAGCAGCAAAAACCAGACCAAGGCGTTCACCTCAGCAGCACATATACTAAAACTGGAATGATACAGAGAAGATTAGCATGGCCCCTGCCCAAGGATGACAGACAAATTTGTGAATCATTCCACATTAAAAAAAAAAAAAAAAGGAAAGCCAGACCAAGTGCTAGAGCACCTGTTAAAATGACAATAGGAACTGAAATGGAAGGACAGAAGAAGGGAGAATCAGACACCTGTGTAAATAAGCTTTCAGTGCTTCTCTTAAAAATGCTGGGGACATACTAGCTTCAGGGGAATCTGTTCAAACCTATCAGATAACTATGCAGTATTTTTAGGATCAACTATTTTCCTATTAGCAGTATAATCAGTAGGTCTTAGACATTAGTATATGATGTACTGGCAGATTCAATTATAAGGCATTTGGAATAAAATTCTGTTAGAAAAAGTATGCCTCTAAGTGCTTGGCTCCCAGCAATAAGAGATGAGGTAAGGAAGATTTGGGTGGAATGCCCCGCACACCTCTGATAAATACTAGGTCCGTCTCTTGTTTGTAGTGGTATGGAGACTTCTAAAACTGGTCCCACCCCAAGACTCTATTTTTCGTCTCTGGATCATGTAAATATGATGAGATATCACTGCCATGACTGTGAAGATGTTTATCTTATATAGCCCAGTAGGCATAGTACAGGAGATCATCCTGCAGCCTTGATCTAATTGGAGTGCTTTCTTTAGTTGGTGGCAGAAGTAAAATTCAGAGAAAATCAAAGCACTAAGAGTATTTTGGACACTGTTGCTAACTTTGAAAATAGAGAGGACCATGTGCAAAGGAATGGTCATCTTCTAGAAGGTGTAAACAGGTCCCAGCAAGGGCTAGCAAGGAAACAGAAACCTGAGCTATTGAACATCAAGGAACTAAATGAATTCTGCTAACAAACTAGTGAGCTTGAAAATGGATTTTTCACCATCTCACCTTCAGATAGGAGCCAATCTAGATGTATGACTTACCAAACTCTGAGCTAATCAATTTATGTTGTTTTAAGCTATGATATTTGTAGTAATTTATTGCATTAGCAATAGAAGAAATCATACTCTCCACCAATAAAGAGAATGTCTAGACAGTATGATGACCCAGGCCTGTAACCCCAGCATTGGGGAGGAGTAAGGCAGGAGGACTGCTAGTTTGAGGGGAGCCTAAGATATAGAGTTCCAAGGCAACTGAGGTACAAGAGTGACCTTGTTTCAAACAAAACCAAAAATCAAAACAAAACAAAAAATAAAATGTCCAAATCTTATAAAAACTGAAGAAAGGCACTTAAGAATTTCTAATCATAACTAAAGCTAGCAGGAGTAAGTTTGAGAAGTCTTAAACACAGGACATCTATTTTGATTTGTTAGGTTAGGCTGGGTGTGATAATAAATACACAGTGATATCAATGTTTGAAGAAAATGAAAGCACTATTTTTAATGCAGGAGGAAAAAAATGAAAAAAAATCTGCTTGTCCAACAAAGTTCCAAAAGCTGGCAAGAAATTTTAAAAATATATACTATCTACCAAAATAAGTATGTCTACAGTCCAACAACCCTACTAGAAAACAGGTACTAGAAAAATGCATATTTATTAACATTGTGTCATTTACAAAATATTCACCAAAATGTATGGGATCCCTGAATTATTTTAATTATAATTATCTCTGAATACCTAGTAAATGTTTCCTGTCCAAAGACTATAGAAAATAATCTTTACCATACACCATCTGTTTTCCTATTAACCTTATTTTCAAAAATCTACATATTCTGCTGAAACAATTTGTTAAGGCAGTTATTCATTCTATTCCCTACTATTACTTCATTCTTTTGGTCTCTCAGTGTAAAAATAATATAACAGGAAACAAATATCTAGGTCTCTAATACAGCCTATATTTTTCTGAAGAAACTAATCTTTAAATTTTCCAAAGTTTTCTTTTAATTTCTGAAGTACACTTAATTATGAGACAAATGCAATATAATTCCATGAAACAGAAAATTTACTTAAACTCACATTTCTCTGGCTCTACCTGCAATCAAGCAAACATAAAAGCTCTAATATTAACACATACATCACTTCATAAGCTATTAGTATCTTATGGTATGGTACTTACTTGAGCTGTCCTTCAGCTGTATCTGGACTATGTCTGTAGTGAAAATCAGTATAGGGTGCTAAAATTCGCTAAAATAAAAGAGAAACAGAAGCACAAGAGATTTTATCCTAAGAAGTATTCTTCTTTTAACAAGCCAAAATTAAATCTATGTATCTTTAATTGGGTTTCCTATTTGAGAGACTTCTTCCTTTAAACTTATTAAGAAATGCTGGGTAAATTTTTCTTAAAAAAGTAAAACAATTTGAAATTTTGAACTTTTAAACTGAAAGATACATGGTTCTAAAACCGTGCACAAATAGGAATAAATTTTTGTTTTATCTAGGTTGGGTTATTTTCTTTTAACACTGTGATGATGACACTCAACTGCGGCTAGTTTGCCTGACTTTGGTCAGGAAAATCAGCTGCCAGACTTGATTCTTAGAAACTAGTATCTTTTATGCTCAAGCTACTCTTAAGATTTTTGATTGTCTTGGTTTTTAACAGTCAGTGATATTCCTACATCTTGTTTCCTTTTTATTTTCTTATTTGGAGTTTTTGAGCTTTACAAACATGAAGCTTCATCAGTTTTAGAAACAAAATTTTAGTCACAGTTTAGATATTTGCTTCTGCCAATTTTCTTGGTACTTTCCAACATAGTATTACTTCTGTTCTGTTCTGTGTGTTTCCTTATTATTATTATTTTTTATCCTTTGTGCTTTAATCTGGATATTTTCACTGACCTTTCTTTCAGTTTACTATCAGTATCTCCCTATCCAAACTTAATTTTTCACTTAACTGAATTCTGAATTCCAGGTATTGTATTTTTTAGTACTATAATTTCCATTTGATTCTTTTTGTGTATCCAATCATATTATGAAATTCTTCATTACTGTACTTTTTTTTTCTCTTCTTGAGCAAATTAACTATGGTGTTTTAAAGTTGTTTTCTTCTACTTCTCTATGTTTCTATGAACTGTTTGGTTTTTTTCTTCTGGATTTTCATTCACATGGTCATGTTGTTTTGTACAACTAGAAATTCTTCACTTAATGGCAGATACTATATATTTTTAGAAAGGATCTACATGATGTTATCTTCCAGCAAAGATAGATTATCTTTTCCTCTGATAGGTAAATTAGGGCAGCTTATTATTTTATCCTAATGACCGAGTTAATTGGAGGCTACATTGCAAATCTGATGAAAGTATGTATACCTCTGATAATTATGTTCTTCTGGTGCATTCAATAGAGCTTATCAACTATTATCCTTAGCAGTGAGATATTGGAATTTTTAAGCTTCAAACTGAGACCTTTAGCTAGACATTTCAAGACAGCATTGAGCGCTCAGTGGTAGAACACTTGTCTAGCATGAGTGAGGCCCTGGGCTCCATCTCCAGCACCACAGGGGGATAAAGTAAAGACAGGTTTGAGAATTTAGTAAATGTTTAGAACTGGAAATTAGCTACAAAATATTCAGTTTATCATTTTAGCTCTATACAATGTCCAAAAACTCTGATCTTTCTGATCCCATGAAAGGATACATGAATTTTCAGTGTCTAACTGTACCTGCAACTCCAGGCGGGGGAAAACCAAAAAACTTTTTGTAAATTAACCAGAAATTGACACCAGGATAAATTAAGAGGGAATTTTTTTTTTTTAAACGTAAGTTAATTATATCCACTAGGAGAAAGATCATGCCTAAAAGATAGCACTGCAAATAGCTTGTTTTTAGAAAAGAACAAGCATTAATTTGGAATGAAATAAAATTGATCAAACATAATTAATAAAAATGAGGAATAAACCTTCTTAACAACAGACTCAATAATAAATACAATGATGAAAATGTGGAAGATAATGATATATAATATCCAAGGCAACCAGCATTTACTGAATATTTACTATATGCTAGGTACTAGTAAAACATTTTATGTAAAGCAGAATTAATAAAGTACTATAACTAATTACAAGCTTCACATGAATGCTACCTATTGCTGTTACTACTATAATACTTATAGCATTTAATCTTTACAATTTTTTAAGGCTGAAAACCATGACCTATATTTTACCTGTGGAAAGAACATGCCCAAGAGAAACTGAGTAACTTGCCCAATGTCATAATGCTAGCAGAGTCATAGAGCAAAAAATTAAAACCTAATCTGCAAAGCCTAAAGTCTATTCTCTCAAACTGTGCCATCATGGTGAGATCTTGTAAAGGGAAAAAATAACCATATTTCTGTTTTTAAAGGATAAGATACAGGGCAAGATAGGTTTTCTTTCACTTACATAAAGGCTTTGCTCAACTGCTACAAAATATCTAGAAATAAAGAGCCTGCATGTATCATCATCTTTTATTGTAGTTATTTCCTCAGTTTTAATGTAAGTTTTTCTACTTGATAAAGAAAAATTAAAGATAAACACACTATCAATAATACCAGTTTCTTCCTAAAGGAATGCTATAAATAATGTATTTAAAATTACATACTAAGGAGAATACTGTGCTTACATTTGCTAGTTAGTGACAAAGACTAATGTTAATTTTAAAATCTGAAATATTTCTAAAAAGTAGTCCTAAAGCTGGGCCTGTTAGTGCTGCTTACTGTCTCAGCTACGTGGGAGGCTGAGGAAGACTGCTCCAGCCTAGAGCTCCAGGCCCACCTGGGCGATAGAGTAAGCAGCAAAACCCCAGCTCAAAAAAATAAAGTCAGAACTGTAACATTTAAGACAAGTTTCCTAAAATTATTTATAAAGACAAATTAGAGAATGTATCTTTTACATCTTACATAATTTCATACCTAAATACAACAAATACTTGATTGAAACTTATTTTGAATACTTCTGTAATGGACAGTAAGGTAATACATTCACAAAAACTTCAAGAATATATTGTATGACAATTCTATTCTAACCTCCACTATATATTATTTAGACAGACTATAAAAAACATGAATCAGAAAAAAAGTTTAAATGTAGAGTACCAAAACTATGAGTAAATTTTCAAGTATACATGATAGCTGCTAACAAAGTGCTTCCAAGAGTATTTTAGTATAGTTTAATTAATAAATAGGATATACTTAGCTGGAGGTATATGCCATTAACAAACTAAAGTTCTTAAAAACAATGTTCTTAAACAGGTAAATGTAACCTTACTCATACTCTAATTTGCTCAGCAAACCCCTCATGGCTAATACAAAAATGAAATATCCTTGAGAATTTTTAATTCATTCCAAAATAATAAGCTATAAAATAAGAATGGAATAAATAAATCTTGGCTAATATAGATTAGAGAATTAATATATTGTGATGTAGCCATTACTTCAAACTTTTGGAAAGTATGTACTTTAAAAATTATATATTAAAATTAGAAAAGAACATAAAAGTGCCTACCTCTAATTCTACATCAACTCGTACATACTGTCGAGTTTTTGGATGATTAAGGAGGTGCAAAATTGTAGTAATGAGGGCCTCATTTATTCGACTTAATTGGCAATCAATCACATTTTTCAAGATGGTGTTTAGTCCACCTCGAAGGGCCACCACCTCTGGATTCTGAAGTGCTAAAATAAAAGAAAAATGTTAATGCATTACATTGAGAATGATAATAAAAAGTAAGCTGAAATCTGTACTTTCAAACTTAATTTCCTTTTATATTCAAACAACTTTAACCATAAAGGAAAAGAGGATAAAAAAGATATCTAGTAAGAAAGAGTCACTAAATACACTTCCCCCTAAACCTAATTTTTAAAATGTCCCATTTCTTTTTTGCCTGGGCTGGCCTCAAACCGCCATCTTCCCTATCTTTGCTTCCCAAGTACCTGGGATGGATTACAGACATGAGCCACTGTGCCCAGGAGATTTTTATGGAGGAGATAATAGCTCTCTATCTGAAATCTTTTATGTAATTGTTAGTTTAAGATTTTGCTATAAATGCTTTATTTCATTGCATTATTTTTTATTAAAAAAACGCATGTGCATACACTGTTTAACAACTTTAATCTGAGAAATTCCTCTCCCATTCCAAAGATCAGGAATTTTCTTTGCATGTTGCACGCAGGAGCATGTGTGTTTTTTATGTTGTTTTGGAGTTGGATTTTTGTTTTGTTTTTTTTGAGACAAGGTCTTGCTATGCAGCCCAGGTTGGCCTCAAACTTGAAATTCTCTTGCCTCATTCTCTTAAGAGTTGGGATTACAGGTGTGTATCACCTTGCACAGTTTTCCTTTGATTTTTTACACTTAATGGTATACTAAAGTTTTCTATATATCAGGGTCCACAAATCTTGGTTAATCTTTAGTTTTTCTCTCTCTTAATAACCTATGTTAATAGTTTTAAAATGAAACAAAATCTTTCCTTTCTCTTCCTTTTATTGTTTTTCAAAATTGTTTTTACAGTTTGTTCTTTCCTATTTATTCATGCAAGTGAATTTGAGAATAGATTTGTCCTATTTTTTCTAAAATAAGGTATAATTATATAATCAAAATGTTTACAACCATGGGGAGCTGGTGGCTCATGTCTGTAACCCTAACTACTTGGGAGGCTGCAATCAAGAGGATGGAGTTCAAAGGCAGCCTGGGCAAATAGTTGGTGAGAACCTCCCATCTCCAAAATAACTAGAGTAAAATGAACTGGAGGCATGGTTCAGGCAGTAGAGCTCCTGACTTGCAAGCATGAAGACCTGAGTTTAAACCCCAGTTTCAACAAAATTTTTTTTAAAAAGTCTAATGTCTACAACCCTTACAACAATATCTATACCCTTGTAACCAATTCTGGGCTCAAGATATAAAACTTTAATTCTCCTAGAAAGTAGCACCTAACCACACACATAACTTACATAGATTTCTTATGTTTATCTTATGTTTGTTTCATCCAGTTTTCTACGTTGGAAATATTTTTCTATCCTATTTACTATCGTTGAAACACAATGTACCTATCGAATCTCTATTTTCACGATTCCACTATACTAAAATTACTTACTGTGTTTTTCACTTGATCCAGTTTATATATATGTATATATATATAAATATAGCAATCCTATCTTTTCCATTTATTATTTTACCTTACAAGTAACAGCTAAAAGTTTTAAACAATGCTAAGAGTTACAAGGCTGCAGCATTTATAGAGATCTACTATTAAGAACATACAGGTGATTCGAGATCTTAACATTCTTCTAGAATGTTAATAAAGTAGCCTAATTATTTTAATATGGGTATAGATATATATATATATCGCTGTGTGCAAGAATTAAATGTTCCCTTTTTTAAGCAAAACTAAATTGATTAGTCTTTTTGAAGGTAATTACTTCATCAATGTTTCAACTTCCTTTATGGTTTTATCTATCATGTTTTATACTTTTTAGTAAAGGGAAATTAGTAATTATCCTGAAAATCTATTTATTTCAGTAAGTTTCAAATATACATACATTGAAAAAAATCTTATAAATTAAAAAAACCTCTTCTTTCTTCCTTTATTAGTCTTTCGCTTTTCTGAACCTTGAGTTTTGCAAACACTTAAATGTGTATTTCATTGTTTTCTTCTTCCAACTAACATAGTTTAGGTTGCATAATCTAACTTATTCTCTAATTAGGGGGCTTGTTTTTGCTGTACTGGGTATTGAACTCAGGGCCTGGAGCTTGCTAGGCAAGCACTCTCCCACTTGAATCACACCTTTAGCCATTCTGCTTTCAGTTTGTTTTTCAGATAGGGTCTTGGCCCAAGCCCGATCTTCCTATTAACTTCGTTTCTCAAGTAACTGGGAACAACAGGAGTGTGCCACCACACCTGGTTTGTTTTTGAAGTGAAAAAAATCTCTTTAGCTTTCGTCCTCATTGGCCTCTTAACTGTGATCCTTCTGTCTCCACCTAGAATTGTTGGCCATACATTAGACCCCCAAACAAAACTTTCAATTTTATTCTTTTTATTTCCTACTTAACACAGAATTTAGGTTTTCTTTCGTCTTTTTTTAAGACTTCTTGAGTTACAATGATTCATTTACCCACTTACTTTTTGCTTAATTATAAAAGCATTTCTGATGAATGTTAACTGAGTATAATTTTCTAGGTATCCCATACATTGGCATATAGTAAAATTTTTATTTTCATCATTTCCTTAATCACATTTTTGAATTTGCCGCTAAACCGGCAGGTACTGTAGTTGGTATTTTTAAACCCTCAATGGCAGAGTTTGGTCCTTCTTTTCTTTCTTTAACTTAAACCTATGAATTGATTTATAATCTCAAAAGAGAATAAAATCTACAGCATTCGTATTTTAGGTAGTGGAAGACAATGTCATCTATCTCTTATTATTTAAATTTTCATTTCTGTGACAATAAGCAAGTCTGAACTTTTAAAACATATTAATTAGCCATGTATTTCTTTGAGGATTACTTACTTTTCCTATTGGTTTATATGCAGGAAGTCCTTTTATTTGTTGCACTTGTTTTACTTATTTGTTCTCTTTGTTCACTATAGTAAAATCTATAGCTACTGAAATCCCTGTGTCATTTCTTTGATGATTCAAAATTCATTTTATTCCCAATCATCAGATAAACATTCGCCAATGATTCTATCCTCACTTTTTGCCTCATTTAACTATTTGACCCTTTTTTGCATCTAGAATTTACTTTTTATGTATGGTTTATTATTTTTTAATCCATAGAAACATACGGAGTGACTGTTATTGGACAACCAGACTTTAGGAGATTTTACTAAAATTACTGATTGAGACATGTCCTCTGTAAGTTTCATGGTAAATAAAACTTGAGGATTTATTCAATTTTCACATCACTTTACAATTATATGTTTAATATCAAGTCCTCTACTTCCCTCTCAGAAATGTGCCTTTTTTATATTCTTGTAGTACCAGGAGCTAAAGAATTTGTGCATTAAAAGCATTAGGATATATTATATATTCTTTATAAAATACTATACTTTTATTACTTAATTTCTGACCTAGTTCACAGATAATGGCAATGCATGCTCGGACCATTCTGTCTCTTTCTTGAAGTCCATCATTTCCAACTGCAATTAATGAGTTGGTCACAGAACTAGGAAACAAGGAAGCATTCACAGTAATCATCTGTAGAGAAGAAGAATCAGAAAGAGAAGTTACTCACTTAACATGTATTTTCAATATTATTTTGCTCAGATTCAGACTGACACAGTTAGGACCACAGAATATTTATTAGATCCAAGTACCACTTTAACCTTATGCTTCATATGGATGTCTCAAAGGATTACCATAACTAATAATTGATATGGCAAATATGAATAATCATTACTATGGAAAAATATTTTTTACTTTTCTCTAGTAGTTCCAACAAGAGTTAACATTTCAGAGATTCTAAGTTGCCTTAGAATAGAAACTATCTCTTATACAGCTTTCTAGTCCCTAGTCAAAGTAAATCAGGAATGATGACGATTATCAACATATTACTATACTATAATGTCCTGATTCTTTCATCAGTTATAATCACCAAATCTACCTCATGGACATCTTCATCTCTACCTCTTCTTCCTCATCAAATGAATTGATTTGGGGCCTCAATTCTCTCTCTTTGCTATGACAGGTATCTAATGATCATCCTAATCTCTAGCTATACGCTCCACTATTAACTTGCTGTTATGCCAGAAGGGAGAATTAGTAACGCATAATCACTTTATAATTTTTCAAAACTGCTGATGGAAATGGTATGAAGGATCTCACTGGCGACACATAATTTATATACTGAAAATAGGAAGAAATATACAGCTTTGATTTGGAAAACAGGAAGAAAAAGTAAGTGGCTAATTATAATTTAATAAAGACTATTTTAAGTAACATATCCTTGGGGGTGGGAATAGGAAGAAGTGTTTTGCTTTATTTGCGTAAGGAGAAAATTAATCTGTCCTGGATTATTACTGGACTTGCAAGCTTCTTGAAAAAATAAAAACTTGTGCTCTGAAACAATTAGAGGATGCAATGTAAGTAAACAAAAAACATAGTTAAGGACTATAGAAGATCAAATGTAAGGTCTATATTAGAGAAATAGATGATTTATGTTGTTTTAGCAATATGAAGTGATACTACAAGGTACAATTAAAATTATAGAATATGATTTTATAATCATAAAATAAATATATTTCCAATTAATGCAGAAGCTAAAAAGTTTTCACATCTGTTTCTAGGTCACTATTTTCCATTAATGAAAAAGGGAGGGGAGAGACGTGGTGCTCTCCTCGGGCTCGGCCTAAGCCATGCCAGGTGAAGGACAGACATTCACTACAAATGAGACAGCTCTTCTCATTCTGCCAGCAGGCCTCTCTCTTCTCCAATCCACCTGTTGGTGGTATGCAGAAGGCAGGAGTGTGGTATCCAGTTCAACCTGGCTTCCCCATTTAAAAAAAAAAAAAGAAAGAAAAGAGAGGGGAGAAATAGCGGAATAAAGGGAAAGGAGTAGAAGAAACTGAGTAAAAAAAAATTCTAACCTCATATATTAACCTGTGTTTTAATACTGTTCAGTGTATTGCTATGCCCATGAAGAACATATGAGAATATTTCCCCACAAAGTAAAATGCATGAGATATATTCTAAAAAGAACTGGCTAAAAAGCCCAACAATTTGGCTTTGAGAGCTAAATATGCTGTTAAATAATAAACTATATTATCTTTACCAAATCAATCTTCTCTCTGTGCCTCAGTTTACTCATTCAGAAAATGAAGATGTATACAAGATGTTTTCTAGAATTTCAAGTACAGCATATAAAATTCTACTCTATGAATCTCATGTCTATTAAACAAATATGTAGGCTGTACCATTGAACAAGTACATAAAATTTAAATTTTTACAAATAAAATAGTTCTTCTTATTTTCCAGGGAAATATATGCAAAGAAACTCAAATTCATTGTGAAACAGAGAACGGTTTCCTCATAAATCAATGAATATTCAATAAGGGAAAGGCCATAAAACGTAGTCACTATTATAATCATTTCTGACAGAGGACACACACATTTAAAATAAAGATCAGAAGTAGGTAATAAATTTGTGGAACTGACACAAAGGAACTAAAGAAACACTGAGTTCTGTAAAGAGAACATGTGAAATTTTAGTTGAGACTGGAAGATGCAGATAATGAGGGATGATGTTATAATGACATGAAAGGAGCAGATGGAAACAAAATCTGAGGTACTGGTGGTCATCTGTCTGTACACATGGTAGCATAATAATATAGATCAGACAGAAATATCTGGTAGGACCAAAAATGAGCTCTGAATGCCAAGGTATGCATTAATACTCATTGGTCTACAAGAGGTTTACAAATCTGGAAATGGGATCTTGCTATAGCAATATCACTATTCTGTTGTATGCCAAGGGCATGTGACTCCACTAAAAGAAATCCTTATAGTCGTTAAAGAAAAACTGTAATTGCTCAAAAAACTTATAAATGAATAAAGAAATTATGTATTAATATGATGTTTTGTACTGACAGGATATTAAGTATAATTTGAAGTGAGGAAAAAAAAAAACAGTAGCAACAGGTGACCAGTGGGGAAATTATATAGAGAAATGAGTCACTTCTCTCTATAATTTTGCCTGGATGAAAATGGGAAAAGAAGCAAAAAAAAAAAAAAAAAAAAAAAAAATCAGAGAGGCACTGAAAGAAAAAAAAGTTTTCCAAATGAATGAGACGGGTGAAAGAGAAAGAAAATTAATCCTTGATTACTCAGAATAAATTATTCTAAAGCAGAAAACAAATCTTTAAAGTACATTATTACTTTTATAGAAAAATTTAAAACTTTTGGTATGCATACAAGAAAACCTCACTGACCAGGTAATTATAGTACTAAACATTGATTTCTACTACTTTAGTTTCCAAGGTGTTGTTGAAGAAAAGAAATGTGTACTTCAGATGCTAAAAGTACTGATAAAATTATAGTTTCTCTGACCTATAAAGGCCACCATTTATTCAGCTTTATTTTTAACTAACCAGGAAAAACCCCTATGCCACAACCATTCCTGAGCTCATGTACTACCAAGTCCAAGCAATTTTCCTGTTCTTGGATTCACAAATACCTGACATTTATTTTATTATGCTGCCTCTCAGAAGGCAACAGAATAAAACACTTTTGTTACAGTGCTATTAAATTGTTTTTAAGCATCTGTTTACTTTTACAAAGCTGTAAGTTAAACTTTAATATGCACAAAAAATTTTACAAAATTGAAAAAAAATTTACTAAATAATTCAAACAAGCTGAATTTAATTGAGTCTATTTGAAGTTGTCTTTCCTTTTGAAAACAATTTCTAGGGCAAAAATTTTAAAGAGTGGGCCAGAAAATTTTGAGGATCCCAAGGATATTTTCAGAGGTTATGCAAAATCAAAACTACTTTCTCAGCAGCTCAAACTCATTAGCTATCTTTTTTTACTTATTCTCTCACAAGTATATACTAAAGTTTTCTAGAGACTCCATTGCAGACAAGAGCACAACAGACTGAATGCAGAGGCAAGACATACATTATCAAGACACATCAAAGACATCTGTAGACATTTAAAATACTGGTACTCTTCTCAATAAGTTTATTTTTTGGAAAATAGTTATTTCTATAAAAATGCTATTTACATATACATTTAATGGGTTTGTTGTTCCCAAATCTATCACAAATGTCACTCTTAGTATCATTTTAAACTTCTTTTAAGACAACTGTTCCATTTACTTGTTCCTTACTATGGCCAACTGTAGGTACTATTACTAACCACAGGTAGTAGACAACTAGAAGAAAAAGGAAAAGGAGAGGACCCTAGGTAATATACTAACTTAATAGTTCACCATTCTGGAACATGCACTAAATTCAAAGGTACAGAAACAGAAAAAAACTTAAAAGCTTCAATTGTTAAATAATTTTAGAGACTTTTATATTAATAAACATGCACTGCAGGATTCTCATGAATGTTTAAGAGGGAATACTAATAGCTGTTTTAGGCCATGTCTGAACAAAATTTATTTCAGTTCACTCTATCTGTTGGCCATTAGGGCATCTATCACATTAAACAACAACAAGGATTCTGTGAAGGCCTTCAGGAGTTTTACAGATTGTCACTCACCTTTTTTCAGGAGTTTTATGGCATACAATGGTCTAAGTTCTTTATACCCAAATTCATCTTTTAAAACACAAGCTTGTAACTATTTGTGTCAGCTATTTTATAGAATTAGCTATAAGCATAAAATTAAGAGAAAGTCAGGATGAGGAGTATGCAACTCTTTTCTTTAATCACTTAACAAAGCAGTAATTACATTTACATGTCTGCTGAAAGAAGAAATATTCTTTACAATAAGCATTTTATAAGAACATTGTCTTAACTATCCCCAATCACATAGACTACACAAAATATTTATGCTTACCTCAAAGTTAAATAAATTTACTTAATTCATAAAACTTCAACAAAATAAAAATGTTTAATGAAAACTCTTTAAATCTAATGAAAATTTCACAATAATCTAATCTAAACATATAAATGTTTAACATGAAAACCATAAATTTGCCTTTACTCTCACACATAAGCATACCTTTCTGACTAATCGAAGTGCTTGTGTCCTCTCTACCTCGTTGCTCTGCTGTATGTCAATGCACCTAAATAATACACAAAACATTAATCATTAATAAAATCATATTAAGACATTTTATATAATAATGCTGCTAGATCACACGCATCTTCATGTCAACATAGTATATTAAAACTTTAGTACATGCTTTTCTAGTACCACCAAATATTTATTTAGTTAACCTACATTTCAAAAGTATTTCATTTAAAACTTCAGGAAAAAAAAAAAAAACAATGTAGTAGCATACCTACTGAGCAAAATATCAGCAATCTACTAGAAAAAAATTCACCTGATAAAATTAACAGCTATTTCATAAAAACTGTATAGGGAAATAGTTCAAACTTGCTTATGTTAAACTGTGATTCTAATCAATGTTTAAATTTTATGTA
Organism: Castor canadensis; assembly: GCF_047511655.1. Classification (NCBI taxonomy): domain Eukaryota; kingdom Metazoa; phylum Chordata; class Mammalia; order Rodentia; family Castoridae; genus Castor; species Castor canadensis. The sequence goes on along the minus strand of NC_133391.1, from coordinate 143,432,407 downwards.
TCATGACTTTCTTAAGCAACAGTCACAAAAATTCTATTTTACCAAAATAATTTGAATTCCAAATTCTCTTCAAAAATTAATGTCCCATCAAATATCACAGAGCTGACATGTCTTTGTAAAAATTTATTAAGCTATGTAGAAGTGGTTTATATGACAGCATAAGTTTTGAAAATTTAGATAGTTCAGTATATTTCATATGTAGACATTTTGTAATTCAAAAGCACTTTTGGGGGGCTGAGGGGCATGGCTCAAGTAGTACAGCACTTGCCTAGCAAGAACAAGGCCCTGAGTTCTAATTCCAGTACCACTTAAAAAAATTTTTTAGAAAAATGTTTTTTTTCTGTCTAAATGCAATTAATCTAAGACAATTCGAATAAGAAGTAAATGAGGGGTGGGGGTTGCTCAGTGACAGTGCCTTGCCTAACATGCACTGAGCCTAAGTTCCAGCCCCAGTGACACCAAAAAAGAAGGGGGTATGTGAAATGGACATAGAATTCCATGTCTGGTCATTACAGGAAGGCTTAGATCGAGAGAGAATAATGCCTAGAAAAAGAAACATAAGAAGCTCCACATTCAACCAGGCTTTTTCCCTGAAGGTGTTTATCTATCCCTAGCCTTAGGGACACAGAGTTCTGGGAGAAAGCAAGAGCCTGTCTGGACTAGAAAGACTGAGTGATTTAACTTTAGGGCAGCCAAAGTAGTTGGGAGACGAGGAGCTAAATCCCAAAGAGAAGAAAGTAGAAGGAAAACAAGCTAAAAATTCTCTCCAAGACATTTGCCAGATTTTGTGTTGTGTAAAAACAGGATTAGACTCCAAGAAAACAAGCAAAAAGCTACTCTGAAAAGCACAGGAATAGAGCAGAGATCTCAGTAGATGCTTAATACTCAAAGAAAGAAACTAGGGGTCATGGTTGGCCAAGATAAAGAGGTTCTGCTAAACATCTACATTTTAACTCTAGAGCCAAATAGCTACTTCCTAGGAGCGATGGCAAAGCAAAAACCAAGTTTAACAGAATCAGTGCAATAGGCCAATATTTCAGAATAAAACTTAACTCTCTTAAAAGGAAAACAATAATATGATCTACTGCCACAGATTTTTAAATACCAATATTTACATTTAATTTGTTGGTACATGGCATGGTTTCAAAGAAAGAAATAGGCAAAAGAAAGATCAAGAACCAAAAAAAAAGACAATAGAAATAGAACACAAATTGGCACTGTGAGAGGGGACTTCAAAATAACTATGTTGACATGAAGAAAATAAAACGAAAGATGTAGAAATAAAGCAAAGACCTGAAAATTTTAAATAATAAAATAATCATAAGGCAATAACCAAAAACAACAACAACAAAAAACCCTACAATAACTAAAAATCTAAGCCAGGCATGGTGACACATACCTATTATCCCAGCACCCAGGGTAGAGGCAGGAGGACTGCAAGTTTAAGGCCAATATGGGCTACACAGCAAGACCGTGTGTCAAAACCAAAAATTTATCATGAATGCATAAATCTTAAAAATAGTTCAAGACCTCTACAGAGAAAACTACATTAAGTTTGTTGACAGAAATCAAAGTTTCTAATAAGTTAAAGTTTAGAAGACTTAGTTAAGATGTCAATTTGTTCCAAATTAATCTAGAATTTCAATGTAATCCCTACTAAAATCTCAGCAAGTTATGTAGAAATGGATGGTTCTAAAATGTATATATAAATGCAGAGCCCAGAATAGCCAAGACAGTCTTCAAGAAGATGGAAGACTCATATTAACATGTATCAAGATGTATTAAAAAGCTGTAGCAATTAAAACTGAAAAACTGTTAAGAGAATAGACAAAGAGACCAACTAAAGAGAATAGAGAACACAAACACAAAAATATTCAGTGACCTGATTTATAACAAAGGTGATAATGTAGATATAAAATCAGAATCTTTTCAATAAATGGATATTTATGTAAAGATAAAAGTGACTTGACACCTACCTCATACCTTACACAACAATCAAATTTGACAAAATACAGTCAGATGGTTCACAGAAAGTATGAAGGAATAATACCTGTAGAAGAAAACACAGATCTCTTTCCAAGAGACCAAAAGCACTTTGGATTTCATTAAGAACTTTTCTTTGTCAAAGACCATTAAAAGAGTAAAACTGCAAGGCAAACTTGAAGAAAATATTTTCACTCTATATGCCTGAAAAGACTATGCCAGACAACCCCAAAAATTCCTACATAAAAAGAATAAAGTCAATTCAGTCTACAAATGAGCAAAATAAACAACAAGCAAATGAAAGGGACTTAACATCAAAGTCACCAAGGAAATACAAATTAAAAATCAAAATAAGAACCCACAAGAAAGACTAAAATTGATGACTAAAACCAACAAATGCTGATGTGGAGAGACCAGAATTCTCATACATTGCTCACAGTAGTATACATCAGCGCGATCACTTAAAAAATTATTTAGCAGTACCTATGGCTTTTAGTAAGGTTGAACAAATATACCTACATCCCAGCTATTCCAGTTCCATACAAATCTAAGAGAAATAAGTGTATATGTCCAGCAGCAAACTTGTACAAGAATACTCAGAACAGCTTTATTCAAAATAGATAAACACTGAAAACTACCCAGAAAATGAACAGAATAAAATATGGTCTAATTACAAAACAAAATACACAGCATTAAAAAGAAAAACAAAATACGTCAACATAAATGAATGCACAGATAATGAAGAAAGAAAAAGAGTAACTAGTGTTACTTGTTACCTCCAATATGATACCTTAGAGCAGGAAAAACTAGTCTACAATGAAAACATTAGAATAATGTTTACTACTGATTAAAGATATAATGGAGTATTACTGGCATTTTGAAAATGTTTTGTCTTCTTACTTGATTGTGTGTGTTTGTACAAATTACCAAGCTTTACGGTAAAAATCTATACACTTTATGGTAGGTATGCTAAAATTTGACACACAACTTTCAAAACATGTGAAGCATAAATAACTCTAGGAAAATTACCTAGCTATTAAATAGTCCACTTTCAATTTTAGCACCTTCTGCAGAATACTGGAATCTTGGATGAGATATCGAAGTGCTCGTAACCCTGCTGCTCTCACTTCTTTTGCTTCATTTAATAAAGCTAACCGCAAACTGTATGAAAACAAAAGTTCTGTTGTAAGTGTTTCAAATACACAGAAAATTATAGTACAGGTTAAGCATCCCTCAACCAGAATGTGTGGGATGACAAGTATTTCAGATTTCCAGAGTTTATTTATTTGGCATAGACTGTACCAAATGACCATCCCTCATCCGAAAATCCAAAACTCAAAACTTCTTTGATACTGAGATGACTCAGAGAGTTTCAGATTTTGGAGCATTTTAGATTAATATTTTCATGTTAAAGATGCTCAACCTGTATCAATTATTTCCTCATTCGAGGTATGAAAAACTTCTAGTCATGCAGGATTAATTTTATCCAACTGCAGTTTCTATGTGTAAAAAACCTTCACTGCAAACCATGAAATTTTACATAATGGTGATGTTGCTGTGATTCTGTGCCTCCTGCATACATTCTTAACAATCAAGCCAATGTTACTGAGTTTGATTCATCATCTGCAGTTTATTTTATATAAGCAATGGGAAAATAAATATGCCTTTTTTCCAGCTATACTCTTTATGATGACCTTACAATCTATTCCCTTGTATCTGCCTACCTACTTCGACTGCTCCCAAACAATCACTGGTTTAAACCAATAATAAAATACTTTATAATGACAGCAAGCACAGATCATCCTATCAATTCTAATTCCTTAGAGCACCAAAAAAGATGATCATGAAACTATTATGCTTAGTCAAGTTTGCCACTCCCTCTGAAGTAAGACTTAAAAGAGTTATAGATTCCTCTTATTCCTAGGAAGAAAATGAGAAACTGCAGTCTTCAAATTTCAGATTTAGCTTAGAAGTTTAAATTATAGAAGTCCAGGTATTTTTGAACATTAGCTTTGGTTCCTCATATTTTGTAATCAAAAAGTATCAACTAAGATTCATAAAACAGCAAAATAACTGAAGATCCTGAATCTTCCGAATATCCAAGCAACTGCTACTATAAAATCAAATATGAAGTGCTGTATTATCTTATTTCTAATTTAAAATTACTGAAGCTGGAATTACTAAAATCTGGAAGGGATGAGGGAGAGCTGAGCTACACTTACCAAATTATGATATCTTCATAGTTAAAACCCAGTTTTTCTTCACTATGGCCAATATCACAAAGAAGCTGTTAGAAAAACAAAATATGTATGTATACATGAATTGTGAACTTATATATTTATATACACCGTGTTTTATGCTAGAAAGTGAGACATTTGTTTTTAACAAAATTTTTAAAAATATATTTTACTATTAAAATATGCAGCTTTTATTTCCACCATTTTACTATTTGGGGCTTTTTTTTTTTTTGGCTTGGATTTGAACTCAGGGCTTTGTGCTTGCTAGGCAGGTGCTCTGCAGCTTGAGCCATACCTCCAGCCCCATCTCATTGTTTTTTTAATTTGTCCTACCAGTTTTAGATTTCTTTAACCCAACTTCCCTTTTTTGAATTAATCATTTTATTATTTTACTTTTTCTCTCAATAATTTTACTATTTTAAAAGCTACTCTTTTAGTGGTTTATCACAGTTTACAACATGCATTGTAAGAAATGATTTCTTGGTCTGTAGGTGTGGCTCAAGTAGAGCGCCTGCATAGCAAGCACAATGTACAATGTCCTGAGTTCAAACCCAAAAGAAAGAAAAAGAAGAAGAAAAAAGGCAGGCTCAGGTGGCACGTGCTGTCACCCCAGGTACAATAGAGGCTGAGATCAGGAGGATCACTGTTCTGGGTCAGCCTAGGCAAAAAGTTTGTGAGACCACCCCCCATCTCAACAACAACAAAAAAGCTGGATGTGGTGTGGCATGCATCTGTCATCCTAGCTATAGTGAGAAGCATAAAATAGGGAGGATCGTGGTCCAGGCCAGCCTAGGCAAAAAGCAATAACCTATTTCAAAAATAACCAGAGCAAAAATGGCTGGTGTGATAGCTTAATCAATAGAGTACCTACCTAGCAAGTACAAAGCCCTGAGGTTCAAACTCCAGTGACAAAATAGAAAAAAAAAAAAAAAAGAAATTATTTCTTTGCCATGTCTTTAAAATGCTACAATCTTACAGTATTTTCATTTCAATTACTCCCCTCACATTGAATTTAATTAGTTTTGTATTTATCTTTCAAGACATTACTGTTACTGGTGTTTTTCTTTTGGTGGTACTCGGGGCTGAACTCAGGGCCTAGCACCTTGCTTGGTAGAAGCTGTACCACTTTAGCTACCCACTAGCCCAACTGGTGCTTTTTAGCCAGTCAGTGTTTAGTCTATATCAACTTATATCTTCTCACACATTTATCCTTTCATTATTCCTCATTCCTTTCTTCATTGCAGTGGTTCCTTAAGGTAGCATTCTTCTTGATAGCTCAAAAATTCAGTTTATTGTTGTTATTGACATATTTTGCTGGTGTCTAATTTTAGCCCAAGTTGCTATTTATGATTCTTGAGTTCTGTTTGTCTGGAAATTATTTTTTAAAATTTTCATTTTTTAAAGGATGTTTTGATGGACTAGGATTTGAACTCAGGTCTAGACACTTGCAACGCAGGTACTCTACCACTTGATCCCTACCTTTGGTCTAGGTCAGCTGTTCTGGAAGTCATACCCTTTACCTCAGGCGTTTGTTTGTTTTTTTTTTTTAGGATTTTTTTTTCTTTATCTTTGGTTTTCAATAATCTTACTATAATTCATTCAGCGGTGGTTTCCTTTGTATCCATCCTGCTTAAGGTAAACACTTCCTCAATCTCCTAGCTGATATATTTTATTAGTTTTGGAACATTCTGTACATTATCTCTTTAAAATTTCCAACTGCCAATTCTCTCTATTCTGTACTTCTGGTAATTTAATTATATGTATGTCAGGTCTTTTTATGTATATCACAAATCTGTAATTCTCTGTTCTATTTTTTCTATGCTCTTCTATGTCAATAGTTGAATATCTTCTACTTATCCTGTCTTTTAATGTGTCTGATCTATTATACCTATCTAATGAGTTTTTAATTTTAGATAATGAATTTTTCTCTTCTTCAATTTTCCTTTAATCTTTTTAAACATTCTAATGAAAATCTTATTTTCTCATCTGTTTTTTCCATAGCTCCCTCATTTTCTTGACATTAACATGGTAATTAAAAGTACTAGTCATCTGAATGGACCTGACTGGTGAGGATCATCTGTCCACATCTGCTTATACTAGCTGTTTTCCCTTTTGTTCTAGTCATGTTATCAGTCATGGTGACTCCTGTAATCTTTGCTCATATACATAATTTGCAGAGATACCTGACCATGCTATCTTTTTCAATAGAGTGCTTAGCTTTTTCTCTGTTAGGTCACTGCACAGTGCTGAGTAAAGGTTAGTTGGCTATTCTAGTAAAATTTAGTCAACTTCTCGTTTTTCCTTGCTCCTAAGATTTCAACTCAAAGTTTGCTGTTAAGGATCCTAGTTCCTAAAGGATAATAAATGTAATTTTAGTCTTAAAAAATATACTGGAAGTTCCACACCTGATTTTCGAAGATTTTCTGCTTAGGTGCTACATTTCTCATTCTAGGTAGCCCCAACAATTGAATGCATGTACCCAGGGGACAATTTCCTTATGCTTGTTGTATCTACCCTACATCTGTAGCAAAAACTTATTTCTAATTCTAACACTTAAACCCTCACTTTCCTGGCCTCATTTCACATCATCAGGTATTCCCTGAATACATGCTATTGGAGAAAGAAGCTGTCTTTATGAAATTCTTCTCTGACACTTTGGTGCCTGTATTTGTTGTTACTCAAGCAGTTCTTGCTGCCTTCAAACAGGCTTCCTTAATTGTTTTCATTGAGAGCACTGGTCTAATACTAGATATGTGGATCCTGGTTTTAATTTAGGTATGAGTTTTGAAAACTGACTTTTATTTTAGTTACTCAAGTTATTATAAAACTTCCTCAAGTTATATATTGGAGCTTGAAATGGATTAAAGGGAAGATAAATTATTTAATGAATACTGAAGTCTTAGAAGGGTCTCCACAAAGTATTGTTATTCATTATGAAGTTATAAATATCATAACCACAGGAAAAAACCTAGTGATAATATCTTGTGAAAAGAACAGACCCCCAAAAAAGCTAATATAAATTTACTATCCTACTGATACTTGTAAATTTTCCTCCCCAATTTCTTCAGAAGCAAAAATAAATAGGATAGAGAAATAAATTAGGAAGAGAGAAACTGCTCTATAAAATCCTTAAAATTCTAAAATGTGATGAATAAAAGGCTTCACACCTTCAAAAGAGTATGAAAATTTTCTCATATTTTTGTTTTGATATAGTATTTTTGAAAATACTTAAAAACTATAACAATAGTAAGATTTTCTAAATTTTAAAACCAGAGGAAAACTACCATGTACTTAAAACAAAAAAAAATTACATAAAGTTAAAATATATTAGGTCAAAAGTATTTGCAACAAACAAATACTGTTAAAGATTTAACAAAATGTAAGAATTAGCTAACAGTCACCCAAAATGCCAAATTATCAGACACCACACTTCTTACTGAGATTGGCACTGTCTCTGCCATATGTCTTTATAATATGCTATAGGATCAGAGTTCATATATAAGGGGCTATGAGATGGGCTGGGCACTGTGAGTCACACCTACAATCCCAGCTACTTAGGAAGTGGAGAACAGGAGGATGGAAGTTCAAGGCAAGCCTAGGCAAAAAGTTAGTGACACCCCCCCATATCAACAAATAAGTTAAGCATGTGCCTATTATCCTAGCTATGCAGCAGATCACAAGTAAGACAATCAAGTCTCAAGCCATAGATAAAATGATGAAGTCCCAGGTCTCCCAGCAAAATCATGAGACCCTATCTGAAAAATAACTAAAGCACTCTACCACTTGAGCCACTCCACCAGTGAAAAATAACTAAAGCAAAACAGGGTTGGAGACATGGCTCAAATGGTAAAGCACCTGCCTGGCCAATGCTGGGTCCTGAATTTAAACTCCAGTACCATTTAAAAAAAAAAATCCATGCTTTCCATCAGTGAATCAATCTATTTTCGTTATAATTTATCTACATGAATTTTTATTAATGTAGATAAAATACTAAAGAGGGGTTATCAACAATAGTATATTCTGAAAAATTTAAAGTAATTGTAAATCATCTCTAGGTAACAGAAATTTTCTGTTATGCTTATTAACATGAACAATTTTTATTTTTCATTTTTTGTAGTACTAGGGATCGAACCCAGGGTCTTACACATGTTAGGCAAACACTTAACCACTATGCTATAACCCCAGCCAACATGAACAATTTTTAAAGAGTATAATGATAAATTAGGACTGGGCATTTGACAGTATTTCTATTTTACTCACACTGCTCTGGAGGTTAAATGAGTAACAACACGAAATAACCCAAACTTTAAAAAATTTTATTGCACACACTAGAATTCCACAGCATAGCTTTTTAGGAGACCATGTAGACACACACACCAATCATCTATGAAAAAGCAGACTGATAATATAGAAAAGGAAAGCATTCTATGCCATATTGGGATCTAGGGGAAAAAAGCATGCTGCAAATCAATTTACATACATCTACACACATATGCATTTATGAACATATATATCATGTTTTTATCTAAAAAATAATTTCTAAAGCCAGGTGCAGTGGTACATGCCTATACTTGGAAAGTTGAGGCAGGAGGATTGAAGTTTGTGGTCTCTGTCTCCAAAAGAAAAAAATGCTTTGTGTATGTATAATAATAAATGCTTATAAAAGTAACCACACTACATAGAGTGCTTCATATGATTTAGTTCATTTAATTTCACAACTCAGTGAAATACACCTACACACACGGCTTATATTTATAATTATGCCAGAAAAGGTTAGTTATCCTCTACTGTTACCTCTGTTAAAAAAAAAAAATTGGACTGGGGAGGAAGGCGGGAAGGGTATGTGAGGGAAGACTTCACTTTTTACTGTAAAATCTTCTGCATCATTTTAATTTTTTATAATTATCTTATGCCTTGTTTAAAACTTTTTGAAAAACAAAAAATAAAAAACCCTTCAGAGTTTTTAAAATATAAACACAGGAAAAGAGAACCTTTATTATTAGAATGTAAACGAGCTGACATATTTTCATCTTAAACAGTAGGTCTTTAAATTATGAACATGTTATCACTTTTAAAAATAGAATACTGAGATTATGTTCATCAGCAGCCTGCTATACACATTACTTTATCTAGTGAAATGATGTCAGAAGGCAAACATGGTGTGTGACATTCACATGATTAAAGGATCACATCACTTGCTCCCTTCCTTCAACCCTTAAAAGGAGGTTTTAGAAATGAAGTTCACCCTATACACCATTTTAGCACCACTGGTTCTACTAAGGTAACTTAACACCAACAAAATTGTTTTGCTTAATAGCAAAACAAAATGCAACTCAAAACAAAAGCTCGTATTTAAAATGCAAAATCTTCATAATCTAACACAATAAAATTAAACATTTATTATGTGCCAGGCTTTGGGGTAGGAAGGAATATGAGTAGAAAATATAACATTTGTCTTATGTCAGAGAAATTCAGTTTAAAGGAATAGTAACTCGTTAAAAAATAAGTGATAAAATTTAGTAGATACATATGTAAAACCTAATGGTAACACAGAAGAGGGTGTCCAACTAAGTACACTGCCTTCTGACATCATAATTATTTTTATTTTCTTATTCTAAAAAGCTGTTCTTAGAGACTTCTGAGAGTTTCTAAATTTTACTCAGTAAGGAAATCAACTTACAGATTTTACAGGAATATTAGCTCAGTAAATATTTTTAAGCCCAGCTCTCTAATAAAAATGGAATTCAGAGGCTTATTACATAACAATTAAATTCAATATGTATGCTTGTGCTAGGTATAAATTTAAGAATCTATGGACATTCATTTATAGCAGTGGTTCTTAACCAGGGGCAAAGTAGTATGCCAGGGAACTGAAACCTCCCCTCTAAAGGCAGCAATACTGCTTCTGAGTACAGAAATCTTCTCAAAACTGCCTTGCTAATTAGTAGAGGCTGGGTAGTAAGTCTCTGTAACGAGAAAGCTCAGGCTTCCCCCATTACATCACTAAGTAGACCAAAAATAAAATCAAGTCTGATGTTCATGGACTTTATTTATGAGAGCCCCTCAGACCTGACTCAGGCTCAGTCCCTCTAACTGTAGACAAATTTTACTAAGTTTGGTTACCTGGTTTTCAAATCCATAGGTGATTTAAGATAGCACATAAAAAGCCTGCCATAAGGTGGCATCAAGGCCTTTTTAAGTATGGTTAAAGAAATACAAAACACACAGAAGTCTAGGGCCTTTATTACAAAAATCTCTGCATACTCTACAGTGGTACAAAGCAGGAAGACAAGGACAAAGGAAGCAGAAACCAAGAAAGCAGGAGAAACAGGACCCCTAAGGAAGAGTGAAAAAAGGGAAAACAGGAAATGAAGGGGGTTAGGGGGAAGCAGCAGCAAAGAGAAGATAAGAAGGAGAGCAAAGGGAAGAGAAGAAAGGACAAAAGAGAATCTAAGAACACAAAAAAGCAGAGGCCCAGTAAAGAGAATAACTTAGTGAACTGTTGTGAGAGAAAATCAGACAAAGTAAGGAAATGGAAGAGGGAAGAAAGGACTGGAAGAGAGAAACTGACCCTAATCCAAGAAAGCCTGGGACCAAGACAGAAATAAATGAAGAACAGAGAAACAAGATAGAGATGTCCAACAGGCTCCTAGAAATGAAGGTTTAAATCAATCTTATTCCCAAAAGTTCCATCTCTGCTCTGATCAATATGACTGATAGCTATTAGTCACAGGCTGCTGTGGATACTGGAAATGTGACTAGTCTGAATTGAGACATGTTATAAGTAAAAAATATACTTTATTGATCTAGTATTCCTATAAAATCTTCATGAAAAAGTTAAACAATATTTAGTAATGTTTTATGTTAATTATATCAAATGATAATATTTTGGATATAATAGATTAATGCAAAATACTAAATTAATTTCACATTTTTCCTTTAACTTTTATTGTGCTCACATTGTATTTCTATTGGATAACACTATTCTAGATTTTTAAGATTATTTTAGGACCCATGTGGGTGCCACAGAGTAACAGCAATCATTGCCATCATTACAACCATCCCAAACTTCCAAAATGTTGGGTGGCAAAACATATTTAAATGTCCAAGCTTGGTTATGACAGTAACCATGAGTTCTAAACAAAACACAGGCCTCTACAAAAATTGTTTTTAACAGTTAAAACTAGGCAAGTGATAAGACTTACTTGAGCTGAGTGAAGACTGGCAAAATAAAACTGAGATTTAATACAAGGAAGGGAAACCAGAAGATGCATTTTGGACCCTGGAACGACAATGTCTCTTAAGTATTTGACATTACCTGCTACCTCACTGAAGTATTTGAAGATGTTCTTTATGTTCACAAAAATAAAAATATACACAGGCATATTTTTCAAAGCCTCTTTTCTAGCAGTCTGTTTTAGAATTTCTTTTTTCTTTTCATTTTTTTTCATTCTTCCTCATACTCTTCCCCCTTTCTTAGGACAATTTCAACAGGCTCCATTCTTCTATTTTCATATATGAATACAAGATAGTATGTTGTTTTTTAAAATATTACTTTCTTATCTTCCATATAAAATCATTTTCTCATCTAAAAATAAATGCCAGTATTTTAAAGCACCATTAAAGAAAATAAATACATATTTGCTGGACCAACTATAGGAAAAAATGTCCACAATATCACATTGAAAAATGAATTTTGTTACACAATGTCTACATACCCAAACCCTTCTAATTCTATGAAATAAAAATGAATCCAAGTCACAGCCCAATTACTTAGCAAAGAATTAAATACTTGGAAGATTACAACAGTGCTATTCAAACACACAAATTCAACTAATGATCTTTATTAAATGGTAGATTTTGACTCAGCAGACCTGGGGTGTGTTTGCAAATAAGTTCCAAGGTGACACCAGCACAGCTCTGAGCACAAAACATACAATGGTTCCTACATTAAAAGCAATTAACATTTAATATACCAAGGTGGGGGGACTTTATGCCAATGGATTCATTCTGCTTTCTACTGTGAGGTATCACCTAAAACACTACGCATTTTAGTGTTTGCATGAGTCTGCTGACTAGCACTGTAAGGCTTATATCCATACATCAAACTTAAGAATTTGGGGCTGTTATTAAACATTAGTAATATTTGTTTGAGACCCAGGCCCCTGCAGTTTTACTTTGAGAGCTACTTTAGATACAGATAGTAAGAATGCAGAATCAGGATAAGAGAATATCCTAATAGTTCTCTGGGAATTATGGCCATACCTAGGAAATATAGCACAAGCACAGAAACAAGTAAACTGAGTTTTTAAAACAGGAAAAGACGGTAAATATGTGAAGTGTGAATTATGGAATTCAGGTAATTTTCTTTCTTTATTCTTTTCTGAGCCTATTCTAAGCATTACTTCTATCATTTAAGTGCAATTTAAAACACAGCAGCTGGGCACAGCAGCCTATAGGCTGTCCTATAAGCTGAAGCAGGAGGGTCACTTGAGCCCAAGAATTTGAGACCTAGGCAACATAATAAAACCCCTTTTCAAACAAAAAACAAACACCCCCACCAATCTCTTCCTTCTCTGAAAAATTAGAGAAAAGCACTAACACTGAGAGAATATATAAGAACTGCTTCTTTTTTAATTTTATTAGGTTATATTCATTGTACAAGAGGGATTCAGTGGAACAATTACAAGAACTGCTTTTTAGTGATGACGAAGAAACATTTAGTAAGCATGATAAGGAATTAAGATTTTAGATGGCAGTCAGTTTCAAGTTACTTACCTTAGTAAAGTTATTCAGATGGCCTAGTTTTCTCATATTTGATACTCCTTGTAATTTAGCCACATTTTGGAGAATTTCCCTTAAATTATCAGAAGGTTCTAGAAGAAAAGACAGTTCAACATAATTTTAAGAGTATTTTCCTAATCAAACACATAAAGCATATAGTATTAAAAGTTCACAATGTTGGCTCTTGGTTTAAAGTCTTCCCCTCCTCCCCAAATTAATTCATTCATTTTGTTGACCTACAAGTCTACATGGATGACATCCAATTCCCTTCACATTCTTATTTCTCATACCTATGGTCCAACTTTGTGTATCCCCTGGGATTACTCAACCATAAAATCATAAATGTCAACATGTCCCTTGGGTGCCCAGGGGCTCACGCCTTTAATCCTAGCTACTCAGGAGAATTGCAATTTGAAGCCAGCCCCAGACAAACAGTTCAGGAGACCCATTACAAAAGAGGACTGGCTCAAGCAGTAAGAACGCCTGCCTAGCAACCATGAGGCCCTGAGTTCAAACCTTAGTGTCGCCAAAACAAAAACAAAACCCCTCAACTTTCACTTCTTGTTACTATGTGACAACAGAGACCAAATACACTGTTCTGCTTCAGTCAACCAACAAACATTAAACTATAGTTTTCAAGACACTAGACCTGATGCAGTAAAGAATAATGAGCCCTGAAAACAAAAAAAAAAAGTTTCCAGGCCTTGGTGCTAGGAGGGAAAACTCAGGCAAACTCCCTGAGTTGAAGAGGCAGAGCTAAGAATCCAAGGAGACTAAGAATTACTAGATAAGAGCAGTTCCAAAAAGAGTACTCTAGAGGGACTCCTCAGAGGGTCTCTTCTCAGCAGAGAAATGTCCACTGCACGAGTGTAAAAAAATTATCCAAGGCCAGGGAAAGAATCACTCAAAAATAATTATAGGGAAGAATATCCTTCCTTATAGCCAGGGTGGAAAAATCATTAAGGGAGTATTGGGAAGTCTTGACTCAGTAGTAAGAAATAATTAGATATAAACTAAACATTTCTGTGATCCCACCTAACAAATCTTAAAGGCAAGACTCGTAAGAATCAAACTGTCTCCCCACAATTAAACTGGACTTCACACCAAAGCTCAAGAAGATCTTTAAAAATACAAAAAAATAAGAAGCTCAGAAAAAGGCAAATTTCACAATGTTTAGCACCCAGCTGAATACTACCAGGCATGTAAAAACAGGAAAATATGATCTGTAACGAGGAAAAAAAAATCTATCAATTGAAACAGAGCCAAAAGTGACATAGTAGAATTACATGACAAGAATATTCAAAGTTTTATAACTACAGTTCATATGTTCAAAAACTTAGGTGAAAGCCTGAAAAGGTGTAAAAGAACCCAATCTGAATTTCTGGAGATGAAAACTGCAGTATCTCAGATGAAAAATATTTTTATGGCAAAAACTTACTAACCTTACAGAAGGTAAAAATAGTGAACCTGGGGACAAGGCAAATGAAACTATCCAAAATATAACACAAACAGAAAAAAAAAAAAAAACCCAGCATAAGTGATGGGGACAAGGCAAATGAAACTATCCAAAATATAACACAAACAGAAAAAAAAAAAAAAAAAAAAAAAAAAACCCAGCATAAGTGACCTCTAGAAGTTCAAGCAGCTTCACATATACGGAACTGGAGCCTTCAAAGCAAAGAAAAGGGTGTGTGTGTGACAATTTCTTAAAGAAATATTTTATAAAAATTTTGCAAAATTGATGAAAACAATAAGCCAATAAACCCAAGAAGCTCAACCAACTCCAAGCACAAGGAAAATGAAAAGAACTATACCAAGTCACATTACAATTAGATTGCTCAAAGCCACTGAGAGAAAATCTTAAAAGTAGCCAGATTTTAAAAAGGTAAAGTGGATGGCAAATTTCTCATCAGACACAAGGTAAAAGAGAAGCCAATGGAGCAACCTCTGAAAGTACTGGGGGTGGGGGGGAAGCTTAATTAAAAAATGTAAAAACTAGGGGCTTGGCAGAGTGTTTCAAGCAGTAAGACAGCCTGCCTAGCAAGCGTGAGGCCCTGAGTTCAAACCCAGTAGTGTAAGTAAATAAATACATAAATAAATAACACAAAAAAACCTTAAAAACCATTCTTAGTTCACTTGGTTTAGAAAACCACAGGCTACTAGCCAGATAGGACTCTGAAGACAGCAGTTTTCCAACCCCTGGAATATAGTGTAAATTCCCTCAGTTGCTACAAGCTGTTTTTCAATTAATGTATTTGGTATCTTATTTAACACCAAATTTGTCTTAGATAAAACAAAGTATAATCCTAAAAAAGTTATATGACCATGTTGATGTTATTTTAACTTAGGAAGCATTGTATCTTACTTTGAGATTTTCATCTTTAAAAACCCAAGAACTATTTTTTTTTAATAAGTGTTTTCCTCACCAAGTGGAGCTACACTGTCCTATTTTACAGTTAGTTTTTATCTGGCTACCTTACTCTACTCTGTTATATTTGGTGCAGGCCATGATAAACAATTTGGTATCAAAGCACTTTGAAGTTGATACCTGCTGAGATCTTTCAACTGATTTTTACAGCATCTCCCATGAGTCTTAGATAATATACATATTTTAATGTGAATGAAATTCTATTGAATTTTAAGTGGGTTAGTACATATCTTTATAATTAGTGATTTATAGAATGATCTTAAAAGTAAAATGAAAGCCTGTCATTAAATGAGATCAGTTCCCACTGAAAAAGAATTATAAAGGGCCGTAAGTAGATCACTGCTAGTATTTTGCAATTCCTCTTTGTTACTTTAGATTGTATCTGGAGAGACTAAGGAAAATAACTGAAAGTTAGCTAATGGTGTTGATTTAATTTTATTTGAGAAATGTATAAAAATTTTTATAAGAACCCTTAAGATAATTTAGGTCCTACAACACTTTGCGAAGTCAAGGTTAAGGATCATTAAAGACAGTGTGTAATTCACCTAGTGAAAATGTCTAACCTAAGCGTTTACATTGATACGGTTTAAAGCCAGCCAGGGCAAACAGTTTTGGAGACCCTATCTCGAAAATACCCAACACACACACACACACACACACACACACACACACACACACACAGAGCGGCTCAAGAGGTAGAGCACTGGTCTAGCAAGCATAAGACCCTCATTCAAACTCCAGTACTGCCAAAAAATAAGAAATTAAAATGACAGTATGGGTACTCATACCAAAAATAATCTGACAGTACTAACAGTTAAGATAGTACATCTGAATCGATATATAATATTCTTCACAAAGCCTTTGTACATTTAATTACTACCTATTTTCTAGGTACATTAAAAAAAAACAGCCTTGATACAAAAATGAAATCATATCTGAGTGCACTCATTCAACAAGTATTAACTGAATGCCTACTGTCAATAGGTATTGGTTTAGGTACTGAACAGAACAATGAGGAAAACAAATCTTTCTTACATGTACTTCACATAGAAGCAGAAAGCAAGCTGACAACAACAAAAAAATCATGCATGCAATTTAAAAACTGACAGGTGTTGACAGTTTGCCTAATGAAGATCTTATCACCACTAACCCAAATCAAAATGAACCAGCTTTTCTACTTCCTTCCCCTCCTCACCCCCTTTGCCTTTATATAATTAATTACCAAGAACCTCAAGTTATAGATGGATTTCAAAGTTTCTTCACAATATAGTTTTCAGCAATATAGCTGCTGAGAGACAAAACATGTTTCCCCCTGTACACTATGTTATTCCCAGGCCAAATTAGAACAGTATTAGTCATCTCAGACATTGACATACTATCTAATACTTATGTGGTACAATGTTGCAATTGGAGAACTTTAACTTGAAATATCTGGTTAAAGTTCCTGTGGAATGAAATGATAAATTCCTGGTTCCTTCTATTTCTGTAAAGGGCCCAGAGAAAGGAACAAAATATTTTAGATTTTGTAGGTCATAAAGTCGGTATTACAACTATTTGAAGAGAGCTGTTGTATCAAGAAAACAAGTGCAGAAAACATACAAATGAATGCAGAAGTACCACAGACCCAGGATCTTATCAACAGAAACTGTTTTGGTTTTTGAGACAGGATCTTGCTTTGTAGCCCAGCGTGGTCTGGAACCGTAGGTCCTCCTCTTCCACCTCTAGGATGCTGAGACAGTAAGTGTGAGCCACTATGTTCAGGATACACAGACACTTATTCTCACGGTTCTGGAGCTCCCCACCTGTCTAAAACCTAGCTGCCAACTAGTCAGCTTCTCATCATACACTCACATAGAGGAGAAAGGAGATAAACTCTCTACGGTCCTTTGAGTAGAGTTACTACTTCTGTTCATGAGGGTTCTACCCTCATGATCTAATCAACTCCCAACAGCTCAACCTCCTAATACCAACATACTGGGAATTAGTATTTCCACATATGAATTTTGTAGATACATTCTGTCCATTGGACTATGTTTCAGTAAAACAGACTTAACTTAAGAGCTGTATCTTAGCTGGCAGTTCTGGTTCATGCATGTAATCCCAGGACCTGGTGGTTGAGGCAGGAGGATCACAAGTTCACTGCACAGGTATGCACCTGTCTCAAAAAACAAAAACGTGGGGCAGTAGCAAAAAAGAAATTTAAGGTGAGTTTTATTTTCTATAAATCTTCCTACTTCTTACTCTCACTTAATGTGTCCAATTTAGTCTCTCCAACTGTCTGATAAGTACTATGTAAGAAGCATAAAGCACAAATGAGGTGACCTCATAGGATGATAGTCTCTTAACCCTTAAAGTAAGAAATCCACAGTAGCTTGAAAGAAAAAAAAAAAAAACTAAAAAACCAAAATTGTGGCCAACCATTCAAATGGAAGGAAGTAAAATACAAAAGAACTACTAGAATTACACTGGCTCTTTTCTTCTTACTGTGTAGCTTATAAGTCCTATGTGTATTCCTGATGAATCTCTCTGGACATAATGAAATAACTACAGTCAACTCTAAATACCCAGAGATTTAATATCTGGGAGGGTAATGAAAACATAATTGATTTAAGCCATCTTTGATGTGACTTCTGTCCTTCCATCCAGGAGGTGCCTACTCTGGTTGACATTGTACATTTTTTGTTATTTAACAAGCAGTTAAAAATGTAGTGTTATATTACACCCATATACGGTAAGTAAATCAGAATAGGGATATGGGTTAATTTCCTGTGAGAAGATAATACATGACAATTCAAGGACTCTTAGAATAAAGAAAAGGTACCAAGCAAAATATTTTCAAAGAAGTTAATTATAGGTGGTAAAAATTACTGATGGATTTATTTTCATTCCTTAAATTGATTTTATTTTCCAAGTTCTCCAAATGAGCATAAGAAGTACATATAAAATGAGTGATTTTGAAAAAAATTAATTCAGACTCCATGGCTGTGACTAGATTGAAATAACTGCCTGCTTATATTGCTTTTATAGGTAAGAAGAGAAAAAGCATTTTAAAATAAGCAACGAATACAGGTTATATTATGTAAGTGCTGCATAGCAATCCTGTAGCGCATGGAACTCACATAACGTTCACATAGTTCACACTATGTATTATGTTATAAACACTTGTATTGAAGTTTACTTTTTAGAGCACTTCTGAATATAAAATTATTTTTTTGGTAAAAAGAAATCTGGAAAATAAGAAAAGCCAACAAAAATCCTACAAATTACTGTGATGGTTAATTCTATGTGCCAACATGACTAGATTAAGGAAACCTCCAGAGCTGGTAGAGCATTATTGTGGAGTCTGTATGTGAGGGTATTTCCACAGATTAGCAAGTAAGTCAGAGTGAACTAAGTGGAGAAGAGCTGCCCTCCATGCAGCAGGCACTATCCAGTTGGATACCTGGACAGAATAAAAACACAGAAGTACTACTTCTAAGAATGGCTGAAATCAAAAAGACTGATGCCACCAATGTTGAAGAGAATATGGAACAAACGGAACTCTTACACTACTGTAAGAGTATAAAAGGACACAATCACTTTAAAGAGCTGTTCGCAACCTAAGTTATGACCCAACAATTCCACTATCAGTTAGAAAAACAGGCCCACAAATACATGTACATAAGAATATTTATAGCAGTTTTATTCAGAACAGTCCCAAATTTTAAATATCCCATATGCCCATCAACAGAAGTATGGATATAAGCAAATTGTAGTGTATATATACACATAAAAATGCTAATCAATAAGGAAAAAAACCCTGCTGATACAACATGGATCAATCTAAAAAATGTTAAAGAAGCCAGACAAAAACAGTACATGATGTATCATTCCATGTAGTCAAAAGTAACCTACAATGGTAGAAAAAATATAGGGGTTGCTGGGGAGGTGAGGTAACCAATTGAAAACAGGTAAAAGTATCTAGGGAAGGGGGGTAAAAGTATCTATCTTGCTGGGGGGTAGTGGTTACGTGGTATTTAATTATCATACGTACATGAATATTTAAAACATGTACATTTTATGCTATTTGTAACTCAACAATTTTTTTCTGTATCCAAAAATATATTGCAGACCAAGTATCTTTTATCTGAAATGCTTTGGACCAGTATTTTGAATCAGATTTTTGGATTTAGTTCCTCAAAGAATACATGTCTTAGAATATATCTCCCAATATCTCATGGTTACTTCCACAACTCCTCAATTCCTAATCCACTATTTCATCCCTCACCCAGCCTTTAATTTCTCAACATTCTTTTTACCTAAACTCCCATTATTTTGAGTTGTTGCACACACTATGTGAGCATTATCTGTGTATATTCTGTCCAGCCCTAATGTCTTTACTACAAAATGAGAGTAAAAACCTAGCTAAGCCAGGCACCAGTGGATCACACCTATAATCCTAAACTACTCCAGAGGCAGAGATCAGAAGGATCGAAGTTTGAGGCCAGCCTGGGCAAATAGTTCCAGAGAACCTATCTCAAAGATATCCAACACAATAGAAAAAAAGGGATGGTAGAGTGGCCCAAGAGGGACAGCACCTGCCTAGCAAGTGTGAGGCCCTGAGTTCAAATCCCAATCAGTGCCACTAAGAAAAAAAAAAAACCCAAAACTAGATGAGCCTTATAACATAAACCAAGAATTTATGAAGAGTTTTGAGTTCTGTGAGGGCCTTGTATATTCTTCCCATTATGTCTAGTTTATCCTTGCAAAACTTCACACACTCATAAGTTCTTTCAAATTAAAACCATTAATAAAGTACTTTCTTAAAGGGTTGGAATCTGATCAGAATCTTAAACCAAATCTCTAATTACATCTCCACTTATCTTTCCTATCTGTCACTGTTTAGAAATAATAACTATTAATTTGTGACCAAACTTCTTGACAATGGCTTTAAAGAGGCAGACTAAAGAACAGACAGTTACAATCTTGGTGATAATCTGTCCTTTAAGACCTTTTCCAATTTGTAGGAAAACTTAAAAGTTAAGTTTGAGAAGTACTGCTTCAATCTATCTCTAACATTTCCTGAAATTCTAACAGCTACCAGTTCCAAAGAGTTATATAATTTGCTAGGGAAAGGATCTATTCCAATGATAGCATTCTAGAGACCTTCTCTAGATTAGAATAAAATACCTCTAATGCAGGGGAAGTCAGAACTTGCCAGGAGAGTCTATCCAACCTTTTGATAGAACAGAGGAATATTATTTCTTATACTGATGCCAAAATCTGTCTATAATTTTTATGTTATTTACTCTGGTGTAAACATGTGGAATGCAGAATAATTATTATTCCTTTATGTAAGAAATGATTCCTCTCAAACAAGTGTAGCAGTTAATAACCTTCTTTTAATCAGTGGTATATTTTAAATACAAATGTAATGATAGAAATGTGCAAGAAAACCTAATCACTTAACTCTGTTTATTGGGTTTAGTGTTTCTAAACATCAGGTGTATCATACTGAAGATTAAACATGGACTTTGTTCATGGTTTCACATGAAAGGAGCTTGAAAGTCACCAAACTGTTCTAACAAGTGAAAAATCTAAATGAACTAAAAAATCAACAACTCTTTTTAGATTCATAAGAGATGTAAGAACACAGGAAAAACCATCACCCCAAAGTTCAGATCTATGACTACAGAGACTCACATCTTACTGGAAAAATATGAATGGAAAAACCACTGTGAGAACCAGTTCACAGGTAGGAAAACCAAACAACAAGTGTTGGATTGCTAGAGGCTCAGTATAAACGAGTGTGAGTTACAAATTTCAAGGGAATCCTCATGTCTCTAATCCCAACAGCTGAAGCAGGAAGATCATGCAAAAATGTACTAATAAGAAATGCTAGAGCTCAAAAAATACTGTAACATAAATGAAGAATGCCTTTGACAGACTTATTAGTAGACTGAACATAGCTGAGAAAAGGATCTCTGAATTTGACGATATATCCAAAACCAAAAAACATAGAACAAAGGCTGAAGAAAGCAGAACAGACTATCGAAAGCCTATAGAAGAACTACAAAAACTGTAACATGTACAGTTAGAATACCAGAAGGAGAAGAAAGGACCAGAAGCAACATTTCAAACAAAAATGACTAAGAATTTCCCCAAATTAATGTCAGGTATAAAACCACAGATCCAGTTTAGAGAACACAAAGTAGGATAAATGTCAAAAGTACTACACCTAGGCATATCCTTTTCAAACTACAGAAAATCAAAGATAGGGGAAAAAATATCCTGAAAGAAACCAGAGAAAATACAGCTTACGTATAAAGGAACAAAAACAAGAATTACATCTGACTTCTCCTAAAAACACATTCCAACAGGAAGAAAGATGAGAGTTAGGAAAAAATAATGACTCAAAATTCTGTGCCCCGTGCAAAATTATCTTTCAATAGTGGAGAAATAATAACTTTCTCAGATAAACAAAAACTGAGGAAATTTGCCGCAAGTAGACCTTCTTTACAAGAAATGTTAAAAGAAATTCAAGAGGAGGATAATATTGGATCAGAAACATGAATTTTCTTGTTTTTAATTTTATTTTATTGTTTTTACATTTATTCACATTGTGTATACATTGTTTGAGCCATCCTCTGCCTGTGGATTTTCATAAAGAGGATCTAAGAAGAATTAAGTGAAGGTAAAATAAAAACAATGTTTTTTTCATAGAGTTGTTTTAGAAGAATGATGGACCATGAAGCACTTCTTGAGAGTGGGAATGATTTTTTAGACAGGCAGCAAGATGGCACTAGAACCTTTTAAGCTGCTGTGTTGTTTCTCTACACAGTTTGGGGGAAAAAATCTTTATCATTCTAGCTCAGATTAGATGTACAAAGTTTTTTTTTTTTTTCCTGACCTACAAGTTTCTTTTTCTATATTCCCATGACTCATTCTTCATACTATGACATGGTACATATATCTAATTTGCCAGTGATCCAATTTATGTCTATTGTACCACTGAAGTTATTAATACCACCTCCTTTCACTGAAAGAGTATCCCAGGTTGTACTATAAGTAATATGATTATAAATGAGTAATTATCATCACTATATAAGTACATATATATACTTATATAGTATATATACTTACATATACTTTCCTACTCTATAATTTCTTTCTCCCAGAGACTATAAGATAGTAGTTTTTGTTGGGTTTTTATGTCACTGTCCTACTCTTATAGTAATGAGAGACATGGCAACTTCTGGCTGGTCTTTAACCAGTGATTTTGTCTTTTCAGTGACTCAAAGGCTCAGATCTCTTTTCCTCCCCTTCAATTTTGGATTATAAATTTACTTAATTTTAAGTTCTTCCCATTCTGTTTACATGAAGGTATCTTCCTTTCTATGATTCCAAAGGATTGTTCATGTTGAATGACAGTGAGAGATAAAGGAGCTATATCAATGGAAGAAAAGAAGTCCCTGTTTACCTCTGATTATTTGTAACTGAAAAAATTAAACAAGCAGAATCTAGCAGCTTACTAATTAACTGTTTTCAAATTCTATTAACAGAAACCATGTCTTTAATTTCTTTATTAAGGATGAACCTAGGTACAGAACACTAAAAATAAAGTGACAAGGAAGTAGTTAATGACTCATTTGAACACAACATCTATTAAAAGTAGTCTGAATAATTAGAAGCTATAACTTACATTTTGTTTTGATTGTAAATTGCACTAATATAAATATATGTAATATATGTTATACTGCCTAATATAAATTGCCTAAATATTCTAAAATTAAACTTCAAATTATAGGGTATTCCTCCCAAAGAAAATTATGACACTAACACTATCAATACAGAGAAAGGTAGTTTTTCCCTAGGTTGTATTTAGCCATTTTATTATGTAACTTTTTCAGTACTGGGGATGGAATCCAGGGGCTCACACTACTAGGTAAGCACTCTACTCCAGAGCTATATCCCAGACCACTTACGTAAGTTTTAAAATAAAATGTATTCTATAAAGAACAGTTATGATCTCTCCTAGAAGTAGACTTGCAGGTCTACATAGGTATTTTGATTTCTAAGTTTTATTCAGTTGTACATTTCATGTGCTATATCCTGTGCCAACTTCTAGACAGAATGCAATATAAGATACAGTCCCAGCACTAGACATTACAATTAATTTTGAAAAAAAGGGACACAAACACTTAATTAACAGTAATGTAACAGACAGGAAGGTAGTAAATACTATGGAACCAAAATAAAAGGAGGATGTATAATGGTACTTCACTAAATGGTAAGACAACTGAAAGACAACTGAAGTCAGGAAGAAAACCTGTCTGTTCACAAATGCATTCTATACCTCTGGCACAAATGCCAGGCACATAGTAGGTTCTGAATGAACACTGGTTGAAAGGGAGAATGAGAAGATAGTGAGACAAATGTTGCTTGGAAGTACTTAACACTGAAATTCATTCTTTATAATCAATAAACTTTATAGGCATATAAAATGTGAAGAGCAGTTCATATATTAACAGGGAAACCTGAAAAAATATAATTTTTCTTAATAAACTCAAGCAATACTGAGATATTTTGTATCCACCACAAAACAGGATGACAGAGAATAAAAGAAAACAAAGCTGGATTCTAAAGACCTTCTAAGACTTGCTGAGAAACTTAGGAGTCAATGGGCAATGGGAAAACATTTATGCAAGTGAATGGCATGAATAGTTGTTTTATAAAGATAATGTTGGGAATGGACTAAAGGAGGAGAAAGTCAAGTTTAAATAAAGGCTATGAATTGTCTAAGCAAGAAACTTAGAAGGTAATGGACTGGAGATGAGAAGAACCACAGACAGTGGAATTAAGAATGGATCCACGATTTCTGGACTGGGTAAATTGACCACGTACCCACTGATAGAGGAATCACAAAGCAAGTACATGTAGATTTGAGGGAAATTTTTCTATGTTAGCAATGAACATATATACCAAAAACAAACAACAAAACCTCATAATATTATGTGTTAAAATGAGACAAAATATTCAACTATTTGGTTGAACATCAGTTTCAAATGTGTTTTCTTAAACAGTATGTATGTTATGACTAAAAAATTTCAGAGCCAAAGATGCATACGAAGTGGTCCGTAGTAATCTGCATTTATAGGAACTACCTTGGTGATTCTTATGCACACCAAAATTTTAAACATGATGAAAAGACAACCAGAAAGCTGTTCAACTATATTTTGATATTCTTTTGGGTCTAAACTATAGAAGAGATGAGAACTTAATCTGACACAGTCTTCTATATCATCTTCAAATGTTAAAATATGAAAAAAACTCCCCTGATACAAAAATTGTAGTTATTAATACATACAGAGATAGGAACTATTATTATTATTAAATGAGGCTTATAGACATTGGTTCATTGCTTGAAGTCCACAAATACCACACGTGGCAATGAGATCTGAACGTTAGCAGTATGACTTAAAAGTCTACCCTTTATTCCTCAATATGCAATGTACTAAAGACTATATATTGCCTTTCAAAGGAGAGTGTGTCTTAAATGCTCACAGCAGTTTGTAATTATGTATTTATTTACATGATTATTTCACTTTTATCTCCTTACATCATGTCCCCTTATAGTGTAATGATAATGATGTAACATAACCCTATACTTAAAATATCTGGATGTGGTCCTAGTTACTCATAAGGCTGAGATGGGAAGGATCACTTGAACCCAGGAGTTCTGAGACCAGTTGACCTCTAGTCACTCAAAAACATTCACTGGATATATGAATACGCAATTCATAAACAAATCCATAAAAATTTAAAAATATACCAAGCTCTGTTTCTTGTCTGGCTGTTTTTACAGGTATAAAAATTAATTGAGAAAAACACTTATGATAAATTTACAAATTTTTAATTTGATAATTAAAAATTAAGAATAAAAAAGTTTCATTATATTGTCAATTATTACAGACTAATATTCTCCTTTTCTACTACACAGGAATGTGTACTACAATCTTAAAATTGTCTTTTCAGTCTGGCATTTATAACATGAAATCTCTAAGTCAGAACTATGAATATTAAAATATAAAAACTTACAATGGAGATACTACCTAATGATAGTTATAGTATACACATACATAAAAGAAGAGCAAGTGTTTAAAATCAAGCTGCTTCAAAATTGCATCTATTTTCTAAACTTTGAGGGCCACAAAGAGGAAATAATGGAATCCCCCCAAATTCTAAATAAACATCTGGCATGCTCAAAGACCTGGTTTCTTGGATGGTGGTGGTGGTGGTGGTGAAGGAGGAGGAGAAGAATAAAAAGAAGTCTGCTCTCTAGCTTCAGAGAATCACATTCCTCATCCTTCCTCTCAATCATTATATTTATATTCATGCATTACTAGAAATGATGTTCCAGGTGACTAAAGCTGGATGAAGAACTGAAGCCTAACCATTCATTCACCTTACCTAATCCTCTAATCATTTCATCTTTGTTATTTTTACATGGTAAGTAATTAGTGAATTTATAAAGGTTTTTCTGGCACAGATATCTGAGGTAGAAAATAGTAAGAGCTACTGGATGAGAACAAGCATCAAGTGCTTTTTTACAATTTGCCTCTTGCCCTGCACGATGAAACTGGCATGGAGCACAGTATGTGGACTTCCAATGCCTGCTTAAAAGACCATTTGGAGCAGAGAACTGAACCGAATTCACAAAGTGCTTTTATACAAAGTATTCACAAACACTATATTCTCCAAGCTATAGAAATTGCTTCCATTCAGAGAAACTTCTGTAACATACTTGTAACCAAAAAACAAGGTGAAAAATGTAATCTGCAATTAGATAACATTTTCTAAGACAGTAAAAGTAACTAAAAGCAATTTTTACTTAGATTAAAATTACTGTGTTCTTCTATAATTTCTGTATGAAATCTATTACATTTTACAAAGATAACTGTAAAATCACTAGGCTTCTGCAGTCCCCTAATTAGGAAACCTTTATTATAAGACAAAAACTCAGTTTTGTCATTGAAAGAATTCATTATTTAAGAGAACCCTGTAAAAGAATGGAACAGCTGTACCTATAGTCTGAGACAGCTGACTGTATTATACACCCAGTCCATTAGAATTGCTTATAAATTAGATGTACATCTTGTGTATATACTCACTTTCAAGCTTCTATTGTTCTCTATGAAACATGACTGTATGTCTGTCCATTTGTCTGACAAGTGGCTTCTACAAACGTAGTTAAGACCTTCCGCATTAGAAACTAGTAAGATACAAATACCTTGGCTACACGTATACTCAATTTTTGAAACCTGAAAAATATGTTATTACCATGCTATTTTCTAATCTTTCCATTTGTCTTCTTGATTCCATGTCTTGCTATCTCATTCTAATATTTCCCTCATTAATTACTACTTCTCATGGGTCTTTGGTCTCTTTCACTAGCTTTTTTATTTATCTTAAAGATGCTCCTAGTAGTCAGGTGCTAGTGGCTCATGCCTGTAATCCTAGCTACTCTGGAGGCAGAGATCAGGAGGATCATGGGTGGAGGCCATCCCAGGCAAATAGTTCATGAGACCCTAGTTCAGAAAGACAAAGGTCATGTGTTTTATCTTACAACATGTGGAAGACAGTTCCAAACACAAATATAAACATTATCTGGATGGATGGAGATAGACAGATAGATAGATAGCTAGATAGACAGATATACATACAGAATATAGTACTGTTAAGAGACTAAAGGAGGAGGGAAAAAAGAGAATGATAGGATCTTGTTAACTTCTTGCCTCAACTTAGCCAATGTTAGCTAAATCCAACTTGTCTCCTACAGACTTTGCAACTACAAAGTCTCAACTCTTTCCCTTCTCGACAGCCCCCTTCCCTTTGGTTTCTCTCTTCAAGGTCTGTATCCCCCTCCCGAACCCCTATTCCATACCCTTTAACATTATCTAAAATTCTACCCTTTGCTTTTAGGTTTCTCTTTTTTACTGTCCCATCAATTCTAACAAGTTCAATTTTAATCTCATCCTCAAATAAAGTAAGGTAGCAAGGTATCTCAGGTCTCTAAGTTTTCTAGTCCTTCAACCTCAAATTTAACATGCCCAGTAATCAAATTAATTCATCCCTTCCCCCCAAAAAAGACTATATTCTTCTTGGAGCAGAGACAAGGAAAAAAAAAACCATACACACGTTCCAAAATTTGGAAATTTTGCACTCTATGGAATCTACTCACACCCATGTAATTAACAAGTACCTCTGAGACATCTTAGTACATGTATCTTAATCCTATCTTATATAAGCTATTTCACAATAGCATCTTATTTTGATATACTAAATTTTAAATCAATACTTTGTAGATATTACTGTATCTAATATCCTGGTTATTTTATGGGTAATTATGATCATTAAGATAAATCAAAGGAGACACAACATGCCTAAAATTACTGCAACAAAAATAAATTGGCTCCTAGTTACAAAAGAGGCAGAGATCAGAAGAGACCCTTATCTTGAAAAAAACCCAACACAAAAACAGGATTGTCGGAAGGCCTTAAGTGGTAGAGCACCTTACTACTAAACATGAGGCTCAGAGCTCAACCCCAGTACTTTCAAAAATTAATTAATTAATTGGCTAAGTTGAGGTAAAAAGTTAACAAGACCCTATCTCAAAAAAAAAAAAAAACAGGCTGGGTGTGATGATGCATGCCTTTAATACCAACTACGAGGAAGGCAGAGGTAGGAGGACTGTCATCCAAGGCCAGTCCCAGTCAAATAATGCAAGATCCTATCTGAAGAATCACTAAAGCAAAAAGGGCTGAGGTTATGGCTCAGGTTATGACTCAAGTGGCAGAGTGCTTGCCCAGCAAATACAAAGCCCTGAGAGTTCAAGCCCCAGTACCAATTTCTCCCTCAAAACTGGCTAATCTCAAATCCCATACATTGAAAGGAAGCATTAAATTAAGCCTTTTCATGAACTTTAGTCAACAATCTTAAGTCTAGCAAGGATACCAAAATTCAAAATTAATTTGTGTAGTATGAGTACAAACAGGCCCACTTAGTGAAATTTACTCTTTATGATTCCTTTATTTCACTTGGACATGCATAACTGTGTAACACTAACAATCAAAACATAAAATTTACAACAGCTCTTTGAAATTTACCTTTAAAAAGCTTTCCAACTACTGGCCAGGTGTGATGGCTCACACTTATAATCTCAGCTACTTGGAGGCAGAAATCCAGGAGGATTGCGCTTCAAAGCCAGCCCAGGCTAACAGTTAAAGAGGCCCTCTCTTGAAAATACCCATCACAAAACAGACCTGGCTCAAGTGGTACAGCACCTGTCTAGCAGGTGTGAGGCCCTGAGTTTAAACCCTAGTAACTGCCAAAAACTTATATATATAACATGACATACATTTATATCCCTACACAGGGTTAAGAACAGAAATGCCTACTTACAAACTATAATTCAGTAACAGGTAAAACTAGACACACTAAGGGAGATCAATTTTAAGAATACAAATTCCAGCCAGAATTGCTTCCAAATCAGGTTAGGTCAAGTCAGGTTTTATCAGGTAAAGTTATTTACCAAAGTATGTTTCATTTTCAGAGTTTTAGGGTTTCCAAACTTGTGAGGAAAATTGTGGGCCTATACAATTAATATTACCAAAATGCAGATCTCGCACTCTTTCTACGACAAAATCACTGAAACTGTTAACTTTTTCCATTCTCTCAAAAACACAAAATACATGGCAATACTGAAATATAAATTCAGATCTCCTTATTTAAATTAGAAAAAGTTGAACAAGAAATAAACCATACCACTCCCAAAATAACTACTGTTAGGCAGCACAAAGAACTCAACGTTAACAAAGAATTTTTCTATCAATTCAGAATTTAAAACTTTGGCTTTTTTGAGGGCTGGCAGTAAGGCTCAAATGGTAGTGTGCCTGTCTAGCAAGTGTGAGACCCTGAGTTCAAGACCATTACCACAAAAAAATGGGGAGAAGAGGGCTCTGGCTGTTTAGAATAAAAAAATACTAATGGAAAGAAAGGCTTCTATCCCTCAGAACAAGCACACATGGACAACCAACATGGATGCTACCTAGAAGCATGTTAGAAATGCAGATTCTTGGGCCCTCCCAGACCTACTCCTATTAACCCAAGTGTTGACAAAAGTATGGATCAGTAGCATTTCTTACACATCGCTATTATGAAGACAAAGATATACAGATGGACAATAACTCTTGTATATATTATTGATGTATAGATGCCATATAATCAGTAATTCCACATTGTTACGCAATCTGGGAAACTTACATGTAAGAACCAGGATTCATAAACAAGACTGTATAGAAAATCATGGTTTATAGTAGCAAGAAACTACAAATAACCTATATATGTATGATCAATAAAGTAGCTAAATATTGCTTATTTATTAACACTTACCTTCTGAAGTTTCACTAAGGATTTGCCAGACACTATGCTGGGTGTTTGAAAAAAACTTCTAATTTAATACTGATAACGACCTTCTAAGATTTACAATATTATATCCTTTCCCACAAATAAGAAAATTAGGCACAGTTAATTAAATAACATTCCTTGTAAATCAGAGTGAGAAATATGAATCTAGAGCTTCACTACTATAAACTCAGTTTTCATCTCACAATAATAATTTGGAATGTGTATTTTCAAAAAAGGAGTGATAGGATAATTCTACAGCAAAGTAGATTAAAATCAATGAAAAACAACAACTTTTTGGCCAGATGTGGTGGCTTAAGTCTGGGATCCCAGGAACAGTACAAAGACCTGACAGTACTGCAAAAGTAAAGTATAGTTGATTTGAACCTGTACAGATTATCAATAAGCCCTAAAGTCTGACATAATGAGATTTTCCTTAATTTGTAGCTCCTATTTTATGTATGCACGTCTGAAAAACAAAACAAAGCCAGTGAGAAGTTACTAATGTCTCAAGATGTCCTCATAATACTGCCAAAGTCCTCTCACAGTCCCCTGACAGCTATCTATATTCAGTACACAGAGAGCCTTCTTCCTTACTGAAAAGTCTCACTACATTGAATAATCTCTAAAATTTCTGCTAACTCTAAACTCTAATCGCTTACTCAGCTTCAGTCCCATACCCATAATCTTCAACTATACTATTTCATAACCCACAAAGCCTTCTTTAATGCAAAGCTTGGCTTACTAAGAATGCTCACTTTAGATCAAAGGATAAACACCAAATAACTGTGTTAAGAACCACTATTTTAAGCAATTAAACTTACAAACCATTTAACAGTGTTTGATTGGTTAGATCAAACCCAGACACTTCCATTTACCAATTTTACTTTTTTTTTTAAAGCAAATCACTGGCCAAAAATTTTCCTAATCTTCTCATTTATTTAAGACTAATTCAATGCCCTAAATGCACTTAACCAGTAATACTTTCTCTGTAAAATGCTAACAATAACACAATTTTAAAAGAAGTTAAATCCTCCATCTCTATTTGCAAAACATCCCCCAATCAAGTAACCCAAACACAGACATTATTCAATTGTATTTGTTATGGCAAAACAGACTTCAACTCTAGTGTCAACTGTAGTGCTGCCAGGAATAAGTACACTGAGAACTATGCAGTCTTAGTGTCACTCAGAAAAGAGTGTGGTGACTGCTGAGCAATCTCTGCCACACAACACTTACATACTTGTCAACCCTGAACCATGATTTTACTTTACCAAAGGCACAAATATGATCACGCTATGCTCTCTTTTTAAATATGTGCTTATGCTCTCTTTTTAAATATGTGCTTGGCACATAAAAATAAACATTTATTAAATGAACAAATGTTCATCCACAGAATCAGAAAAGCAAGATCAGGTAAAATAAAAAGACATTTAGCTTTAACAACTGGGTGAAAAACTGAATGCTAAAGAGCAGTCTGCACAGATCTTAATCATAGAAACGATGTAGTAGTAAAGGATACAGCTCAATACTAAAGGATCTGTCCACCAATGGGAACAACTACAACAGCTGATAGTGAGGCCTTGGGTTCAATCCCTAACACTGGGGGGAGGGGGGAGAAAAAGGAGAAGTACAGAAGGTACATCTATAAAAGCTTTAAAAGTACAAGAAGTTCCCCAAAATTTGTCAACAAGTCATTCTCTGCTTAAGTTCTAAGAAAAAAGGGCTGCTTCCAAAGTACACAGCTTGGTGCTGGATAGGTAGGAGGACAATGGCACACTATCACTGAATGAGAAGATTATCAAAAGAGGAAATTTTTTTTTTAATTCAGAATAAAACTTTTAAAAAAACATTAAAGGAAAAAAGACAACAATAACTTCATTCATTCCTCTTTTTTTGATAGTTATATATTAATAAGAATGAAGAACATGACACTGTTTACTGTAAGAAATGCATTTTTTTGTTATATTGAATCTTGTGAAACATGATAGAGTGGGGGCGACTATCACAGCAAAATGGGCCCACCAGGTTAACAAAGTTCAACATTTCTGAGTCCTTCCAAATTTTTTTTTTAGTGATGTTTGTCTTTTTCATTACTTTCAGTAGCTTTAATTAATTTATTTATTTAGTTCATTTATTCACATGTGCATACATTGTCTGGGTCATTTTCTCCACCCTTCCCTCCTCCCCCGCCTTTCCCTGCTCCCCCCGCCCAGTTTCAGGCAGGTCCCATTCTGCCCTTATCACTAATTTTGTTGAAGAAAAGACACAAGCATAATAAGAAAGAGAAAGCGTTTTTGCTAATTAAGGATAGCTATACAGAGAGATTCCTACTATTGCGTTCATGTACCCATGTGTTACTACCCATGTTGATTCAACTACAACTGATCTTTACATTGGTTCCTGATCCCCTGCTCATGATAACCTCTGTCATTTTAAGGTTTCTGTATTAGCTCCTCTCGAGAGGGGGCATCAAATGCATTCATGTTTTGGGGTTTCTACCTATTCCTATATCTTCTGTATGTGCTCTCCCCTTGTCATGTGATCCAAGTCCAACCACATTGCTACATTTTGCCCTAAATCTAAAGTCCGCATATGAGGGAGAACATAAGATTTTTGGTCTTCGGAGCCTGGATGATCTCGCTCAGAATGATGTTCTCACCTTCATTCATTCTTCTGTTTTCCCTACTTCACCATATTCTCAAGGATAATTTCAATATCTAAGTGAAACTACCTAGCAGCAGCAGCACAGCACAAGGGAGCATTTTTACAGAAATCATACAAGGCTAACAATTTCCTTTTGGGTCTCCTTACTTGTCAGTCTAACTTATCGAACATTCATAATACATTTATTTAATGGAATGCAACTAACTGGAGCTTCTTTTAAGAGCAACATCTATTTTATAATCTGAACCTCCAAACTTCAAAGGACCTGGCAGAATACTCTGCCTATGGTATACATACATTAATTAACTGAATGAACAAATGAGTGGACAGAGCTCTTCCACCCACAGGGAAAAATAATTGTCATTAAAATTAGTAAAGTTCAGGCATTACTTGATAACTCAAAAATACTGCACACAGTTAATAAGAAGTAACATTAATACAATCACCATTAATTTCTACAGTGTTGATTTTGCTGCTTCCGCCTCCTCAAAAATACTTTGTCTTTAAATGATTCAAACTGTCTTGTGACAAAAATGAAAGAGTTCACTCATTTACTCATTCAATTAACA
Source organism: Castor canadensis (assembly GCF_047511655.1). Lineage (NCBI taxonomy): Eukaryota > Metazoa > Chordata > Mammalia > Rodentia > Castoridae > Castor > Castor canadensis. Next base: position 143,399,297 of record NC_133391.1, on the reverse strand, counting down.
TTAATTTAGTGACATGTGCCATGCAAAATCTGTTCCAAAGGCAATAGTATTTAGGGCTGGGGGTGTGGCTCAAGTGGTGGAATGCTTACCTAGCAGTATCAAGTCCCTGAGATCAAAACCCCAGTACCACAAAGGCAAGAGTATCTACACAGACCAATTTTTGTTCTGTGTATATGATCATATGACTTTTGTACCACCCTTCTCCAATTTATTACTTGTATATCACTATCTTCTAATCTCACATTCCTCCAATGTCTGTCTCATTTATTATAAGCATCAGCCATACTGGTTACCTGCCACCCCTGGACATTTGTACTAATTATTCCTCCTACCTAGAAGACTTCACCCCTATATCTTATAATGCCTCCTCATTAGTCCAGTATCAATTAAATATTGCAGCTTTGGAGAAGTTTTCTCTGATAATTCCCATCACACCATCAGTCAACTTTCTTTCATATAATAATAATTTTATATTAAGAGCATTTATTGGCATTAAAATTCTATGTTCACAATATAAGCTCCTCTAGGGCAGGGACAATCATTTTCAACACAGAATCACCAACACAGCAAAAGACCAATACCTGGCACACAGTAAAGGTCAATTAATATTTGTCAACTGTTACTGAGAGAGGCAGACCCATGAACAAATTACAGCATATTATAAGGTAATACATACTATGGAATCCCAAAGGAAAAAGATGTCCAACCCAGATGGGGAAATTAAGAATGAATTTTTACAAAACTTGTTGTCTATAGAAGAGGGAGCAGATTAGGAAATCAAAGAACTAGAGGAGAGAGAGTATTTATGAAACCCATGCAATCATCCAGCAAAGACAATGAGGTCCTGAATATAGGTATGGTAAGAGAAATGGAAAAGCAGATTTTTCATGCATTTCAGAGACAAAAAGCATTACCATCTCGTTGCAGATTTGGTATGTGGAATAAGGACAAAGAATGAGGTTAGGAGGTCTCCCAGCAGACTAATTTGGCCCAAATAAAGTACTAGTCTTAACTCAGATGGGAAATACAGAAACTTTTTTAGAATAAGGTAATTAGTAAGTTTGATTAGTAAATTTTAAATCTGATCTACTTGCCTACATGTTAAAATGTTGAATGAACAGGATGGAGGCATAGCTCAAGAGGTACATCAATAGCCTAGCAAGCACAAGGTCCTGGATTCAATCTCCAGAACCCCATACCTTCCCCCCAAAAACCATGTTAAATAAGCAATTCAGTGCTCAAGTTAAAACACAAATTTGATAGTCATTCACTCAACAAAGATTTATGCAGCATATACAATATGCCAGAACTATTTTAGGTATAAGGATACAATGACGAACGAAGTACTTGGGCTTACAAAACTTACATTGTATCTTCTCATCCATCCATTTATAAAATGATGACAAGGGCCATGAAAGAGGGGCTGCTGGGAATACCCAATTGTAGACAGTAAGTAGTAGAGCATCTGCTTAGCATATGAGAGGTACCGGGTTCGATTCCCAGAACCACAAAAAAAGGAAAAAAGAAGAAAAAGAAAGAAAAAGAATCATCAACACAAAAGAATGAAGAGTGATGAAATATGAGCTCTTTTGTATAGAGTGATTAAAAGCCTCACTGATAAGGTGAACCGAGGGACAAAGTCATTAAAATATTGGAGGAAGAACAGAATACAATAGTCCAGACAGAATACAAGAAGTACAAATGCCCTGCAAAGAAAAAATGATTAGGAATGACAAGCAAGATAGTCATTTTGGCAAAATGAATAAAGGGAAAAAAGAGTTAGGAAATTAAAATGGTTATACAGGTAGCCAGGGTCTGGGTTATAATGGCAGTTATCACATTCCATAGTTTGTTTTAAATTATCTGTCTTGTATTTAGTACAGTGCTGAAAATAGTATCAATGTATCCTTTCTAAATTAAGGAGTGAATAAATTAATGACTTAATGACTTCCCAGATTTGAGCCCAATTTAACCATCCCCCAAGCCTCAATTCATCTTCAAAGGACAATCCGAACAATCTGAAGGACACTATCTTTACTAATCTTCAAAAGCAGAATTTTTCCCCTTTTTTTTTTTCAGTGTTGGGGATTGAACCCAGGGCCTATGAATGCTAAGCAAGAACTGTACAACTGAGCTATATCCCCAGCCCAAAGTAAAAAAAATTTTAAATGTTTTATACAGCAGCAGCATCACTGGAACAAGTACTGAACTGCCAAGGGGACTGCTGAGAAGTTAAATTACATCAATTCAGAAACATGTGATAACTGGAATATCTTCTAAAACAACACATCACTTGATAAATTCTCCACATTTTGTTAGGGTTTTATAAATCCAAGTACTATTTTGGACAAAATTATAATCATGTTGGTCAGTACATTTCTAAGAAGTCATTTACAGCAAATGGAAAAACAATGTGCTAGTATATATATATGTAAGAGCAAAAACTAATACAATCTTAAAAAAATGGTTAAAAATATAGATTTACTGCACTAAATCAATCTTAACTAACAGAACCAAACAACTAGTCACATAAAATTCATCCACTCTTTTGGTACTGCATAATCTATACTCCTTTTAAATCTCCTTAATGAAATAATATAGATTCAAAAACAGAAAGGATCTTTCAATGTTAAGTGTTCCCATTTTCAGGAAATTCCAAACTTATGTTTTCCATACTTCCTAAGAGTATGCTATATAAAAATATAAAACATTTTAAATACTTAAAATAAAATTAAGTCTTAATTATCAATATTTAGAAAATACACTATCAGAAAGTTCTTCACCTGCGGTATAGTTCAGTACTTTTCTTTCACTTTCACATTTACTCTCCAGCTTTTGCATAATGAAAAAAGTAAAATTTTTTTTATTCCAGAAGTCTGTACAAAACATGTGTTACCAATTTGCATAAGTATTTCATCAATTTCCCATGAAACTTTTGGTTCTGATTTTGGAGACAAACATCAAGTAAGGGGCAGTGGAATCTTTAACAATTTTTACATCACCAGCTGGGAGGAGGGTTTAGCAAAGGATTAACCACCTAAAAAAAAAAAACTTACACAATTCAATTTTATTTTAAATCAGGAAACAAAACAGAATCAACAACAGCAAAATCAAAATTCAAACTACTGGGCTGGTGAAGTGGCTCAAGCAGTAGAGTGCCTGTCTAGCAACTGTGAGTTCAAGCCCCAGTACTATAGAAAAAACAAAAAATGTAAAGCATCTTTATGGTATGTTTTATTTTAGTACAGTCACTAGAAGACTAGAAAATAAAGAGAAACAAAAACCAATGAAAGTTGAAAAAAATAAGGCCAAAAAAAGAGAAGCAATCACACAATTTGTAACTATCAATGAGATCTTAGACACTCTCATTTAGTTTCATAAAGTTCTAATGTTTATTAGAAATCAATAACATGACTTTCTCATGTGTGAAACATGAGTGGGATAAGATAGTTAGATTAGCTCCTTTTGAGCTCTTAAAAAAGAGAACCAGCTGTGGAGTGGCTCAAGTGTACAGCACCTATCAAGCAAAAGACATTTAACTGCATTATCTTCCAAAGAGAAGCATTTCAAAGTTTTTAACTTTGATGAACAATTACACATTGTAAATCTAATGTATTAACACATACTGGTATTTCCACATGAATATACTGTTTTGTTGTTGCTTTTGCAGTGCTGGGGGTTGAACTTAGGACCTCACACTTAACTAGGCAGGCGCTCTACCACATGAGCCATGTGGCCAGCCTCATGTATTTATTTATTTATTTAGGTGGGACTGGGATTTGAATTCAGGGCTTTACCACTTGAGTTACTTCTCCATTCCATTTTGCTCCAGTTAGTTTGTAGATGGGGGTCTTGCAAACTATTTGCCTGGACTGGCCTCAAACCAGGATTCTCCTGATTTGAGAATCAGGAGAATAGACAGGATTACAGGTGCGAACCACTGCACCTGGCTTTTGCTTGTTTTTCTTTTTTATTGAGTTGTTTTATTTATTTTTTTTTTTGAGACAGGGTCCTGCTATGTAGACCAAGTTGGCCTCGATCTTGTTATGCTCCTGCCTCAACCTTTTGAATGCTGGGATTACATATGTATATCACCACATGTGGCTCCACACAGCACACTGTTGAATTAAGAACTAAATTTTGTTTATTATCTTTTCTTTTCCCTACAGAAATGGTAAACTGATTTTGGTATTCATCATACAACTTACTAGGGTATTACAAAACTCTTACTGGATTAGAATTCCAATTTTTCTAACTTTATAGGTAATCTGATTCTCTATTTTTCTTTAAACAGTCACTTAGAAAAATGTCCCTCATCTATGGTGATGTGTTAACTAGCTGAAATCTATTCAAATCAAAAATTCAACTTGGGTGGGCACTGGTGGCTCCCATCTGTAACCCCAGCTACTCAGGTGGCAGAGTTTAGGAGGACAGAGGCTTGAAGCCAACATGGGCAAATAATTCACAAAACCCTATCTCGAAAATAGCCAACACAAAAAAGGGATGGCGGAGTGGTTCACATGAATAAGAAGAAAAGGATAAGAATCCCTGAAACTTCATACAGCATTATTCAACCTCATTATATCTACTTTTTATTTGTAAATACTTATGAAGTAAGACAATAAAAGAATTGTGTTAAAGGAAAAAACTAGGACCAATTACTGAAAACTACTTTTATTCAATTTTTGACTTATTTGATATGAAAACCTTACTAATACAAGATGCTGAATAAGGAACAAACCCTGTAAGTGGCCTACCCATCAGTCAAAGGTTTACATGATGATGGGTAATAGCTCTTTAATATTTTCTAGAAGACTCCCTCTTTGAGAAGGTTCATAAAATGATTTGTAAAGCACCTTCAAAATATGCTTTAGAATAAACATTAGATTGATATATACCTACCTTATCCAAATCCATGTGTATTCTAGTACCCCAGGGGAACACTGTGTGGCAATATATGTATTTGTTTAAAGGAAAATTATACTTTTCTTCCTGTGGTACTTTTACAATACAAAAACAATTACTGATGTATGTGAAAAATTTCTCATAGGACTCAAAATCAAACCTAAATGTTTAAAATAAAACAAAGTAACTATTAAACATAAGCACCTGCCACCTTTACCCTAATCTCTCCATCATCTCTTTTGTTTCCTTTTCAAAAACCACCAGTGTCTTTTCAAGTAACTTCTCACATTTTTGCTAGGGAAAAGAATTTGTGAATCCAAAACAATGTTGAGGGGCTGGGTTGTAACTCAGTGGTAGTATATGTGCTTAGCTCACACAAGGCCCTGGGTTCAATCCCCAGCACCTCCTACAAAAATAAATAAATTAAAAGACCAAACGATATTGAAACATGAACATAAAACAATGAATTCTCCCATGAGAAAAGAGACAGAATTATTCTTATACAACACATGAAACCTTATATGACATGAAAATTAATCTGACTTCCTTTGCACCAACTTATGTCATTTAAAAATAACACCAGATGGGCTGGAGGGTGGCCCAAGTGACATCTGCCTAACAACCAAGAAGCCCTGAGTTCAAACTCCAGTACCAACAAAACAAAACCAAAAAGAACACTAGAAGTTTCAGGCTACAACAATAAAAGTACAAGTCATTCTAAAGAAACAAGGTAGAAAATAGCTATTGGTATTCACGATTTTATACAAATTTCACAAGACAGATATGACTTTAAAAACTCCTTATCTACAATGCTTGTACGAATAAAAAGTTCCATAATATTCCACTTGTCACTTGGTCTCATACATACCCAGAAACTATCATATGACTTCACGTTAGAGTCCTGACCACTGGAATTTCTCTCTACAATTCTGTTGAGTTTTTAAGGAAGCCAGGTGGTGGTGATACCAGTGTGGTGAATATTTAGGGTTGCATTACAGAAGTATGAGTGAAAAAACAGGGCAATTAAAAGTATACGAGGGAGGGAAATAATTAGCACTACTATTTTAAGATACAACTTCTAGAAGAATGAAGCTACTGAAAATATATATATAAAACTGCTAAAATACATTTCATCTGGCAAGCTGTTCCTTCTTAGTAACTAAATTACTTGGCAATCTTCTTTGTTTACAGTTTCTGTGTCTCTTCACTCTTTATTCATTCTGAGAAACACATAAAAAAAATCACACTGGATTCAGAGCAAGATTACTAAAATCCCTGCAAGTGGCAATTCAAGTCTTGTTGTGTTGCCCTAAAATAGCAATAGTTTTCCCAAGCATTACTTTTTGTCTACCCAAATCATTAGAGGGTTAGGTATAGCATCGGGATTTGGCAATGATACATTCTGCATTTTTCAGGATAATCTTAATTTCAAATAGTCTCTCATTCCTAAATCACATTTAAACTTTGAGATCAGAAAAGTCACTTTTTTTGTAGAAAAACACTACACAGTCCATTTATAGTTTCTGTTTCCAGACTGCACATATGTAGAAGTTAGTTTGAAAAATTTACAGAGACCCTTGAACATTCACACTCGCCTCCACTAATATACTGTATTAATGCAGAAGAAAGATGTATATACTACAAAACAAGGGAAGAAAATATCATTTAAGCTTGTGTTTGGAATGTGAGCCATTATATACTTACTCATAACCACAAGTACACAATTATTTCAAAATATGCCTCAAATCTCTCAATCAAATCCAGTACCACCTTCAAACATGAGAAGATCCCAAGTCTGAAATATAATCAATCTTCAAACAGTTAAGAGATTTATATAAAGGAAAAAAAACTTATCAACTTTTTCTTAACACTATCTCAAAATACTGAATAGTATGCCAGGAATATGTTAGTTTTCAAAATTAAGTTGTGATTTTTAAACCCTGGACTGAGCTGAGCACCAGTGGCTCATACCTGTAATCCTAGCTACTTAGGAGCCTAAGATCAGGAGGATCATGGTTTGAGGCCAGTTCAGGCAAATAGTTAGCAAGAGCTCATCTCCAAAATAACCAGAAAAAATGGACTGGTGGCATGATTCAAGTAGTAGAGGGTGAAGACCTGAGTTCAAACCCCAGTTCCACCAAAAAGAAAATAAAAAAGTAAAAGAATCTTGATTTGGAGCCCTTTTATGCAAAGGTCTTATAGGTCTCATCACTTTCTCATTTCTATGAGGACTTTCTTTTAGGTTATTCTTTAACTATCTTCCCGCCCTTCCCTGAATTCCTCTAGCTTTTTGACTCATTTAGAGATAACTGGCAGGTACTTTTTATACTGTGCACTAATACAGTTACATTCCAACTATAATAGAAACTCCCTGAAGGAAGAGCTGTGCCTTCCCAACCAGAACACTAACCAATGTGATAATATACGCATCAAAAATATACTGATTCCATTAAGAGAACCACTACAAATCCAAATTCTTCAATCTATTGGGGTAAAAAAATAAAAAAGTAATTAAAGGAGCCAAAATCTTTAAAATCCAGGTAAATTCGGGTTTAAATTTTTTTTTTAATCATTTGTTACTAAATCCAACTGATTCCTCAAGTAGAATTAGTTTAAGGCACTGGCATTTCTCAATTTCACTATATATTTTTAATACAAATTTCATGTTATCAAGTACATTGCTCAGTACATGCAATCAGTCTGGACAGAAGACTCTGTAAGAGGAATATGAAGAATGTACTTAGGTTCAGATTCTCTTTCAACTCTATTAGTTTTGACATATGAATGTTATATTTAGCTAGCATACATACTTTTTTCAATTTACATTTGTATAATTTTATAATTACTTTCACTGTAGAAATGTAATTTTTAAGAAATCATTCAGCTTTAATCTAGACAAAAAAAATCACAATAATACAAAACAAGGATGACCAAAAAAAGCATAAATTAACTCTCAATTATTCATATGTGGATTATCTAATAAATATTTTAACCTGTTTACTTTCCTCCACTATTCTATTTGCTTAGGAAATAAAAAATGATGCTAATAATTAAAATAAAATATGAATGAACAACATCAATCTCCTGGAGGAGGTAAGAGAACACAGAGTCTTCCCAAACTATATATAAGTAAGAATAAATATTAAGATCATGTAATTAACACTTGTCTACCAATATGACTTTTGTAAAGTGCAGGTAACTAAGAATGGATTGTAATTAGATGGCTGATAAAAGGTACAGATACACAGTCATGCAAACTATTCACTTAACCCACTGTACTTTTCACAGCCCTATTTTCAGGGCTAAGATCTGGGAGGGGGAGTAGGCAGCAAGCCACAGCAGATGGATCACTTAAAAGGAAACTGAGAGTTGACTGTAATTTACATTTAAAGTGCTATGACATACCACCACTCCTACATGTATTCATTATTGTTTACAGGAATATTTCTCACAGTGATTTAACAAGGCTATAAATGTTTTCTTTTTAACCTTTTACCATCCCATGGTGATATCTGAGAATCATCAAGATGGAAAAAAGTATTATGCATTTTAGAGAGGTGAGACAACTGAAACCCAGAGGTTAAATAACATGCCAATCATCCTCACATTCACAGAACTGAGTTCTCCAGACCCTAACTTCAATGCTACAGTCTCTCAGCCCTTCAATTCAAAAATTGTTCTCATCTTCAGAGATTATAATCTTCATAAATTTGTTAGCCCTTTCCTTCTTATTGATTTCTACCTATGATACACACCCTCTCATCAATTCAATTTCCATAATCACCCCAACCCCCCCACCCCAAAAATTCCATTTATAATCTTCCTTTTCCCAACACTCTACGCAGAAAACACTCAGATCACAAATCCAGAAAAATTACTACTAAACTTCCATTCCAGTATTTGCTGCTGCCCCTATTACATATCTCTGGTAGCAATAATCATCTGAAATTAAAGCACAAAGCTCAACTCATTATTGGTCCTTCCAAGCTGACTTTTCTATTTTATAGCACTACCAATTTACTGTTCCTCAGGACTGCAAACTTAAAAGTGTTCTTTTACTCTACTCTCCTTATTATTATATTATTCCTTTTCTGATCTCTGTCTCCGGTTTTCCATTCAAGAAAACGTTTCAGAAGCTGGAGATGTGGCTCAAGTAAGGAGCTCTTGCCTCACATGTACAAGGCCCTAGGTTCCATCCCAAATAGTGAAAGGAAAAAAAAAAGAAAACATTTCAGTGATCACAACAGGGCTGGGAGGGATTGTTAAAAATGAGTAAATGATCTAGAGAAGAGGAGAGAATTAGACAAGAAAACTGAAGTAAGATAAAAAGACAGTGGTAAGTGCTATTTAGAAAGGAATAAAGTTGTGGAAAAGTAGAGAAGGAAGCAATCAATTGCCCACTGGGAAAAGGACAGATTCCTAGAAATGGCATGTGACCTTGACCTGAAAGCATTAGGATTTCTATAGAACACAACACTGAAAATGTTTTTCTAGGTAAAGGAAACCGTATGCAAGGTTAAGTAAATATGAAACTGCATACATGCCACATTTAAAGAATAGCAGTCTTCTTTGACTAAAGTAATTATTCTCAATTAGGCACACAGCTTCCAAGGGGAAAAGACAAAAATGGAGAGTTGGAGCTCTGGACTAGCCAACTTTCACCATTCCCTTTGAGAAGACTGTGTACAATGAAGGGCTGTGCTACACATGTGGACTCCGCAGAGGCAGGTATATTGGGAATAGTATGGCTAAAGTAGTACAGAAAAAAAAATAGGAACAAATCATAAAAGGCCTTGAATGCCAAACTAAGGAATTTGGACAGTATTCTATTTGCAAAAAGGAGCCTGTAGTGTATGTGTGGGGGAATGGAAGTTTGGTTTTGGTTTGGGAGAGGGACCTGGTGGTGGTGTTTTGTATTTAATATAGGGGAATGACAAAATCAGATCTGAATTACTAGGAAATAATCCTGGCAGCTGTACACCAGGAATGAAAAAAGCTGAGAACAGAGCAAGATTTTATTGTCACCCAACTGAGATAATGAGGATGTGAACAAGACCAATGACCATGGGAATAGAAGGGATGGAACTCAACAGATATTTCAAAGGCAAATTGTACCAACAGGACTAAGAGAATGAACGAATGATTTCTAGCTTGAACAGGGGAGGACACTAGCAGTATCTACAAAGTAAAAAGTAGGTACACTTTGGGGTACAAAGTTTTACACATTATGATTGTGAAATGACTATTAGACACATACCAGTCACTCAATAGACCCCAGACCCTGGCTGGACTGCACCTTTTTAAATCTCAGTCCTCTAAAATTTCAAAGCTTATTAATTCTCAACTGTTAAACAGGGAAGTCTCTCAAAGGACTGCTGAAGATTACAGTGATATAATTTAGGCACAAAACTATTAGTACAGTTTAGTTAGTAGTACTAGCAGTAGAATATGGAACTTAAAATGGCAAAGAATTTTTACAAGAAGACATTAGCCTTCCCTTACTATATGTACTTTCACTATAGGGAGAGAAATGTGCTTTATAAAACTATTGAGATTAAGAAATAAAGTTGTAGAGGATCAACCATTCTACCTACAGAATCTACAGAAAAATAACTTTTGCAATTTTTGTCTTTATCTTTTCATATCTCCCACTCTCAGCCCATACCTACCTTAATAAGTTATACGTACAGAAGATTTAACAAATACTTGAACATGAGAAAACTGAGCCAACAGGAAGGATGAAATGAAGGAAAAGAAAATCTTAGCTCTAAAAGTAATCTTAAGAGAAAATAGTAGCAGGAGCATAAAATTACTTTTGGAAAGGACAGAGATGCTTTACTGTTTGACTCAGGGAAAAAGAAGGTAAATATGGGGAAAACATCAAGAATTAGACAGCCTATACCTTCTTAATAAGGAAATAAAAGACACCTGCACAGAATAGAAGAAATTCATATTGGACAGCCTACACCTTCTTAATAAGGAAATAAATGACACTTGCACAGAATAGAGGGATTACAATGTCAGAGAAAGCAAATTAATTGATTCCTCATTTTAATATATGTCTTCACTTCCATAACCAAAACCCTGGTCCAGTCCTTCTAGGCTACTAGCTTTCCCTCTACCTACTGACTTTCCCTTTCCAAAAGTGTTGTTCATGCCCTAGAAAGCCCACATTTCCTCCACTTTATCTACCGTTACTTTTTTTTGTTTTGACAATACTAGGGTTTGAGCTCAGGGCTTCAAGCTTGCGAGGGAGGGGCTCTACAGCTTGACCCACTCCATCAGCCCCTTCACTACTATTCTTATGAGACATCTCTGATCATCTACTCACCCGACAGTTAATCACTCTTTCCTCTCGCTAATACTGGGCTACTTCTGTTCCTTGCACAATTTGATTAATTTATTGTTCCATACCACAATCATTTATGTCAGCTCGAATGAACTCTTTATAAAAACAGGTAACATCGTCCTCATTTTTATTCCTCCAGCACTTAATTCAGTCTCTGGTATACAACAGGCATTCAGCCAATGTTTGTACTGTCTAACTGAAGTGAGCAATTAAACAAATGAGTAACCTCCCAACTAGGGGCAACCAGAAACAAAAAGTAAAGTGTTCAAATTCACACCATTTCAGATAACCTTCCTATTCTAGGTATTACAAGATGGTTAACACTTTATTTTTACCAATGGAAAAGTAAAAGGGTTAAATAATCAAAAATTGTATCATTCAATAGCACCTTTAGTAAATTATATTCTAATAATTATGTTTGAATACAGATGTGTCCATGTTCTGGGAATTCACTTTGAACACTACACTAAGAGGGGCTTACCCCGGAGGAACACCATGTCTTTTCAAGTCGTTAGGTTTAGTACCAGGAAGAGATGAACTACTGGTCTGATTTAAACGGGGAAAAAAGTCTATCCTTGCTGTGGATGAGCCTAAAGGAAGCATTTGGGTTTCAAAATTTTGTCATGAAATACAGAGAGTATTTAGTGACATTAATAGCATATTGGGGAATTTCACAAATGAAGTAGAGTAGGTTTCAGAACAAAACTGAAAGCAACAATTACTAATATGTGGACTGTAACATCTACTACTACAGTAAGTTCCTAAACTCGTGTCTAATTGAGGCACTCCCCATACGAACCACAGAAATAACAACCATACCATAACACAGAAAGCTCTCCAGGGCCTCAAGAAATCTGCAAGGCCAGTCAAGTTGTTCCACTAAGAAATTTTCTGGCATCAAGGAGAAAAATTCTAAGGTTCTATAAAATAAAGTATCACACACTTTATCCTAAACACACACAACACATAATGCTTCAATTAGACTTAATTTGTTGGTAATCTTTTCATTTATATGTTTACTTATTTATTTTTTTGAAACAGGGTCTCCCTATGTAGCCCAGGCTGGCCTGCCTCAACCTCATGAGTGCTGAGATTGCAGGTGTACACTACCATGCGTGATTAGTAATCTCCTTTATTTTTTAACAGTTGTTATATTCAACAATTCTACTTCAAAAAGACCCAATTTATATGATAGTATGTCTTGAAACCAGCCTAAATTCTATGATCCCTTGTTAACAAATTAGTAACATTCGAAGCAATCCTTTTATTTTAATGTGATTTAATAACTCATAATTTCACAATGTAAAAAAGGCAACTCACATTAAATATCATGCACAAAGCACAGAGTTCTACACCGAGTACTTTAAGAACTGCCTCATTTAACTCATACTCTTACTAATTCTGAAGTTGACACTTGTTGAGATGGTGAGAGGTTAGGCAAAGTGAAGTAACTTGCCCCAAATCACCCAACTATTAAAGTATCACACCTGAGATTACATTTGATTTTTAATCCTCTTTTCTACTACACATTCATGACTCCTTTAGAGATTACATGGCCACAATCTATATAGAGAATGAAGTTTGTTGGATATCTACACAATGAATTTCTCCAAAATTACAGAAAAGGGATTAGAATGAGATTAAACACTGTTTTAGCATTAAATTAATTTGGGGGGTTGCCCAAACTTTATCTTTTACATATTGTAACCCAATCCACAAACAGCTGCAGCCCAGACTGCTTCAAAGTTCTCAAATTATTACTAACATTTAATTCTTCAGGAACTTTCTTCATTTTTGATCCACAAGCCTTCTTTGAACAATGAAATGTTTGTCACAATACGGTTTCTCTAAACAATAGTGTCACTATATAATGATTCTAACTCAGATTACTTTTTTATTCTAAACTTCCTTATGACTTAGGAATACAGTTCTCATATAACCTCTCACTCTTAGTTGAATATTGCTTTTGCAATCGATTTCAATTGGTTGTGTATATTTTATTCCAAACTGAAGTACATTCTGTTAGGACATTTTCTGCACATTTCTATGTAATCCTACAAATAGGTGTTTACATTCTGAGGGTATGTAGCATTTTAAAGAGTAAAAAGTTATCTGTGATCCTGAATAAGACTGGAATAAATAAAGGTTTCAAATCAAACTTGTACATTAAGCTCTCCTACAACTTAAAATTTTATAACAATCTGAGAATCTACTATACCAGTAACTTAACAAACTGAACTTAAAGCACAACTATAATTTATTTCCAGTACCACATCCAAACAGGTTTTTAATGTAGAAACTAGGCTCAAGTTTACCTAATTGTTCTTTTCGCCTCCATCTGAAACACATATGCTTATATAGAAGTTAAATCACTAAAAAACTATATCTGATAGAAATTTGAAATTCTAAAGTTCAGGTCTGTAGGAATTACTCTGTTAGGAGGTTTGCTAAAAAGTGTATTTGAAGGTTTTCACATATGTACTATATATGGTAAGGTTTCCAAACTGTTGCACAAAGTCAAAAGCTTTATATCTCTCCATACTGATTCACAAAACCCATCTTCTGAAAAAAAAAAAAAAAGTTCCAAATTAGTGCACTGGTGATCTAATTAGGTGCCACTTATAAACGGCTATATTGTATTTTAGAAACTCTTCTTCCTTTAAAAGGACTTGATTCACCCAAAAGTAAGCCCCTGAACTAAAACGTCAGGTTACAAAAACTGTAGGCTTGTAAGCTACATGAAAACTGGCCTTTCAGTTACAGACCCGTGAACTTGCAATATACAAAGTAAAACAATTTGACAATGCCAAATCTCTTCAAAACAGAGACAAGCCTCCACAATGAGCCCAATCCAACAGACATTGTAGACTAGTCATTCTAAATTGGTTTAATTCTACATGTTGTAAACATATAGAATATTTACAAGAGCTCATGTGTTTTGTTTTGTTTTTCAAAAACTTCCTAAGGTGCCTCACGGATTTGAAAAAGAAACTGACTCTGGACAGCTGAACTAACATGAGCGTCAGCGTCAGCAGACCCAATCCTGTTTACAATGGAAAAGAAGAGACTCTTGCCTGTAACTACTAATTCTTCTTGGCGATAGTCAATAAACTCCACTGCGGCGAACTCTGAGAAGAAATAGCGATCAAGCCAGATTCGGTTCGTAAAAATAGAAGCGAGTTTACTCGGCTGGGAAGCTGTAAACAAACCCATCCCCACTGCAGAAGGCAAACAATGAACCTGCCGCAGCGCGAGGGGGCGGTCCAGGAAAGGGAGGCAGGGGCAAAACACCGCAGAACCCAGACCCTCCGCGGGACCTTGGCTCGAGGTCCCCCCGCCGAACTACCGGCCGCAGAGACCGAGGGCAAGGAGGGGGAAAAAAAAAAAAAAAAGCCGTCACGCAGTCAGCAACAACCCAGTTGGTCCAGCCTCGGCGCGGGGGCAGGACAGGGCAGGATGTGGTGCCCTTCCCGCAAACATCCTCCAGCAACCTACATAACAACCTTCACCTCCCTCGGTCCGCCCCCGGGATTCGGGTGCCCGAGCTCCGGGAGAGGCGTGGAACGTTCCCCGAGGGTCCACACCACCCGAAGAATCGAGTTCCGCTCGGGGCTCCGCGGCTGGGCTCCCGCAGCCGCCCGAGGCCGGGAAGTGGGCTCGGGGAAGGGGGATGGGTCTGGCAGGGCGGCCGGCCCGAGCGCCGCCCCCCGCCCCTGCCCGGGGTTCCCCGGGTCCTCCCCAGCCGCGCGCCCCGGCCGGCGCTCGCGGCTCCTCGCGTTACCTCGGGTCAGATCCAGCGGGACGTTCTCCTCGCCGCTGTCATTCCGCCCTGCGCGAAACAGACACACAACCCCAATTAGGATTCGCTCGCAGGCCAGCGGCAGCTGCCCCGGCTCCGGCCAGCGCTCCGGCTCGCTTCCCCCACCCAGGGTTAGGGGAAGGCAAGCGCCGGGGTTGCGGGCGCCGGGCAGCAAGGAGCGAGGTCTGCGGCGGGCTTACCTCGTATTCGGAGGTTCTTGAGAGAGCGGCCGCGGCCGATCGCCGCCATATTGACGGGTTTCAGTCACAACACCGGAAACCTCGCCCAATCGCGCGAGAACCCCTTCCCCTCCCTGCGCGCCGCGCCCGCCCCCCGCGGCATCGCCCCCGCCCCCTCGGCGCGGCGGGCGGCGGGCGGTACGGGCTCGGCCGGGGGTGCGGACGGAGGGCCGTGTCTGTCCGCTGTCCGCTGTCCGCTGTCCGCTGTCCGCTGTCCGGGCACGCCGCCTGGCGCGCGTGGGCGCGGCGTGTCCCACGAGGGCAAGCCCATCGATGTGAGCGCGCGCGGGGAATCCTTCCTTCCCCTCGGCGGCCGCGGAGCCCAACGCAGCCGGGGCGGAGGAGGCCGGGGTGCAGCCTGCGGCCACCTGCTCTGCGAGCCACCGTCCTGTCTCGCTCACCGGGTTTCTTTGAAGCCTTGGGACAGCCGGCCCCGGCTGCCTTGTCCATCGTCCGAGACTTTCTATATGTTTGGCGGGGAGGGGCGGCGGCGGGGGGGAACAAAGCTTTGCACAGTTTTAAGTCTCGCGTAAATCGCTGTCCAGAATCGCTTTGCTCCAGCCGAGCGAACGCGTAACGAGTTTTGTTTTCCACCCGCGCTCTGGCCGTCGCGTGAAGCAGCTCTGCACTTGATCTCCGAAGCTGCACTCAGCTGGGAGGCTTCTCCAGGGGACGTGGCTTGGCTGGGTGGAGGTTTTGGTTTCGGCCGTCCGGCCTGAGACGAGAAAAGGGGGTGACGCGGGGAGCGCAGGCGGCGGACCCCGGCCTGGGGCTGCTCCCGGGCGCCGGCGCCAGGAGGCCGCGGACGGGAGAGAAACGGTTTCCAACGCCTGGACGCCTGGAGAGCTTGCTGGGGCTGGGTCCTACCACACTGCCTGAGGCGGATGTTGTGGAAAAATTTCCGTACATCAACCGAACAGTTACTAACTAGGGATTGCAATTCTAAAGTCTGTCTATTGTGTGTACATCTGGCCCCTAATCCAACAATTTTTTCATAAACTCGATTTAGTATTCCTCAATTCTTTCTATCTACAACCTGACTAAAAAGTTGAAAGCAATCTTGCCTTAGCCACTTCTCTTTTTCTTTTTTTTTTAATGTCCTGAAGTTAGTATGTCACTTGTAAAATAAACGTTTTAAAAATAGAAATAAAAGGAGTATCATCAGGAAAATAAAATAGGAAGGCTGCTTGCCCGGGGTGCCACCCACTAACTATATATTCCAAGTCCTTTTCTTATCAGCTTTGCATTCAAATATCTGCTGCTGCTATTTTGCACTTAAGATTTAAGGATATAACAATTAGAGCACCTTAAAGAAATGACATTTATCTGAAGTAACTTTAAGAGCAACAAACCTGCTCCCTTTTGTATAACTTTCAAGTCTTGGTTCAAGTTGTTTATCCTAGTTCCTGTCTAAACAAAACTTGAGGTCGGACCAGGACCTTAAAATTTTTCCATTTCAACCCTCCATGCACCAAAACATTTCACCATTATGGAAAATTATCAATGGAAAGTCTACTGGATTCTTACTTACTTTGAACCAGTTTGGGTTTTTTTTATCCTATTTTTATCCCAATCAATTCTAAATTGCTTCCTAATACAATTTAAGTTAATTTTCTCATTCAGTCTTTTGTGTAATTTAAGTACAACTTACCATTTATATTTTTTTTCAGGTAGTTAAGAGCTTGCATTCAATAGCCTTTTATTTTCATAACTGTATGTTCTTACTTAAAGGCCATTATCCAATTACTCCATCTCTTCCAGGAGAAAAAAAATAAAATCATCTTTCTTCAACCTTACAATGAAGCTAGTTTTCCTTCTGTTACTATTTCAGCCATTTGAGTGGTTAGCTTCACATTTGCTCTTAAAGTGAACAGCAAGCATTTCTTGTAAAAAAAGAACATGCTTTCCACGTTTGCAAAGGACATTCAACTAGAAAGCAGGAATTTTGGTAAATTACAGACCAGAATACATTTCACAATGTTGCATTTGCTTTTTAAATAATACCACTACTTTATTGATCCCAATGTTGGATTAGTTTCAGCTTGTTACTTGATAAAATCCCCAAGGTATTTTCTGTCATACTTGTTAACTAGTCTTATTCCTCCTTTTGACACTTGGTTCCTTACCCTTCCCCCCCAGTGCTTATTTTAGCCCACCCAAGTGACTTACTCATTTTGTTTACTTCTTACTAGTTCTCCAATTTTACTTTGTTTCTAATCTGGTCATTGAGAATGTGACTTCCTCTTCTTAGTTTTCATTTCCCAACTTGGTTTAGTTTGCTGTGTCAATGAATGCTTTTTTCCGATAGTATTAGTCATTGATAAAAAAGGTTACATGTAGTCCAAGACCAAACCTCTAAATGATAAGTGGTTATGAAGATACAATGACTCCATTGATAGGCATTGTGTTCAGTTCTCTACCCTGTTGCATGCAGTTAACGATTGTTCTTTAGAAACTGTATTTTATCAGTTTGGTACAGAGTTGTTATGTTGAACAGAAACAAAAGCCATCTTGCCAAAATCTTAGTTCCCTTTAATCTATCTGCTTTGTTACGGAAGCTATATGATGATAAAACAAGTTGAAAAACCACAAAATTTGGTGAGACTATTTCTTGGTAACTTCTCTTTATAGTTAAACCACACGTTGAATATCTAGATAAAGGCTGTTAACATGACAAGTAATGGACTAGATGAAGCAAATGTACACTAGGTTGATTAGTAAGGCCCTTCCTTGATCACAGCAGAAGTCAGATTTAAACAGAACTTAAGGATTCCTTTCAATTTTACCCTTCCCCTGAATTTAAATTTCACTTTTAAACAATTCTGTAAGATATAAAGGCCCTCTACAAAAACAGTTTTAAATGAAGAATACCTATGCTTGTGAAAGAGGAACATATATATATATTCATAAAAATAAAACACTAAAATTTCAATAGTGATTATGCCTGGAATTTGATTGGGTTTTTTTCTTTCTTATTCTCATTTTACTTGTGCTCAAATTTTTACTAGTATTTTTTTAAGGAAAACCATTTCAGAGAATTTTTTTTGTAGTGAAAGTGATAGCAAGTTTATTAGGAAAGGAATATACTTTCAGTAGACTGAAAGCGGTTCATCTCTAGAGAAATAAAACCAGAATGATCTATTCTTAGAGAAATTTTGTTGATTATCTAAACTAAAATTATAGACATTTCATAATAGTAAAACTTGTTAATCAGTGGACCTATCAAAGTTGTTTATGCATTTTCTCTGCTAAAAAAGAACATTTATAAATGAACCTCAAGATATGTGTGTATTAAAATAAAGCATAACAATGAATAAGAAATGTAGAAAGTTATTACTTTACTAGTGACACAACTAAAAGCAATGGAGCTGAATATACTTGATTTTTTAATATTTCTTGTTGAACTGTGATACAGCAATTCAAAAGTCTAGTTCTAAAAATAGTTATTTGATTATTAGGATTCAACAACTTAAACATCACAAAACTCAAAGCTAAATATGGACACCTGTTTTGTTGGCTATAGTTTCTAAACTCTGACACTCAGTTTCCAGTTTCACCCATCAGTTTATAAAGGTTTTTACCTAATTTTGCTAATGTCTATCTTCCCTAATGTCAACCAGTTTTCCCAACAAGCTAAAGGACTTAAAGAAAATTTCAGCAAGTGGTTACAAAATGGTTTCAAAACCATTAATCTGAAAGACAGTTAAGCAGATTAGAAAATGCTATTTCTATGATTTTTAAGAGTGCAAATATGAAAATTTATGTATGTGACATTTTTGTTTTAATTGTTTTCAGAAAAAAGCCTAAAACATTTCCTACTGTTTTCTAAATGTCTTTAACACAAGTTTCTTCTGTAAGTAATAATGTTCTAAGCTATTGTTATATTTACTTTGATGGGAAAGATTAGGCTTACGTTTTAAAAAAAAATCTGATCCACTACTCATGGTAAAAATCAAATACTGCATGGTACAAAAGATTTTTGTAGTCACTCCCTTCTCATCTGAAAGTATGTGAAAATTCAACTTTATTTTAAAGTCTTGTTTACACAAAATTATCACATGTTCAACTATCTTATGCTTTTTTTGAATCCTTTTTAAAATTTCATTTATAGGAACTGCTTCATCAATTTCCATAAAACATTGCTTTGTTTGCTGATGAGAATATGTGTACTTTTTAACTTTGGTGTCACAAGGAAAAAAGTATTTGTGAATTTCAGTACTGAACAGAGTTTAGCTAAAACCAGTTTAGAAACATTTATGATTCCACCAAACTGCACAGCAAAACTTCCATAATTTCTATGTGCTCTAATACTTTTTTATTCAAATCTTCACCTTTCTTTTTAACCTTTTTCTGCCTTGGTTTACTAATGCAACTGCATTTTATTTATTTTTTTAATCATAAACAGATTATATTTACATTTTCACTCCTATCCCAAGGATGTAGTAATCTGTTATATCTTTACATATTCATTTCTGCTCTATTATTACAACTAATGACAGCAAAATACAATATGGAACATACAGATCATCATGCAAACACAGAAAGTGATTGAGTACCAATGGCAACAAAAGGCTTCTGGGAAAAAGCAACATTTAAGTGAATCATAAAGATAGTTTTAAACCAAAGAGTAAGGATGAGTAATTGATACAAGAAAATCTAATACAATAACAATGCAAATTATCTGAAGAACATAATTAATACCCATGAACTAACGGATAAGGAAAACCATCCAACAACTGCAAAATACACATTCATTTCAACTGATTTAAATGTCAAGGGGGTCTCAAAGTTTGTGTTGAGTATGTTATTTTATCACAATGCAATTAAGTAGGACATCCTTAACTAAATGTGTTTGATAAATTTCGCTATAATCCGTGATCCAAGCAATTCTTGTTGAACTAGGAAGAGAAGGAAATATTATTCAGATAAGGCGTATCTAGACAAAATCAACAAATATAATGTAACATATTAAAGCTTTCTGAGAATAAAAACATCACAAATACTTATCTTCACAAATTCTATTCAACACTGTACTGGAAATTTAGTCAATATGAGGAAATAGAAATAATAATCTGTTTTTCATGAGAAAACCCAGAAGACTGATCATAACTTCAACCCTAGAAAGAAAGAGCTGTTCCTGGTAATGAATTTAAATGTTCTGTGTAAGGTTGATGCCCTATTTCCACTCTTCAGGGAAATATGGATTGATGGCTCAGTTGGCTTAGCCAGGTGCACACCTACTTTAACTATGCAAGAAGTAGTTATAAAAGATTCCTCTAGGAAATTGTGTTTCATCTCCCTTAGAACTAACCTAGCTGACATATATCTTTGTGGTTCTGAATCCACAGATGAAGTGCATTCTGTACCGAGACAAAAGCACAGTATTGTTCCTCAGTGATTGTAGATGGGTTCATTATATTTATATATCATCTGATAACTTTATTGAAGCCTGGTGTGGGTGTATTCTAGTTTCACGAGTCTTTCATTTAGCTGATTCTGTGTTCTTCTTTTTTTATTATTATTACTCAGGATTTTTTCATTTGTAACTGTTTGACAATATTGTTCAAATTAACCTAAACAGAAAGAGGAAATTTGCTGACCATATAACTGGGTCACGTTGCAGGCAGAATTGGATCTGGGAGCTCGAGTTTTGTTCTGTCTCTCTACAATTCTGTTCTCTTCCCCACTTTTTGGCTTTTTAAAAATTATTATTCATTTATTCGTATGTCCATGCATTGTTTGGGCCATTTCTTCCCGCTGTCCGTCACCAGCCTCCTTCTCCTCCCCACCCCCTCGATTTATTTTTGTTGGTAAATCTTTTATTTGTTTCAGCCATTTTTTACCATACAAGGAAATACCACTTTATTCCCCACTGATATGTGCCTTTTTATCTATGACTAAAGAGAAGTCTTTACTTTTGCAAAGTAATGTATTCAGTATTGCACGATTTCCAACATCACTGAAAAATATATAGAAAATTATGTATGTATTTACTGCTTATTTTAAAAAATAGTTTTCTAACCTGACAGGCTTATAGTATCATTAGCTAACATCTCATGGGAAAATATATTCTTAAATTTACTTGATGTAAATTTCTATTTCACACAATTTTTAAAGTTTGGCTGACATAGATTACAACATCTAATTGCATTATTGCTTTTTTCTTGTAATGAAGCTGACAAAGTGTTGAGAATTAGAAGTATCAGATCTGGCATATTTTAAAACCTCGTGCTTATGCTTTCATTGTTTTATATTATGTACAAATTTCTTTGCAAGATTTTTTTTTTTAGACAAGGTCTTGCTGTGTACCCCAGGTTGGTGTGGAAATCTTAAACTTCCTGCCTCAGCTTCCCATATGCTGGGATTTAAGGTGTGCCCCACAAACGCTGGCTCTGTAGCATCTTTTTAAATTATGTGCACATTTTGTGGAAGATAGTTTATAATATACTCCTTAAATCCACTGGAGTGAACACAGTGTATATAGCCATATGCTAAAGTGGAAAGAACCCCTGTGGGAGTATTGGGAATGCTTCTGATTTTGTGCAACTCCCAATCTTCCCTAAAGATACCTTAGATAAACTCATGTCAACCTAATTTACTGACCAAAGGACAGCCCCACCGTTAATCTGCATATTGCTCATTCAATTTTTTATTTTCTTTAAGGGGAAGGGAATAAAAAAGAAAAAAAAAAAACTCCCCCAAACTCCTCCACCAAAAACAAAATAGGGGGCTGGGAATGTAGTTCAGTGGTAGAGTGTTTGTTTAGGATGCCCAAGGCCCAGGGTTGATCCCCAACACTGGCAAGAGGGCGAGGGGAATATGGGAGTGAGGAAAATCAGGAGACTATAAAATCAGAGTGGGAACAGTGTGCAAAATAGAAAACTGGAAAAGTGGATCAATCTAGAGTGTTAATGCCAGCAGCATACCTGAGATCAGAAGACTGAGCCAGTACCACAAAGTAGAAAAGCAGAACATGAGACTTTTGCATTAAAAAGAGAAACATGAGGTGTAACAAAGTGGACCCAAGTTGATAGTGCCCCCTGGCTTCCATCAGAGGCAATTACAAAACCTTTCTGGAGAAAAGCACAGTGTACTGCATGAACTCCTGGGATCGTCACAAGCCAAGATCTAAAAACAAGAGTTCACATTCAAAGATTATCAAACTCAGAGAAAAGTCATCAACAGTAAGAATCCCCAGGACTTCAGGTATCGATAATCAAAAACAGAATATGAAGTGCCTATTGTTTATGAAAGGATGCCATCCATGGTGGAGAAATGAGTACTGGATTACCTTCCCACAGTGCACAACTGTTAACCTAGATAAATAAGTAAAACAAATGTTTTTAGGTGTGAACAGTGGATAGTGTGATACTGACCTTGAGAAAAAAACAAAGTGAGTTTTACATTCTGTCTGGCTTTCTGCCTGAGACCCTTTTCAAAATACAACACAAAGTTATGGAAACCAGATAGAACAACAGTCTCACTGGATGGATGAAAGAATGACTGAGGTTCAGAGATAAAGAAGCAATTGATTTGAGGAGCAAATACAGACAAATACAGGCAAGGAAGTTGTACAGACAAGAGATTCAGAAATCTGCGTATGAATCCTTTTGGTTATTTAGCTGGATTTAAAGTAGAACAAGCATTTGGTGAGCTCTGTGAGACCTGTCAGAGAACAGTCTTAGGGGCAATAATTGATGGAGATTCCAGAGATTCCAGTTTGCTAAAAAACATTTAAGTTCCAATCAGCAGGTAGAAAGACTTTAGTGAACACAATATTAAGACCCCCAAAAGGCTATAATTTAGAAAAAGGGTTACACTGTGCCCCTCCGAATAGCATAGTCATGGAAAAGGATATATTTGAATACAGGCATACCTAAACAAAGCCTAAAAACAAACCTCAATAGGATCAAACTGGTATGCAAATTAATTAACTAAATTCATTAAAAAGAAAGTAACAATATTCCAACTCTCAAGCATACAGCATTTATAATGTCTAGTACACAAAAAAATGTATTAGCTGTTACTGATCTTCATGAGAAAAAAATGGTCAATGAAAACAAATCCAGAGAAGACACAGACATTATAATTAGCAGAATTTCATAAATATGATTAAAGATTTTAAAAGAAATGTTGGACATATTGAGTGAACAGAGAGGGACTTTCACAAGAGCTGCATATTCTATAAGAAAGAATCAAATGAAAAACACAATATGAGAAATGTGACTTTTATTAGAGACTGAGCTTTTGGGAGACTGAGATTAGGAGCATCACAGTTTGGGTCAGCCCAGGCAAATGGTTTTTGAGACCCCCCCCATAGCAAAATAACCAGAGCAAAGTGGACTGGAAGTGTGGCTCAAGTGGTAGAGCATCTGCTTTGGGAGCTCCACGCCCTGAGTTCAAATCCTAGTCCAACAAAAGGGGGAGAGAGAGAGAGACAGAGACAGAGAGTCTCCAATCAATGGTTTATGCTTCTACCTTAAGAAACTATGTAAAGAACAGTAAATGAAAGCCAAACAAGCAGAGGGAGGTCAATAATAAAGACAAGGTTAGAAATTGAAAGCAAAACAGAGGGGAAAATAAAAATCTCTTTCTTTAAAATTAACAAAAAATTGCTAAACTAGCCACATTGATCAAGAAAAAGAGAAAAGCTACAAATTCCAGATAAAAGAAATGAAAGATGGAGCATTGCAATAAAGCCTACAGATATTAAGAGGATAGGAAGGAAATATAAACACCATTATGCCAATAAATTTGACAATTTAGATGAAATAGATCAAATCCTTGAAAAGCAGAAAGTACCAAAGCTTACTCTAGAAACTAGTTAGTAGATATGAAAATGATTCTAAAGTGCCCATGGAAAGGCAAAAGACCTAAAATAGCCACACGATACAAAAGAATATCAAAATTAGAGAATACACACTATCTGATTTCAAGACTTATGTTAAAGCTACAGTGAAGATGGGACAATTTTAGAGAAAGGAAATACAGATAAATTAATGGAACAAAAATAAAGAGGTCAGACAATATATGTGAAATTAATTTTTTGATAATCTTTTTAACCAATGGTCTTGGCTCAATTGGATTTCCACATACAAATAATGAACTTTCATCTTTATCTTACACTATATACAAAAATTGGTTTAAACTGGGTGGTAAACCTAAATATAAAATTTTGGAACTACAAGATGTCTAGAAAGAACATAGAAAATCTTTGTGACCTTGGATGGGGAAAAGATTTCTCAGAAATATGATCAACGTGAGAAAAATTATCAGATTTCCTCAAAAGTAAGAACTTCTGCTCTAGGAAGGATACTTTTTAGGAGAATAAAAAGATAGACTGTGGGAAAATATTTTCAATCACATCTGAAAAAGTACTGGTATTTAGGCTATATAAAGAAATATCAATATTCATCTATTAAAAGATAGAAATAATGGAAAAAGACTTGAACAGACTCTTCACTGAGACACACCCACTCAAAAATTAGAACCTGAAAAATTACTCAGTATGATTAATAAGATGCATATTAAAAACAAAACAAGGCTGAGTGCAGTTGCTTATGCCTATATTCCTAGCTATTCTGGTGGTGGTGATTAGAAAGATCATAGTTCAAGGCCAGCTGGGGCAAAATGCTTGTGAGACCCCATCTTAACCAATAAAAGCTGAGTGGTCATCCCAGCTATTCAGGAAGCATAAATAGGGGGATCAGAGTCCAGGCTGGCCCCAACATAAATCTGAGACCCTGTGCCAAAAATAACTAGAGCAAAAAGGGCTGGAGACATAGCTCAAGTGATAGAGCACCTGCTCAGCAAGCATAAAAAGAAAAGTGGAGATTAGGAGACTGATGAAATAGGAAAAGAACCCAATGAATACAAAGTATGATACAAGGTAGGAAAGGAGTTCAAACTTGGGCATGTGTAGAACACTTTCCTTCATTGAAAATTAACCAGTGAAAAAGCAGAAAGAAATCATTAATTTAAAAATCCACCCAGAAGTGGAGATGGGGGCTGCTCAAACAATGTATACACATGTGACTAAATGTAAAAACAATTTTAAAAAATCTAAGTATATGCTGCCTACTAGAGCATACAGCTGTAGCTCAGTTGTAGAATGCTTGCCTTGCATGCCCAAGGTCCTGGATTTGATCCTCAATACTGCAAAAACAAACAACAAAACATAAAGCCAAAACTGAAAAGATGAAAATTTTATCTTAGACAAAAGAAAGGTATGGTAGAAAGACCACATGAAGAAGCATAATTAGGAATTTAAAAGGTCCCAACATAAAGGAAACATGGCTCAACTCTAAGAAAGACTTAAAATTATAAATGCACATGTATTTAATAAATAGTCTCAATATCTAAAACAAAAAGTAATGAAATAGAGGGAGAAATTAACAGCAACTTATCATAGTGGGAGATTCCAATATACTTCTTTAACTATTGTTACTTTAAGCAGACTCCTCTCTTCATGCATGTTGTGAAAAGTTGACTTTTTTTTTTTTTTTTGGAAAGAGATACATCAAAAGGATTGAGTACAAAAGAAAAAGATTCCCTGGCATAGAGCTTTACAGGAGTGATTTGCTCAAACTTTTGTTCACTTTGAAATGGACACACATACTGATTCTCAATTAGGAGAGGCAGTTTGTGATCATGGCTCAGTTGTGTTTCAAAACAAAAGTCACAATCTGTTAGAGCTATGCTTTCAAAAGAAGGGGAAATCCTTACAGAGTTGGTGCCAGTAACCTTCAGATCTTACTTTAGAAATTTACTGAAGGTCCCACTATACTGTATTCTCTTAAGAATCTTTTGCACAAGAAAGCATGTTGTGAAAAATGTAATAACTTTTCCAGTCTCTGTTCTTTCTATCCTTCAGCGGTGCTCTCTTTTCAGTGTTCCTGGAAAACTGAATTAGTAACCAAAAGGTTACTTTATCAACATGGAATCAGCAAAACAGTTTTTTGTTTTGTTAGTTTGTTTTTATTAGTATACAATAGTTGTATGGGGGTTTCGTTGTGACATTTTCATGTTTATGTACAATGTACCCCAGTTTGATTCATCCCCTCTATTACTCCCCTCTCCACCTTCTCCCCATGCTTCTTAAAATGACTTCGACAGGTTTCAATGTTCTATAATCATACATGTGTAGACAATACATCAACCATATTCACCCTCCTTTACCCTCTTCATCTACCCTCCCCTTTTGTTTTGTTTTGTTTAAGACTATTTTGTTCCATTGTACTTTCATAATTGTGTCTAGTAGTTTGCATTAACTTTTATGACTTCATAAATTTCTAACTCATGTTCTCACTTTTAACTCCTTCCTATAGAATTCCTATGAATAGTAATTCATATTTTCAGTGACCAGATTAGAATTAAAATAAAATTAGAGAAGTAATAAGAAGTAAACAAAATGAGCCAGTCATTTGGATGGGTTAAAACAAACAAGGGAGTTTCACCAAGAGGAAAACAAGTATCTAGCTATGACAAATATCACAGAAAATAACTGGAGGCTCTAACATGTAACAAGCTGGCTAGGATCAATTATGTCTTGGTATTGTTTAAAAAACAAAAACCACATTGTGAAATGTATTCCTTCCTATAACTTACATAAACTCCTCCTTTCTAGTTAACTTGCATTTGCTGACATTGTTATGAGATTTTAAAAATTATTACTGGCTCTCTTTTAGTAATATATTTATGCTGTTGAATTCTTTAAATTTTATGTAAATGGGCTTGGAGACTTAAACTTATCTTGTCAAATAGCTAGCAATGGTCAGCATGAAAACAATGGGAAAAATCATGGCTGTAAAGTCCTAGGAATTGGTGTATAGTCTGTGCTTTGATATTTAATGACTATAAAAATTTATTGAAATTTCATGCTTGAAAACTTGATTTTCTTTTTCATTAAAGTTATAACCTACTTTTAAATGTCATTCTTTGCTTTTTTATTGTTCTAAATATGATGAGTTTGTCATTTTCATATTGTACAAAGATTCACATCAGTGAATTGTACTTAATAACTTTAGATTATAATATATTAATGGGATTTGTAGGAGATCCTGTATCAGGGGTTGTTATTGCCTACCATGCCAATTTTTCATCTTTCATTACTAGAGTCTCATGTTTAGCTTACTTTATGCCTCAAGACTAAAGGCTATATTTAAGACTGGTATGTAGGTGTAAGATGAATTGTTTGAAGCTTTCAAGAAAAATGTCCTTAAAGGGAGGGGCATGAATACCCACTTTTGCTTTTCTTACCTCTTGATGGAATTTGTGCCAACCAGTGAGTTTGGACTTCAACCCCCCAGTTTGTGGCAATACATGTGAAGTGTTGTTTACTAGGGAAGCTTATTAGAAAGTTAGTGCTAAGGTGTTTACTGGGGACAGTCACATAGGTAACTTTTGCCTAGCATGTACCAAAAGTACAGACTTCCAGAAAGTCCCTATAAATCGTATTGTTTGTATAGTCTAGGTATAGTAAACCACACTTATCAGTTCTGGCGAAGATAGATATTCCTCCTAAATCAAAGTCTGTAGATACCAGCCCCAAGTGACCTTACAAGCTGAACTTTTTAGGGCCTGCTATTTTTAACTCTTTTCTACACATAGCTTTACATTGATGCTTTATTGCCAAGTTGAAAACAGACAATCCAGCACATGGTGCTAAGAAAAAGACAGATTGGATGTTTAGAGGTCAAAAATATCAAATATTCACTACAAAAGTGACTTATATGCGTGCTACAGGTTGAGAGCTTTGGCTACATCTGTAGATTTTCTCCTGAAAGTTACAAGGGCTACATAAGTTTCAGAGAAAATAGTTCTTCTTTTAATTATCCTCTTGCCTACCTGATAGAATATAGAATTTAAAGATGTTGCTGCAAAAATTGAGGCAACAAAATCTATTGCAGTTACACACATGCATGTCAGCTGGAGACCCTTTCCAGCGTTCTGTGATTGAGGCTAATCCATCATAGCGCAGAGTGGTGCTGTGTTGGTAATTCACATGCATACATAGATTTAATATGCTGTCAACCAGAACAAGGGGTAGGGCTTAGACTTCAAGAAAATCTGACTCAGTGGTGACTTAGTATTGTAATGAGAACTCATGAATTAAACTTTTAAAAATGCTTTCTCTTTCTAATGTTTGTATTAGTACACTAAAGCCCAAAATACTTTGTACAAAAGTGAGTTCTATTTAAATTTTTTTCAAATGTAATCTATTTTAAAGTTATTAAAGAAATATTAGATTCTTTGATAAACATAAAGCTCATGATTGGTAATATGCTATGTTCTGGTGGTGGAGCCCTGTTTTTTTTACTTTTTATTTTTTATTGTTGTGCTGGTTGGGAGTACACTATAGCATTTACAAAGATTCTTACAATGTATCAAATATATAATACTTGAATTCACCCCCTCCACTGATCTCTTTCATCCCCCCTCCCAGATCACACAGTCTCAACAGGTATCATTCTTGCATTTACATACATGCATACACATAGTTTGCACCATATTCACTCTCCTACCCCTTTCTCTGCCACCTCCTTCCTCCCACCTGTGCCAAACCACCTTCTCCCCACTCTGGGGCAGAATGTATTCTGCCCTCCTGTTCTCTGATTTTGTAGAAGAAAAACCATGAAAGGTAAAAAGAGGAACATAGTGTTTTTGCTAGTCTGAGATAAAGATAGCTACACAGGGAGATTCCTTGTATTGTTTCTAGGCATATATGTATTACAACCCCAATTGGTTCATCTCTACCAGTCCTCTTTACTTCTCCCTAGTCCTCTTCCCACTGTGGCCCCGGCCAGTTTGACATTTCTGTATTCATTCCTGTACAGTAAGCACATCAACTGTATTCAACTTTTTGGTTTCCTTCCCTTGCCCTATCGCTTGGCTTCCCCTTAGTGTGACCTGTGTCCCATAATGTGCAGCCCTATCGTTGTAATGTCTCTGACAAATAAATTCTTTTTCATGATTTTATATTCCTCGTGGGCTTTGATTTGATTGGAAATTGCCTTTTAAAACAACAATGCTACAGGTAAAAGGTCATTTAGAAATCAACGTGTTCAGAGAAAACAGATCTAGAAGTATCAAATTGATATGTTCAAGAAGGTTGGGCTGGAATCTCACTCATCTTAAATTTGGCTGATCACATTGACAGTGACTAATTCCATAAGATAAAATACACTATCATGGTAACTTATGAACGTGTCAGTGATGCAATGTTAAATGTTTGTGATGTAAGCACTGGAAATATAAAGAGAATAGGGGCGTCCTAATCCAGCCCTTTGATGAAGAGGTTAACTGAAAGATCTGCTGATGTTGAAAACACAGTGATTCAGAGAAAGAGATAATATGTGTTTCTTTGAATGCATCATTGATCTCACAAAAAAGGAAGAGAAACCACCAGGGTCCAAAGATGAAGAAACTAGAAACCAGAATGGCCAGCTGCAGCTGACACAATGATTTCTCAGCATCTTTTGACAATATTATCAGGCAAGAGATTTGTAGGATCTTGTTTTGTATGTATGTATGTATGTATTTCAGACAGGGTATTTCTATATTGTACAGTCTTTCCTTGAACTCTTGCCTCAGTCTTCAAAGTAGGTGGAACTACAGATATAGGCTGCCACACTAGGCTAAAAGAATTGTGTTTTAAAGGTAATTTAGGAAACATAAGAGTTCAGGTCTCTACAAAGGTAAGGAATTAAAATCAAGGTTGTCTCTCATCCATCCAGTGTAAATTTTATCACTGTTTTTTGGGACAAAGTTTCACAATGTAGCCCAGGCCAGCTTGGATCATGCTGTCCTGCCCAGGTTGGTCTCAGACTCTTGATCCTCCTGCCTCAGCCTTCCAAGTTCTGGAATTACAGGTATGCACCACCGGGTCCAGCTGACCCAACCTAAATTTTGATATTTAGGTAATGTTAATGTTGCAGGCTGAAATGACTCAGTTTGTTGACAGGGCCCTGCCAAGCTAGGACAACACCTTAATGATATAGGGAGGATCAGCTTTAGGAACTATGTACTCTTGTATCCCTTCCTATTTGATGAGAGAACCAGTATCCCTATAAAAATTTTGCTTCTAATTTCTTCCTGATAAATATCCCTGGCATATCATTGATATCCCTAGCAGGGGAACCTATCCCTCAGCTGCTATAAGAGTTGGCTGCTGAAAATCAGAGAGAAAGAAAGAGAGAGAGAGAGAGAGAGAGAGAGAGAGAGAGAGAGAGAGAGAGAGAGAGAGAAATGGCTGCCAAAACTCACACCTGCAAGTACTCCAGGCCCAAAGGAGCAACAGTGCCAAGTGATTCATGATTCATAGGAGGTCAAGGTGAGAGAGCCCTCTATCAGCCAAAGACTGACTAAGAGTGGTATAGATGCCCAGCTCCTGGCCTCAACGTGGCACGTCTCAATGGTACCATTGCTTCCAGTGTGTGTTCCAGGATCAGGCTGATGTCAGGCTTTAGTTAAACCCAGCTCTTTGCCCAACTTCTTCCTGTATCTCTTCTGCTTCCTTTGCCCGTAGAAGTTTGTCCTGTGAGTGCTCTGTCAACAAATCCCTCATAGAATTCCTGTGTCACACTCTGCTTCTAGGCAACCCAACTGTTGTAGACTGAATGACCGTGTTCCCCTCAAATTCCTATGTGGAAACAGCTTAATGAGATGATAGTATTTTGAGATGGGGCCTTTCAAGGTGACTAGGTCATGAAGGTGGGACCTTCACAAATGGGATTAGGGCCTTTATAAGAAAAGGCCAGAGAGGTACTTTATTCTCTTTCTGCCACATGAGACCCCAAGATGTCAGCAGTCTGCAACCTGAAAGAAGACCCTCACCAGAATCCACCATGCTGGCACAGATCTCCAATTTCCACTATCCAGAATCATGAGAAGTAAATTTCTGTTGTTTATGGTACTTTGCTATAGCAGCTAGAACTATTGACCTACGAATCCTTGTTAACATTCTATTTCTATAGATATATTACAAATAGCTGAGACTTTCTATTATTGTTTCTCTTCTAGACCACACACACACACATACACACACACAAACATTATATGTCCTTTAATACTTTGTGGTTTGGTTTCCTGTCCTTGCACATTTATTTAGACCTTAGAGGTTAGATGACCACCATAGTTAAATATATCCTTTTTAGATCTATACATATTAAAGATGAGAACCCAAAAGAAAACTCTGGTCTCCTGAAGAGATGTAGAAGGCAACAGGATTTCAGTGCTACTTAACACAGCTTCTATCATTTAGGGTGAAGCTCTGACAAGCATATTGTGTTAGCTAAAGTATAATAACTAAATTTAATCATATCTTTAAAAAGGATTGCTTTTGATAGTGCTGCTAGAAGACATGACAGTAAATTATTTGTGTCTGATTGCAAATGTACTGAGACTGTAGAGTTGAAAGAGGTGATTTACATGCCTAAATAAAACTCTTCCTTAACTTAATATAAAGTTTTTGCAAATATTGCAATACTCTAAGATCTACTTTAGAATTGAGCTGAGGGGGCTGACATTGGCGGTCAAAGACGGTATTTCTTTTTTCTCCCTTGCTAAAAACCTGGCCACGGTCTACATTAGCTATTGAATATTGCTCTCAGTTGGACATGTCCCAAACCACAGCTTGACTTTAGACTTCTATTCGATTTCGAGCCATGGTATTTGCAACATTTCAGATGCTAAATAATAAGTGCAACAGCAGTACTTTTTATGATCATTTTTCTGTAAGAGCTTTCAGTGACCATTGGTTGTGACCAAGAGACATAAAAGACATGAAATCTGGCTCTCACAGACACTAAGTACATTTTGTCCATCACCTACCCATACAAAAAGGCTCCTTGAATTGCAAGAATAGGGTAGCTAGAGTGATGTGTGTTTTATCTGATCTATTTCCCATTCTAATGGCAAAGTTTACAGACTAACTGCGTGGGCCAAATTGGGCATACCAGGATATTGTTTAGTCTGAATAATGCCTTTAAGAAAAATTGAATCAACAGTTTTAAAAAACAGAGGGATTTTGGTTCCAGGCCAGCCCAGGCAGATGGTTCATGAGACCCTATCTCGAAAATACCCAGCAAAAAAAAAGGCTGGTGGAGTGGCTCAATTGTAAAGCATCTGTCTAGCAAATGTGAGGCCCTGAGTTCAAATCCCAGAATGGCAAAAAAAAGGTGAAAATATATAAGAGAAATACTATT
Source organism: Castor canadensis (assembly GCF_047511655.1). Taxonomy (NCBI): domain Eukaryota; kingdom Metazoa; phylum Chordata; class Mammalia; order Rodentia; family Castoridae; genus Castor; species Castor canadensis. The sequence continues at coordinate 143,366,801 of NC_133391.1, read as the reverse complement.
TTGTGTTTAATATATGAACAAAACACACCTTTGTTATCTTTTAAAGTTGTTATACACCCTGCCTATTTTACTCATGAGGTCAAGTTTGCTTTCCTTGCTTTGTCAAGTTTGCAGCACTTTGAATTTTGGGTTGGAAAATCATCTTTCCACCATTGAGTGTCATCCTACCTGAGAGGATAATTCTAGGTGATTGTTTGTTACCGTGGAGTCGAAACAGTTAGAACCCTTCCTCTCTCTACCACGTGGGCAGGCACATAACTTGAACACCATCAATTGAGTTCTTTCTTTGGGGACGTTCCCTCTTGAGTGAGCTTCTCAAAGGCAATTGCTAATTTCTGTTGCTTGCAGCCAAGAACTCTGACTGAATCACTACCTACACTGAGTGGGAAGACTATTTGTAGGTTGTTGTTTAAACATGTTTTCTGACATTTGGAAACTCTTCTAATTCAGGCTGTGGAGAGAGTTATAGACAAATTGCTGAATGCAGATGAAACCCCAATTTATTGTTTTGCCACACTTGCAGACAAAGACGAAGATTGTAACGATGCTTTAGCCTACTTTAGAAGAAAACACATCCAGCTTGGTGTGGTGGTATACGTGTGTAATTCTAGCATTCAGGAAGGTGAGGCAGGAAGATTGTGAGTTTGAGGCCAGCCTAGGCTACACAATGAGTTTGAGACCAGCTTGGAATACATAAGAAGACTATCTCAAAAATAAACCAATAAAAAGAATGTACATATAGCCTAGTATTCTCCCAAGGAAACAGAAAATTGTCACTGCATTAGAAAATATATTGCTGTATTAGGAAAGTCAGGATGACTCTCCATTTATAGTGTAATTATAGGAAATGCCAAACCAACCAAACAACCAACCTGTGGGCTACACTGTACCCTAATACACATATATAGGAGCTACACCTTATTATTTATTCATTTCATTATTATTGCTTAAAATCTTACATGTTTTTTATATTACTTGCAAATATCAGCAGTCAATAAATGTAATCTGGGCAAGATTCTTCTGAGTCATTAAATTCAGAATGTAATACAGTAAGCTAGCAAGCAGGGTGATGATAATAATACTTTATATGTATCAGACACTATAAAAAATGCTTAACAGCATTCATTTTGATTTAATTGTTTTTTTACCACCACCCTATAAAGTAGATACTTTTATATTTTATAAATAAAGATCCTGAGTCTCGGCAAAGGTTACAATCTTGTCTAAAGTTACATAACTTAGCAGGTAATTTCACATAGGAGGCAGAAAACATGATATATTTAGCTGCTAAATGAAACTTTTTGTTGTTGTGAATTTCTTTTGGTTTTTTGTTTTCTTTCTTTTCTCCCCCTTTATTGTTGTGCTGGGTGGGGATACACTGTGGCATTTACAAAGGTTCTTACAATGTATCAACTGTATCATACTCCAATTCACCCCCTCCACACTCCTCTTTTATCTCCCCTCCCCCCCATTCATAGAATTGTTACAACAGGCATCGTTATTGCAATAACATGCATATGTACACATTTTTTGCACCATATTCACCCTCCTACTCCCCTTTCCCTGCCACCTCCCCCTGCTCAATGGTGCCAACCTTCCACTTTGGGCAGGACCTGTTCTGCCCTCCTGTTCTCCAATTTTATAGAAGAAAAAACAGAAAAGATAATTTAAAAAAAGCATGATGTTTTTGTTTGTTTGAGGTGAAGGTAGCTATACATGGAGTTTCCAGTTGTGTTATGTTCCCAACTGGTTTATCTTCCTTAATTATCTACATTCTACTTTAGTCCCTTTCTTATGGTAGATTCAGCGGGTTTAAGATTTCTATGTTCTTTCTTGTATTGAGAGTTTATCACTCATATTCAAATTCTTAGTTTCCTTCTTTTACTCTACCCTTCCTTTGCGTGACCTTCCCTTAGTGTGACTAGTGTTTCATAACATTGCTGCATTTGTATTAGGTCTGTATTCCACATGTGAGACAGAACACACAGCTTTTGGCCTTCTGAGTCTGGCTAACTTCATTTAAGATGATGTTCTCCAGTTCCATCCATTTACCTGCAAATGACAAAATTTCATTCTTTGTGGCTGAATAAAATTCTATTGTATATAAATACCACATTTTCTTGATCCATTCATCAGTAGTGGGGCATCTTGACTGTTTCCATAGCTTATCTATTGTGAATAGTGTGACAATAAACATGGGTGTGCAGGTGTCTTTGTTGTAACCTGACTTACATTCCTCTGGATATATCCCTAGGAGTGGTATTGCTGGATCATATGGCAGATCTATTTTTACTTTTTTAAGGAGTCTCCATACTGTTTTCCATAGCAGTTGCACCAGCTTACATTCCCACCAGCAGTGTATGAGGTTCCTTTTTCCCCACATCCTTGCCAACATTTGTTGCTGTTTGTGTTCTTGATGGTAGCTATTCTAACAGGAGTGAGGTGGAATCTTAGTATGGTTTTGATTTGCATTTCCTTTATGGGCAGGGATGTTGAGAATTTCTTTACTTGTTTTTTAGTCATTTGGACTTTTCCTTTGAAAAGTCTCTATTCAGTTCATTTGCCCATTTCTTCATTGGGTCATTGAGTTTTGGAGAGTTTAGTTTTTTGAACTTCCTATATATTCTGGTTATCAATCCCTTGTCTGATGTATAGCTGGCAAAGATTTTCTCCTATTCTGTGGGTGGCCTCTTCAATTTCAAAAGCTTTTCTTTTGTTGTATAGAAGCTTTCTAATTTCATGTAGTCCCACTTGTTGATCCTTTCTTTTAGTTGCTGAATCAGTTGAGTTCTACTGAGGAAGTCATTGCCTATGCTCACCACTTTGAGTTGACATTTGTACATGGTGACAAACATGGATTTAGTTTCAGTGTTCTGTGGGCAGATATCCAATTTCCCGGGCAACATTTGTTAAAGAGCTGTCTTTTCCCCATGGTATGTTTTCGGAGCCTTTGTCAAAAACAAGGTGGGAATAGTTGGGTGAATTCATATCCAGGTCATTTATTTTGCTTCACTGGTCTTCCTATCTGTTTTTATGACAGTACCATGCTGTTTTTATTGCTATGGCTCTGTAGTATAGTTTGAAGTTTGGAAATTGTGATACCACCAGTATTGCTCTTGTTGCTCAGTATTGCCTTGGCTATTCACAATCTTTTGTGCTTCCAAAAGAACTTTAGGGTAGATTTTTCAATTTCTGTGATGTATGTCATTGGGGTTTTTTAATTATTTATTTATTCATATGTACACACATTGTTTGGGCCATTACTCCCCCACTACCCCCCCACTCACTTCCAGGCAGAACCTGCTCTGCCCTTTTCTCCAATTATGTTGAACAGTAGACATAAGTAATAATAAGAAAGGCATAGCATTTTTGCTACTTGAGATAAGGATAGCTATACAGAGAGATTCCTAGCATTGCTTCCATGCATAAGTATATTACAACCCAAATAGATTCATTTCTACCTGTCCTTTTCACTATTTCCTAGTTACCTTCCCATATTGACCTCTTCATTTTAAGGTTACTGTATTAGTTCCTCTTCAGTGGGGACATCAGACCTTTCAAGTTTTGGGTTTCCTACCTATCCCCATTCCTCCCATATGTGCTCTCCCCTTAGTGTGTGACTCAAGTTCAACAACATGGCTGCATTTGCCCTAGATCTAAAGTCTGCTTATGAGAGAGAACATATGATTTTTGGTCTCTGAGCCTGACTAACTTCACTCAGGATGATGTTCTCTAGTTCCATCCATTTACTTGTGATTGATAAGATTTCATTCTTCTTCATGGCTGAGTAAAATTCCATTGTGTATAAATACCACACTTTCTTAATCCATTCATCAGTAGTGGGGCATCTTGGCTGTTTCCATAACTTGGCTATTGTGAAAAGTGCTGCAATAAACATGGGTGTGCAGGTGCCTCTGGAATAACTTGAGTCACATTCCTTTGGGTATATCCTTAGGGGTAGGATTGCTGGATCATATGGCAGATCTATGTTTAGAATTTTAAGAAGCCTCCATATTGTTTTCCAGAGTGGGTGCACTAGCTTGCATTCACACCAGCAGTGTACGAGTGTTCCTTTTTCTTACATCCTCTCCAACACCTGTTGTTAGTGGTATTCTTGATGATGGCTATTCTAACAGGGTAAGGTGGAATCTTAGTGTGATTTTGATTTGCTTTCCTTTATTGCTAGAGATGGTGAGCATTTTTTCATGTGTTTTTTTGCCATTTGAATTTCTTCTTTTCAGAAAGTTCTGTTTAGTTCAGTTGCCCATTTCTTTATTGATTCATTGATTTTGGGAGAGTTTAGTTTTTTAAGTTCCCTGTGTATTCTGGTTATCAGTCCCTTGTCTGATATATAGCTGGCAAATATTTTCTCCCACTCTGTGGGTGTTCTCTTCAGTTTACAGACCATTTCTTTTGTTGTGCAGAAGCGTTTTAATTTTATGTAGTGCTTTTTGTTCATCCTTTCTCTTAGTTGCTGAGTTGCTGGGGTTCTATTGAGGAAGTCCTTGCCTGTATCTATTGCTTCCAGAGTATTCCCTGCTCTTTCCTGTACTAACTTCAGAGTTTTGGGTCTGATATTAAGGTCCTTGATCCATTTTGAGTTGATACAGGCTGATAAACATGGATCTTGTTTCAGTTTTTTGCAGGCAGATAACCACTTTTCCTAGCAACATTTGTTGAAGAGGCTGTCTTTTCTCCCTCGTATGTTCTTGGCGCTTAAGTCAAAAATAAGTTGGGCATAGCTGTGAGGATTCACATCCAGGTGCTCTATTCTGTTCCACTGGTCTTCATGTCTGTTTTTGTGTCAGTACCATGCTGTTTTTATTGCTATTCCTTTGTAATATAGTTTGAAGTCGGGTATTGTGATACCTCCAGCATTGCTCTTTTTGTTGAGTATTGCCTTGGCTATTCATGGTCTCTTGTGTTTCCAAATGAACTTTAGGAAAGATTCTTCAATCTCTGTGATGAATGTCATTGGAATTTTGATGGGAATTGCATTGAACATGTAGATTGCTTTTGGTAGTATAGCCATTTTTACTATGTTGATTCTACCAATCCATGAGCACGGGAGATCTTTCCACCTTCTGTAGTCTTCCTCAGGAGTTTGTAATTCTCCTTGTAGAGGTCAGTCACATTCTTTGTTAAATTTACTCCTAGGTATTTGATTTTTTTTGAGGCTATTGTGAATGGAATTGTTCCCATATATTCCTTCTCAGTTTGTTCATTGTTGGTGTATAGAAACGCTAATGATTTTTGTAAGTTGATTTTGTATCCTGCCACCTTACTGTAGCTGTTTATGGTGTCTAAGAGTTTTTGGGTAGGTTATTTTGGGTCTTTAAGGTATGGGATCATATCATCTGCAAATAAGGATATTTTGACAGTTTCTTCTTTACCTATTTGTATTCCTTTTATTTCTTCTTCTTGACTAATTGCTCTGGCTAGAAATTCCAGTGCTATGTTGAATAGGAGTGGGGATAGTGGGCAACCTTGTCTCGTTCCTGATTTTAGGGGGAATGGTTTCAGTTTTTCACCATTAAGTATGATGTTGGCTATAGATTTGTCATAAATAGCCTTTAAAATGTTGAGGTACATTCCTTCTATTCCTAGTTTTCTTAGAGCTTTTATCATGAAGTGGTGTTGGATCTTATCAAAGACTTTTTTTTGCATTTATTGAGATGATCAAGTGGTTTTTGTCTTTGCTTCTATTGATGTGCTGTATTACATTTATAGATTTGCATATATTGGACCACCCCTGCATCCCTGGGATGAAGCTGACTTGGTCATGGTGAATGATCTTTCTGATATGTTGTAGGATTCAGTTTGCCATTATTTTATTGAGGATTTTTGCATCAATATCCATTAAAGAAATTGGCCTGTAGTTCTCCTTTTAGGAGGTGTCTTTGTCTGGTTTTGGGATGAAAGTAATATTGGCTTCATAAAATGAGTTAGGCAGAATTCCTTCCCTTTCTATTTTGTGGAACAGTTTAAGGAGAATTGGTATTAGTTCTTCTTTAAACGTCTGGTAGAATTCAGCAGTGAATCCATCAGGTCCTGGAATTTTCTTTTTTGGGAGGCTCTTGATGGCAGCTTCAATTTCTTTTTGGATTATAGATCTACTCAGGTGATTAATATCCTCTTGGTTCAGTTTTGGATGGTTGTAAGTTTCTAGAAATCTGTTCATTTCTTCAAGATTTTCAAATTTATTAGAATATAGGTTCTCAAAGTAGTCTCTGAGGATTTCCTGGATTTCCATGGTGTTTGTTGTTATCTCTCCTTTTGCATTTCTGATTTTACTGATTTAGATTTTTTCTCTCCTCATTTTAGTCAGGTTTGCCAGGGGTCTGTCAAGCTTGTTTACTTTTTCAAAGAACTGGTTTTTTGTTTCATTGATTCTTTGTGGTTTTTTTTTTTTTTGCTTCCATTTCATTGATTTCAGCCCTTATTTTAATTATTTCTTTCCTTCTGCTTGTTTTGGGATATGCTTGTTCTTGTTTACCTAGGAGTTTGAGCTGTAGTGTTAGATCATTGATTTGAGATCTTTCTGTCCTTTTAATATTTGCACTCATGGCTATAAACTTTCCTCTTAGGACTGCCTTTGCTGTGTCCCATAGGTTCTGTTAAGTCGTGTTTTCATTTTCATTAACTTCCAGGAACCTTTTAATTTCCTCTTTTATTTCATCAATGACCCATTCGTCATTGAGCAATGTGTTGTTCAGCTTCCAATTGTTTGCGTGTTTTTTACTACTGTTTTTGTTGTTGATTTCTAGTTTTAATGCATTGTGGTCAGGCAGAATGCATGGGATTATTTCTATTTTCTTATTTTTGCTGACGCTTGCTTTGTGCCCTAAGATATGATCAGTTTTGGAGAAGGTCCCGTAGGCTGCTGAGAAGAATGTATATTGTGCAGATGTTCAATGAAATATTCTGTAGACATCAACTAAGTCCATTTGATCTATGGTGTGATTTAGTTCTAGGGTTTCTTTATTGATTTTTTTGTTTTTTTTTGTTTGGATGACCTATCTATTGGTAATAGGGGGTATTAAATTCTCCCCCTACCACACTGTCTGGAGTTTATGTATGTTTTTAGGTCCTTCAGAGTATGATTGATGAAATTGGGTGCATTGACTTAGGGTGCATATAGGTTGATAATTGTTATTTCCTTTTGGTGTATTTCCCCTTTTATTAGTATGGAGTGTCCTTCTTTATCTCGTTTGATCAATGTAAGTTTGGAGTCTACTTTGTCCGAGATAAGTATTGCTACCCCTGCCTGTTTTGGGGGACCATTGGCTTGGTAAATCTTCTTCCAGCCTTTCACTTTCAGCCAGTGCTTGTTTCTGTCGATGAGATGGGTCTCCTGTAGGCAGCAGATTGTTGGATCTTCCTTTTTAATCAAGTTTGCCAATCACTGTCTTTTGATGGGGGAATTTAGTCCATTAACATTCAGTGCTAGTACTGATAAATACGTGGTGATCCCTGTCATGTAGTTGTCTTTGTTGATTAAGGGTTTGATTGTTTTTAGCTGAATCAGTGTTACTCTTTGCTTTCTTGCCTTTTCTTCTCCTGTAGTTTGGGATTGCCTGCCTTTTAACAGTTTTGTTTGCTTTCATTTTCTGTGTGGTCATATATTGTTTTAGTTTCTGCTTATCATGGTAGACTTTTATTGTTCTGTCTACTTTGAACGATAGTTTTGCTGGGTAGAGTATCCTAGGGTTGAAGTTATTTTCAATTTTCATTCAGTGCTTGGAAGACCTCTCTCTATGCTCTTCTTGCTTTTAAGGTTTCTGTTGAGAAGTCTGCTGTGATTTTGATGGGTTTGCCTTTGTATGTTATTTGTTTTTTCTCTCTTACAGCCTTCAATATTCTTTTTCTAGTCTCTTTACTTGTTGTTTTAATGATAATATGTCGTGGGGTAGTTCTGTTTTGGTCAGGTCTGTTTGGTGTTCTGGAGGCTTCCTGTACCTGAATGGGCATAGTTTTCTCTAGATTTGGGGAATTTTCTGTTATTATTTTGTTGAATATATTACACATTCCTTTAGCCTGCACCTCTTTTCCTTCTTCAATGCCCATGATTCTCAGGTTTGGTCTTTTGATGGAGTCAGTGAGTTCTTGCATTTTCTTTTCACAAGTATTGAGTTGTTTAACTAATAGTTCTTCAGTTTTTCCTTTAATTGCCATTTCATCTTCAAGTTCTGAGATTCCAACTTCTGTTTGTTCTATTCTGCTGGAATGGTCTTCCATTTTGTTTTGTATATCTGTTTCATTCTTTTTTCTGAGGTTTTCCATATTGTGGGTTACTTCCTCTTTAATATTTTCAATTTTTGCCCTTAATTCATTTATCTCTCTGTTTATGGTGGTCTCAGTTTCAGTTTGGTGTTTATTTAGGGTTTCTATGATTTCATTTATTTGTTTCTGGGTTATCTCATATTCTTTGTTTTTGTTGTCTTGGAACTTCTTGAGTGCTTCCTGTACATTTTGGTTGACCATGTCTAGTAACATCTGTATGAAATTCTCATTGATTACTTGTAGGATTTCTTCTTTCAAGGTGTTCTTGTGGGCTTCATTGGGTTCCTTGGTATAGTTTATCTTTGTTTTGTTGGAATCTGGTTCAAGGTATCCATTTTCTTCATTTTGCTCTAAGTCCTATACTACTTTATTTTGTGGGGGAGAATGGTTTCCCTCCCTTTTTCTTCTTCTCATATGTCCACTAGGTACCATTTCTATTCCTGGACTATGTGTAATTTAGTATTAGCTGGGTAACAATATTAATATTCAGTCAAGTGTGTCTCCAGCCTCTCAGCAAAGTCTCTGGCTCACAGAGATTAGGAGGTCTGTGGTTGTGTTCTGGTTGCCATCTCAGATCTGACCTGTCAGGTCCATTAGATCATTCAATTTTAGAATTTCTTTGGTGATTTGTTTTGTCTGGATGACCTATCTGTTGGTGTGATTTAGTTCAGAGGAGTGTTAAAGTCTCCCACTACCACTGTGTTGGGGTCTATCTGTGATTTTAAGTCCATTAGTGTAGTTTAATGAAGTTGGGTGCACTGACATTGGGTGCATATTAGTTTATAATTGCTATTTCCTCTTGATGTATTGCTCCTTTTATTAGTATGAAGTGGCCTTCTTTGTCTCTTCTGAGTAATTTAAGAATAATGTCCACTCCATATGATATATATGTTGCTACTCCTGCCTGTTTGGGGGGCCATTAGCTTGGTAAATCTTCTTCTATCCCTTTACCCTAGATGTTTCTTTCTGTCAACTAGGTGAGTTTCTTGTAAACAACAGATTGTCAGGTCTTCTTTTTCAATACAGGTTGCGAAACAGTGTGTTTTGATTATGGAGTTGAGTCCATTAACATTCAGTGTTAATATTGAGAGGTATGTGGTGATTCCTGCATTTAGTTGTGTTTGTTAAGGATTTGAGTGTGTAAAGCCAATTCTATCCTACTCTCTGAGTACTTGTCTGTTTTAATACTTGCATGCTTTCATGGTTATATTTGTTTTCATCTTCTTTGTGTATGATTCTGTTCAGAATCTTCTGTAGTGGTGGTATGGTGGTTATATATTGTTTTAGTTTCTGTTTATCATGGAAGACTTTTATTCCACCATTAATTTTGAATGATAGCTTTGCTGGGTACAGTACCCTAAGGCTAAAATTGTTTTCCTTTAGTGCTTGACATACCTCATTCCATGTCCTTCTTGCTTTTAGGGTTTCTATTGAGAAATCTACTGTTATTTTGATGGGTTTACCTTTATATATTATTTGATTTTTCTGTCTTACAGCCTCAAAATTCTTTCCTTGTTCTCTGTGCTAGTTGTTTTAATGATAATATTAAATAAAACTCTTAAATATCATGTTGTGATACTATTGGCAGCATTAGCAGGTATTTCTACATTAGTCATAATAATAACAATAGGTATTAATGTTTGAGTCCTTGACACCCAGCATAGCATTTCACAAATGCAATATGAACGAGTTAGGAAAAAAATTTGTAATTTATAGTCTGTTTCTGTCCAAACCCATTTTCTCAAGGTATTTAGACCCTTGATTATCTCTAATCTGCCTTGTATTTTTTATTTTTCATCTCAATTGCCTCCTTCCCATCAGCTTTCCAACAACCTTAAATCTTTTTATTATAGGAAATGAACAATTTCTCAGGACAACATACATAAGATCTTCCTTCACTTAATGTTTCTAGATGCCTGTCATTTATCTCATGTTCTTCATTTTTTATGGTAAAATTTCTAGAACAAAGTATCCATACTGTTTCTCAATTTTGAGGAAATAGGGAAGCATTTACTACCACTGAGAGGCTCCTTCCAGGTCTGCCGCAGCTGCAGTCAGTTGGTATAAGGTTATACCCTTTCCAGGGTGGCCCGTATCTGGTGGCAAGCAGAAGGGAGCTGGGTGTAAAGGCCCTCCATTTTAGCCTGAAGGGAAATAAGTGATGCAGCATTTATTCCAGAGGCCCCACCTTATTGACTGAAGCTTTGTCATGCCTGCATCTCAGTTCAACATTTTCCTTTGCTCAACCCTGCTTCCTCCACTGCCTTTCATGAATATTGATCTCTAATACACATGTTGTACTCCTATATCTATCCCAGTATCTATTTCAAAAGCCCAGCATTTAATTGCAGAATATTTGGTCTTCATTCCTCTAGTGGATTTGAGGTCACAGGGTTGATAAATCTAATAGACATGGTTTAGGTATCAGTCTACTGAACCTGTTATGGCATTTGAAAAAAAAAATAAGAAAAAACTATAGGGCTGGGACGTAGCTCAGTGGTTGAGTATTCATTTATTCTTTTATTATCAAATACATAATTAAGAATTTCAAATACCATGTAAAATATAAGAATTAAAAACAGATAAGACAGAGTCTTTGCTTTCTGAAAGCTCTGATTAATGATGTCTTATTGGACATGAAGAATGAAAGAGCAGAAGCAAAGCAGGTTCCAGGTTTCAAGTTTGGATGATGGGATGATAGAGATGTCACTGAGGTATAATCTAAAGAAAGAAAAATCACTTTAAGGGGGTGAGAGGAAGACTTCACTTTGGAGTTTTATGAGTTAGAGGTTCTTGGGGGATATCATATAGAAGTGACTTTAGAGTAATTGTAGCAGAAACCAAATTGCAGTTAGCTGAAGATGCAATTCAACTTGAGACTATGACAAAGAATACATAGAGATGGAGGATTTCCAAGCTTGGCTGTACATCAAATTCATATTTCAAGTTAATTAAAAATGGATTCTGGCTGGCCACTGTAGATCACCCCTGTAATTTTAGCTACTTGGAAGGCTGAGATGGAGAGAATCATGGTTCAAGGACAGCCTGGGTTTATGAGACACCATTTTCAAAATAACCAGAGCAAAATGGATTGGAGGTGTGGTTCAAGGGTTCAAGCAGTAGAGTGACTGCTTTGCAAATGCGAAGCCCTGAGTACGAACCCCACTCAAAAAAAAAAACCAAAAAATTCTGAAGTTCTTTCCCCAGATCCTGGTTCAGTTGACCCCAGACAGAAGCGTGGACTTGTATTTTAATAAGTTTTCCAGCTGTACTGTGCTCAGTTTTGGTTCTCTGGAAAGTAGACAAGAGAGGGTGAAAATTCTGTTTGTCTTCTGGTGAGCATGGAGAAATACAAGTATGAGAGGAAATGGGGAGAGAATCAGGGAAGGTGGGAGGAGCAATGCAAATCTGTCCCCAGTGAAAGCAGGAAGCAGATAGTTGTGTCACCCTCAAAGTGCTGTGCAAGGTAAGGAAGATCAACTAAGACTTTTAGGGAGTCTTCAAACTAAAGCTGCCACATGAGGAGTTCTATATTTTGCCTTAGTATCCCTGCATGCTCAGTCATTGACTGGAACAGCCTGTGAGAAGCCTAGTCTTGATGCAAACATGGTGATGGATTTCAGAGCACAGCAGCTGAGGTTGTTTGTCCATTACATTCCTCATAGTTGGAGGTCTTTGGGGTATGTTCTGTTACACATACACGATCATTTTAAGACAATGAGATGAGAAAAATAAGATTGAAATAAGCTGTAGCCGGACAGATATTTGGGTTCAAGGAAGGATTTCACATTTTTTTGAGGTTTTTTTTTTTTTCCAGATAGGAAAGATTTTATTATCTTTGTAAGGCTACAGAGGGGAATACTAACAGTGGGAGAAGTTAAATGTAAAGAGGGAGAGAGGAAGGGAAGGAGAGATTATGGGAAGGGGAGACAGAGATACACAGAGAGACAGAGACACAGAAAGAACGGGAAAGAATAAATTATGGAAGGAGAAGATCCTAGAGAAAGTAGAAAAAAGTGGGATCAAAGTTTGTGGCTTTGAATTTGAATTTGAGGCATGATATCTTATTCTCTGAAATAGTGTCTGGCATGTATTAAGGATGAAGGCTGCAGATTGTAAGGAGTTGAAATGTGCAAAGGGGAGGGGCAGTGGTATGAGATTTTGGTCTTGAGAATGCAGTAAAGCAAAAGTTAGAAAGGGTACAAAAAAGACTTCTGTATCTGTGGGATCAAGTTAAGGGGAGAAAAGCTGATGACTTCAATGCTTTGATGAAACAGAAGGCAAGGCTGTCTGCTAAAGAGTTTTTTTTTATTTATAGCTCTTCACACATGACAAAATTTCACACAAAGAACAACAGAAATCATATTTAGTAAATTAAAAATAATACCTAAAATATATCTTTCATATTAAAATAATTGTTATATAAATCATTCATTGATGTTTACCCATCTCTTTCATTGGTATATAAATAAAAATTTGAAATGTTCTCTTAATCTAATTTGGAATTTTAAAAACTGACATTGCAGTCAATTTACATACTCTCAATCAGGAAAAAATTACTGAAAATGTGTTGTCAATGTATTATGTAAACTTGCTACCAAATTGGGCAACCAACAGCCACTTTCGAGCCATATACTTTTACCTCATCTTAAAAGAAAATTCATTACAAGGACACACACTGGCTAACGCTCTCAAAAAGTAGATAGCAAAGTACTTTTTAATTAGAGGTAATCTTTGAGATAAGTAGTTTCTTATCTGGGTACCCAAACTCCCATTGTCTACACATTGAATATTAGAAGTTGATGCTGTTTTCAAAATTCAAAGCACCTAATGGAAATCCCACTTTACCACTTTGAAGGCTTTGAGTTATTTTATAATTTTCAATTAAAAAAATTCAGTGGGGTCACTTTACAGAAACTCCAAGGGGTCTTTTCAATATTAAAACATGGATAATGCATGAATCATTATTTAGTCAATGAGTTTTCAAAAATAGACAAAAGCTTCTGAAACATGGATCTGGGATGGGAGGAGAATTATAAAATCTGGAGGTGGTTGGTAGTGAAAAAATGTTGGAAAAACTAGCTTAGTCTAATCCTATAATTTACAGATAAGGATACTAAAAGGATAAGTGATACATCCAATGTCACATCATGGTTTAATGGTAGTAGGTTTGTTATTTTCATATTTTAGAAGTTGTGAAAAATATTACCTAACATGTCACATAATATGTTGTTGGGTTTTGGCCAGTGCTTTGTAATTTGGAGGGGTTGCTTGGGGAACTCCAGTCCAAACACTAGTACTTAATAATTTGTGGTCCTTCTGCTGGCAAACTTTCTAGTAAAGTGGTTAAAAATATTTTTTAAACATGTACAGAGGTAATTGAAAACAAAAACGAAAGCCTTTAAAAGAATCTTCATAATAAAGAGTACCATAATAAGCTAGTGAGTTTTAAGGTCCATTCTTCCCTTCTTCATAATTGGAGGGTAGTCCTCATCCATGTTTACTCTAGTTACAATGATACTTTGTTTAAACAGAGTACAGAATTAGAATCAGCAAAAATAAAATAACATTCTTATCAAATAATTAACATATTCACAATTAACAAATAAGGACAAACTTTATACAAAAATTCTGCTACTGGAATAAGTTAAAAAAAGATTAACCCACCATCAGGAGGTAAGACAGACACATCTGCCTTTTTAAAGAGAGATAATTAGAATAGACAATATAAGGTACTTTCACAAGTAGAGGTACAAACTATAGTTTTCCTTGTTGTGGAATGTTTCAAAATTTCCTTTCTAATATTCTTTTTTCTTCTTCCTATTTCTTTTTAGAAAATAGAAAATAGAAAAAATATTCTTTTTTCTTTCTTCTTTTTTTTGGTGGGGAGGAATGTATGGGAGATTGTTTATTGATGATCTAAAAGAAGTGCCTTTATAATCATAGCCAAAACAGAAATAATTCTTACGTTAAACAAATAAAATCTTTTGAGATATTGATTAAGCAGAGATATTATTTTTGAAGTTTAAAATTTCAAAACTTATAATCAGAATTTCATAACAAATACTAACAAATCATTTTGTACATTCATTTTTCTGATACCCAATAACATATGCCAACTAAAACTCATACTTCGTGTTGGCAACTAATGAACACAACAGAATCAATAGAGCTGAATGCTAGTCGTTGTCATAGATGCAACCTGAAAGAAAAAAAATACAAACTTAAACATAGTTATATAAAACATACTCTCTTTGTGTTCCAAGGCTGGAATTGTGGGAAATACATACTTTCCTGATTTGAAAAGCTCCCCCTAGATGAAAGGCCATGCAGTTAATTGTCATTGTTTAACCCAGTTCCAACAACATTTCTTGACAGATTTATTCTCCATCAAAGTGAAACCCAAGGTTATTTTATCTGGCACTTAAGTTACTTTTTGGTAGTTATTCTGAATAAGGATGATTTAAATATCAGCAAGTACCATAAACATAAAAGACTAAAGGTAAGATGATGGCATCATCTTCCATTTTGATTGAGATTAATGCCTTCAATCATAATTTAGAAACATATTATGCATATATTATTATGCTAGTATTGTGATTATGAGATAGGTACCTATTTATTGGCCAAGAATGCATAATTATTTGGATAAAAGAAATTCTTAAGATTCATGGTGCAATAAAAAATTAACCAAATAGTTTTATATTTCTCTTTTCAAAGAAAATAAAGGTTTTTTTCCTAATTTACAGTTCTGAGTGAAAATGATTTTTCCCCCAGGATACCAGAGAATATACTTTTCCTAACATTTTCAAGTGACTTGAATTTTTATCAGATTGGATATTCTAATCCAATATGCTATTTTCAGAATTTGTATAAACAGTGCATTCATTGTTGCCTGTGGTAGATGCTGTATGAGACTTACCATCAGCAATATCATCATAGATCTCTCCATCACTGTAAATATAAAACATAAATTTTATTTTATGGAGAATATCTCCCCAACATTGAAGCAATATGTAGAAGAAAGAGGCAAGAATGTGATTGTTATAGAACACAGGCTTTTAAAGGCAAGAAATTTATAGGTGGAAAGAAATTTCATATCCATCTCCACCTTTTCTTTCATTGACTTTGTCTAATCCTGTTCAATCCACAGAGTAACTGAAACATGACTCAAGAGCACAGACTGTGTCATGCTCAGCATTAGCTGAGTGGGCGTGGCACAGAGTTGTGCTCCTTAGGAACTGTGTGTTGAACTGAACAAACTGAATAGTCACTTTCTGTGGATCTTAATCACTGTCAAGGATTTTTATATCTATTAATATTAGATTCATACCTTTATTTGAATTTCAAATGTTGAATGAAAGGGAATATTTGCCATAGGAAATGGCTAAACATTTTTACATGTTTCTGATTATACCTTATACATATCAACTTTAAAATACATAAATATCAGCTGTAGTTTATGTAGCCAACATACAGTTATTATGGAGATTCTTTTGATATATAATTACAAATATTATTTATGATTATAGGCAGCATCCACAATAGTAGTTTTGGCTATTTTTACATACTTCAGGTTTTGCCTGGTCCTGACTCTTTGTGAAATATTCTATTCAACAAATATATTGAGTCCCTGCTCTGTACCAGGAGACAACTTTGAATAAGGCATGAGCTTTTATTCTAAGATGTTTATAACCTAATGAGAGCGTGATCCATAAATAACAAAAACAGAAGGTATTATAAATATAGACATAGTCTTGAAATGTAGGATACAGTTCCAAATTTCAGAACTGTGTGGTGGCTTTGTCACTTAGATCAGATTCCTTCTCGGTTCCGGTCCTATCTCTGTGCTTTATCATAAAGCAGCAGCAGGCCCTTCAAATTCTTGCCAAGTATGGCAGATGCTGTGAGTTCCCTAAGTCTTCTGTTTGGATCCTTTTTCTAAGATCAAGGGAGAGTTTGGATAGCAGAAATTTGATGCAAATGCAAATAGGAAAGATTTTCCTGAAATTCATTTAATAAAAGTTTAAGCATTTACTTTATTTATTTAATTTTTAATGGTACTGGGGTTTGAACTCTGGGTATCTCTCTTGCTAGGCAGGTGCTCTACCACTTGAGCCATAACCTCAGTGCTTAGATATCCACTGTAATAGGTGGTGAATCACTAATTACTTGGACAATGTACTTCCTATATTCTTTTTCAATCATCCTGTAATAATCACTGCTGAAGATGTTGTCCTATTTGCTACACATTTTTTCCATAAAATTTGTATCTTCCATAGAGCAAAACCTATTGAAAAGACCTAGGCCTTACCTCTGTGATAATGCTCTGAGGGAAAACAAAAATGTTATGATTACTTTTCTTTTGACTGTCTACTAATTTTCTGACACAGCTCTTAGGATCAATTTGTCTCTTTCTGAATGGTGTCAAGTTGTTTATGGGTAAACAGTTTGTAAATCCTCCTTTATTTTTTCATTATGCTGAATTCCATAAATCTTCGTATTGCTGTAGGACCTAATCTGATAATGGAGTTTATTTCTTACACTGAGTTTCTTGAAGTAGATTTGTAAAGCATTTTGGAAAACACCAATGGCACAGGAGTACCAGACTGTGACAACATCTTATTCATAAGAATAGAAGAATCATTGACTGCTATCTCTTTTATGGCATGCTTCCAATAAAGGAAATATAATAGTCTACTGTGCCTGGTAAAAGTACAGAAAAATCTTCAATTAGAGGATAAACTGTAAAGTGATTTTAGTAACTACTGTGTTGACACTATTTGGTCCTTAATTAATACAATTCTGGTAGTAGATTAATCAGTAAGTAAAATGCAAAATATTAATGAAAAGGTTAGCAGCCTATTTTCAGTGTTTGCTGAGTGTATAAAACTATGACCATGACTTGTATAATCATGGATGAAAAGGGCTTTTGACTGGGCACTGGGGGATCATGCTTGTAACCCTAGCTACTCAGGAATCAGAGGTCAGAAGCATTGTGGTTCCAAGCCAGAAAGAGTTTGAGAGACCCTATCTTAAAAACACCCAATATAAAACAGGGTGGTGGAGTGGCTCATGTGGTAGAGTGCATACCTAGTCAATCATGAGGTCCTGAGTTCAAACCCTAGTACTGCCAAAAAAAAAAAGAATAAGATTAGCTTCTTGCCTATTTAAGAGAGGCACTTTATGAAAACGTTGACTTTATTATTGATACTATGTAAGTATAAAATATTGTTTTCAATTTATTTATGACAATCCAGTTGGTTACATTATTTAAACACTACTAGAAAATGTTCTTTAAAAAACACAGTATTCTTTTAACAAATACAGTAGTAGAAGAAAATGGGCTTACTTGTCCATGAGATAACTCCGAAGGACATAGCCATCTATGAAAGAAAAAGGAAATACATTTTATTTACAGATATAGGTTTGAAAAATCTTTAATATTTATTTAAAGAAATTGACATATAAGTAATTATTAGAATATTTGTGTCTACTTCTGAATATGATCAACTTGTATCCACTTTTGTTTCCTTTCTTTCTTATACTTTTCTCCCTGTTTCTCTCTTCACCTCAATTTACAGCTTCCTTTCTCCTATAAATAAAAAAACTACTGCTGTGTATGTTGGTGCACACTGTAATCCCAACACACAGGAGGCAGAAGGATCTTGAATTGCAAGCCAGTTTGGCATACATAGTGAGAATGTCAAAACAGGACATTTAAAATCTTATTTTTTCTCTATATTATTGCAGGTCAAACCACAGTCCTGCCTTAAATTTTACTCTGTTTTCCCAAGATGTTACTCACATGACCCAGTTTGAGGTCGACTGTAGTAAACACAGATCGCAAGGCAATTTACATGCCAGTATTTTAAGTCACCACATCAGATATTTACTTTTTCAACTTTTATTATGCTGATCAGAGACAGCAATGTGTTCAACCCCACCCCCTGCCCCTTGATCAAAAGCCAAGATCATGGCTTCTTGGGAGAGAATGTGTCATAAATAGTCACAAAATAACTCTTATTTTCAGTATGGGAGAAGTTCCTCACTGAGAGTGTCAGCAATTGAGTGTCATCATTCCTCAAACAAAAGGATTATTAGAATGCATGCCTGAGATTTTGGTGATGCTCTGGGTAAGTGGAAAATAAACCATGTTTTATGAGAGAAAGCTAAGGTTTTTTTTTTCTTCTCTCCACTCCCCTCCCCTCCCCTCCCCTCCTCTGTCTTCTTTCCTTCTCTCCTCCTGTCTTCCCTTCTTCCCTCCCTCTCTCTCTCTCCCTTCCTTCCTTCCTTCCTTCCTTCCTTCCTTCCTTCCTTCCTTCCTTCCTTCCTTCCTTCCCTTCTTCTTTCCTTTTCTTAGCACCTTATATTAGCCCCTCATTGTGTAATTTCCTAAGGAAAAGTGTGAATTATTTTCCTTGAGAAAGTCTACTGACATCTAATTAATATTACCAAACTTTGGCACTGCTTTGTGTTAGTATCTAAAATCTGTTGTATGCTTGAAATTAATACTTTTTTATTACTGTCTTGATCTCATTGCTAGTAATTGTTCTGTTTAGTTTTTTTTTTAATCTTTTTTTGGTTCAAATTTGGTAGGTCAATTTGTTTCTACTAGATTTTCCACTTTATTGGAACACAAGTTTTTAAAATATCCCTAATGGTCCTCTGGATTTCAGTGTTATCAGTTGTAGTACCCCCCACCCCTATTATAACCTCTAATTTTGTTAATTTGTGTCTCTCTTTTGGTTAGTTTGGCTAGGACTTGTCAATCTTGCTTATACTTTCAAAGAACCAATTCTTTATTTCTTTGATTCTTTGTATTCTTTTAGCTTCCAGTTCATTAATTTCAGCTTTGATCTTTATTATTTCTTTCCTTCAACTCATTTTGGTTTGACTTGTTCTTGTTTTCTAAGACCTTGAGGTGCATCATTCAATACAGTTTTGAAATAATCTCTTTCACTGTCAATCTATTGGTCTTGGTCTATTTTGGACATAATTTTGCTTCTGTATCAGAGTAAATGTGATTTAAAATGTGCTAAAAGATTAATGAAAAGGAAGGGCATACACAAATATTCCTACAAGCAATAAACTTATTTAAAAATGTTGCCATTGATTCAACATGAAAACATTTTGTTTTAAAAGAAAGGGTCATAAAGCTGAAGTTATGGGAGGAGGGAGAGGAAAAGAGAATGATAGAGATGGAATGATATTGAAATACATAGCATCTGTGTAGGAAGTAGGCATAAGGAAACACACTGAAAGCTGTTCAATAAGGGGGGGAGAGAAGAGGGATAAGCAAGAGTAATAGAGGGGATTAAAACTGATTAAAGTAAATACATTCCCAGATGAAATACCTCAGTGAAAGCCTTTTGAACAATGAATACACATTTAAGTAATGAAGGTCAGGAGGGTACAACAGGTCTTGTTAGGATGTGGGAGGGGGAGGGGGAGTGAGAGGGTAGAGGAGGGTGACTACAGTTGATATAATTTTTATACTTGTTTGAAAATAGAACAATGAAACTTGTCGAAATCATTTTCAGTAGGGGGAGGGGGATGAGGGACCGTGATAGTGGGAACGAAACTAACCAAGGTATACTGTAAGCATATAGAGAAAGGTTACAAGGAAACCCCTGAATGAATTAATATATGCTAATCAAAGTGTTTTTAAAAGACTGAAATTATTGATTCAAATTCAAGGAAATAACTTTCCCTTCAAGTATTTCCAGGGTAAATGACACGCCATCAAAATATTTTTAGCAAAAAGTTCGGTACTTTGTTAGTGGGGAGGGTGTTTTTTTTTTTTTTTGATGTGTATCCCAGGCTGGCTGGAAACTCTAGGTCCTTCTGCCTTGGCCTCCCCGGTGCTGGGATGACAGGCACGCACCACCATGCCGGTCCAACATCCACCACTTTTTAATGAAAATCGTTTTGTAGGTATTATATTCAGAAAAGAAAGAATCAAAGTTATCTTTAAATTTTTGTTTTATGGGAGTAATGGGACGTGTCAAAATGAGAAAACACAATAAAGTAATATTTTTCTTAGATTATAAAATATTAGCCCATGTTATAACTTCTGTTTACTGCAATTAAAGTAAAATCAGCAAAAAACGATTAATGTCAGAATATCTGCATTAGTGTCTGTGATCTCTGGGCAAACTTGATCATCATAGTTCAGTGCATCTTAATATAATATTGTAAACTAAGTTATACATCATAATTTAGCATAATTTTTAAAGGAGGATAAGCTTGTGTCTAACAAATTAAATTCTTTCATCTGTCTCAAAAGAAAAACTGCAAATAACAAGCTTAGAACAAACTGTAGATACTATTTTTTTTTTTTTTTGAGACAAGGTCTTGCTATGTTGCCTAGGCTGGCCTTGAACTTCTGGGCTCAGGAATCCTGCAGACTTAGTCTTTTGAGTGTTGGGGGCACAGGCATATGTCACTGGAGCCTGTTCAGATTGTATATATTTTTTTCATGGTTCCAACAACCAAAATTGATCTTTTATATGTATCTATATTTGGTGCTAAAATAAAATTTGAACATTTTTGTAGACGGTAAAAATCACAGACTTTTTTTCCATAATATAAAATGGTTGGTTCTATTTTCATTTTGGATTTTTGATTAAAATAAACGGGAGCCAGGCGTAGTGGTACATGCTTGTAATCCTAGCACTCAGGAGGCTGAGGCAGGAATATCGTAAATTCGAGGCCAGCCTGGGCTATATACTGAAATGCATTCTCAAACAAACAAAAGCAAGAACATAACAGTAAAACAAATTGGAAAATTAACAATAGTGACTGTCCCCATGATGTGTTTCTATTTATATTAATAATTAAAAATAATGACAAATATGAACTGAAACCTTTAATGGAGTCAATGCTGTGAGATGTTAGGCTACCATAAAGTCTCTTAGAGAAATGTGTAACAAATTCTAAACTGTTGCCAGGCTGGAATCATTCTAGCATCAAGTGTATTTCAGTTAAAATTCAAAATAAAGAAAACAATAATTTTTAGAAATTAAATATTTTTATTTTAGTATGCTTTTAGATAATTTACTTTCTCAAGCTCAAGCACTAAAATGGTCTTTTACATGACCAATGTTAGTAATTCATGATACACAATTTAATTACCTCAACTTCACAAATAAATTGTAAGAATATTTTCTCTTAGGTTATCAAATCCCAATTATCTTGCTCCCCTGTATCTTCCCTGTTCAAGAGTTCTAAAGAAAGCTTTCTCTTTTGCTGACAATTCCATTACTCTTTCTGTTCTCTCTCTCTCTCTCTCTCTCTCTCTCTCTCTCTCTCTCTCTCTCACTTTCTGATGCATAAACAGATCAGTGATTGTGAATATTATTTAAGAACTAGATATCAAAGAGATGGAGTGTGGAATGGTGCTGTGCTAATGTGTTTTAGTTCCTTGAGGTGATAATTTAGTGCTCACTAGCTATAAAATCACTTATAAAGTGTTTTTACAGGAATACTAACTTTTAATATAGCA
Organism: Castor canadensis; assembly: GCF_047511655.1. NCBI lineage: Eukaryota > Metazoa > Chordata > Mammalia > Rodentia > Castoridae > Castor > Castor canadensis. Next base: position 143,345,011 of record NC_133391.1, on the reverse strand, counting down.
TAGCTTTTGCTCTCTTGTACCTTTAAGAATCTCTGTTAAAACTCATTATATTAAAAGTATGATTTATGACTGTCAAAATAGGTGATATATCATGACTTTTTATATAGTGTATCCATTTTAGTTCCTAGAAATAATGGGGTTTTTTTGTAGGAAAATGTTCTCTGTGCTCATATAGAACATGTACATTTATCTTAAGGGATGTTAATAGAAAATGTTAAAAAAATCATGGTTTTTATACCAGGTAGAATGGGTGCCGTGTTTAGTTAGCCCTTTATTATGAGGGCTGATTTACCAGGAATTCTCACATATTATATAAAATCATTATTTGGAAGCCTCACATTCACAAAGGAGAATAAAGTGACTTGAAACAATGTCAGGAAGTATGTAGGGCGACAGCTTATTAGGAAAGTAGCAACCACCCCCCATATGTGCCAGTTAATTTCTTCCCAAAATGTTTGCTTGCTACACTGCAGATGTATTTTAGTACTAACGAATGACTCACCTTTTAGAGAGATATTGTGAGTATAAAGTTACCAATGAAACAGAAAATCTTGGGAAAATATAAATTATCTGCATTCTAATATTTTTAGTGTCTTACTTAATCAAGTGGCAACATATTATTCCTTCATTGTTGCATATGTTGTATGTTCAGAAATAAAGTTTACTCAGTTTGGTCTCATGAAGTTTACAAGCAATAAAATTATATCATATAGGTTTACCCAGGTCAGTGAAATAATGTCCAACTTGAAGGAAAAATGCTCATAACATAATAGAAAGAAGAAAATGTGATATATAATACTGAATATGTTATTATCTTGATTTTACAAAAAATACTCTCCTTTTCTTCTTTTCTCTTCTCTAATTTTTGTGGCTTCACGTCAGATTGATTTTTTAAAAAAATTTAAAATTTTAACTTAAATTTTTTTGAGATAGGTTCTAACTGTGTAGCCTGTGCTGACCTTGAACTCCTGGGCTCAAGCCATCACCCTGTGTCAGTCTCTCAGGTGTTCAGAATGAAAGCATGTACCACCATGCCCAGCTCAGAGTGACTTTTTAAATTTCTGCATTTAAAATATTTTCTTCAATGATTCTGTGTTTTTCTAAAATTAAAAAAAAAACTTAATGGTCAGTTGGATTTGTGAAGTTAAAAATCTTTCAACCACCTGTTTCTTGGATGCCCGAGGATATCATGTCCACAAATAACTCAGACCCTGTTTTATTCCATAACTTTTGTTAAAAAAATGTTCTCCACTGCTGTGGTAGAAAAACTCACTGCTTATGAACACCAAATTGTGGAAGTACACAGATATTAGCTAGGAAGTCCAAACATTTGGGAATGTGCCAGAAATATATATTTAAGATCCTAACACCTCTACAGTTTGTGCTTCTACAAGTGAGTGAGTGAGACTTGATCAAATGTAAAAATGTCTGTAACAGTGGCTTGTAGGCCAGGCAAGGTGACACATGCCTTCAATCCCAGGACTGAGGAAGTTGAGGCAGAAGGATCATAAGTTCAAGACCAGTCTGGGCTACATAGTGAGTTCCATGTCACCTTGGACTACATAGCCATACCCTGTCTCAAAAAACCAACCAAGCTATCAAACTGAAAAGCTATATTCAAGAGAGAAAGAAGGGACTGGCAAGCAGTAGAGCACCTGCCTAGCAAGTATGAAGCTCATAGTTCAAATCCCAGTATGAGAGAGAGAGAGGAGAGAGAGAGAGAGAGAGAGAGAGATTGAGAGAAAGAGAGAGAGAGAAACAGAGATAGAGACAAAATATCAGGAATCAAAACAGGCAACAAAACAGTTTAAAATCACAGAGAAAAAGAAAGATTACAGAGAAAAGTAAGGAACAGTCTGCAGTCCTAACCCTGACTCTTCATGGTAGGGAGGGGAAGTCAAAGCAACAACCACAACCCTGACAACAGACTGGCAGACCTAGCTGTAGGATAGGTCCACACTTCCTGTAAGCCTTAAAGCTAAAATAGGGATTTGGTGTAACAGTAATTAGTCCTGTGTGGCAGCCTAGCACTGGAGAAGAAAGATGTTTTTATTGTTCCCCATATCTTGGAGTGCCATAGTCAGGTGCCATGCTGAGAGGGTGCCTATTATTTGAGTCTGAACTACTCTGGAGACGTGAAAACAAGGACCACTCTGCCACTGCATCTGAGTGGGAGATGGCCACAGAGGAGTTGTGGAGAGGGTGAGGGTCTGACATGGACCTTGAGCAGTGATAGTAATGGTGGTCAGTAGCTCTGGTCTCTCTGGTAAGCAGTGAGTCTCATCACTTGAGGATAATTGTGGAAAGAGGTCACTGAGCCTGTGGCTGGCAAGATGCCTGCTCTCTACCTCCCAGTTCTGTGGGGTTTGTTACCACGCAGGACTGAGAGCTTTAATCCCAAATTCAGTGGATCACATGATTTCTCATCTTCCTCCCTCACACAAGTGGTTAACTGCCTGGGCAGGATCTGAAAGCTCTGAGACTGGCAGGTAGAGTGAATGCCTGATTACTTCAGTTCTTCCCCTCCAGTCCAGAACTCAGCAGTCTGTTCTTCCCACTCTCCATTGCATTTGAGGGACAACCCTAAACTTGGAAGTTTGCTGTAGATAAGCAAATCACAAAAACAAAACTAAAAGATAGGAATTGCTACATGTCTTTCAATAATAACTGTTACATTTGATCTAGCAAGCTCTAGTTGAGGTGCATTGCACTGTGCAAGGTGTTGGCAATTCAATGTTGAGAACATTTTATTGACTACTCTTAAACTCAGAGTCTCAAAAGAGTAATAGACTGGTGAAACAATACTAACAGTTCAGCTGCTAAAGTAGAGTCATGGTGGAGTTGGGGAGAGATTGATTGTGATTGGTGTTATCTAATTTTAGATGACAATGGAGTTGTTTGGAGTAGACAATTACTGACATTCCAAGTCAAATGAAACAGCATAGTGGGATGAACCAGCAGGACTTACTCAGGGGATGACAAGCATGTAGTTTGTATTTTTATAGTATAAGTTATAGATAGGAAATAGTAGTCATTATGAGTGAGCTAGACCATAAAGAGTTTTATATGCTAAGAACTCTATGGTTTTAAAAGTAATATTTGGTTAATAGTGGGGTGAGTGGATTGGCTGAGAGTAAAGGTAAAGCTAGACACCATTTGAAAAGCTACTTCAATCACTTAGGTATAGGAGAAAGAAATTCATACAAGCATCCTAAGTTCTATGGAAGTGTGTCTCGAATGGAATAGAAAATAAGAAAAGAATGATCAATGACCCATTTCAAGGAAGGAATGAACAAGGAAAAAGGTTTATAAAATTAAGAAAAGCAGGAAGTATGAGAAAACAAAAAAATGAAGTGAAGTAGATACACTAATTAAATCTTGATGAACTAATCAATCTGAAAATCAATGTAAAATACTCCTAGTACCCTACCGTCACCCTCACCACTAGAGTATCTATTGGTTCAAATTTCAGTTGACAGCACCTGTGTTTGAGATTTTTTTTTATTGACAGCTTTCTCTAGCTTCCAGAACTTTCTGTTAGCTTTCTCGGCATTCTAAATGTCTCTCAATCTTCCCAGAATAGGCTTCAATCTATTGTATAAACACCCTGATTTGTGGGATGGAACAATACTGACAGAATTGTCCAGAGCATTAAGGCTCAACTATCCAAGCTATAACTTTTTTGATAAAAAGGATTATTATGTGTAAGTACTATTGATATACTCCTCTGGTTTCTATCTTGTTTGAAATAACCCCCAAACCATCTAAAAATTTAAGTAATCAATTTTTAGTGAACTAAGAAACCATTAAGTACATTGATCCTGTGCCAGGAGAAAAAAGATAAAAGTGACATGAAATCCTTGATTGTAATCTACCAGAAGTTTATGAAATGTTTCCATTGTCATTTTTAGACAAGTGCTCTATCACTAATTTACCCTCCCCTAGCTTTCCACTGTCATTTCTTAAAGATGACAAATTCTAAGAGCATAGGAGTCCTCCAGTATCTGTTATAGTACTTAGAACTATGGGCCTTCAAATAGGAAATAATAATAGACTGAACAATTATCCCTTAATTGTTACTGCTTTTCCTCACTCCCAAGATCCACTTCATCCTAGGAAGATAGGAGTCTCTTCTCTGAATTCCTGTTTTGATGCTATGTCTATTCCTGCCCATCTCTATCCGCACACATCTGCTGATGAGGTCATCTACATCCTTGTTACTCAGAGTATGTCCTATGGGCCAGCAGAATCAATTATCTAGGAGTTTGATAAAATGCAGAATGTGAGATTCCACTTCAGATCTACTGTATTAGAATCTGCATTTTCAACAAGAGCCCCATGGATTCATATGAACTTTGAAGCTTGAGGAAGGTTGGTTTTGATGGGATTTGTTGCTAAGGACAGGGGACTTTAGGATGCCATGGCAAGATTTTCTTTTAACAAGGGCATTATGTGTCTAAAGGTAGTGCAGAGGCTAGGGATCCACATGGCAAATACTAGGACAATCTGTTGTGAAGAATACATGACAATTTGGAAAGCAGAGGAAAGTTAACATCTTGACGTTTAATATAGTAGTATAATTTCTCTCCTTCACTTCCTCCCTTCTTTTCTACAGGGTTTTGCAGGCTGACCTGGAACTTGCTATGCCCTCAGGCTGGGCTCAAATTTGCCACCTTCCCGTTTCAGTCTCCTCAGTGCTGGAATTATAGGTGTACTACTGCGTCGGACTACTTCTGTTTCTTTTATTTGCATTTTAAACACAGTTATGAATCTTACTGAATATTGATTAGCTTTCTTATTTAAACTGCTAGGTAAAGAGATATTCATCATATCATATTACTATCATAGTCGTATTTTTTTCCTGGCAGTATTAGAGTTTGAGTTCAGAGCCTTGTACTTGCTATGCAGGTGCTCTTCCACTTGACCCACACCCTCAGTCCTTTTAAACTTTAGGTATTTTTCAAACAGGATTTCCCTTTTTTTGCCCACAACTGGCCTGTACCATGATATGCCTGCCTGTGCCTCTCATGTAGCTGGATAATAGGCATGCACCATGATGCCCAGCTTGTTTTATTCAAATGGGTCTTGCTAACTTTTTTTGCATGGGATGGCCTCAAACTGCAATCCTCCTGGTCATCATTTCCCTAGTAGCAATAATTATCTTTTAAAATATTAAGAACATTTCTGAACTTCTTTGTATTTTTGAGGACTTTTTAATGCATGTTTTTCTGTATTTAAAGCTATTCTTAGGGAAGATTACCACAATGCTAGTCTGAATTTTTTTTATCTTTTTGGTCTCAGAGGCTCTGTCTACACATTATCCTTAGTGAGGTTCAAATCTTAATATTACACTGTTCCTGCCCTTTATCTTTTGTACCCACATCCCATATTTTCCTTTGAAAAGCCAAACCGCACCTCCTTCATGGTAACTTTAGCTCTATTCCCCGTCCTTGAGTCACTGTGTTTTATTCTTAAGACTCCATTTCAGTTATCATCCCTGAGTCACCTTCCTCCCATTGAAATTAAATGCAGAGTCCACATTTTCCATGCTGATTAACTAAGCTGATGTGGGAAGTCATGTTGGCTATCTAATTTCAAGTTTAGGACAACATAATATTGAAATGTTTGTCCCTGGATTTTTTTTTCTTTTATTATTCATATGTGCATACAAGGCTTGGGTCATTTCTCCCCTCTGCCCCCACCCCCTCCTTTACCACCCACTCCGCCCCCTCCCTCTCCTCCCCCACCCCCTCAATGCCCAGCAGAAACTATTTTGCCCTTATTTCTAATTTTGTTGTAGAGAGAGTATAAGCAATAATAGGAAGGAACAAGGGTTTTTGCTGGTTGAGATAAGGATAGCTATACAGGGCATTGACTCACATTGATTTCCTGTGCGTGTGTGTTACCTTCTATGTTAATTCTTCTTGAACTAACCTTTTCTCTAGTTCCTGGTCCCCTTTTCCTATTGGCCTCAGTTGCTTTTAAGGTATCTGCTTTAGTTTCTCTGCATTAAGGGCAACAAATGCTAGCTAATTTTTTAGGTGTCTTACCTATCCTCACCCCTCCCTTGTGTGCTCTCGCTTTTATCATGTGCTCAAAGTCCAATCCCATTGTTGTGTTTGCCCTTGATCTAATGTCCACATATGAGGGAGAACATACGATTTTTGGTCTTTTGGGCCAGGCTAACCTCCCTCAGAATGATGTTCTCCAATTCCATCCATTTACCAGCGGATGATAACATTTCGTTCTTCTTCATGGCTGCATAAAATTCCATTGTGTATAGATACCACATTTTCTTAATCCATTCGTCGGTGGTGGGGCATCTTGGCTGTTTCCATAACTTGGCTATTGTGAATAGTGCTGTAATAAACATGGGTGTGCAGGTGCCTCTGGAGTAACCTGTGTCACAGTCTTTTGGGTATATCCCTAAGAGTGGTATTGCTGGATGTCCCTGGATTTTAAATAAGCTTCCCTTTAAAATTTGACAAAAATATTTGCATCTATCAGCTTTAGTAGCTGATAAGGTCAAAGCAGACAGGGACTGTCTTGTGCTTATTTGGAGTGGTATATTGCACTAAGTGCCTCCAAAGAGAAAATGAAAACAAATGAATATGCGAGGTAAAGAAACTAAATTCTAGATGTGATGCATGCTATACAATCTTAAAACCAGGCCAGAGCAAGAGCCACTCACTATGTTAGCATAGTAGTTCTTATGCAGGGTATATGAACAAGTTAGAGAACAAGTTACAGTGAGAGATTCCATCTGGTTCCCAGAGTTTATGATTCAACAAGCCAAGGGTAGACAGCAACTGCAATTTTAACTCTCAGAGTAGGGTGTTCTGATGCTGGTGGTTTCTAAAACCACATACCGAGAGGCACTAATTTAGCATTGCCTTTGATATCCCAGTGTATGACTAGCAGGTGGTAAATAAAAAGACATTAAAGTTCATTGACTTCAGCACAGAAGAACCTCTAGTTTCTTAGTATTTTCCACAACTCACAAAATATAAGGCAAAACAAGTTAGTAGAACAGGGAAATCACTAAAACTTGTTTGGTTGTTAAATTCTGGAGCACCATGGAGAGCATAAGCAATGACTTACATTTTCCTTCTTCATTCCTGCAGAGAACTTTTGTATCATCTGTGTTTTATCTGTGTTTTGTATAACTTCAAGACATTCACCAGGTTTGAGCTGTAGATCTCTAGCTCCCCACTTTTTAGAGGTTAGGGAGGATGCAACTTTGGTTGAATATAGAACTCTAATTTCACCATCATACTGGAAAAATAAATACATTCAAATTATTGGTTGATTTGTATTATTATAGTAACTCACTTGACAAATTTATTAAGAAGGTCTTTGCAAAATAAATAGTTCAGTGATTTCAAAAGATAATATAAGAACATGAAATAAAATTAGAAAATTTGGGGGGGAGGAGTCTATCATAATCTCAACAACTTCATATAACAAATATTTTTAGATTACCTTTTAAACCACGTTTAAAGGATATCTAAATTTAGATGATTATCACAGTATGAATATTTAGTATGCATGATAGTTTAGTATGCATGATAGTTTAGTATGCATGATAGTATGCATGATAGGAATAAATTTAAATCTAAAATAAATTTGTAGAAATTAAATGGGCTATGATGGAGGACTGTAGTATTTATGAGTACACTTTTAAAGTGTATATTTTGGTCTTTAAAAATTATTGGGTTTTTTCATTAATGCTTTGAACTCTGCATGCTATTAAATATGACATACTTTAAACTTTTTCCTGAGCTCTTTTTCTTCTTTTTCCTGCTTTTTTAGCTTCTTAGGATCTTTTTCTTCAGTCTTGGCCTTTCCAATATTGATTCCTTGACCTGGGAGGCTGAACACACATAAAAACAACAGCTTGCTTAAAAAATATAAAAATAATAGACTATAGTAGAGATTTAATTTGTAACATTAAATTCTTGCTCAATGTTGCTTTTAATTAAGTTTTTTCTTAGAAACTCAGTGCTGTTCATTTTAATAAATGATGACATTTCATATATGGAAAGGATTGTTTAAGAGAATACAGATTAGGATCTATAATGAAAATGAGATATCTCCTGTTATAGTAAACCACACAAAATCACTGGGTGATAGTTAAAACATGGGTACATGTGATTCAACCTATGCCTGAACTCCCTATATAGTCAAACCCTTGAGCTCCCTATATATTCAAACTGTTGAACCCCCTACCTATTAGAACCCTTCTAAATAATTAAGTGATTTGGGCTTAAAATATTATTTTTAAAAATCTGATTTTATGGTTTACAAAGCTTATTTGTATGCTAATATATTCATATCTACTTAAAAATTGAGTCAGAAGGCCAGGGAATATAGATTAATGGTGGAGTGCTTGCATGAATCCTTAGCACAAAAATTAATTAATTAATTAATTAAATTAAGTAAACAGAGCCAGAGTGGGAGACAAGAAATGTTGGTTGAAAAACATAGGTAAAAAATGTTTTTTATTAATCAATGGATTTAATATTTAAAAAACCACACCAAATGAACTATAAAGCCAATAATCATAATAATTCAACATGACTAAAATAATGATTCTTCAGCCTGCCTTACACAGGGTTACCTTGGAAAACACTTTGAAACATAGCAATGCATTTACCCAGTTCCTAGACACGCCAGTTTAACTTTGATTATTTTAAATTCTAATTCAGTTAGTCTGAGTGAGATCTAGATACATTCATATGTATTTAAAAAGTTCTCCAGTTGGGCTCGGGGTAGAGTGCGTGTCTAGCAAGCACAAGGCTCTGGAGTTCAACCCAGTACCACCCAAACAAAGAAAAGCTCCCTAGATAACATGGATTTGTAACCAGGGTTGAGAGGCATACCCTAGAGTTAAGTATGATCTTAGAAAAGGGCTGTGAATCCCTGCAGAAGGGAATTAAAAAAAAAATAGGAGTATTTGTGAATAGTGAAAGTTTTTATTTATTGAGATTATCTGTGATAAAGATATGTTTGTAAGTGACTTATTTAAAATGTTTGATCCTAAAATTTTGATTCTTAGCATTTAGTACATGCATTGTGAAAAGAATTAGTACAATATATTCCCTTGGTCCTGCACCTGCCCTCAGGACCTCCTGGCTTTGGTGGAATTGCTGGCATAGACTAGCTCACTGGGTCTATCAGAAGATACAGGAATGTTAAAAATGTCCCACAAAGCTATCTTTGAAAATAACTTATTTCAAAATAGTACTGTGGTGAAAAAACAAAATTGTTTTAAATTCTAAAAGTAAGCAATGGGTAAGAAAGCAGTCCTTGCCAGGTCAAGTTTAATCAGCTGAAGTTTGTTTTGCTAGAAGAAAAGGACCAGTGGTGACTGGGTTCCTGTAGAGCTAGCTTATAGTATGTGGTAGCATTTCTACAGTAATATAAAATAGAAAAATGCATTGAAAACTATCTGAGCTAGGAATGACTTCCCGATGGTGAGGGATATTAAACCTTGAAAATGTTACTGAAGTTTAGATTTTCCTTTCTTGAAAAACTGAAAAAGAATGATTCTCCTTTCATCTTTCTTGTCTGTTTTCCCTGTAGAACTTGATCTTCATATACTGATGACAGCATATTTTGCCTTCAGTTTCTTTGATCTCGATGCTATCTCTAGTGCAGTAAAATTGGCTTAACAATGATGGTAAAAAATAAATACTTTGAGTGCTAGCATGCATTTTTAAGTACAGCTCAGAAGGCACTGATTCTTGTATCCATTTATGTTTCTTTTGTCCTTTGAATAATCAAACATGCCATTTTTTTATTCATCTGTCTTTTTTCTCAAAAGCATTACAGAGGAGTTCTTGTTTTTATATACAATACATATAAGGTCATCTAACATATTTATTGGAAAATGAGAAACCATCCTATCATGCTAAGTTCTATTGCAAAAGAATTTTCAAATGATTCTCCTTTTGTATTAACCAATCTTAACAAATTTTCATACATTTTTAACCTAAAGTTAAACTAAAACTTCAGATAAACTAGAAAAGGTCATTACTTACTGTTGACTTAAAAAATTTTGAATAGAACTTTTGAGAATCTGATGCTTTTGTGAGAAAACACAT